>NW_004567116.1:29570100-29617235 GCF_000260355.1 Condylura cristata
AGACAGAGTGGGGAGCAGAACAGGCAGATCGATGAAGTACACTGCTGAGAGGAGCAGCGGGCGGGTCAGGAGAGGTCTGCCGCGGCATGTGGTCACCTCCAGGGCTTGCGGGAATCAAACTCATGAGGAAGTGGCTTTAGCTTCTCAGTGCTGTGCTTTAACCCGCTGCGCCACCAGGGAGGGCCCCAGAAATACATTTTTTTAAAAAGATTTATTTATTTGTGCATACAGAACTGGGGTACAGGCCAGAGGATCAGGGGTGGCGAGAGGCTTCACCAGAGACAGAGTTGGGGGCAGAACAGGCAGATCGATAAAGTACACCACTGAGGGAAGCAGCCGGTGGGTCAGAAGAGGTCTGCCACACCATGTGGTCACCTCCAGGGCTTACGGGAATCAAACTCATGAGGAAGTGGCTTTAGCTTCTTAGTGCTGTGCTTTAACCCGCTGCACCACCGGGGAGGGCCCTAGAAATACATTTTTTAAAGAGTCTCCATCATATTGCATTCCTGAGCAACTACACTTAACTCCACTCTAGCAAAAGACTAAGGTTTGGTCTCTAGGAACAATTTTTTTAAAGAAATCCCTGGGTTAAGGTGTCCATTGTACATAGTATGTCCTGAATATACATACATCCAGTAAAGACTGAATACCTTCATTTTCTTCTACCTCTCTTCCCTTTGCTGGCTTCAGTTTGCAAGCAGACAGACATATACCCTCCAGAGAGACAATTAAAACACTTTCTGGAGAATCAGATCAATCAAAGGGGAAATAAGTAGAAAGAACTACCAACTTGAGTATACATTTCACAGTGAAACTCCAAATCAGCATGTCTCATCCATGTGCTCAAAGTTTCCAACCAAATTTTTTTTGAAAGCTTTGTTTATTAATGCATACAGAATTGGGGTACAGGCCAGAGGTTCAGGGGTGGTGAGAGGCTTCACCAAAGACAGAGTGGGGAGCAGAACAGGCTGACTGACTAAGTACACTGCTGAGGGGAGCAGCGGTTGGGTCAGGAGAGGTCTGCTGCACCATGTGGATCACCTCCCAGGCAGGGATCAAACTTGTACGGAAGTGGCTTAAGCTTCTTAGTGCTGTGCTTTAACCCACTGTGCCACCAGGGAGGGCCCCTGATCAAATTTTTAATGTTTGAAACAAATAAAACAAAGATTAGCAAACACTTGAGAAAGACCTTTAATAAGAAAGCTAACAAAACAAGTAAGTACAAAAAAAAAGAAGAAGAAGAAGAAGAAGAAGCTTAATGCAGGAAATAAAAAGAAAGATAATGTAGGAAAACATTTCTAAATTACTCTCATTAATATGTTCATAGAGATAGGAAAAGATGTTTTCTTGCCATTTTCAGATAATGGAACATTCAGGTAACCAAAAAGAACTTGTAAATTAAAACCATGAGATTAAAAAAAAATCCAACAAGAAGACTGGAAGTTAAATTTGAGAAATCTCCCAAAAAGGGGAAAATTCAGAGACAGCAGAGGTGGGAGGGAAAAAAATAAGAAAATTAAGGGGCCAGTCCACAATTCCTATATTTAAATAATAGGAACATCAAGACAAGACAAATTGAAGGACAGAAATAAAAAAAAAATTTAAGAAACTTTCCCAGAACTATAGTCTTGTTTTTCCTGATTGATAGGACCCAGACTGTATCCAGAAAAATGAATGAAAATAAACCAAGACCAATAGCACTAGGTGAAATTCACAACACCCTGGGGGGTGGGAGTTCACACAACACAAAGGGTTTATTGTAAATATTTGCGGAAAGAAATAATAGGATTATATAGGATTGGAATCAGAATGGTTTCAGGATTCATAACAGCAAAACTGAAATGAAGAGGGAATGGAATAATGTCTTTAAGCCTTTGTAGGCAAATAGTTTCTGACTGAGAATTCTAACATTCTGCCAAGCTATGTGTGAGCATAGAAAGAAGATAATTTTAGTAAAGCAATGTCTGAGATATTCCCTTTATGATAAAACTAAGAGAATAAACCAAGAAAACAGAAGGTCCAACAAGAGTAGAGATGAAGCACACCTGAAAGGTGATGAAGAGAAAGGTCACAGCTTTGTACCAAATATGCAGAGCAACCCAGTCCTAATGGCAGGTGATGCAGAAGAGCTGTGCTCTAGGGTACCAACAGGCTACAATTGAAGTGTCCACTAGAACATGTGATCTCCCAAATAAGGGTGGAAACCAAGAAAGGGGAAGAGACAAATTCTAGGCAACAGCTATTCCAACTCAGGAAAAGACAGAAAAGTAATTCCCAGGATGACAGGGAAGGAGAGTTCCAGGAAGACGGCTAAGCAGGAAGACGAGAAGGCAAATAGCTGCAATAGGAAAAGAAAGGACTGGAGGAGGTGTGACTTCCAGGGAAAACTTGGAACTGACAGAATACCTTACCTGATGCCACTGACCACAAGAAACTAGTACGGAATGATGACTGGAATGTGTCTAAAGAGTTGGCTGTAGTTACAATGATTACAAAGAATTGCAAACAAGGGCCTTCCTGGTGATGCAAGGGGTTAAATTGTAGCATTTTGAAGCTATGGGCAGCCACTGCAGCATGAGTTCCATCCCTGGCCAGGGAGCTGATCACATGACGCAGCAGACTTCTCCTGTCCCACCAGCTGCTCCCCTCAGCAGCATATTTCAGTAGATCTGCCTGTTCTGTTCCCCTCTCTGTTTCTGGGGAATCCTCTCCCTTCTTCCCCACCACACCTCTGGCCTGCACCTTGTTTTTGTATGCATAAGTAAACTTAAAAATAAAAAGAATTACAAACTAACAAAATACCAAGGTTATTATTCATTTTAGGAAAAGCAAAAGAGGAAATTTAATTTTGATCTATTTCAGTATTATTTTCAATGACTATTTCAATGATAAGTACTATTTGCACAGGCGTGACAATGTAAACAATGAATACTGACTTAGTCAAATGTAATTCTGTTGGGATAGTAGAAGGAATGGGAGTATGAGAAAGGTAATCCTGATCTCACACAGAAAGAAATCACTCTACTATGTCTAAAATATATTACCTGGTGGCGGGGGTTGGGGGGGGAGATCTTTAAATGCCAAAAGAAATAGCTAAGATTCTAAAATGGTCCCTCAGGGAAGAACGCTTGGCAGAATGAGGCAGGGATTCTGGTTTACCTCAGGTATCTCTGAATAGTGGGATTGGCAGGGAGAACGTTTTTATGTGTCATGTTGGTTTCAAATAGTTTACAATAAGTGTGTATTACTTTTGTAATTATAGCTAAAAAAAAAATAATAAAGCCAACATGTTGTTCCTATTTTCTATCTTCTTGGAAATTTCATTTCCACCCTATGGTTTTCAGGGGAAGGGGAGGTTCCAGGTTCCCTACCCCACCTAAGGCAGGGTGGGGCTAACCAGGGAGAAGGAGAAGCTGGAGAGGAGACTGGGAGAAGGAAGGAAGTGGATGGAGATCAAGGACACCCGCAAGAGGATCGCGGAGAGGAGCCATATGGGAAAAAGGTGTGCTTGCTCCCCGGGCCCTGAACCTGGGCATGGAAGGAGACTCTTGAAGTAGATGCATGAGAAGTTAACAATGGCAGCATTTATCTTGGTTTTGCTTTTTTTTTTTTTTTCCAGACTTGTCTGGCTATTTCTGACCCTTTCCTATGGATCCCCAACAGAAGGTGCCTTAGACTTGTAGCAAACTTTTGGGCCTCACTGGTCCTACTTTGGGCCAACCCTGTTTGGCTGGGCAATTACCCACGAGGGGATGGATAACTTCGGGTGCTTGATTTGAAAACTATATAGTCTTCCCCTTCTCTCCATTACACACTAATTACATTAGCGTTCCTTTCCACTGAAGGTCTTACTCACTAGAGTTTGTTTTGTCTTGATGCGGTGCATAGCAGAACCTATTTAAAACAGGCAGGTTTGGGAGCTCTAAGATACCCCTCACTCTGCCCTGTAACAATGGGAGACCTTAAAATGTTCTCTCCAGGCCCTCCCTGGTGGCGCAGCGGGTTAAAGCACAGCACTGAGAAGCTAAAGCCACTTCCGCATGAGTTTGATCCTCACCTGCCCCGGAGGTGACCACATGGCGCAGCAGATCTCTCCTGACCCGCCCGCTCCCCTCAGCAGTGTACTTCATCCATCTGTCTGTTCTGCTCCCCACTCTGTCTATGGTGAATCCTCTCACCGCCCCTGAGCCTCTGGCCTGTACCCCAGTTCTGTATGCACAAATAAATAAATCTTAAAAAAAAAAAATGTTCTCTCCATAGCTGGAAGGGATCATGTTTAGTGAAAGAAGCCAGAAAGAAAAAGAAAAAGACCGGATGGTTTCACTCATAGCAGGAGCATAAAGGACCAGGGGAAAATAAAAAAAAAACAAGATAATGAACAACTGTGTATCAGAGACATTTTACAGGGGTGGAGTGGGAAATGGGATAAAAAATTGGGGGTGGGGTGGGGGAGGGAAAAGCACACTGGACTATGGTGATAGCACACAGGTGATTTGGTGATGGGAAGCCCACGGGGATTACAACTGAGGTGGAAAAAGGCACAAAATGATGTAAAAATTAACTATTATATATATATATTAAAAACAAATGTTCTCTCCAGAACCAGAGACAACCCCTGCCTGTGGGTTTGTTTCCTTTAACCTGAATGACAGTAGGGCGATGATTGCAGGGCATCACTCTGTGGTTTCTCTTCTCAATCAAGAGCCATCTGTTTTTGACATACTCCTATCTTCATGCTATCTCCAAAGGGCAGGAAGCTCTGGCTCCCTCAGCCAAGCCACCACCTACGCTGCACACCAAAGACTCCTATCAGATCACATCCTGCCAGACAGTGTACTCCTCTATTTTGAAGCTTTCTCGTCCAGTTCTCACCTTATTCCCCCTACACTATCTTTCCTCGTTTATTCCCCAGTTCCTAGGAGAGTCTGGTGGAGCATAATATCTTAGCTATAACTATTTTTAAAAAAGATTTATTTATTTATGCATACAGAACTGGAGTGCAGGACAGTAAGAGGATGCACCAGAGACAGAGTGGGGAGCAGAAAAGGCAGATTGATGAATAAAGCTGTTGAGGGGAGCAGCAAGAGTGGTCTGCTGTGCCATGTGGGTCACACCCTGGCTGGAGATCAAACTCATGCTAAAGCGGTTGTAGCTAGCTTTATAGTGCTGCTCTTTAACCCTTTTTGTGCCACCAGGAAGGGCCCTTAGATATAACTATTTAAATTCTTGTTTGGATTACACAAGAGAAAACACCCTGAAATCAACTTGGTATTCACAATATATGTTTAAAAGCTGGAGGTGGGAAACAAGCCTGTCCCACTTTTCCTCAGACAAAGACATTCTTTTTATTGGCTGGAGCAGGAAACAAATCTGCCATCTGTCATGAGGAAGTCACTTTTTTCATCCTCCAAGGCTGTTTGCTGTCCAGATACCCTTACAATGATAGTGGAACAAAGTTGATACAAGAAGTTACAGAAGTGCAATACGTAATTCTCTCCCTGAGGACCCATAAACAATGTGAGATAACAATATTCATTTTTTGAAACATTAAGCTTTGAGTAATTTGCCACACAGTAATAGATAACTAATAACACATGATTATTTTTATTTCTAGTGCTCTTTGTTCCTCTGTGTAGATTTGGATTTCTATATGATATGATTTCCTTTTTTCCTGAAATGCATCCTTTAAGTTTTGTGTTAGTTCTGGTTTGCTGGTAATGACTTTTGGGGGGATTTTTTTTAACATCTAAAATCTTTATTTCCTCTGCTATTTTTTAAAACAGCTTCATTGAGATACATTTTCCATACCACAAAATTCACCCATTTTCATACCACAGATTCATGAGTAATTTGGTGACTCGATAAGTTGATACAGTTGTGTATCACCATAATCTAGTTTTAGAACATTTCAACCACTCCAAAACGTTCCATGATGTCCATTTAATAGTAGTTAATCGCCACCCACACCACAGAACTAAGCAACCACTTCATCTTCTTTCTGTCTGTTTAAATTTGCTTTTTCTAGGTATTTCACATGAATAAAATCATGTTTTTTTAAGTTTTGACTTCTTTCACTTAGCATGTTTTTGAGACTCATCTATGTTGTATGTAGTATGTTCCAGTAGTTTATTGCTATTAAATACTGAATGATATTTCTTTTATATACAAGAGCTGGGATGTAGGCCAGAGGAGCAGGGATGCGGGGGAATGAGAGGCTTTTTAAAGGGGAAGGATGTCCTAAAGGATCTCTGCAGTTTTGTGGACTCCACCCCCTACTCCACCTTTCTGGACTCTGCGCCCTATTCCAGTGATTGGAAACTACAACTCCCAGCAGTACCAAGGGCGTAGCTAAGCAGGCATTCTGGGACTTTGGGTGATAAATAGGGAGCCATTTTCTAGGTCTTTTTCTCTCTCGGGGAAATGGCTCTCAGGACCGTGTGATTTGGGGCTTTCAGTTGGTTTGTTACCAGTGCTCCAAATCAGCTGAGCTGGTAAGATATTCCAGTTATTTGTATCCCTCTCTCTTTTCCTGAGTTGTTTCCTTTTCTTTTACCTTTTTGTAAATAAACCCATTATTGACCCTTTTGTGTGTGTCTGCAGTACAACTGAATTTTAAGCGCTGGTGAGGCCTCACATACAGGCGGCCCAGTTCACACTGGGGTCCCTGTAACAGATTCACCAGAGACAGAGTGGGGAGCAGAACAGGCAGATCTACTGAAATACACTGCTGAGGGGAGCAGTGGGTGAGACAGAAGAGGTCTGCTGTTCCATGTGGGTCACCTCCCTGGTCAGGAATCTGAACTCATGCTGCAGTGGCTGCTGATGGGTTCAAAGTGCTGATACTTAACCCCTTAATCCCTATCATCCAGGGAGGCCCATTGAATGATATTTCTTTATATAGACATATCACATTTTGTGTATTCATCAATTGATAAACGTCTAGATAATTTCCAGGTTTGGGCTATTAGAAATAGTGTTATGAACATTTGCATACATGCCTTTGTGTGGACATGGTTTTTCATTTATCTTGTATAGGTTTGTAGGAATAGAAATTTTCATATTGTACAATGAGTTTTTCTTGACTTTTAAGAAACTGACAAACTGTTTTCTAAAGTGGTTGTACTTTTTTACATGTCTACTAGCACTGCATGAGAGTCCTAATATCTGTACATGCTAACACTTGACACTGTATAACATTTTTATTCTTGTATTTATTGGTTAATACTGGAATACAGTGTCATCTTATTGTGGCTTTAATTTGCATGACATTGGCAAATGATACGGAGCACATTTTCAGGTGCTCTTCAGCCATTTGTTAACCTTCTTTGGCAAAATGTCCTTGCTTTTTTTTTCTTTTTTTGTTCATTTAAAATTGTGCTATTTCCCCTTTATTTATTGAGTTATAAGAGCTCTTCTTGTAGTCTGGATACAAGTCCTTCATCAAATATATAAATATTTTATCTCAGTCTATGGATTGTTTATTCACTTTCTTAGTGGTGTATTTTGAAGCATAACATTTTGTTTTATTTTGATGAAATTCAGTATATCAAGTTTTCTTTTGTTACTCTATTACTCATTTTTTTTCAATTGATTTTTATATATTAACTTTGTATCCTGGCAACCTTGCTGCAGGCATTTATTTATAGTAGCCTAGTTATTGTTGTTGATTCTATATGTGTTTTCTTTTTTTAAATTTAATTTAATTTTTTTTATTACTCATGTTTTTAATGTCATGTTTAAAAACTCTTCTCTTTGGGCTCTCCCTGGTGGCCCAGCAAGTGAAAGCATAGCACTATGAAGCTAAAACCACTTCAGCACTAGTTCAGTTCCCAGTCAGGGAGGTGACCCACATGGCAGGGCAGACCTTTCCTGTCTTGCCCGCTGCTCCCCCCAGCAGAATACTTCATCCATTGGCCTGTGCTGCTCCCCACTCTGTCTCTGATGAATCCTCTCATTGCCCCTGCATCTCTGGCCTATACCCCAGTTCTGTATGCATAAATAAATAAATACTAAAAAAAGAAAAAAAGAAAAGAAACTGTGATATTATGAGATCAAGCCATCTGTCCAATATGAAACATCAACACTATTGCCATTATCTTATATACTCCTAAGAGACCATTGAACTATATTATAAAATTGAGATGCTTTGATGCAGAGATGTTTAAAATATGAGAGTGAAGGGTGGAAAAGGTACTTTATGGAAATCAATGAAATACGGTAGTTGTATTGGAGCCAGGAATTGATCTCTGGAAGTTGTTCAATTCTTGGACCTGTACCTTCAAGCCTTCAAACTCACATTTATTGAACATTATATGGAACATACTTTATGCTAAATTCTTTGTTTAATTATTTATTTATGCATATAAGAACTGGGATATAAGCCAAATGTGCAGAGGGTGAGAAACTCCCCAGAGACAGAGTGGGGAGCAGACCAGGCAGAGCTACTGAAATACACTGCTTAGGGGAGCAACGGGCTGGTTAGGAGAGGTCTGCCATGCCATGGATCAGCTCCCTGGCTGGGAATTGAACTCAGGCCACAGTGACTGGTGTGACTGCACTGGGACTTTAACCCCTGTGCCACCAAGAAGACACTGTGCTAAACTCTTAATATGTCTTATATTATCTTGTTCAGCCCTCAATGACCATCCTGTGAAGCAGGTATTGTTTTCCATTTTGTTTAATAGTTGAGGAAACTAACTATGATAATATCACAGGTCATAAAACAGATTCAAATTAATATTTACTTTATGAGGTTGTTGTGAGGGTTAAATTTAATTTGCTTTGCAAATATCTGGCATAAAGTGAAGACTTGGTAATTCCCATGTATTGATACTCTTTGCATTACTGTTGCTTATATCAGAAAATGGAGTTGATGGAAACTGCTTAGACTGAGCAGAGACAGAAGCAGCCTGTGCAGGATACAGAGGTAAGGGTGGCATCAAAGGGGCCAGGCTCATTCTCGGAGTCAAGAGGGTAACTGAGGACCAGCATGGGGTCACAAGTGAAGCCAGTGGAGAACAAGGTTGATGGGGCGTTTGTTTTTCAGATGAAGACTGAAAACCATGTCAGAATGTGCCGAGTGCTGTCTGCTAGGCATGAGATGGTGAGTTGAAAGGCTTGTCAGGCTAAGCTAAATGGTCTGAC
Organism: Condylura cristata; assembly: GCF_000260355.1. Classification (NCBI taxonomy): domain Eukaryota; kingdom Metazoa; phylum Chordata; class Mammalia; order Eulipotyphla; family Talpidae; genus Condylura; species Condylura cristata. Next base: position 29,579,245 of record NW_004567116.1, read on the forward strand.
ATTCACTCTGCATTCTCATAATCTTTAACGATAATAGCCACCCTGTTTTAAGTCCTACTATGTGCCCCAGCACTGTGCTAAACGATAAGTCCTATGTCAGTAAAATTCTATTGTCAATTCTATAAATAGATGCTTTTATCTCATCAATTTTACAGAAGACATCAAAGCTCAAAATTAATATGTTCAGAGTCATAGGCTTACGAAGGGCAAGACTTAAAATTTGAAATCAGTTTTTTTTGTGTGTGTGTCTTTTTTCACGTCCAGCACCAAAATCTCCCTCCCTCTTGTACTCAGATTTATCATCTCTCCAAATAGTCAGAAGAATTTTCCTTGCTCCTTCCCTCCCTCCTGACTCCCCCTTACAGGTCTCCACCTCCCAGGCCCACAAATGCCAAGCTCACAAGTCATCTGTTTTGCCAAAATTCTGATCCCATTTGATAAACTCTGGCTGGGCCAGCTCACTCAGCATGATTCAGAGAATAGAGAGGCCACATGCCTGGCATGCCGACCCTCTGAGCTCAGGCAGGATGGGCGATGGGAGGCACAGGAACCTCAGCCTGACAGATGGCTCCATTCGGCTGTCTCCCTGGGCCCAATGCCAGAGGCAGCGCTTGCTCTCTCTGCAGGAGAGAGTGAGGGAGCCAGGTCATGTGGTTCTCATATGCGTGGCTGTGTGCACGCGTGTGGGTCCATGTGGAGCCCACATGAGCATGACTCGGGGGACCCAGAGTACATACTTCTATGTGGCTGGTCTATGTGTCAACACTCACCTGTGTACGTGTAAGTGAATGTGCCTGTGTGGACCTGGTTTTGTGCTTGTGTGTGTGCATATGTGTGTGCCTGAAGAAATGTGTGTATAGAATTTGAGTGTGTTTGAATTTTGAGTTGGCGTTTTTCTTGGCATGTACGTTCATGAGCAAGAGAGGGGGCGCCCTCTCTGCAGTGGAGGGCAGCTCCCCACATCAGAAGACTGGCTAACATGAATTGCAGCAGACGGCCATCCCATTCCCTGTGTAAAGGTGAAGCTCTGACTGAGCCTCAGAGTTATGAAAACAAGCACCTGCTATAGTTTCTCCCTACTTAAACTTTTGTCTCCAACGCCCCCCTGAAAAGTTGGCGACTACACTATAACTAGGGTTAGATTAGAAATGTTAACAAATTTTTGTGGAATCCCATAGTGTAGGAGATTTGGGGAGGCAGCATTTGGGAAAACTGATGAAAGGCGGTGGCTTCTGAATTGAGGTCATTTTTTTTTAAAGATTTATTTATTTATGCATATAAGAACTAGGGTGTGGGCCAAAGGTGTGGGGAATAAGAGGATTCACCAGAGACAGAGTGGGGAAAAGAGGCAGATTGACTGAAATATGTGGCTGAGGGGTGCAACGGGGGAGACAGGAGAGGTCTGCTAAGCCATGTGCCACACCCTGGCTGAGGATGGGTCAGTGGCTGCACATAGCTTTATAGAGCTGCACTTTAACCCATTGCACCACCAGGGAGCGCCCATGAGTTGAGGTCTAAAGAGCAAATAGAACTTCCTAGGCAGAGAAGTGGGAGTGGGAGAGGCTGTGGTGGGGCTAGAGTCTTCTAGTATACAGAGAGAAGCAAGATTCTATAGAAGTATGAAATTTCTGAGTATCACCATGGCTCCTTCATATACTCTTTTTCTTAAGAGGAAAAGTCAAAGAGAAGTTTAATTATAGCGTCTATCCCTCCTCTAACTCTTTCCTCTTTCTATTTCTCCATCTCCATGTTGATAGTCATCAGAGTGACTGGGAGCACATACTTGGAACTCTGGAAGATTTGCTTTCTGCTACTTACTACCCATATGATCTTGAGCAAAGTCACATCTTACAAATAGGGACAACAGGATTATTTGTTTCATAAATTATTGGTAACTTTAAATGAAATTACAAACTTAAGGTGTGGGCTTGGCTCAAGGTAAGGCTCAAGATTTGTTAGCTGCTATTATTTTGTACTGTCATAGCAAGACCCTTTAAGCACTAAGGAACAGAAACTCTAACTCAGACAGCATAAACAGTAAGGAGATTCTTCATCTATAATGGGGAGTGTTGAAGTAGAGGGGGTCTGGGCATGGAGTAATCAGGGCTCTCACCCCATTGCTCTGCAGCTCTTCCAGCTGAGACCTCTTCTTTGTATTGGGTTTGTCTGTGGGCTGGCTTCACTCATTGTCCAGAGATGGCTGTGTCACCATGTCCTGAACAGCTGTGACAACATGCTTCCTTGTTCACATCCCTCCCGTGGGGGAGAAAAACCTCTCCCCCCAAGCAGAAATATCAATCCCTTCTTTCAATCTGGGAAGGCCAGCTTAGGTTCTGTGCCTGCCCCTAGACCAATAACCATATCCCGGGGGAGCCCCTGCATTAATTGGCTTAAGCCTGGCTTCCTGAATCAGACCCTGATAAGTTAGGTTGGGGGCCAGGATTGACTTAGACTAATTGGGATCCACCCCTAGATGCTAGAGTTAGGGGTGGAGCTACCTCTCACCTTATCCCATGGTTGCATCATGGGAAAGGGAAAGAAGTTCTCTAGAGGGGAGGGAAGAGTATCTGCTGTTGTCTGGACAGCCAACGACATCCTCTATGATTATAGCTATTTCATTTTTTGCATACTAGTGGACAAGGGTCTTTTCAGGCCTTGGTTCAAAAGATGACTTACCACACACAGTGTGGTAAAAATATCACACACAGTGTCACACACACCCCTCTCTGCTTTACTCCTCTCATTTGCACTTCTTAGCTCCCTTGTCCTGCATTAATTTTATCTAAAACGTTTATCACCACTTGACAAGTCACATCTTTTCCTGTTTATGTGTGTCCTCTATCTAGAATGCAAATTCCATGACGATCAGTGTGTTCTTCCAGTAACTACAAGAGTCCTGACACACAGCAGACACGCAAGACAACTTGCTGAGTGAATAAATGATTCTGCAGCTTCCTTCTATCATCCTCAGAGGCTGTCACCTGCTGTGCAGCCTGGGAATGGTGCCATTCTCACAGGTCCTCCTCTTCTCTCCTATCTACCCTTCATCTGTTTCCTTGACCCTCCAAGATCCATCCACAGAATAGGGGGGTGCCTGTGGTCCGCTTTCTGTCTGCACAGTACTGATTCATTGTTCCTTTTCTTCTCCCTTATCATGCTAATGATCACCTTGTATTCTCTATATACAAAACATTAAATACTTTGGATGGAAATAGACTAGAAAAACTGACTGGCCCTTCCATCTTGCAAAGATTTAAGACCTGGTATCTCATGCTTTTGAGTACTACATTTATGTTATTACAGCATGTGTGAGAAATGCATGTTTCTCTGTGGATGCTTGTGCTTCTGTTACTTCATAACTTCCTAACCTTATATCTTTTTGAGGTGTATTTAATCTGAACCTTTTTTTTTTTTTAATTTTGAGGGTTAAAAAAAATCTCTGCTTCTCCCATGACATCCTAAAGCCCACCTGCCTTTAAAGAGGAGCGCATACATATGACATTCTTTTCTTGGATGAACTTTTCTAAGACTGAACAAAAGAACAATGACAAAGGTAATAACAAATAACATGTATTTGCCCCCAATTTTACAATGTCTATTGTTCTTTCTTATCAAATGAATGTGTGCTCCTAAAATATCACTTGCTTTGAAGTAGAAAGTGAAAGTTTCTCTAGCCTAAATCCCTAGAGGTAACTACTGTTAGTAAATTGGTGTAGATTCTCCAAGCTTTTTCTTTGCATACATGGCATGTCTGCCAAAATTTCAGTTCCTCCCTCTAGCACAGGCTCTTGCCAGGAAGCACCTACCTGGGCTTATATTTTCTAGCCATCCTTAGGTCTGGGCGCGACCATGTGTGTAGTTTTGCCCAGTGGAGTGTGAGACGAAATGTCATATGTCATTTCCAGGCCAAAGCTTTCAGGGAGTGAGTGTGACCCATCCACACTTTTGCTCTCCTCTTGCTTGTTGAAAACTTGGGGGTTGGCAGAACCACAAGTTGAAAGGACTCTGGGTCTTTGAATCATGGAAGAGAAAATAACCACCTGCCAAATAGCCTTGAACAAATGTGAGTGAGAAATGAACTTCTTTGATGTTTAAATCTATACATTGGGGGATTTATTCATTGCAGCAGCCAGCAGTTCCATGATTCATAGAGCCTATATAAGCACAAGCCATTTTATGTTATGTTATGTTCATCTACACATGTTTTTAATGGAATCACACATTACAATCATGAGGATATTTGGTTTTCACAGCCAGAGCTAGAATGTGAGCCAGGTAGCCCCAAATGCTGTGTTCTTTTCAATACCCTCATGCTAACTCTAAACTGACCCTAACCTCTCTCTTTGATGTTGCCAACATGTAAGAAAGGCGTTATTTGCTAACTTTCTTTGATGACTCAGAACTGCTGCCTTCCCGTCTGAGGTGGGGGTGGGTAACCCAGGTAGGCTCTGCCTAGGTAGGAGCTGTGGCTTCCTGCCTTTTCAGTTGGAGGGTTTCTCAAGAAGGAACCTTCAAAATGATCATATTTCCCAGAAGACAGTTTGGTTTTTCAAGTACCTGCTGTAAAGACTGTCCGGGCATAGGGGACTGGGGAGTGGTGAATAGCTAGTGGTGGTTGGAAGTGAGGGGGTAAAAGCTTCCTTCTCTAGTCCAACATGAACACCCTCCCAACACCCCCATACCTCAAAGCTTAGGTCTTCATGCAGGTTCCAACCACCATCATAAAGAGAGCTGGGGAACACCAGATGGCCTCAGCTCTCATGGGCTTCCAGGAAATCTCAACAGTTCTTAGAAGCCCCCATTTCCTGCTTCCCATCCAGAGCCTGGGTGGGGAAAGTCAGGGAGGACTTCACCCACTGCTGCCTCCCCACCAAACTTTACTCCGGGGAATACCTTTGTGTGTAGTTAGTCATAGAAGCCATATGGGCAGCAGAGTGGGGTGGGGTGGTTTCTCAGACTTTGGGAAGTCCCATTTCTCAGGGGTACCTCCACATCCATTTCAGCATATTTCTAACACCTCCTGACCTAAAGAAAAATCCAGAGGTGAGCCAAAGCAACTCAAAAAATATCTCACTGTAGTTGTGAAATTTGTGTAATTGTGAAATTTCATAAATCTATGTTTCCCTGTATGGGAGCCATATTGCATTGGTGTGACACAAAACAATTATATTTTCACAAAAACATAAGCATTATAATCATGTGAATAATTTCCTTTTTAATGCTTTTGATTATATCAAAAATAATGCCTCCATTAGTTACTAGGAGTCCTCTTGTACCTCCCAAATACTAGTAGGACTCACAAGGAAAAAATAAAGACTGTACAAATAGATATTAGAAATATAAATGGCATGTCAAAAACAGTTGATAAAACAGATTTTGAAAATATATACTAGCAATAAATATTTTCTAATATGATGTAATTTGGGGGGAAATATCTTTTATAAAGGCAATTCAATTTTATGCATCTAGAAACACATTTGATATTTAGCCAGAGAATTGTAAAACTTTAATGAAAAACATAAAATGAAATCTAAACAAATGAAGAATTATAGAATGGTAAAGAAGATTCTATATTATGAAGTTGTTACTTGTCACAAATAATTCTGCAAATTTACCCAATCCTAATCAATGTTTAAGTGTGAGTGTATATGTTTATGAGTGTGTAAAATTTTTCTAGCTGATTCAAAATGTATTTGGAAGAGTAAAGATGGCTGCTATATTAAATGAGGTGGTCAATAAAGGCCTTTTCTTTTTTTTTTTAATTTGTTTTATGTGTTCATACAAGAGCTGGAGGTGTAGGTCAGAGGTGGGGCAGAGGAGAGAGAGCTAACCCTGGCCACCTGGGTCAGCTCCCGGGTCCCCCAGGGATTAAACTTGTGCTGCAGTGGCTGCCTACAGCTTCATAGTGCTGAAACTTAACCCTTGCACCACCAGAGAGATGCAATAAAGGTCTTCCTGAGAAAAATGTGAGGCTTGAAGCATGTCAGGTAGATTGAACCAAAGCTGTGAGGCAGCAGCTGTGTTGGAATGTCTAAGGAATAGGAGGAGGTTGATGTGGCTGGTACAGACTGAATTGAGTTGTTGAAATGAGATCAGGGAAGTGTCCAGGAGCCAGTTTGTATGGGCCTACAGGCTGTGTTAGGAGCTCTAGAATTAACTCTGAGATGGGAAGACACTTGTGTTTTCTGAGCAAGAGGTGACCCAACTTGATCCAAACATTTAAAGATTTGGAAAGGATTGGAAATATTAAGTAAATATGTTTTCAGGTGGTATGGAAATGCAATACAAACTACTAACAGAATATATGAGGACTGAAATTTTGGAAATATGTTTTTCTGCTCTGTCAAATCCCTAGATTACAGATTTGGTTTTTCTAATTCTGCTCAGCCCAAACACAATGGGAAAAAAAAATCTAAGTTCTTGGAGTCAGCACAGTCAAATGTGCAAGGCAGCCCCAAGCTTTCTTCCTGTTTCTTTGACTCAAGGCTGATGTCCCAGGGATGCCCCCACCCTCATGACTGGGCCTTGCTACAGCCTCCCAGGGAACTGGTCCAAATAGCAATTACTCTGTCCTGCTCCTGAACAACTTTATTGACTTTCAGGCAAATGAGGTACACAAAAAACTAGAAGGAATTCCAAAAAGTAATAGAAATAATAAATTGTAATAAAATATAAAACTAGTTATCCCCTGAGGGAACACTTTTTTTTTTTTAAGCCTGTTCCTTCTCTGGCATTCCCTATTCCTATAAATGGCAGCATGACCCTTCATTCATTTAATCAACAAATATGAATTAAGCAAAAATTTCAATATTAAATTCACTGTGACAAGCAAAATAGTCTCTGTCCTCATAGAGCTTGTGGTCTAATATGGAGGAAAAGATAATAAAAATATAAAGAAGTAGTTACTGCAAATACTGCTATTAAGGAACAGATAGGGTGATATGTTAGAGCAAAGGTCAGAAAACTATTGAAGTGGAAGGGTCCCATGTAATGCACTGCCTTTTTATAAATAAAGTTGTATTGGAACATAGTCACATTCATTTGTGTGTTGCCTATGGCAGTTTTCATCCTACAATGGCAGAGCTGGAAAAAGAGCAATAGAGACCATATGACTCTCACAGCCTAAACTATTTTCTAGTTAGGCCTATACAGATAAAACTTGCCTACCCCTGTGAAAGACGGTAATAAAGCTACCTCTTTCCTCTTGACAACTGATAAAACTTTCTGCACTGACGAAAATGTCTGACATCCATGCTGTCCAATACAGTTGCCACTGACCACATGTGGCTACTGAACATATGAAATGTAGCTAGGAACTTAAGTTTTGTTTATTTTTTAAAATTTTTTTCCCAATTTGAAAACATGGAAGCAGCCCAAATGCCCAAAAGTAGATGACTGGATTAAAAAGATGTGGTACAGATATACAATGGAATATTACTCAGCAACCAAAAAAAAGAAACACATGTCTTTTGCAGCAACTTGTATGGAGCTGGAAAAGATCATGCTTAGTGAGATAAGCCAGAAAGAGAAAGAAAAATACCGGATGGTTTCACTCATAGCAGGAGTATAATGGACCAGGCGAGAAAATAATAAGAATAATGAACAGTCATATACCAGACTGTTCATTATTTACCATTTTGCGTGGGTGGAGTGGGGAATGGGATCAAAAATGGGGGAGGGGAGGGAAGTGCACAGGACTATGATGATGGCACATGGCACTCAGTGATGGGAAACCCATGGGGATTACAATTGAGATGAAAAAAAAATGTACAAAATGATGTAAAAATAAACTATTATATATTTAAAAATTTTTAACCCAATTTTATTTACTTAAGTATTTTTTTAAATTTTATAATAGTTTATTTTTACATATTTTTGTGTATTTTTCCATTTCAGTTGCAATCCCCTTGGGTTTCCCATCATCAAATCACCCATGTGCCATCACCATAGTTAAGTTTTATTTATTTCAATTATTCTCAATCTAACTGTAAATAGCCACTTGTAGCTACCATTTTGAACATCATAGTTCTACACAATTATCAGGTAAAAAAATGTAGAGGCTTTTACTGAATTGTTATTTTTTTCATCATGCTTCTTCTAAGAACTACTTAATTTGCCAATAAGCCCTTAAAAGCCAAAATCAAAATGTATTAATATGTTCACTATAACTGTAAATGTGCAAAATGCATGCAAATATGTAAACTTTTTTTTTGTAAGATTTATTTATGCATACAAAAACTAGGGTATAGGCCAGAGGTGTGTGGTGGGGGAGGGGGAGTTGAGAGGATTCATCAGAGACAGAGTGGGGAACAGAATAGGCAGACTGATGAAGTACACTGCTGAGGGGAGCAGCGAGCAAGACAGGAGAGGTCTGCCAGACTACGTGGGTCACCTCCCTGGCAGGGGGTCCAGCTCATGCTACAGAGGCTGGCGATAGCTTGATAGCACTGTCTTTAACCCTGTGCCACCAGGGATACCCTGTATCTAAATCTGTATCTAACATTAGTTAATTAAGTAACCAATGTTATTCTGCTCTTTCAACACTGTCATGAGTACTATTGAATTATTATACTTATCAAAAGTCTCAGATGAGGTTGGACTTGGTTCCTGTGGTTGTCAATTTAGCTCACGTAATATGTGTGTGAGAGAGACAGGTGAAAAGAGAGACAAACTTCTCATTGAACCTAAGGAGAGGACGGCAATTTTCAGGTGGTGATCGTATGTTCCAGAAGGTTTCTCTAACTCCAAAGAGGCTCAATGGGCCTTCACCACACTGGTCTTTGGATATGACTAGTTATTCTGCACATCTACACGTCTGTCCCACTATCTCCACTCATAGTTTCTGTTTCCTGATAATTCTGTTTCCTTACTACTTCTTGTTTGCACATCGTGGTTGCCCCAGCTCTCTTTAAATCAGGACCTTTGAATGTCCGCCTGCTCATGCTACTAAATACTTCACCTTCAGAGTTTCTGTGATTAAGTTGCCAAGTGAAAAACTATGGTTATTCCAGGTCCTCTTTTTTATGCCATTCCATGACATTGCTCAGCCTTTGAATTTGTCACACTTGGGTTCAACTTTCCACTTCCACCTGCCCAGTAAGTTATGGCCAGTGGGCCATAACTTTCCACTTCCACCTGCCCAGTAAGTTATGGCCAGTGGGAAAGAGGGTCTCATGGTAAAAGAAGGACCCATTAGGGCGACGATGAGTGAAATAGTTTCCCTTAAGAGGGTCTTGTAGGTATAGCACTGAGTGTACTGACATGCTGAATATCATCCTACAATGTTGGTACCATCACTAGATGCCCAAATCTGCGACACTGTGACTCACCCATGAGGCTTTGGGTTCGGGGGTCCTGTGTCTATGACCTGCATTGACTCCTACAGCCAGAAGTTCCCAATGAAACAGACAAACTTGCTTCTGTCTCTCCCCCCCCCCCCCAATTCAGACTTCTCCTTAATTTAGAAATGCTTCAACAAGGGAGAAGGACAATGACCCCACATGTATGTCTCAGAGTCAGAGAAACATTCCTATCCCTTGGGAGGAAGTCTGCCACAAAGGCTGCTGGAGAATTTCTGATTTTCTGCTTTGGGCCTTAGTAATCCAGGGATGATGTGGTCAGAGCCTGAGAGGATAAGTTTGCAATTTCACCCCTAACAGCATTGGCTTGGGCTCTGAAGCTTGGGCCACTTCTGACTCAGAGCTGAGCTAAGGAATTAAATCTGCTCCCTCCCAACTTTGGCAGGGGTGCAATGGGTGGTGACTGTGCAAGCCCTGGGAATTTCCTCGGCAGGCAGAGTGGGCTTCACTTGGCATTATGGAGGTGAGAAGAAGGGGGGGCCAGGAAATTTTCCACTCTCAGCACTTCTTCCCCAGCTGCTCTGATGGTCTAAAATAAGTGAGCAGACCTTTCCATTTATCTATTGAGGTTTTGGTCTTAATGAAAATGCAACTCTTTGTTCTTCCAATGACCTTCCTCCACATTGACTTGAATCCCATGAACTTTCTAGAAGATGAATTTCACATCTTTTCCTCTTATCTGGTTTGGAGAGAGAGATAGCAGAGCTAATGGAAGACTGAGGGTGTGTGTGTGTGTGTGTGTGCACGCACATGTATGTTAGGAGTAAAAATTGTGGGAAGTGAAACTCAAAAACCGTGTTTAGAATCAGTATGGGGCACTACTGAATGGAGATGACAAACCTAGGTCTCTAGTAAGACCTGGATTTACTCCAGGTCTTTAATCCAGAAGCCTCTAGCGTCTGGATTCCCAGTTTCCTCATCTCTTAAATGAAGAGGTTGGCCGAGAACTTTTCCAGTTTGGAATAAGTGGACATGAAATGGATGCCTTCTGGAGGAGAGCCAGGGAGAGGAGCAAGTTTCCACTGGAAAGTCCATTTGGGCTTTGAAAATACGAGCGGCAGCAGTGGCTCACAGCCAGGGAGCTGGAGAGTGAGAGGCAGGTCTTACAGCTAAGCTCAGATGATTCCAGCTTGCAACCCCAAAATTCAGTCCCTGTGAGGTTCATCTTCAAACCAATTAGAAAAGCATGTCCCTTCTTCAAGACGATTTACTTCCATGTTGCAGAAAATCATCTTAATAATGCCACAATCTACCTGCCAAGTGGAGGGCACTTCCTGGAGTCATGCAAAGCACATCCTGCATGGTTTGAGGCAGTGGGCTCTAGCACCTGCCCAGTGGGTGCTGTGCAGGCTGCAGGGGTGCTGAGTGCCATAAAGATCAGACTATACAAAGGTAGCTTGCAAACTATGAGGCCCCACCTCAGGGCTGGTGTTTTCATTGGAGGTTCTCACCTCTACCTTGCAGATCATCTGGTGTCCCCTTCAATTCCTGAGTCTTTCCAGGGTGCTGAAAGGAAAATCAATTTACTTCATCTCAATGTCCCCCTCTGCAAGTACCTCTGCATTAGTTTGATTTCTCACAAAAGTAGTCCCTGAGACAGCAGCTTGGGTGTAGACAGTCTGTCAAGGAGGTAATCCTCGAAAGCAAGAATGATGAAGTAGAGAAAACCAAGGCAGGTGTGCTATTGAGCTGGTGGCTGCGGCTCGGAGGAGAGTGCTGCTGCCTCTCTGCTTTGCTTGCACCGCTGGCAGGACACTTGTCCCCAACCACTCCCTGATCTCCTTTCAGATGAGAACTGTCCCCTGTATCATAATATTACTCCACCCCCAAACACACTTTCACTTGCACAGGAGCCAAGCCGGCTTCACAACATCAGAGAAGTTCCAGAATAACAAAAGAAAGGATGTATATTCTTGAGGAGACAGGATGCTGTCAGTGCAGCAGGGTGGAGCTGTGGCTGAAGTCAGAGGAGGCTGAGGACTTATGAGTGAGACATCAAGCACCTGCTGTAGCAGCTTTGGCTTCCTTTACTGTTTTATTTCCCCACGTCTTTCCTTAGTTCAGTTTGTGTCTTCAAAGATGATATTTTTGTTTATATTCATCTCACTGCGTGTGTGTGGGGGGGGGATGTGCTGATTTTTGAATAATGGAGAGGGAAAATACCTTATTTTGCTAACTTATATCAGAAATCTGCTAGCTGATGACTAATGTCATATTGCTTGTAAGTGACTCAGTAGTCGGTTGTACTGCTATGAGACATTCCCAAAAGCTGTTGCCAGCCCTCCTAATTATCTCATCTCCCAGGATTTCTTTGGCATTGCTGGTTAGTGAAGAGGGATTTGCTCATCTTAGTAAACCACAGGTTAGACTCATCCTATCCAAGAAGAATATAATTCAGGCTCCACAGTTTGCAAAGAAGCATGTCAGCTTTAGTCCAATTAGGCCCATAGCTACAGCTTGTAAATAGCCACTTAGACATCAGATGGATGTCGCATACCCTTCCCAAGAGGCAAAACTTAGAACTGGGTGCAAACTATCTTCTTACAAGAAGTAAGCTGAAATGCAGCAGCTTGGTTAAAAGAGAGCCTGAGAAAGGCATGTGTCACTCTCAGACAACATCAGATCCTCTCTATAGGTACTTTCTCCTTGTACCACTTCATTATGATTTAACAATTAATTATGAAATCAGTTGTCAAATATCTAGCAGTCTTCCTCTACAAGATAAACAATCCCATAGCTAGGAGGAGAAATGTGTGATCATTTCAAGCTGCTTCCTCAGTACTTCATAAATGGTTGGTTTCCAATGAATATTTGCAGCCTCTGTTCTCAGTGGCAAGTGAATGAACTCTCAGCTGAAATCTGCTTTAAAATCAGGAAATATATTATCATACATAAGAAGGGATTAAAGGTAGGGTAGGTTCCTCTGCTTGCTGATTCGGCAACCCGACACTGTCCTCGAGAATGCTGGTGCTTTCCATCTCTCCATATGTCACCTTTAATAATGACTTTTTCTCAGAAGCTGCAGGTCAATGTAAGAGTTCCAGACATGGCACAAATTCAAAAGAGGAAAAGAGAACCTCTATCCATAGCTTTTTCTTTGAAGCAAGATAATATTCCCAGAATCTTCCAACAGACGTCTCAACTCTAATTGATTGGGAATGGGTCCTAATCAGACTAAAACACTGGCAAGGGGACAAGACTGCCCTTAGATCAGTCCATCAGCCTATTCCTTGGAGCTGGGAGCAAGACCCACTTCCCGTTATGCGCACGACCGAGTGAGGGAGAAGAGGATAAAGGAACAAAGTCATAGTGCTGTCAAAATGGAAGCTGCAGGCAATACAGAGTCTCCGTGGGTTCACATGTAACTCCATATATGGCACCAACAATTCAAATGTGCTAGCGTGGGCCAGACTGCAATCTGCATCAGCCATTGGGCCGTCCTTACTGTCCTCCCTCCTCCCATAATATGGGTCTCGTCTTTCCTGTTGCCCTCACCGCTCTGAGTTTTGGAAGCATCCCCTCAAGCATGGCTATGTTTCCTTCAAGTTCTTGCTACATGACCATTAGAGAAGAGTTTACATTCATAGACACAATCCTTTCTCCTGTGGTGAAATTCATCTTGAATTACAAGTTTGTGTTTGTGGACAAATATCTCCTCACCAAACAAGGACAATCACACCATCCATAATCATTCTTTCTTGCACCAGGGAAACTTAGAGCCATGTTAGTGTTTAATAGCCATAATGACCTCATTGCAGGCTCTTGGCACCATTATGCTTCTCCTGTCTATAGTACTGGGTCTAAGATGGGGCTATTGTTATTGTTTCTTTATGTAATACGTTGATTCTGGAAAAGACTGGGCTCTTGGATTTTGAGTCCTTGAGGAGAGACCAACTAAAAACTCTACTATTTGTCATATTTCCCCTAGGTGAGCAATTGATGACTCAGATTGCATATCTTTTGTGTTTATGCTTATAAAATACGTTGACTTATTTTTCCTTTTTTTAAATCAAACTTTTCTTATTTTCTTACATCTTTCTTATTTTTGTACAAAATTTGTTCTTTGCCTCAGGTGTAGACCCCATAAACCTCTCACCACCACATCATCTATGAACCTCCTCTTTTGACTGCAAGTTTTGTTCTTTTTTTTTTTTGACCCTTTGTTCAGTTTCCTTATATTCCTCCTGTAAGTGAAACCATCCGATAGTTTCCTTTTTCCTTCTGACTTATTTCACGGAGCATCAGCTTGCATATCCTAATTTGACTTTAATTTGACATCTAAGGTCCACTGATGAAGCATTGGAAATGTAGTGAAGTCAGCTCCTTGTGGTTGATTTTTGAGGACCATAAGCCCAAAATATATCCTTAAGGACACTCAGGGACTCAGGGCTACTTCCTGAAGGGAGTGGATGCTCTCATCATTCATCATTCTGGAGAGAATTCAATCTTGAGGCCTGGGAAGCCAGCCCTCGACAGGGGGGAGGGAAGAACTTCTTTCTCACTTTGGGGCGTAGAGCCAGTTTGGCTTGGTCCCTGAAGTGGAGTCATTCCTGGAGAGCTCCCTTTCTTTATTCTGGAATCATCGGTCACTTCTCTTTAAACATTATGGGTTGGCCTCTGCAGGGTATGGGGAGTTGAAGGGAAGATCGTGTCTCACACTTGGGGCAGAGAAGCCAAGTAGAGAGGAGAGCCTCGTGTGAAATCTACGTAGTGTCAGCACAGTACAGCTGGGGTCAGTAGCACAGTAAGCTCAAGGGGCACTGGAGCAGTGTGACTGCACAAAGAATGGAGACAACTGTCCCTCCCGACCTATGTCCCTTCTTCCCTCCATCCTTCCTTCCCCCTTCCTTCCCCCTTCATTCCCTTCTTTCTTTCCATTCCTTTCTGCCTTCCTTCCTCCTTCTCTCCCTTACCTTTCCTCATCTCCTTTCCTTTCCCTCCCTTACTTCTTCCCTCTCTTTCTTTCTTCTTTCTTTTTAATAGACAATATAGTCACATGATCCTAAAAATAAAAAAGAATAAAAAACAGTCATGCAGGGCCCTCCCTGGTGGCGCAGCGGCTTAAAGCACAGCACTAAGAGGCTAAAGCCACTGCAACATGAGTTCGATTCCTGCCTGCCCCGGAGCTGACCCACATGGCACGGCAGACCTCTCCTGACCTGCCCGCTGCTCCCTTCAGCAGTGTACTTAGTTGATCTGCCTATTCTGCTCCCCACTTTGTCTCTGGTGAATCCTCTCACGGCCCCTGCACCTCTGGCCTGTACCCCAGTTCTGTATAAATAAATAAATAAATCTAAAAAAAAAATCAAACAGTCATGCAACCGATTGACTCCTTCTCAGCCTTGTTATAGTTTCTTTTGATTTCTTCCAGGGATACTTATGCATACAAAGGTCGATATATGTGTGCACATATTTAAATATGTATATGTATATATTTTTTACTCTTTAAAAAATTTTTTTAAAGATTTATTTATGCATACAAGAACTGGGGTACAGGCCAGAGGTATGGGGTAGAGATGGTGAGAGGATACAGAGACAGAGTGGGGAGCAGGACAGGCAGATCTACAAAGTACACTGCTGAGGGGAGCAGCGAGTGAGGCAGGAGAGGTCTGCTGCATCAAGTTGGTCACTTCCCTGGCTTGGGATTGAACTTGTGCTGCAGTGGCTGTGACTAGCTCCATAGTGCTGTACTTTAATCCCTTACAACACCAGCGAAGCCCCTAATTTTTACTCTTTTTTATAAAAATGGTAGTATACTCTAGTTCTCCACCACTTTTATTCACTTAACCATATACCAGAAGATCATAAAGAGCTTCCTCATTTTAAATAATAGTTAAATGACATCCCATTATGTGGGGGAACTCATATTGTATTTAATATTTTCCTTTCATTAGCAGTGTATATTTTATTTCTCATTTGTAACTCTGACAAATTTTAGGGAGGCAGGGACCTATTCTTCTATTCTTAAACATGTACAGAAAAGCACGCCGAACATTCTCAGAAATAAATGGGACTGATCCTTAAAAAAATATGTATTTTTCTTGGGCCCTCCTTGGTAACACAATGGGTGGAAGCACAGCCTGCGAAGGTATCAGCAGCTACTTCTGCACAAGTTCAATTCCCTGCCGGGAAGCTGACCCACATGGCACAGCAGACCTCTCCTGTCTCCCCTGCCACTCACCTCAGCAGTATACTACATCAGCCTGCCTGTTCTGCTCCCCACTCTGTCTCTGGTGAATCCTCTCACCACCCCTGCATCTCTGGTCTGTACCCCAGTTCTGTAGGCATAACTAAATAAATCTTTTTAAAAAATTATTTTTCTGACAACTAATTTGTGGAACTTAGCAGTTTGGACCTAATAATTTGGGTGATTTATAAGTCTAAGTAATAGTCATGTAAGACCTTTTCTAATAGAGGCCCTTATTTGTAGCAATAGAGGTTAAGCTGGGCAAATGGATGCCCATTTTCTAGCCAGATTATAGCTAGAGGTGACCTTATGACCAAGTTATAATCAATGGACTATGACTGAAAGTACAGGATGCAACTTTGCTTCACTTGTTTTTCAAAAATCACCTACTTAGGCTAGGGCAGCAGGTACTTGAAGAGGGGAACTGACAAGAAGCAAAGCAAGTTCTCCTGTAGTACAGTAGAAAGACTTCTACAGAGACTTAACATTCACTGCATTCACTGACCCCCCTCACCAGTTTTCATCAGAGCCCTTAAAGCTGGAAGCCACCCCTTACCTTTCTAGCTTCTCTGTGGTGGGTAACACACTGGGCTACTTTCTTATGGAATCTTCCACTGACATCTCTTCCATTGACATCTGTCATACCACCTTCTTGGTTCTCTTTCACTGGCTCTGATTTCTCTGAACTTATCTTTTCTTTCACTGAATTCTCACCCATGACCCACTCCTAAATCCTCTCATGACCCACTCCTAAATCCATGGGTTCTCTCCTTGGCAGAGGGTGATCTCATCCATCCCTGGTGTTCACCAATCACTCATGTGTTGAAAGCTCTCAGTTCCCTTCCTGATATTATACTATCTTGTTACCTGTATATTCCACAATCCCCAACTCAATATTTATATAATTTAGTTGATCATTTGTTTCCTCAGATTTGCTCTGTGGTCAGCTCCTTCAAATATTCTATTATTGTTCTTCAATTCTTGCCTCCATTGAGTTGGTGGCTAGACTCTTAATCAGATAATAATAAGCAATCTACCTATTAATCTAGCCATCAACCTCTGTTTAGTATCAGTGACAACATTGATTCCACCCATCAGCCTCCCGAACTCCCACTCCCAATTCCTGTCAACACTTACTTCAGAACTCATCAACTTTTATTTTTGCAACAGTTACCTAATCGGTATCTCTGTTTCTCATCTTTCCTCACTATTCCATCCTCCATCCTTTTAATCTATCAAAAACAAATCTATGACGCCATCACTTGGTTGAAAAACTTTTAACAATTCCTCATTTTCCTCAGGATAAAACCCAAATCTGACTTTAATCCATGATGAATACATGCCAGTGGGACCTGATAGGATGGCTTTCTTTTAGAAAGAAATAGGTGTATATATTCATTTCATTCACATAGCAATAGGTACCTCCCTCTGCTATGCGTTTAGAACAGAATTTTTGCTTTTAGATTTCTTTGAGCTTATAGCCCAAGAGGCTCCCAGATGTTATCTCTTATTTATGCAAACACAACTGCCCCACCCTTTGGAGACATATCTAGACTGCTTTAGCTCTTAGGTCAGTGCAAGGTATATAATAATAGCCAGTCAGCTACATGCTGTGGAGATCTGGCTGTCACAGCTCATCTCTGCTGAAACATCTAGCTTTGCTGGGCTGGTCGTCATGGAAACACAGCCGATGATGTGAGCATATGGCCTAGAGCCTCTGTCTCTTACATTCCCATGGAGGGAGAGGAGCTGAGATATAGGACTACACTGAGAACAATGTGACAATGTCCTATATTATCTGTTGTGCTAGTTGAATAAAGGGGGAGAGAAGGCTGTAGAGAAGGCTGAATTGGGAGTGCTGTAAGGCACAAAACAGAGCTCTGGTTCCTCTGTGAACAGACTTAGGGTAGGGGCTATGTACTTAGAATGTGGGCAGGAGGGTGGAGGTGTGGTAACAACAATGCAGAGAAACAAATGCAGTAGATACATGCTCCAGACCCTGTATTATGAATAATACTAATAATTGGATGGTATTATTTTTTAAATTTTAGCTCATAGCAAGTAGAAGATACTTTACATCATTATTTCATTTAACTCATACATGAAATTTATTCCTTTATTTACCTGACTTTTCAAAAAGGGAACATGGTAAATAATTGCCTGAAGACATGCCATTAGAAAATGCACAATTAGAAAGTGTTGGGCTTTTGTGTTCAAAGACCAAGCTTGAACACAAAGTTATATCTCAATAATCTATGTAACTTTATGCTATCTTATTTGTCTATGAGATGAGTGCTTTGAATACGTCATTTTATTTAAATGAATTATCTTGACTAGGATCTGTCCAAGGGACACACAAACATTAATTTGAAAGGAAACACACACTCCTGTGTTTATTGAAGCACTGTTTACAATAGCTATGATAAGGAAACAACCTAAAAGCTCAAAAATAGATGACTAGAAATTGATGGTTAAGTATTTTTTTAAAGATTTATTTATTTAGGCATACAAGATTTAGAGTACAGACCAGGGTATAAAGGATGACAGGATTCACCAGAGACAGAGGGGGGAGAACAGGCAGATCTACTGAAATACACTGCTGAGGGGAGCAGTGGGCAAAACAGGAGAGGTCTGCTGCACCATATGGTCATCTCCCTGACTGGGGATCAAACTCATGCTGCAGTAGCTTCAGACAGCTTCATTGTGTTGTGCTTCAATATGTTGTGCCACCAGGAAGGGCTCTATGTATTTTTTAAAATACAATACAGCATGTTAGGGAAAATATGTACAGCAAATACTTAATGGAGTGATATATATCTTTTTCTTAGGAAATGGTACTAGACTCTTAAAAAGAATTGCACTCACTAACTCAAAGTAAGTGAGGTATATATTGACAGCTAGAGCAAAACATGTGAGACAATGATACTTGGGCAAGAAGAATTCAGAGAACACTCCAAGTACCCTAGGACACAGCCCCATGCTTAACCCTCTCTACACTAATCTTTTTCAATAGAGAGAAGAGCATATTTTGTTATTTTTAAAACAAATTGTGAAACTCGGAAATAAATTCAAAGCTCAATCCCAGACATTGTAATGATCTTTATGTTGGCAGGTAGTATTCTCCTTTGCTTTGGATCTGCGGCCTTTTTACCTCTAAATAATATTTCTCTCTGGAGACTTTCATTGGAAAGTGGAGAGTGGTGAGGTACCATTCTATACAAGTAATACTCAGAATCAGACAATAAAAACCACTTATCTGATGAACAGGGATTTAACTTATTAGTCCTTCCCATTAATTTAGTCCTTCATAATTTTCAAATCAGTCTTCAGATATCTTTTCTTAAATTATTTTTTGTTTTCATTAATATTACTTATCACTGTCTTTTGGAATAAACACAATGAGAACCGGGTCACAGATGGGGGAAAATGAGTTATTAAGTAGAAAGAGGAATCACTCCTGGACAAATAGGTTGAGAGTTACATTTAATTCCTCCCCAGTTCTTGTATGCACGAATAAATAAAAATAAACCTTAAAAAAAATTAAATCCTCTGACTCCATTTCCATACTTTAGCTGTGGCATATCATTTCTTTGTTCTAGTTCCTGTTTTTAACTAGCTGATAGACCCCCAGGGGGCTAAGGACTGAAACGAGAGCTAGGAGCACCGGGCGCTCCCGGCGTTCCGGCGTTCCGGGCGCTCCGAGGCTTGAGGCGCGTGATTCCCCCCTGCTCTGATTACCTGGCATTCCTGGCTGGCAGGACGCCCGCCCCGGGGCCTGGCCAATGCGCTTCACTGAGGCTCCTTTGCAGCAGCACGTGGACACCGATGGGTGGGGCAGCGGGCAGCATTCAGCAGGCCCGACCGGCTGAGGTCCTGGGCCACTTCCGCCTCGTTAGTTTGACTTTCCACTGGCATAAAGCTTCTTAGGTCCGTAAACACAACCTGTTGGTTCGCTGCGTTAGCACTGCCCGCGGCGTGGCGGAGACCCGGCGCCAGTCTCTCGGCTCCGCTCGGCTCGCCCCAGCCCCAGGCCTTCCCGAGTCACAGTCACGCCCCTAAGCGCTGCGGGGGGCTATGGGGGCGAAACCCGTCCCGGAGAGACCGGGTTGACCCCCAGCCTGCATGCCCGCGTGACCCGCATGATACCTGTTTCTGGGCTCAGATCTTCTGTTACCTGCGCCCTTTGCTCTGGAGAGCAAAAGGCTTTGATTTAGCAGTCCTCCAGGGCTCGCCAAGTGCAGGACTGTGGGAGATTTGGGGGATTGTGATGGTGGTCTTGTTGCCTAGGCTTACAGGCAGTCAGTTTTAAAAAACAAAAAAGTGAAAAGGAGGAAAGAAAGCTTTTCCCTTCACCTCCTTAATCGCATAAGTAAGATATTCTCCATAGAGGGCCCTCCCTGGTGGCGCAAGAGGTGAAACACAGCGCGAGGGGTTGTCGGCAGCCATTGCAGCATGAGTTTGATTACCGACCAGGGAGGTGACCACATGGCGCAGGAGACCTCTCCTGACCCGCCTGCTAGTCCCCTCAGCAGTGTACTTCAGTCTGTCTGGCTTTTCTGTTCCCCACGGTGCCTGGTGGATCCTCTCAACCCTACCCCGTTCCCCCCCACTCCCCACCTCTGGCCTACATCCCAGCTCTTGTATGCATAAATAAATAAATCTTAAAAAAAAAAAAGATCTTCTCTGTAGAAAAAAAAAATACACAGAAAAGACATGCTTAAAGAAATAAACCTCTTTTTTCTTCTGCTTATTCTTTCCTCCAAACCCAAAGACAACGGCTGTTAATATGTTAGTGTTTGTCCTTCTAGTATTTATTACTATAACAGTTATGATTTTTAGGAGTGTTTTTGTTTTTCTTCTTAGCAGAAATTATAAATATTTCTGTCAACCAATATCCTTTTACAATATAATTCCTAATGGTTGAATGGCACCCCTTCACCTGGACAATATGGTGATTCTTTAACCAGTACAGAGGCCTTTGGCTATTTCCTAGTTTTTCTTTTTTCTCTCTCCAACTGTAATACTGTAAAGGTATTCAAAAACTTAACATTTTCATGCATTGTCTCTTAGTATATTATTAAAATAAATTTTTGGAAGAGTATTGTAGGATTAAATAGTAGGTGCATACCAGGAATTCTACTGTGGTGTTAAAACATAATTTTGTTTAATGTAAAAAAAAATTTAGACGGTAAAAAATTCTTCAAAAGAAATACTCATAAACACCCTTTCCTGATAAATCTTTTGTTTTCATTTGCTCACATAGCTGTCGATAGGCAGAGAGTATTTTTACGCAGTTGTGTTTATACCATACTACCTAATTCCCAGGAACACGAGCTCATGTAGGTATGCAGGTTCTAAATGCAACCATTTAAACAAAAGGGAAAATATCCTCAAAGTAATTCAGCAAAAGGAGCTAGAGGCCAGCCAGATAGATTGGACGGAAAGTAGAAATTAACTCTGTACCTCCCACAGCTCTTCAAAACTCAGCAGTAGGACATCTTGATTTTCACCCTAACCTCTACCAGTTGCCTAAGCTGGCTATCCTATGCTCTTGCTACTTTCTGTATTCACCTCCTTCTCTCCATCTGGCTGAGTTCCTCATACTCTGTTCTGCTTGTTTTATCACCATAATATTTTCTAGTTCCTTATAACAACTGTGCTCCCATCTCTCAATCCCAAACTTGACCTAGTGATTGATGTATCCTTTAAACTTAGCTCCTGATAGAATTTTCTTGGTGTTGGCCATTCTGAGTCCAAAGAATGAGACAACTGTTGGCTCAGCACTCATTTGAGCAGGGATTTGCAGTAAAACCTCTCAGAGGATGTTGGCCACTCTGGATCAGTTGCATGTCCCTAAGCCAGTCAACTCTGGATACAAGCATCAGAGAACGACATGGCACAGGAGATGGCTGTTTAGTGCTGTTTTGCTTACAGGTACAGTTCTGATTCAGTTCTTTTAAGAGCTGTAGTGAATATGACAGGTAACTTATGTATAATATAGCAACATTGATAAAATGACATAGTCTAGGTTTGAATTATTATGTCATAGCACATAAAGACTTCATCCTTAACCAGCTCAAGATAAGCATACCAGTTCATCCAGTGGATAGCTAATTTATTTATGCAATCTCCCTGAGACATTTACATGTAGCTTTTTAAAAAAACAATTTGAAAAATGCTTCAATGAACAACAAAGCATATATTTTTCCACTTGGGGGACTATATATCATTAATGATATATATATTTTTTAATTTAATATATTCATTACATCATCCTTCATTTTTATACAATGTGTGTGTGATTTCTCCATGAAACTCCCACCACCGATTCACCCTGCACGATCACCAGAGTCCCTTGTGTTCTTCCCACTCCTGTCCTGGTCCTTCTTCCTCCTCCTCCTCTACAGAAAGTCTCTAATCTATAGTTGCCTGATGATTTTTATTTTAACTTTATTATAGTTATTTTT
Source organism: Condylura cristata (assembly GCF_000260355.1). NCBI lineage: Eukaryota > Metazoa > Chordata > Mammalia > Eulipotyphla > Talpidae > Condylura > Condylura cristata. Next base: position 29,601,258 of record NW_004567116.1, read on the forward strand.
TTTTCTGATTCCTTTTTTTCCCTCTACATTAGTGATATTTTTAACTGCAAGGTAAAAACTTATTTAAATGGTTCATAAAATAAGAGGTTCTTTTTCTTTATCAAAGAATGTATTTAGAGGTAGATGACTGATGGCTTTGTTTCCCTTGGTCTTTTTCTCATAGTCATTTTCTCAAAATGGCTGCTGGAGTGCTGGTCCTCACATCAGCCTTCAAGGCAGAAGAGAGAAAGGGGATAATGGCAGTCAAACTTACCTTTTTGTTATTATTCCAGTGTCATGTGTCTAACCTGGTCGCCTACTTGTAAGGGAAGTTACAGAGCAAATATCTTCCCTCTGTATTTGGAGACAGCAAGGAAGGAAAGAATTTGTAATGTGTGTTAAGCCAGCCTTCCTAGTGCTGTTATAAGCACTTCTTAAATGCGTTAAAGCTTCAGAAACCTTCCTTTAAAATATATCTTGCTTGAAAACTTTTTGGAAAAGCTGATATAAAAGTGCATTGCTTTAGTTAAAATTAAGAGAGAGCGCTGAGAACTTTATGGATCGACTTTCTGTTATCCAGTAGAAGATATTTCCTGACTTCCAGCTGCCCCGCACTCATATTATTTTGCAATTAGTGCCCACATCTTCCCTGGGTGTATTTCCTAGTGTATTTCCTAGTGTGAGTTAGTTCCCATCTCCCACAAGGAAGGCTGAAACACAGATTCTTCACCCCACTTTCTACTTCTTTGCAAAACCTGAGGCAGGTGACTAAGTTCAATCAGACATTTCTTTCTGCCTTCTTTGAATCACAAGCATGGACTAGTATGGGGGTGATGGGGGGCCATTTTCCTCTCAGCTGCAGCACCACGCACCCCTGACTGGTCTTGCTCTGTAGCCGGTGGTATGGTTCCAGATGCCTAGCCCTCTGGAATTCTTGTTTCTTGCTTGTTTGCAACCTGCTTGCAAAGCTTCCCTTTGATTCTCTGAACCTCTTAGTGTCTTTCAGTGCACTGACTTTTTGCTTGAGTCATTATTACTTTCTCTTGCTTATAGCCCCAGACCTTGGCTAATACACAACCTCCTCTCCCAGCAGTGCCACAGACAATTTTTTAGAACTTTCAGGTTACAAGGAACATAGTTTAAAATCTGCTGCCTTAGGAGAAATCCCTTGGAATGGAATTAAGGGACAAAGGTACAAATAGTTGTAAGGGTCTTGATAATTATTGCCAAGGAACATTCCAAAAGCATTGTGTAAATTTACTTAAGCACAAACATTGGTATTATCTTTGTTTTAATTTTTGCTAGTATAATGACAGGGAAATGGTTTCTATTAATGATTTAATTTGCACATATTTAGAAATGTGAAGCTAAACACATTTCCTTATGTTGACTTATGGTTACATTTCTATTTATGGAAGACGTCTGTTTATTAAAGCTTTAATTTTCCTTTTTATCTTATAAGCTTCCTATAATTTAGATAGTCATCTTTTGAATGGTTACTGCAAACATTTTTCTTAGTTTGCTTTTTAAATTTTTATCTTTTTACTTTTCTTTGTACAGAAGCTTCACATTTTTGGTACAGTAAAATCTTTTCATCTTTTCCTTTGTGATTTCTTCTTTTGCTTCAATGCCTTAAAACTTACTGTTCCTCCAAAGATCTGATAGTGAATTCAATTTCCTGCCAGTTTTTCTGTGATTTAGCTTTTATAGACTTAACTCTTTAATTCATCTGAGATACAGTTTTGAGTATTGTATAAAGGTATGAATTGAAATGATCATGCTGGCTTTTGGATTGATATGCTTTGGTGAATAAGTCAAGTCTCTGTGGTTTTGTTTTACCTTGTTTGGAGAGTTAGTAACGCAAAGAATATTTTCCAAGATGCTGGGGTTTGTTACTGAAAGAAATGTGAGTAAAATGGAAATAGAAACCTAGATAATTGAGATAGATAAAAGAGAGAGGGAGATCAATTGAAAGGGAACCAGAAAAGTTGAAATAGACACAAACAGAAACAACGAGAGTGGGAAATCAAAGGGCAAGAAACCAATGGTGGAAAATAAGGATCCAGGGTAGGTAGGTGTTGGAGGCTTCAGACCACAGAGGTGTTGGAGCTTGGTTCGGTGACCACAGAGAAAATGGGTCTGACAGCGTCTGAAATGACATCCAGTGACTGCAATGGAAGCTCTACCTTTTCTGTGGCTTTGCCTGTTCTGTAGATTTGGAGATTGCATTTTGCCTCTTTGGACTTAATGCTTTGCTTCACACTATGCAAATCCAATTGTTTCATTCACACAACAAATATTTGCTGAAAAATGTCTATATGCCAGTCACTGAGGGGTTGCAATGCAAAACCAAATGTTCACCAAAAAACTTTTGTAACAAAAAATTTCCTCTTGGAAATTTTCGTAGTTTCTAGTCATGTAGTGTGGTCCTAGGTACCAGCGTGCTCCAGTGACAGGAAGGCATGAACCAAGATTCCCTAGTTGATCCCAGGCTCTGGCTGTGACCTGAAAGTCTGTGTGGACAGGCTGAAGACTAAGTGGATTTCTTTTCTTCACACTAGGTTATTTTAAGTCCTGGACCCTGGGAGATTGTCACCAAAATATGACCTTTTTCTCAAAGGTCTTTGTCTACTTAATAGGGCATGGCAGTGTATTTCTTCCACTGGGGCTCTGGAGTCCTGTTCAGGTACTGCTGAATAGGAGTAGTCTGTTCAGGCCCCTAAGCATGAATGTCCTCACATGCAAAAATGGGATGATAGCAGTAGCTGCAGTGCCCGCAAGAGAATGGGTATGTAGAGTTTCCACTTCATCACAGGTTCCTGGGAGAGAGGCCATGTTGCATATGACAGCTTCAAGATACTTACCTGTCTGTGATTTGGGCTCTTCAACAACCTTCCCTGTCTTTTATTCTTTTAATCTCCCTGCATAATAAACACATTGTACCTTGACAACTTGGGTGGCTGTTAATTTGGGGGGACAAGTTACAAGTTGTAGTTTGTAGTGACAATTATATTTAACTTTAGTGTTTCTGACACGACTAACTTATCAACAACTTTCTGAGTATAAAATTCTTTTTCCACACTCATTTCAGTAAGCTTTTAATTAATTTGTTTTTCTGAATTGGTGAGACAGTCACGTGATTCAAATTCAAAAGGTGCCAGATTATATGCAAGAATAGTCATGTAATTCTTGTTTATTCTTCCAGAAATAATCTCTATGACTAAAAACAAATACATATTTACACATGTTCCCTCTTATACACAAATGGTAATGTTAAACACATTGTTTGGTATCTTGCTTTTCTCATTTAAGTAAATATTGAATAATATTCCAAGTTAGTAGAAATTCCTTTTATTTTCTTTTTTATACATCACCTGCTTGATTTATTTAGCTAATTTCAAATTAATGGACATTTGAATGATGTTCAGATCAGAAACTCCTGTGTGGAGGGCCAGCAATCTATGTTTTAACCAAGCCCTCCAGACAATTTGGATCCATGCTGAAATTTGAGAAATCTTGCTTGTTCTCAACAAGGGAAAAATGTAAGAGGAACTATTTTGCCAACACCAGGGAAAACCTTGTTTAAGACTAGAGGCATATGGAACGAAAACCGCTGAGAGAGAAAGAGTGAAAGATACCATTTGAGTCTCTCAGCCTAGTCATGCTCGACGTTAGATGGATAGCAGTGTCATTTACTTATGTGAATTCTTCTTTTTATTGCCAGTTGAGTTCGGTGCTTCATTAAATAACCCCAGTTATGTTATTTTGTATAGATATGGATATAGTTGTTAAATAAGTTATTAGAATCAAATTTGCTAGGTCAAAGGACATATAAATTTGTATTTTTGGCAGACACTGTCCATTTCTAAAAAATGGTTGAGGTTCCTCCAGAAAAGCTTATCTCTGCAACAGTGATTCTAGTGCACGTAGTGTATGTGGGAGGCCAGATGTCATCAGAAAGCGAGGGAGAGGGAAAGCACTACAAGGAAGGGAAAACAACCTTAAAGGAATGCGTCATCAAGTGAGCTACTACCATGGATGTCTGGAGCTTAATACTGCTAGGAAATTATAAGAAATGGTGCAGAACTGCTGGTGGGAATGCAAACTAGTACAACCACTATGGAAAACTGTTTGGAGGTTCCTCAAACTGCTTAACATGGAGCTTCCATATGACTCAGCAATCCCTCTCCTAGGTATCTACCCAAAAGACACAAAAACACTGATTTAAAAAGATACCTGCACCCCCATGTTTACTGCTGCTTTATTTAAAATTGGAGAGCCATGGAAGCAGCTCATATGCCCAAAAGTAGATGATTGGATTAAAAAGTTGTGGTACATATACACAATGGAATATTACTCAGCAGCCAAAAAAAATAAGCACATGTCTTTTGTAGCAACATGGATGGAGCTGGAAAAGATCATGCTTAGTGAGATAAGCCAGGAAGAAAAAGAAAGATACCAGATGGTTTCACTCATAGCAAGAGTATAATGGACCAGGTGAGAGAGAAAAAAAAAATAATGAACAGCTATATACCAGAGACATTTTGTGGGGGTGGAGTGGGGAATGAGATCAGAAACAGTGGGGGAGGGAAGTGTGCTGGACTATGGTGATGGCACATGGGTGACTTGGTGATGGGAAACCCACAGGGATTGCAATTGAGTTGAAAAAAAAAATGTACAAAATGATGCAAAAACAAACTATTATATTATTTAAAAAAAGAAAGAAAGAAATGGTACAGAACACTTGCTTCTGGAATTCTTTAACCAGAAGTGAGGGAGCAGTTTTGCCTCTCCACTTTGTGCCAACATGACCTTTGGAAAAACATTTAGCTTCCAAGTGGAATAAAACAGACAAAAAATTTCTTAGAGTACTATCTCACTTGCCTCTTCATATTCTGCTAGTGGTCTAACCTAAATCCATATGGCTGCATTTAGAGTTGTATCCTATTCTGGAGGCTAGAGAGAGCTGAGTTTATAGTTTGAAAGAAGAAAGCCACTTTACCACTTAATTTCTTCATCTGGAAACAAAGAGTAGTGAACAGCTGTTGTTTTGTCTCCCGGGGATTCATTCTCTATTCTGATACCATGAGCATTACTATCACTACCTGGGAATTCCAGACCATCCTGATCAGAAACTCCCGGGTGGAGGGCCAGCAATCTATGTTCTCACAAGCCCTCCAGGTAATTTGGACTCATGCTGAAGTTTGAGAAATCTTGGTTGTTCTCAACAGGGGAAGAAATGTGAGAGGAATCATCTTGCTGGTACCAGGAATCATCTTGCTGGTACTAGAGCCATGTTGACCAACTGAGACAGAGTGAAAGATATCATTTGAGTCTCTCAGCCTAGTTGTGCTTGAAGTTAGATGGATAGCTGTATCACTTAGTTATATGAATTCTACTTTTTATTGCCAGTTTATTAGGTTTCTATTGCTGGAAACCAAATAAGTCCTGATGTCAAGGGGAATGTTTATTCCTCCATGTTTCCAAACAGAGAGATTCTCTTCCAACATTGTTTCTCAAAATGTAGTGGATATAATCAGTATCATGAGGGAGGTTGTTTTAAAAAAATTTAAAGATATCACAACTTACCACATTGTGCTCCAGACCAACTTTAAGCAGGATCCTATGGTGTACCCCTCAATCTGTGTTGTAATAAGCCCACCAGGTGATTCTGATGCTTACTAAGATCTGAAAATCACTAGAATAACACTTGTAGCTTCTCTCCCTAACTTTTATTTACCCTTTTTTTAAACTGGGGTATGTTTTCTAATTAGTGAGTTTGGAAGAATGATCTGGGCATGCTCAGATTAAACCTTCCTATGTTTATTTTGGGAGTCAGCCTGATTGGGAGTGGAGGGGGGGCAGTTACTCCCTGTAACTATGAGCCTCAAGTTTTACAGAGCCCCATAAAAGGAGGCTTGCTGTTTTTCCAGTCCTGCCTGTAACTTGGTGGTGAGTTTATTCTGGGAAAGGCAATCCCATTTGGCCACACATCTAAGCCACATTATCCAGTTTAGTGCTTATCAATAACAAAGCTGACATTTGGATTTCTATCCCTTCGTTTCTATGTCCTATTTCTCAATTAGTTTCTCTGCTCAACTTGGTGGGGAAAGGGCTGCTATTGATTGGGTCTCCTAACAGAACACCAACCAATGTAGGGGTGGACTAGATCTCTTAGACCCCTTTGCCTGCTCATGCTCACACTGTTGTCTAATACTCTAACTCCAGGGCTCCTGCATACTCTGTGATGAAACCTTGTTTGTTCGCAACAGACCTGGTGTTGCACCTGCAAGACAAGTATCCCTTGCCCCATGGGGCCTAGGAGGGATGATTGTAATCACAAAGCATTTCCTTTCAGTTCTCTCCTGAAACAGTGTAGTTCTGTGAGACAGAAAGGTCCTAGAAACCACTGCTCTTAAAAAAAAATTTACTTAAAAAAAAATTTACTTAGATTGTTGTCTCTCTTGCCTCTTCAGGTTCTGCTTAGTGGTCTAACCTAAATCTATATGGCTGCATTTGGAGCTGTGTCCTGTTTTGGAGGCTAGAGAGGTCTGAGCTTATCAATTGAAAGAAGAAAGGACTTCTCTTTTTCATCCTTTGGGTCTTTCCTGAGTTCTCCACATATTTTTAAAACAGGCAAATCAGTGTCTTGGTAAGGGGTATGGAAAAAGAGTTGAGAGCTCCATAAACCAGTCCTGGCTGCCATAGGTAGCTCAATTTTCAGGACTCAGTCCTCTTAGAGCATCTGTTTTGGGGAAGTTGCTGCAGGAAGAAACAATCAATAGCCCCAGTTCAATCTGAGTGATGGGGACAACCCAAGTATTTTTGCATATTGACTCTGGTATGGTTCATTCTCTCAGACTAACTCCTACTTATTTTACTGTTAGATCATGTAAGTATTGCTAGTTACAGGTAGGTTGTAGATGTATAATTTTGGCTCCTGCTTTGCTTGTATCCTTAAAAGTTGTCCACAAACCTACAAACATAATTTTATATTTTCTGACCAAAAAGAAAAAGATTGGACATCATTTAAAAAGAAAAAAAAAACAAAAACAAAAAACAAGGCCCTTCCTGTTAGCACAACGAGTTAAAAAACAGAACTAAGAAGCTAAAGCAACTTCCGCATGAGTTCGATCCCTGCCCCAGAGGTATCCACAGGGCGCCACAGACCTCTCCTGACCTGCTGCTGCTCCCTTCAGCAGTGTACTTCGTTGATCTGCCTGTTCTGCTCCCCACTCTGTCTCTGGTGAAGCCTCTCACTGCCCATGTACCTCTGCTGTGTACCCCAGTTCTGTATGCATAAAAAATAAATCTTTTTTTAAAAAAATAAAAACCTGTGTGCTAAAGAATACTACCAAGAGAGTGAAAAATCACAGAAATCAGAGAGTATAATTGCAGATCCGATAAAGTTTTGATTTGCAGAATATATAAGGAATTCCCACAACTCAAAAAAGACAAACAACCCAATTAAAAAATAGGGGACCGTCCCTGGTGGCGCAGCGGGTTAAAGCACGGCACTAAGAAGCTAAAGCCACCTCAACATATGTCTGATCCCCACCTGCCCTGGAGGTGAACCACAAGACCCGGCATACCTTTCCTGACCCGCCCGCTGCTACCCTCAGCAGTGTACTTCGTCGATCTGCCTGTTCTGTTCCCCACTCTGTCTCTGGTGAATCCTCGTGCCGCCCCTACATCTCTGGCCTGCGCCCAGTTCTGTATGATTAAATAAATAAGTCTTTTTTTTTTTTTTAAAGATTTATTTATTTATGCATACAGAATTGGGGTACAGGCCAGAGGTACAGGGGCACGAGAGGATTCACCAGAGACAGAGTGGGGAACAGAACAGGCAGATCGACGAAGTACACTGCTGAGGGGAGCAGGGGGTGGGTCAGGAGAGGTCTGCAGCGCCAGACCTGTGGTCTCCTCCGGGGCAGGCGGGAATCGAACTCATGTGGAAGTGGCTTTAGTTCTCAGTGCAGTGCTTTAGCCCGCTGCGCCACCAGGGAGGGCCTAAATAAATGAATCTTAAAAAAAAAACAAACCAAATAGGTAAAGGATTTGAGTAGGTACTTTTCCAAAGAAGATATGCAAATAGAAAATAAGCATATGAAAATATTCTCAGCATCATTAGTAATAGGGAAATGTGTATCAAATTTGCAATGAGATTCTACCTCATGTCTATTTGGATGGCTATAATTAAAAAAAAAGGGAAAGACTAGTGATTATGAAGATGTGGGGCAAAGTAGAAACCTTGCATATTGCTGGTGGGAATGTAAAATGGTATAGTTGGTGTGTAAAACAGTCTGGTAGTTCCTTAAAAAGTTAAACTTTGTTTTTCTACCTTTTGACCCAGCAATTGTACATCTATGTATATACTTCAAAGAGTTGAAGACAGGAGCTTAAGTATCTTTACGCACATGTTCATCACTTTATTCAGAATAGCCAAAAGGAAACAACCCAAATGTCTTTAACCCATGAACAGATAAACAAATCCCGGTATGTCTATACAGTGGAATGCTATTCAGCTATAAAAAGGCCTGGAGCATAAATATGTGCTGCCATGTGAAGAGACAAATTAGGCAAAGTAAAAGTAACCAGACAACTCAGGACAATTCTATGCTTCTACTTACAAGAAATGTCAAGAATAGCAGTACATCTCTGAGTCCTTAGAGGTGTAAAGTAAATTATAGGAGAAGGTGCTAGGAGAGAATGGGAGATTACAGTAGAAAAAAAATATTTAAAACACAGAAAAATAAAAAATAGCATAGATATCTCATTACCTAAGAGAACTGAATCTCCTGATAGTTTTGTTTATTTCTTTCTTTTAATCTATACATAATGACGTAGTAGAAAAGCTTCGGAGCTCAGATATCCTGTGTTCAAATATGTACTTGAACATTTACTAGCTACATGACATATGTTTGCTGAATTTTTTTTGGTTAAATACCAAAAGTAATAGAATCTACTTCCAATGGTTGATTTGTAGATTAAATTGTGTGTTTTTAGCAATTGCACAGTTCATGTAAGTGCTCAGTAAATGATAGCATATACATATAATGTTTTATCACATTGGAACTATTCTGTGTGTACTGTACTCTTCCCATTTTCTTATACATAAGAAAAATTATTTTTAAGGGCCTCATAGTATTCCAGACTATGGTTATAGCATTTGTTTAACCAAATCTTTGTTGTTGGACATTTAGGTAGTTTAAAATTTTTTATTATTTTGAAAAACCTCTGGCGGTCTCCCTGACTGATTTCACCTAGCAGCTGTATTTGAGAAGGGTGGTGTGGCTTTGATCCTGTTTTGTCTTGTGGGCTCTTGGTTCTGAAGTCAGTGCACTACAGTGAGCCAGCCCCACCATGACTGTTTTTGCTCTGATCTTCCGACAATACCCGGGAATACTCTTTCTGTCTGGGCCCTTGCTTGTCCATTTGTGAAATAAGCCTTTTAGCAAGAAAGATCTCAGGGCACCTTTTCTGCTCTAAGACAGTGATTTGAGATGATCTTCCATTAAGCTGTGGATTCCTCCAGCTCCAATGTGGCCTTGCTCAGGGTGATGTGTGCACATGCTTGAGTGTGTGTTTCAGTTTCTATTCTTAGCAGTGTGATCTTTAAGCAAGGAATAGACTGGTGCGTCTGTCTCATCTCAGATGCATGCAGCTCCTGAGGGCCTGTTTCATTCTCCACCAGCCATTCATCTGCATTAGAAGCTGTGGCTCAGTAAGAAATAAGTGGATGGTGCTCTTCCATGTGATAAGAATCCACTGATCTGGGGGTTGGCTCTCTGAGGTCATTGGACCTGGGCTCTATCTGACTCAGCTATAGATTATGTCAGGGGAATCTTGGTTTCAGCAGCTCCTTCCCCACTCCACCCCAGATTCTTTCTTTTGGTTGGGTCAGGGATGCTATTTGGGCAATGTTGGGTTTTAGACATGATGAGTAACCAACATTCCAGACAAGAGGGTCATTGTTTGTCCTGAAATAAAGAGTGAACATGGTTGACTCAATTCTTCTCCAACAGTTTTCAATTGTCTGAGAGCCATATTGGATATTTAAACATATAAATTCAGATTCTGGGTGTGCAGACTCACAGATTCTTATTAAGATGTGGGGTAGAGCCCTGGTTCTTCATTTTAAGACACTACTTATGGTGTACTCAGATGTGCATCCTCAGAGAAGAACACCAGCTTATTGAATTAGGGTTTGCAAACCCTCAGAGCTTACAAAGGTCAGGCTTATGATGTCAGATGGGTGTGACACATAAATGCTGATGACAGAAGAACAGGAACATCCATACCTTTTCTCAAGGGCAGCTCTACTGTAGTCTATTATTGTCATATGATAATGCTGGCATAGTGTTGCTGGGTATTCCTTTTACTTTTTTCAGGGTGTTAGAAATCCAGTATTGCTTGTGAAACATCTTATTTTTAAATATTGGCAGTCAATGCAAAATTTTTTTAAAAATTGAATTGTGTATCAAAAATACCTGTTGGTCAAACCTGGCTCTGTCTGTTGAAATTTCTTGCCAACCTTTTAGCTAGACAATCATTCAACTTAAGTCCGAACGATTCACTCAACAGCATCGCACTGTCTCTGTGATGGGAGGCATACATCCCCCGCTGCCAAGCTGGGTGTTATCCAGAACCCCAGAAAGCAGTTGAATGAATCTTTCTGACTTAAGTTGAATGATGCTGTTGGGTACTCCACCTCACCATAACTGATGTCCTCTCATGAGGGTGGCAGCTGCCACCATTGCAGCACATGGGCTGCATCTATTTACTGGTGTCAGAGAATTCTCTAGCAAGAGATTAGTGGCACATCTTGGGCTATGTTGCCAATCTCATCAAAAGTGTTATTTCCACAATGTTTAATGTCCTTCTGTTTTTTTAATTTCCTATTTCTTGAGTGCTTTGATGAGGAAGGTAGAGGTTGAAGCTACCACCTTGGTCTGGGCCTGTCTGTTCTAAATGGACAGTTTCATTGTCATCCTCAGACCCTTCCAATCACCAGTTCCCTTGGTAATGTCATCATTCACTTTTCTGGGAGACAGTTATGGGCACGAACTTTGCAGCTAGGGCAGATGTAGCACAGACTTCTCCCCCTCCCCAGTGCATTGCAGGTATGACTTTGATCTCCTTGGAGTTGAACTTAGTCATCATGATGGTGGCAAGCAATGTCAAATGAGCCCAGATCCAGGTGACTCAAGAAAGTTGCCCTCTGGCCTCCTCCAAGCTGTAAGTCAAAAACTTTTAAGGTATTTTATTTTTTTCAGAGATGTATTATTATTTTTAGTTATTTATGCATACAAGAGCTAGGGTATAGGCCAGATCTATTTATTTATGTGGGGGTGGTGAAAGGATTCACCAGAGATGGAGTGGGGAGCAGAACAGGAAGACTGACTGACTGACTGAAGTACACTGCTGAGGGGAGCAGCAGGTTATATAGGTCTGCTGCAACATGTGGGTCACTCCCTGGCCAGTGATGGAACTTGTGTTGCAGTGGTTGTGGATGGCTTCATAGTGCTGAGACTTAACTCTTTGTGCTACCATGGAAGTCTCCTTTTAGGGTATTTTCTAAGAGCAAGAAAGCATTCTGGAATAGAATGCCTAAGAGGACCTGGGCACATTTGTTTGTATATATGCTGAACACATTGAATAAAAAAAAAAAGTTGATATATGGAAGACATCTTGAAATTAAAAAAAAAATTCCTTTATAGTGCAAATAAATTCCTGCCACTGAATCTTTTCTCCCCAAAATTTTATTGAGATTTGTCATATATCATAAAATTCACTTTAAAATGAACAATTCAATGGTTTTTGATATAAAGAGTTAGAGTAGTATAATCATCACAACTATATAATATCAGAATATTTGTATCTCTGAAAAGAGTCTTCACAGCCATTATCAGGCACCCAGCATTTCTCCCTCAGTCACCACCAGTGATCTACTTTCTTTCTATATAGGTTTTCCTATTCCAGACTTTTAATATAAATGAGATCATATAATATGTAGTCTTTTGTGTATGGGTTCTTTTACTTGGCATCATATTATCAAGGTCTATTCATGCTGTAATGTTGTTTTATTGCCAAATGATATTCCATGTATGAATATAATACATTTTGTTAATTTATTAATACATTTTGTTTGTTTATTTGGACAATTGGGTTGTTTCCACTTTTGGACTGTTATGAATAATGCTACTGTGAACTTGCAAGTACAATTTTTATATAGGATATTTTATCTTGGGTATACCTGGACTTAGGTATAGAATCTCTGGGTTGTATTATATATCTGTTAACCTTTTGAGGAAATGTCAGACTGTATTCTAAAGCAGCTGCATCATTTAACATCCTGACCAGCAGTGTATGGGAATTCCAATTTCTTTACATCCTTGCCTCCATTTGTTATTTTCAGGTTTTTTGATTACAGTTATCCTGGTGGAGGTGAAGTGGCATCTCATTGTAGTTTTGATTCTGCCAGTTGAGTCTGTTTCTGTCTTTGTCATATACCCGTCATTCAACTAATTACTGTGGCCAGTGGTGGTTGATACTATTAAGTGAATTACAGTGAATTGCTGGAGCTGGGAGAGAAGGAGAAATAGATGCTTGGGAAGCAACCGATCAATATATATTTTGTACTGGATGGATTTGCTTCTTTGATTTCAGTGTTAGAATCATCCTGAACATAGGGATTGTAGTGGTACAGAGAAGGAAGGGTAGGAAATCTTGATTATGTTTCAGGGAAAGAAACCCAGAAAAGGGGCTACTGAAATAGATTCTACAGAAAATAATTTTCCCCTTGAAATCTGTAGTCACTGAGCACATATATGCTTACCAACATATGCTTATCACAGCCTCTTCCTCTTTTTCTTTCACTATCATCTGGTCAAATGATCAAGTACCCTGAGTTCTATGTCAGATCCTGAGTCACTGAACACTCTTTGCAATTGTATTAGGACCAATACTTGATTTCCCTAAGTTTCAGTAGTTATGACTGGCATCGTTTTTTAGTTTTTCTTTTTTTCCCAGTGAATAACTTTTTTCTTTTGGATATTTTTGAAATTTGATAAAGTTTTCTTATTTTCATATCCTCTTGAAAGAAAGATTTAGGTTTGAACCTTAAAAAGGAAGAAGCATAAGAAAGACTCTTTGGTAATCTTGGTCCTGAAAGATCAGGGCTGGATATTGAGAGGCTTTTGTGGGGAGTATGAAGTGCTCTCCTCAGCACTTCCTTGACTTGGGTTCCTTTCCTCTTTCTAGTCTTTTTCTCCTCCTTTTCACATTGGTAATAATATATGTCACTGAGCTTTTTCTGGCTACTATTATATAATAAACATCCTCTCCCCCAAATAGCTGCTTAAAGTAATCATTTTATAAAAAAGCTAAAGAAATCTGACAACTAAATGCAATGCCTGGTCTTAGGCTGGACCTTGTGCAAGAAAAGTGTCTAAAACACATTATTACTATATTTTAAAGATTTTGTTTCTTTTTGCATAGAAGAACTGGGTATAGGCCAGAGGTGCAGGAGGTGAGAGGATTCATCAGAGACAGAGTGGGGAGCAGAGCAAGCAGATTTACTGAAATACACTGCTAAGGGCAGCAGCAGGGAAGAGAGGAGTGGTCTGCTGTACCATATGTGCATCAGCTCCCTGGCTGTTCTGAGGCTATGTGAGATAACATCCCTATTCTTAGGAAGTATACATTGAAGCATCCTTGAATTCAGGGATGTGGCAATGATAATGCTGAGACTTAACCCCTCAGCCAACAGGGAGACCCTAAAACACATTATTGATTTTACTGACAAAATTAGAATATGGACAGTAGATTAGATGAAAGTATTCACACCAATGTTCAATTTGCTGAAGGTGATAACTGTTCTGAGATTATGTGAGATAATATCCCTATCCTTAGGAAGTATACATTGAAGCATTTAGGGATAAAGGACTTATAATGTGGGTACCTTAATTTTAGTGGTTAAAAAATTCATGTATTTGTGAGTTATTTAGGTATTAATATATATTGTATATATGAATTTTATATATATATATTTGAGATACAGAGAGATACAGAGATTCAGAGGGGAGGATGACAAGGCAAGTGGAGCAAAATGTTCGCAGTATTTGAATTTGAGTAAAGATGTGTGGGCATTATTTATATATGATAATTTAAACTATTTCCAAATGAAGTATTTTAAAAAGTACATCCAGTTGACATTTTATTTTGCTCATGTGGGTCCGGAAGGGCAGCTCTTGCCTTGGGGTTCTCTTATGCAGTTGCAATCAGATGCCAGAAGGGGCTGCAGTCACCTGAGGCTCTATGGAGCTGGGTGTCCATAGGTCTCCCATGGCAGTTGTTGAGGGGTGGTGGACTGGAAGCTCTGCTGGACTTCTGACTGGCATGCTTATGTATGGGTTCTCTAGCATGGCAGTCTTGAGGCAGCCAGATTTCTTACTTTGTTTCTTCCAAAGTGAGGGTCCCAGGGAACAGATTGCAGTTGCATGGCTATAAGAATGACCTAGTCTTGGAAGTTATACAATAGCATTTCTTTTGCTGCATTCTGGCGATTCCAATAATCACTAACTTGTATCGAAGAGCTAGCAGCTATATTATAAAACTGCTATAAATGTTCACCATATGCCAGCTACTGTTTTATGTGCTTTATATGTATTAACTAGTTTGATACTTATTAACTCCACCCTCCCCCACCATGAAGTAGGTAGTCTTAATGTTCTTACTTTAGAGGAGAGAAAACTGAGACAGTGGTTGACTTCCCACCATAACGCTGTTAGTGGAAGACCCAGGATTTGAATCCAGTCTGGTGCTAGAGCCGGTGGGCATCAGTATTCATCTCCATTGCTTCTACAAAAACTTCCATTCTGCTACATTTGCTTATAGATAATTCACAATCACTGGCATGCAAACTCCCAGAACAAAGTCAAAATCATGAACACAATTCTTTCTTTCTCAGTTCTGGATTTTTGCACCTGTTGCCTCCCCTCCTTGGAATACTTTTCTCTGGATTATTAATCTGTCTAGAATTTTTTACTCTAGGTCTTGAGGAAACTTTCTGTAACCAACCTTCTCTGGGTGAGTGGTTCTTCACACATGCTCCATGGGGAGCTACAGTTTTTATGAGATTAATCCCACCTGTTGTCTTGGCTGTCTTCCTTTAACTCTTGGGACTTTATTTGTTCACAAAATGCTGTTGATCATGGGGCATAGCGTCTGGTGTATAGGTGTAAATAAACACAAACTAGACTCTCACACTTACTCCTTATATATAATGATCCATTTCCCACACACACAACCAACCAAGATGCTCTTCTGACATATGCGAAATATATCACGTTTACTTTTGTCCACACACCCTCAATCACTGAGACAAATTCCCCATGCTCAGTCTCTGTCACATTCACGCACCACCATTACCACAAGCCCATCACACCCAATTATTGAGATACATCTCCAGTCCTCAATCACTGTCACATACTGTTTTTCACACAATCATGGTCACCATCTGTCCTTTTCAAACAGGCTATCTACTCTCTTTCAAATTCAGACTACCGCTCTATTTTTTACACATGCTTTCACACTCTGCATTTTTCATCTACAGTCACTGACAACCCCTGACGTACACAATCACGGTCACACTGTATCGACTGTCCTCTTCCCACTCCCACTTGACACCCACTTACGTCCACGCCCTAACACACACACACTCACATGCACACTCACACACTCTCTGTCAAGGGATTGGAGGGGCTCCTTCTTGGGGGTCTGGGCGCTGGGTCAGCTTCGGAATCTCAGCCCAGGACAGAGCGGCCCCGCCTCGCCCCGCCCCCTCATGCATATGCAGCACCTCAGTCTCGCAGCCCGGCCCCCAGACGGCCATTTGTAGCAGCGCTGGAGGCTGCGATCGGCTGGCGCTGCGGGGACGTGTAGAGGAGCGCGACCCCCGGCCGCTGCCGCCTCTGGCCCCCGCGGTCACCTGCCTTC
>NW_004567116.1:29617714-29735207 GCF_000260355.1 Condylura cristata
GGGCGCCCGCTCCCGTCCCGGGAGTCGGGCTTCTCAGGAATGTGGCCGGGAGGGCGGAGCTGCCAGGGTGGGAAGCGCAGATCCACCTTATCGCTCCAGCCGGGGGCCGAGCCCTCCGGAGAGGCAGCGCCTCTGCGCCGGGCTTCCTGCCCCGAGGGCCTGGGTGTCTGGCGCGGGGCTGGAGCTCCCGGCGCGAGGTTTGCAGCCGCCCCGGCCTTCCAGCACTGATGGTGCGGTTGCGGTGCCAACTTGGCCGCCCTCCGCGTGGTCTGCGGGCTGCTTCGCGCACGCAGAGCCGGGGGTGCCCGCTTTGAGCAGTGCGTTCTCTTTGTGTGTGTTTGTGCTTTTCTTTTAAGTAATCTCTTAGGCTATATATCCGGGTGGGAGTATGTGATAATACCCCAGGGAAATGTTGGTTTCGAGGAAGTTAAGAATGTTCTCCGATGAGGTTGACACCATTTCCTAGGAATTCCTGGTGCCTTCCTGCTTCTCATCGTGCCAAGGTGAAGTTTGGAATGGGCCAGGCTAGGAGATGACCGACCGAGTCGTGCGTTGTGAAGAGTGTTCTTATTACCCTCACTCTGGCCCCCAGTCCCTCTGGTTGCTGAGGGTGGAAGGTCAGGGGTTGCGCTCAGGGAGGGCGATTCCTAATTAGAAGGATTTAGGCTTGATAAGCCGGTTGAGTGATTCTTTGGGGGGGGGGGGGGGGGTTAAAAAAAAACCCAGATATTTTTCTGCTTTTGTCAACCTAAAAGGTGTGGCACATGCTGGAAAGCGAACGAAGGTACCCTGTTTTAACAGGTTACAAAGACATTCTTTGTAAGGAGAACTCTTAAGATGCTTTGGTGAAATATTTATTTCTCGGTTCTGTTCTACCCATTTGGTATCAACTTGGATACTTGAAAACTTACTTCATTTTACTTAATGTATATAGCTAGAGTACTGAAACGTAAATGTGGTTGTTTGCTTGCATATTCACTAAGTGAGCAGTAATTGCTATTACAATATTTCAGATTAAAAATTGCTGTTAAAAACCTTTGTATCCAGGAAGAGATGTTTATATAATGAGCATTTACAGTATGCTGTTAGTGGGTTAAAAAAAATATCACACTCCCTAAGAGGTGAGATTAGTTTAAGTTCAGCATGCTGCAGAATCAGGGGTGCTGTCATGTTGCTATTTCCTTAGAACAAACAGAAACTTCACTGATGGCAAAGCCAGACAACTTACAGCTAGCTAATTCTTAGGTTATTTAGTAGCCTTGTAGTTAGTATGAGATGAGGAGTGAAAGAATGATCCTGGGTTCCAGGTAATAAAGTTACTGAAAGGTTTAAGTCACAACTGCTTTAGTTTTTTCGGGAAAAGGAACCATCTGAATGTATTTGAATCTAAATATTTTGGAACTTTTTTTGGGAAATATTATTAGAAACCACTAAGGTAACGGTAATTGCTATCTTCCCAGTGACTTTCTAGAATTCATCTGTTAATACTTTATGAGTAGTATTTTATGAGTATGAGTGCTCTAGATTATATAAAAAGGTCAATGAAGCATGTATGCATGAGAAGGACGAGTAATTGAGTTTTGAGTCATCAAACTTGAGTACCTATACTGCTGTCACTTATTGGCCATGAGAACATTGTCAAAATATTTATCTTCTCTGAGCCTCAATTTTCTCTTTAGTTAAGTGGGAATGGTCATTCATTCTTTATGACCCTTTAAATGGTAGGACTGTTCTTAGCATCTTATCTGTCATGTAATTGCACAGTTTTAAATAGTATTAAGTGGGTATATGTAAAGCTCTGTGACACATTTAAATGTACACATAATTCAGACTCAGAGAAAAAGTTAATAAATATGTACTGGTTTTAGATTTGGTGGTAGGAGAGAAGACATAGCTTATGTAAGATTGGGGAGTCTTCCGCTAACTTGGGCAGTGGCTTGGGCAGCTGGTTTGGGACCACTGAAAGGGACAGACATAGGTTCTGACTTCAGGAGATTTTGTGGGGAGTCAGGGTCTAGACTGCCTAGATGGAAGCTAAGTTCTGCCACTTGTTGCGTGTGTAATTTCAGGCAAATTAACTCAGCTTCCGCATCTGTAATATGGACACACAAAGGTGCCATGTAGTGTTGCTCTGGTAGTTAAATGGATTAACATACGTCAGTGTTCAGTGCGTATTAAGACTATAGACATTATTGTTGTCATTATTATAGTAATCTTAGATTATAGCATGAAAGTGACTGTTTATCATCTACATTTAATTGAGCTATTTATTGTTTGACTCCTGGGAAATTAAAATTATTCGCTGTGATTATCTAGCAGTAGTAATTGGAGGGAGAGGAGATGGCAGAAGCATAATCACCTTAATAGGTTCTCAATGTAGGAGATCAGGATGGCACAAATTGGTTTTATTTTTTGCTTAGGAGTACTAAAATATAATACTATTTTTACAGTCTTCAGTAGTATATATTTTTCTATTATATAATCTTGAGAACAAAAAAATTAATTTGGGAATGGTGAACTTAAAAGTAACTTTGCCTTTAGGTCTGATTTTCTTTAGTTTTAAATTTTCTTGCTGCCTTCCAGGCATATGAAGAGCTGAAAAACTAAGAGATTATTGTACAAATCACTTCACTAAGGTGCCTTTTTCTCTTTGAAAGTGAATATATAGGGCCTTCCCTGGTGATGCACCGCTTGAAAGCGCAGCACTATGAAGCTATCACAGCCATTGCAGAACGAGTTTGATCCCTGGCTAGGGAGGTGACCCACATGACGTGGCAGACCTCCTTTGCCTCGCCCTCTGCTCCCCTCAGCAGTGTACTTCAGTGGATCTGCCTGTTCTGCTCCCCACTCTGTTTCTGGTGAATCCTCGCACCTCTTGCACCTCTGGCCTATACCCACTTCTGTATGCATAAATGAATAAATCTTAAAAAAGAACGTGAATATATAGCATCCTAAAATGTCCATGGTAAATGTAAAATACTTCGTTATTAAAAGTATATATATATGTATGTACATCACCTACATATTTCTATTCATACAGTTTCTTGGAAAACATTCTACATTATTGGTAAATAGAACTCCTAAATGATAAACTCTAGTTAGGTAAGTTGAAATGGAGAAAACATTGGCTATCTGACTTCTAGGTCTCTCCACTCAGGTGACACTGGGGAATAGTTCATATTTCTTAATCTTTTCAAGGTGTTAGTTTCTTCTCCATCATATGTTGAAATTGAGTGATCAAGTCTGCACTTTTCTAATTCTAGCTCTTTTTATTAATTAGCTGTGTATTTTTGGTTAGGTTTCTTAGGTTCTTCAAGCCTCAGTTTCCCCATATGAAAAGGGAGACTAATAACAAAACCCTTTGGGTTTGGGAGCAAATGAAACACACATGCATGTCAATCAGCACAGTGCCATCTACAGAGTAAGAAGGTAATAATAGTTACCTGGTTTTAGTTGTCTATTGCTTCTATACCTTTCTCTTCCAAAGCAAAATTTATAACGTACTCATTTTTCCTTGACACATAATTTGCTCTGTTATTCATTCTAAATGTTAGACCCATCCCCTTCCCAACCCAGAGTCATATTTGCCTCTTCACTTCTGTGTGGTGATTAATGTTGATTTCATTTTAAGTTCGGGAAACTTCACTTGGAGTTTGATTAGGAAATAATGGAATTATCATTGGGATTTTGGGTAAACATTGTATCTGGCAACTCTGAGAAGAGGTAGTACCTACTTTACAGACTTAAAAAAAAAAAAAGGAATTTCCCAGCTGCTGTCTTTGTTTAGCATCCTGCCTTTTTTAATTCGTCAATGTCATATTTTGAGCAGTGTGGGGGGGGGGGAAGCTCATTTATTGAGTATTAGTCACTTTTAGCAACCTGTTAGTCTGGATCTAATTCAGATAAGTGCTTTTTATCCTGAATTTGTCTTGCTAAGTGCCTTTTGTGATTGCCTTTTTTGAGACTCAGGTATTTGTGTTAATAGTTAATTGATCCAAGTGTAAAGGTTGTTAAGTTTAGATTTCTAAATTGTTTTGTTGCTCTAACCTAAAGAATCCTCCTGCAATTAGAAATCAATTTAATGCGACTTTTATCTGTGAATTTAAAAACTATGCTGTAGTTATCTTTAATGTTTACTGGTTTACATTTTCTGGGCAATTTACAAATGAATTCTTGGCATTGAAAAATAAGATATGTCCCTTAGAAGTGGGACGCCGCTAATTTTGGTAACAATTGAATTAATTTCCCTGGCAATCCCTAGGTAACAAATGTTTTGGCACTCAAGGAAGATCTCTCTTATAGAGGATAACTGCATTTGTCATAGGAGAAGCAGAAGGAAATTCTAACTCTAGGGTTTCTTAAAATTAACTCTCTTTTGTGTGTCTTGGGTTGAGGAAGTTGCAGGATCTAGTGGGGACCTTCTGTTGAGGAGGTCAAAAAACTTGTTTTCCCTCTATATACTACCATTACCTTTAGAAGCAGAGTGACCACGAATTGGTATATGCTCAATGGAATTTTAAATTCATTTGTGTTGCTGAAATATCTTGGGTCCTACCTTAGCTTTGAAATGAAAGTAGCCTGTTTAATGCAGTTGGGAAAATAAATTGGTAACTTTACATGTGGGGGAGGAGTTGGGAAAAAGATTTTCTTAGAGCAGTGTGTTTCAGTTTTTTAAAGGTTGGTTTTGAATTAAAACTGAAATACATTTTGTGATGTGAACATTTATTACTTTTTTTTTGGCAAGGAAAAGCAAAAATGTCTCTAGAGTATTAATTCTGTACTTTTATTAACAAAGTGATGATGAGCTAAGACTTTTGCTTGGCCTGTAGACAATGTAGAGTTAATAGTAATTGAATCTTCCTGAAAGGCCTTGATCTTGAATTACTTTGGGTAGAGCCTCTGAGTCTGTTTGGGATTGAAACTTAGTTTAAAGCAATGTCCTTGGCAGGCCTTTGATTTATTTTGTTTCACAAAGAAAAACATATCTCAGGTTTTCTTGAAAAAGACAATGATTTATATATTGTCCTATTTTCTCTGTGGTTTTGAAAGAAGCAAAGAAATATGAGACTCTAAAATTGTGCTACTCAAGAATAATTAGATTAAATTTCTTGATGCCTTGTGAATTATTTTATTTTTAGTGTTTCATAAAAGCCATGTGACTTTTTATTGGTTGCATAGCATCACATAGCAATAAGCCAATGTTTAATTATAAAATATTAGGGTCAGCATTTGTATGTATTAGTAGATTGATATTACCAGAAACTTATCACCTCTTATGGTGGTTTTCTTCCTAGGAAAAAGAGCTACTTAAGTAAGTATTCAGTAGAAGTTTGAATGTAATGTAGTGTCAAAGAGGCATCTGATGTTGCCTTTTTTTTTTTTAACAACTCTACCCAGATTTCCCAAATGCTAATGTTTTGCCATATTTGCTTTATCCCTCCTGTCTACCCCATATGTGTACTTTTTCCTGAATCATTTGAGTGTAAATTGAAGACAGTGTCCTTTATTTTTAAGTAGCTCATGTGTATTTAAAAAAGGCATTTGCTTAAATCAGAAATTAACATCAATATTTTATTTAACTTGCAGCACATTTTTTTCAGTTTACTAATCTCAATAATGTCCTATGAAAAAGGAAATCTCAGATTATGCAATATATTGTTTCCATATCTTTGATTTAAAATAAATTTTTAGTCTTTGTTTTATGACAATGACATTTTTGAAGAGTACATGTTAATTATTTTAGAGTTCAGTCATTTTGGATTTGTCTGTTTCTGTATGTTAGATTCAGGTCATGGGTTGGGGAGGGCAGGAATAATACAGAAATATGTGCTTTCTCTGTGTTGTATTAGGAGACATAAGGTGGATATTGATTTAACCATGTATGTGCTTCTTTTTTGACTCAAACATACTAATCTAGAAATTTACCCTGAAGATAGATTTCTAACAGTGTGAAAATACACATGCATGAAGTCATAACATTGTTCATAATTACTAAAATTAGGAACAATCTACAGGAGAGGAGACTGGTTTACTAAAATTGGACACATACTCCTAGAGGAGCATAATGTGGCTATAAAGAGAGATCTCAATGAAGTGATTTGGTTCAGTGAAAAATGAAAGTACATAATAGTATTATATACCATCTTCTATATAAAAAAGAAGGGGAAATAAAATATTTATTGTTCGTTTGGCTTTGGTGCCCAGGCTGCCTGCTTGGGATGTGGAGTCTTCATTGGTGACTGTCATTTTTGCACTCCAGGAGTGGCCTTGAGTAGGCACAGTGTTTTGAATTTTTTTTGGTCATTGCAATGGTCTTGACCAGAAAATGAGAAAATGCTTGAAGAAAGAGTACATGGAAAAGAGGACAAAGATTGGGGAGCATGCAATGCAATGTGAACAGACTTTTAAATCCTGCAGCGGAATCTGGATGATAGATTATCTTTTCACTGGATGCCTTCACTGAAAGATGACCTAAGGGCTCTGAGTTGACAGATGAGTGTCCTATTTCATTTGGACTCTAGAATCTTTTGATTAGAAAGTGACCCATTGAGAAGAAGCCATTGAGAAGTATGGAAACCAGTTTTGAATATTTGTTGGGCAAAGACTTTCCTGCTCTTTCCTCTACAACGTCAAACTTGACTTCTAACATATTTCTTCTCATTGCCTACCATTGCACAGAACTTTCAAGCAGCTTATCTCCCTCAATAAAATAACTGGCTTTAAAAAGAAAAAAAAAGTATTCGCTTGTTGGGGGCAAAAACAACCCAGGAAGGGTAAAACAGAGATTAATGGTGTTAGTTACTTACCTGTAGGGGGAATCCTCCTGAGGATTCCATGGAAGGTTTGGAACCATGTTAATGTTTCACATACTCAGTTTATAAACAGCAACCACAAAAATAAAATCAAGTGAAGAAGGGGAAAAAAAAATCCTCAGGTGGAGTACAAACAAAAATGATCTGAGCCTCATTTCCAATGAATATAGCTAACCACACTGTAGTGGGGGAGTGGTTAAAAAACCTAATTTAAATAACTTTTGAACAGCATTGGGCTATGTTTTCAGATAAAGACAAAAAGAGCTCAAAATAAGTATTGAACTAATAGGCTTTTTTGGGGAGGAGGGAGTCACAAGTATGGATTTGCAATTTTGAAACAATTTTTTTTTTGTTCTAAGATTAAGCAAATAAGTGAATGTATTGTAGAAATGGAATGAAGTTTCTCATTGGTGAAGGGAATTACAAATGTGTAAAAGGGAAAGGATGAACTGGAATTAACTGATGCTTGACTGGAATTGAAAATAATGGTATAAACTTATGGTTTTGGAAGTATGTGTGTGTGTGCGGAAACACAAGCACACAACTATATGTATACCTGTTTTTCTTTCCTGTATCTGCTGAGAATGCCTGGAAACAATGACATCCAGTTAGCACTGAGAATACCTATTTCCAGGTTTGGGTTTCTAAAAAGCATCTCCACTAAAGGAACTGAAGAGAAATGACCTAGTCCCAGGTCTCTGGTAGGGAAAATAGAAAATGAGCTTGGAGCATCTTGTAATGCCAGAAAGTAAGGAAGTACTCAGAAAGACAAAAGAATGATGTCATGTTAAGGAGAGAAGGGCAAGCTGGGAGAACTCCTATAAAAATAAAGGAGGAAGGAAAAGTCTTCTTTAAGTTAGAATTCTTACACATGTAGAAGAAATGGTGGTATTAGAAAATCTCCATTTGGCGATCATACCAATTGATTTAAGAGTCATAGGTGGATATTTGGGTGAAAGTTTGAGTAGCTGGATGTTCGCATCTCAAATTATTTGCCCATAGGATTTTAATTGTCAGTGGGAAAATAACTACAGGGGAGAAAGCTGGCTGACATCACTGTGTCCAGGTGATCCAAGTTAAAATCTGATGTGGTAGCAACATAAGCAGTTTGTTTCTCTCAGTTGCCCCTACAAGATCTACCCTTCATAACCACCTGGCTGCTGAAGGAAATTAAATCTGATGGAACAGGTTGAGGCAAAAAGGTGATCAAATTTCTGTTTAAGGAGAGAATTTCTGCTTAATTTTTTAGATAGATGTCTCTTTAGGGAGGGTTGATAAATTAAGGCATAACAATAGAGATTTTTGACCATGATATCTTCAGCATAATTAACAACCTTTACACCTTTTTTTTGGCTATATAATAATAATATATATATATGTATATATATATATATATATATTTTGGGGGGGTATATGTTTTCTATACTGGTTTTGAGAGGTAGTTTTTCTTTCCTATTTGGATTTACCTGAAAATCATTCATATTTTTAAACTCATTAGAATAACAGTTAACAGAAAATAAGAAATTTCAGTTTTGTCCCCATCCATCCCTTTCATAAACTTTAAAAGAGCTAAAAGATGTGTGTTTTAAAAACATTTTTTTTGGTCTTTTTCTATTGTTAATATAATTAAAATGGCAATACTTAGTGGTACCCCCACTCATTAAGTGTTACTGCTTTTATTTGCCATTTCTATAATTCTAACTGGTTTTAGTGCTTACAACCCTCAGTAAGTTTTTATTTTGAATTGTGATAGACAGAACACTTTCAAGCACTTTTTACGGAAAAGATGTCTAAGACTATTTGCCTTTGCATGATAAGTGATTTGACTGTTTATGAAATTTATTGTTCTCAACATTTTGTATTAAAACTTTAGCTGCTTTATCTTGTCTTTTCAAGTTATGTACGGTAAGCCATCTTTTAGCTCTGTTAGACTGGTTTTGCATTGCTCCTTTTGATATGAAATCCTGGCCTTTTTATTTAATGATTTGTAATTTCAATTTGAACATGCTTTTAATTTTTAAGCACTTTTAAATTTGGGGAGTAATTGAACAAATCCTTTTATAGATTTCTGGCTTTGTTGGGTTATGGTCAAAGAGGGTGACCTATAAATTGTGTTTTGGAACATTAAAAATTTTTAATGGGAAGCCCATGGGGATTACAACTGAGATGGAAAAATGCACAAAATGATGTAAAAATAAGCTATTGTATTATTTAAAAATTTTTTAATGGCCAAATACACCCTTGATTAAATATTCCAAGAATATGAATGAAGAATGAGTATTTGTAAGTTATAAAGGTGTAGAATTTTATACAAGCCTTAAATTATTTTATACAAGCCTTAAATTATGTTGATTAGTTTATTAAATCTTATAGTTCTTTTTTTCCTTGCCTACTTAGCCCATGAAACTGAAATATACTTTGTTAAATTTCCCGTGAAGATTGTGTATTTAAATTTTTGCTGCATTTGTAATCTTGCTGCTTTTTTATTGGGGACATAAAATGTTATGATGATTAAGACTTTATATCTTTTATAATCTTCTGAGTCTTATACAAAGTGTTACCTTGAATTTCATCACCTTGATGAATTTGTGATCACCTTGAATTTTTGATCTTAGTGTTTCTTTTTCCTCTTATCAGTTTACTTCTCTTGTATTTCACATTTTGTAAATAGTATGTAATGTGATCTTAAAAATTAAGTTAAAGCCTGTCTTTTAGTAGGGGAATTCAACCCATTTACACTTATTGTATGATTTGGATTATGTGTTTGTGAAATCTAGAAAAATTTTATTTTCATATTTTACAGTCTTTTTAAAACCTTTATAGTCTTTTAAATCTTTATGAAGGCTTAATTCTTTTTTTAAAAAATCACTGTATTTTCTGCATTGTGAATGTAAGAGTAGAGATTATTTTAAAAGTTGTTTCTGAGGAATTTACTGTGGTTGCCTTTGTCATTGCCATTAGTACTCTGAAATTAAACACCACTGCTGCCATGTTTTTTGTTTTTTAAAAAGACGTCCTAGACCTGGAGAAATTCACACTACTTATCTGAGAAAAGGCAACTTGAAGTAGTGTAAAGAATCCTTGTGAACCAAGACAATGTAGGTCTTGGCTCAGCCACTGTATGACTGTGTCTTTAGGGAACAAGACAGTCATAGCCTGTAAACACTAGATTGCTCACAAGTAAAGCAAGTGTGTCAATGGAGAATTTTAAAGATTTGGAATATTTTGGCTGAATGTCTGCCCCGTGGTTGTACATTTTACTCTTCATACTTAGATTTTGAGGGTCATAGACTAAGAATATCTTGGTTGCATAGAAGTAATCTCATAGCAAAATACTTGTTAATATTTATTAATACCTAATATGACATCTTGGACAGGATATAGTAAACAGTTGAAGAAAAACGTTTTAAGAAGAGAAATTGAATCTATAATGCTTCCATACCAGCTGGTTTCTGAAGAGGACAGAGAACTGAATTGGCTTTCACGTTGGATTTCAGAGCTTCTTTGTAATTAAAAGATTATATGTAGCATATACGCATCTGAATCTTGAGTTTTAGCAGTTGATCCATGATATTTAGTTTTATGTATAGTGATAGTTGCAGACAATTTTTCTATTTTAATTTCACTTTGGAAATTCTGCTTCAGGAACTGTCAAATAGGCTAAGATAAGGTCTTAAAGATTTATTTTTGTCTTCATGGTGGGTTTCCTCTTAGTGCCTTGTTTTTTGGTTAAATGATGGCATGTGGTTGAGATTATGACAGTCAGAAGTTAGTTAGCTGAAAGGAAGAGAATAGTGAGTAGTAGTCAAGTTGAGCTGCAAGAAGAGATTTGAGATAAATATGCCACTTATGTTTCAGAAATATTTTGGAAAGGATAGGTGACTGTCAAATTTGTTTTGTTTCTTTTGTCTCCAAAATTATATGCCAGCTAAGTAAAGTAGGGAAACGCATCTTACATATAAATGTATGTTCATGTGTGCAAGCATACATAGGTTATGTCTCTTAAATTGCGAAAGGAATGGAATTAAGATTAGAGGAGTCAATAAAGATGGAGATAAAATATAAAACAGGGTGCTACCCCTGGTAGCACAGTGGGTTAAAGCACAGCACTATGACACTAGAAGCAGCCACTTAATGAGTTCGATCCCTGGCCAAGGGCGATGTCCCACATGGCATAGCAGACCTCTCCTGACCTGCCCGTTGCTCCCCTCAGCAATGCACTTCGTCAGTCTGCCTGTTCTGCACCCCACTCTGTCTCTGGTGAATCTTCTCATCATCCCTGCATCTCTGGCCTGTATCCCAGGTCTGTATGCATAAGTAAATAAATCTTTAAATATACATACATATATATATATATATATATATATAAATAAATAAATAAAACAAAGGTGTAGGTTTGGGGTAATTTATTGACTGACAAACTTCTAAATGAATGGCTATAACATAATGCT
Source organism: Condylura cristata (assembly GCF_000260355.1). Classification (NCBI taxonomy): domain Eukaryota; kingdom Metazoa; phylum Chordata; class Mammalia; order Eulipotyphla; family Talpidae; genus Condylura; species Condylura cristata. Next base: position 29,628,978 of record NW_004567116.1, read on the forward strand.
TTAATATTATGTAATTTTATTTATTTTTTATTTTTAGATATTGGTGTAGAATTTGCATGCCACCAATGTGGTTTTAGTTGGCTGTTTTTTACTTATCAAAGTACTTAATGGAAATTCAAAGTTTTATATAACTACTGCAGTGCTTTATGGTAGAACAGTTTTCTTAGTTCAAAGTTAAAGGATGGAGCAGGACTTTTTAAAGGTTGTGTATTAATAATTCAGACTTCATAAGGTTTTGATCTTGGGTTTTTTCCCACCACAATGAAGATTGAGAGGTTCTTTTTAGCAGGTATTAAAATAGTATAGAAACTGTCTTCTGTTATAATAGATAGTGATTCTCATATTTTAATTTTGCATTTATAGATATAGTCTGATATTTTAGTTTTTCTTCCTCAAATCATTGCGAATTATGTAAGATTTCTGTATAGTAGAAAGTTTCAGGAAGGAACCATTCATTGGCTGAGCTGATTAGTCAAATGAAGTTGCCCGACATGGGTTACTTTAGTTTGTGTTTTAGATGAACAGTACATAGTACACAGCTGTTGTTCCAACAGCTTTGTTCCAGCTGTCTTACTGGCCTGTCACAAAATACCCCACATTCCTTTTTTTTTTTTTTAAATAAACGGAACCCCTTGTAATATTCTATACTTTATTACTTAAAGTGAATCCTAGTAGTTACTTCAATGGTTTTTTTTTTCACTTTAATACATATCAATAGCTATTTATTTAGAATATTGCCTAAATGGATTATTAATAATAATTTAAACCTTGTTTTCTAATTTTTTATTGTGGCTTAAAGATTCAGTTGTGAAATATCCAAGTGGTTAACATCGAAAAATATACCAAAATCATTTAAATAATATCTCCAGACCAGTAGTTGGCATCTGAATAATGACATTGACATCTTCTGATTCCTTGTTTTAACTTTGAGTTTTTGTTTAGAAGTTAGCATAGGACTATAAAATTTCAAGTTTTGTTTTTTAATAAGGAACAGGGACTTATGAGGAATATTTGGCATTAGTGACGTACATATATACATGTGTAAATACATGTATAGGTAGAACATGAACTAATGAGCCTTTATTGTTACGTACCATGCTAAAGTTTTAGAAGCATTGCTTTACTTACTCTTCATAGTTTATATTTCGTATTTACAGATATGGAAACAGGCTCAAGTAAGGTGCTCAAGATACCACAGTTTTAGTGACTGAGATGGGACTTGAATCCATGTTTTCTGATTGCAATGCAAAAGTGCTACTACCTTCTCCAAATAAATCACTTTCTATTTAAAAACTTAGCTTAGGGCCCTCCCTGGTGGTACAACGGGCTAGGACACAGCGCTGCACGCTTGTGGGAGCCACTTTAGTGCGAGTTTGATCCCTGCCCTGGAGGTGAACACATGGCAGGGGAGACCTCTGTTGACCTGCCCGCTGCTTCCCTCAGCAGTGTACTTCATAGATCTGCCTGTTCTGCTCCCCACTCTGTCTCTGGTGAATCCTCATATCCTCCCTGAATCTCTGGCCTGTACCCCAGTTCTGTATGCATTAAAAAAAAAAAAAGACTTAGCTTAATATTGAACTTTTCAGAATACTTCTTTCTTTTTTAAAAATCATGTTATTGAAGCCTCTTTCCTTGAATTGAAATCAGGAGAGCTGGGCTTGAGTTAGGGAGTGAAGAAATCCTCTCCTGCCTCCCTGCAAATCTCCTTCCCATGCCTCCTATATATATGCTGCATTGGCGTCTGCTCTTCCCCTACCCTTGGGGGTGAAGGACAACCCCACAAGCATGTGCCTCATACCTGCTTGAAATTCCCATACTCAGACATAATTTGATCAAGTTTAGTCACAGTATGTGTGAAATGTACACTGGAGACTCTGAAGCTGTATCTTTTCCCATGTATGTCATTTTCTCTTAGTCATCTTTCTAAATATGACTCAGTCTTTATCTCTGCAAAGCTTTTCTGAGGGACTGTCCAGTGTGTATGAGGTGCCCCTCCTGTGTGCTTTCCATGGTATCCTTGAGAATATGTTGCAAAAGTGATTTCTCCTTGGGCCTTCCCTGGTGGCACATTGGGCTAAAGCTACTTGCAGCCACAAGCAGCCACAATCCCCAGCCAGGGAAGTGACCCACATAGTGCAGCAGACCTCTCCTGTCTGGCTTGCTGCTCCCCTCAGCAGTGTATTTCAGTTGATCTGCCTGTTTTGTGTCCCACACTGTCTCTGGTGAATCCTTTCACCCCCGCCTGTACCTCTGATCTGTACCCCAGTTCTTGAATGCATAAATAAATCTTAAAACACAAAAAAGTAATGCCCTTTTAATGTTTTGTAAAGAACAAAAATGAGGGAGTCTTTTATAAAGCTTTAGTATAGTTATCAAAACCAGGAATTTATTTTCTAGCTCAATCACATTTCACTAGTTTTTCCAGTAATGTCCTTGATAGCAAAAGAAGAAAAATTTTTCCTCCAAGATTGCATATTTTACTTATTTTTCTTAAAAGTTATTTGTAAGATAGTCCATAATTTGAGTTTGATTTTTTTTTCTTTAACCATTGGAATCAAATTATGTAGTTTTGGCAAAAAAAATCAGAGCAGTCCTTCTCTGGGACATCATATTAAGGAGGCACATGTTTATTTTACCCATTACAGATGATGTAAAATCTGCTCATTTGGTTAACCACTGAAAAATTACTACTGTTTCCTTTGTAATTAATAAATACCTTGTGGGTAGAGATACTGAGGCCAGGTTGATAACTACTTTTGAGTTTGTGTTGCTTTCCTCCACTCTTCTTCTGTCTTACTTTTTTCTCTTATTACTGTTATTTAGAGTCAAAATGTCTCCAGTTACTACATTTGTTTTCAGTAAAAGGATCTACACTTTAGTTTCTTCATCTTAAAATGAAAGGGATTATATCTTTTCCAATTGAGTCTAATGTTCTATGGCACATGAGTTAAAAAACATTAAATTGTTATATTTACTTTGACCTTCTAGGTTTTTGAGTGTTGTCTTCATACTTTGTCTTGAATGATATGTAAATGTCTCATTGATTTAGCTGTGATAAAACAATTAATACTTTTACTGGTGCCATGATATTCCTCATATCTATATAATGTAGGGATAGGGGTTTCTTTCCTATAACAGTATAGGCATAGATAAACCCTGTCATTTCTTGGTTTTTTCTAAATTGCTTAAAACAAGAAAGAAGAAATTGAAAAAGAAATTTCAGTGCAGTGGCATTTATCACCTTTAAAAATTTTCTTTATAATGTCTTTTGGAGGTTTCTGTAGAGTTTTGATTATTATATATTTCTAAGAAAGTGAGTGTTCTGAAGTCACTGGAATTTGGAACAAATTATTTACTTGTAGAAGTTATTTCATAATGAATAGGATGAAAAAAGTCAGGTGTAATTTCAACATTTTAATACTTTTCAAGTTCTGTAATAAAAGTATTAGGTTATCGAATAAATTTTAAAATTATTTGGCACATTTTAACTTTAAAAAATATATATATTTTTAATTATTACAAAAGTTTATTTTTACATCATTTTGCACATTTTTTTTTCCATCTCGATTGTAATCCCCGCGGGTTTCCCATCACCAAATCACCCCTGTGCCACCACCATAGTCCCGTGCATTTCCCCCCCCCGTTTTTAATCCCATTCCCCACTCCACCCCCACAAAATGTCTCTGGTATATGGTTTTAACTTTAAAATCTTTTAAAATAATTTTTGAAAATTAAATTTTTTTGTTTGCAGAAAACTTTTGCATGCGTTATTTCATTTTAAATCAGTAGTATGTCTTTATGAGCAAAAGGAAACTTAATGTCATATTTATTATTATTATTCTTATCCCATAGGTGGAAATGGGGTCTTGGGAAGAAGTGTTTATCTGAATTCCTATCACAAGTAACTGGTGGAACTAGTATTTTTGTTCTGGTTCTTGACCATATTGATGTTCTTACCTAGAACTATTAATGTTAAATAGGAACAAAAATGTTAACACCTAATGGCATTTTAAATGCCATTTAATGAATGAAATTCCATTCTGTGTTAAATCTGGGAGGAACACTGAATAGGGAGGAGACAAGAGGGAAAGTGAGTTTTCTTCAGAAGCACACTTGATTACTTGATGTGTACCTACTAAAACTGCTGATGATGGCACTGATGAAAGCTAGCATGGGGTCAAAGATGACTAATGGCTTTCTTTAAAAGCTATCTTTAGAAAACTGAGATCTATATTCTACAAATACCACTGTTAAATAAATATCTGACACTGACACCAAATTGAGGATTGATTACTTTTTGGGGAGGGGTGAGGAGGGAGGACAGAAAAATGATTTTTCAAGGTATATGAAGGGATCTTAATACTTTGCTACTATTCTGTTTCCTAAGATGCGGGAAATGTTTTTTCTTCATAAAATTTTCTGAGATAGTTTATAGTTAATTAAGGACAGGAATTTACTCTAAATTGAATTTGTAGTCAGATGCAAACTTGCAGCTTTTCATTTGGTGGTTAAAGTATTATGACTTGGTTAACAAGACAGAGTGTGTTCTTTAGAGGTTTTCTTCATAATGGCCAATTTTTCTTTGTCCCTATGTATTCAAACAACAAATAAAACTTGAGCGAAATTCTTACTACAGTAAAAAGTTCATATTTGAGTTTGTGAGTAAAATTGTCTTGTTTGATTAGGTGTGTAAACATGTGCTGTGATTGGCTTTTGAAATTAACCACACACAATTTCTGAAGATTTCTCCAAAGCACAGTATCTGATTTCATCTTGGTGGTTACAGGAACTGGTGATTACTTTTGCCTTAAATTTCCTGTATGAAGAGGCGATGCTTTTACTTTTCCCAGCACAAAATTCTTAACACTTTGCAGGTGTACATAGCGAATGTTGTCATATTGTGGTTTTAGGTGGGTGTGAGTAAAGATTTAAAAATTCTAGAATGTCAAATATTAGACCTGTTCTTTGCTCTATATTGTTGATAATTTTTGCTCATGAAACTTGTTTACTTATAAAATGTATAATTTTTTGAGTGAGAACGTTTTCATCTACAGTTGGATTTCTTTTTTGGGGGTAGGATTAGGATTATTTAAAAATATGCTGCCTTTTTGAGAGGAATCTTAATCCCAAGTGAAGATATGGTGGTAGTTCACCTAAAGGCTGTGCTCTTATTTCATTACTGCTTTTGGAGAAAAAGGATGGTGGAGAGAAAGGTTCTTCTATCAAGAATGTGAAAAGCACATTGACTAAATATTGCTCCCTTAGTAAAGAAATAAATGAAAACATGATTTAAGGCCATTTAGATTTATTTGAGGGGGGTAATTCTTATATCTCTGTTATCTCCATGTTGGTATGTTTAGGTTATTTTCATTTTTTAAAATTCAGCTTGAGATCTGCTTGGTTCTTGAATTTTCTGTTGAAACCTGCACATTCTCATATTTTGTTCAGAGGCTCTGTATTCCATGATCTGCTCTATCTGATGCTGATACTGCTCTGGCAGGAGAAGGGAAGGTGCAGATGCTGCTGCTTCAACAGCAGGTAGACCTTGGTGTACTAACTACTCACCCCCTTTGAAGCCTAAGGGAACGGCATTCTTTATTGCTGCTGGAACTTGGGAGAAGCCCTGAAACCCATGTGATCTCCGTTGAGCTGTCGGGACACAGGTTCGGTACTGACCAGTAGAGCGGAACCTTCGGGCTCTTTCTTGGCTCTCTGATGCTATATACCACTGCAATGTTGGAGCATCTCTTCACAGCCTGTGAGTGTGGCATTCTAGGCTCCCCACTGGGCTTTTGCTGGTAGGCGGAGGTTTTTTCTGTGCTTGGCTGGGGCACTTGTCTAAAAGTTCATCTTTCTGGACTGTCCTCTTCCTGGTCTTTTAGCTAGAAGGAGAACATTTTTGTTATGGTTTCTTATTGTGCACCTGTTGGCATTTCCTGGTTGCTCATTTTTTCCAGCTCTAGTTCTTGTATAGATGAGGTAAAAAGAACCCAAGCAATTGACCACAGTATTACTGTTCCTTGGGTTCCAAAGCATCAGCCCATTTGCCTTCTGCCCAACTTTCAGATTCTTACATACAATGTCACATAATTTTACTTCCATGTAGTACAAAAGTATGTTCACTTCCTTCTTGCCAGAAGGAAAAGTCCTTTAAAGTTTTTGTTGTTATATTAAATAATGCTGTAATTAGTTTTCCACTCTAGTTATTTGTTTTTTATTTCTCTTGACTTTAGATTACTAGCTCAGAAAAATGAATTTGTACTCTTCACATTACAAGTCACTATATCATTCAGCTTAAATGATTTTAGTTCTATACCTAGTGAGTTTGTGACCCGTTGTTGAAGCTATGTAAAGTTATGTCTCATTCCTATTTATTTTATTTATTTTTCAAACCATTTGTCCTTTATTGAGTTATTCCTCAATTAAGATTGGAAACTGGCTCTCCGTGGTGGTGCAGCGGGTTAAAGCACAACACTAAGAAGCTAAAGCCACTTCCGCATGAGTTCGATTCCCGCCTGCCCCGGAGGTGACCACATGGTGTGGCAGACCTCTCCTGACCCGCCCGCTGCTCCCCTAAGCAGTGTACTTCGTAGGTCGGCCTGTTCTGCTCCCTGCTCTGTCTCTGGTGAATCCTCTCACCCTCCGCATCTCTGGCCTGTACTCCAGTTCTATATGAATAAATAAATAAATCTTAAAAAAGAAAAAAAAGGATAGGAAACGAATCAGGTGACAGACAAAGCCCATGGTCAGGAATGCAGAGGCCTCTTCAGTGATAGCTGAGCAGCGGTTCATGTTTGAGGTCCCTTTATGAACAGCGGCAGTAAGGCCAGCACCATAAAACTCCCGCCACACTCCCTTTCTTTACATTGTAATACTGGCAGTGTCCTCTTTGGAAAGCTCCAGCAATGCCTTTTGGGATGAAATCCCGCATGAATATCCACATGAATATCCGCAGCTCCCCTAGTTTGACTTACAAGGGTCTGTCTCCTATTGATCAGTGGTGAGGCCGATGCCATCTTGGAGTCCTCAGTATTATTTCTGTTTTAAAACAGAAGAGTAGTGCAGGAAGGAAGTCTGGGTGTAAAGACAGATAAAGGAATCAAAAGTGATTAGATGATAATTGAAGGTAGTTTGTGTAGAAGAGACTTTAAATGTGTTCAGAGGGGTCAGCATGGTTCAAAATCATGTCTAAAGGCTACCATTAAAAAGAAGGCAGGAAGAGGACCTCTCTGGTGGTACAGCGGGTAAGGATGCAGTACTGCAAGCTCGCATCTGTTTCAGTGCTAGTTCGATCCTCAGCCCCGAAGCTGACCCACACGGCGCCTGCTGCTTCCCTCAGCAGTGTACTTTGTCAGTCTGCCTACTCTGCTCTGCACTCTGGTGAATCCTCTCTCTGCCGCTGCACCTCTAGTCTGTACCCCAGTTCTGTATGCATAAATAAATCTTTTTAAAAAATAAAGAAGGCAGGAAGAAGAAAAGGAGTAAGATAATCTCAAAGAAGATCCTCTGGAAAACTAGACAAAAGTCATGTTATGTATTGCAGAAGCCAAGAGAAGAGCATTTCAAGAATGGCTATAAGTTTTTTTAATCAGGGTTATGTTTTAGATTGGTATTTAGTCTAAGGGTGAACATTGTCAGATTGGATTCAGCAATGAATGGTTTACAGAGGTCAGTAAAAGTGAGGCAGTGGGAACAGAAGCCTGCCTACATTGATCAAAAATTACTGCTGGAGGAGAAAGAAGGAAGGTATAAACTGGGGTTTCATGAGAGTGTGACTAAATTAAAAAAGAAAGTTTCTTGTTTATAGGTAGAGGGAAAAGAGTAGTATGATAGAGAAGATATTAGAGAAGGGTAATTGACAAAGACTTTGAGAAGGAAGGAGGAGATTGAATTTAAAACTCAAGGAAGTCCTTTTTGAAGGACTAAAAACTGGACAGGAATAAATTTTTTCCCTTCTACAAAGTAGAAAGGATATTTAGAAGGGTGTGGTTATGCATGTAGGACAATTAAGAAACAAGTTAGTGGGTGATTAAGCTAGATATGGAGACAATAATATAGCTATACATAGATGATTTCAGTTTTATCCAAATCAGTAATTTCATAAGTTACATTAAAGCATACCAGAATTGGTATGTTTAAAACAATTTGTTGACATAAACAACTTTTTTAAAGATAAATTGTTATTTATGTACACAAGAACTGGGGTGTGGGCCAGAGGCACGGGGGTTGAGGGGTGTAGAAGAATTCATTAGAGATAGTTGGGAGCAGAACAAGGGGATCTACAGAAATACACTGCTGAGGGGAGTGGTGGGGAGAAAGGAGAGATCTGTACCATGTGGGTCAGCTCCTGGGCTTGGCATTGAACTAATGCCACAGTGGCTGTTGGGTAGCTTGATGGTACCGTGATTTAACCCCATGAACAACCAGGGAGGCCCAGGATATAAACAACTTTTTTAAAGGTTTATTTAAGATACAGAACTGGTATACAAGCACAGTGAGAGGACTCAGCAGAGACAGTGGGGGAGCAGAACAGATTCATTGATAAGGTACACTGCTGAGGGGAGCAGCTGGGGGTCAGGAGAGGTTTGCTGTGCCATCCATGTGGGTCACCTCCCTGGCCAGGAATTGAACTCATGCTGAAGTAACTTTAGCTTTTTAGTGCTGTGCTTTAACCCGCTGTGCTACCAGGGAGGGCGATAGAAACAATTTTCATGTCTTAAAGTTAGCAGTCTGGCTGACCAGACATTTAAAAAACAAATACAGGCCCTCCCTGGTGGCACAGCGGGTTAAAGCACTGCACTAAGAAGCTTAAGCCAATGAGTTCCATCCCCGCTTGCCCGGGAGGTGACCACATGGTGTGGCAGACCTCTCCTGACCCGCCCGCTGCTCCCCTCAGCAGTGTACTTTGTCGATCTGCCTGGTCTGTTCCTCGCTCTGTTTCTGGTGAATCCTCTCACCCTCCGCATCTCTGGCCTGTACCTCAGTTCTGTATGAATAAAATAAATTTTTTTTTTAAAAAAAGCCAACCTACTGTAGGAAAAAGTATGGCAATGTAGGTACTCTCAAACTGCTGTTAAAATTGTACATTAGCAGCTAAGTCTTCATTTATAAGCTTTGTAGCAGTTTTTCAGAAAATCATTCCTAACTTGCCAAATGTGCAAAGATTTATATACAAAATATTGTGACGATGCTTCTTATAATAATAAAAATTTGGAAGTAGCTTATGTCAACAGAAAGAGGTTAATAATCTCTTTGCAATTAAGATTAGCTTAAAAAGACAACTTGACAAGTAGGAAATGCTCATAAAATGGGAGGAAAGCAGATTAGAAAACCAAATATACAATACTGTACATAATTATTGATACATTATATTTGAATTACAGGGCAGTGAGAGGGGCACTCCTGAACTCCCAAACCTAGCTGCTCTAAATAGGTTCTGCTATCTGTTGCATCAAGACAAAGCATATAAGACCTTTAATGGAAAAAAAACTTTAATACAATTAGTGTGCAATACAGAAAGACAAAAAATATAGCTTCTAAATCAAACACCCAAAGTTACTCATCCCCCTCATGGGTAAAAAAAGTCCACCCCAAAGGGCCCAAAGCAAGGCCTGAAAGCCTGACACGAGTCTAAAGCACCTACTGGCTGGGACCCACAGAAAAGGGTCAGAAATGGCCAGACAAGTCTGGGAGGAAAAGAGCAAAGTCAAAATGAAGATAAACACTGCCATAGTGAACTTCCCCAGAGGTCTCTCACTCACATTTGTTTGAACCAGTCCAGGGCCAAGAAACAAGAACTGGGACCCCTCTTCACATGCCTCTCTGCGCCCTCTGGCTCCCTCATGTCACCTTCTGGCTCTCCATCCTGCTTCCTTTCTTATCTAATTCCTCTCCTCCCTCAGCTCCACCCTTCTTTGGGTGGGACAGAGAGCCTGGAACCTCCCCTTTTCCTGGAGACCACCATGTTACATGTGTACTGGGAAAAATGATTAATATTGCACTGAGAGTAAAAACCTTGAATGATTTTAATTTTTTTTTTTTTTGTCACTGAACATATAATGTATTGTAGCAACAAAAAATTCTAAACTTCAGTGCTACTGTGAGCATATGTAAGGGAATACAGTTGGTATAGCTTTTTAGAATATAAATGGATATTATTTATCAATAGTTTACCTCATCCTTTGACTTGATAAGTACATCTCCAGGGATTTTTTACTAAGGAAATGAGTAGGAATCATAACGATCTTTATACAAAGGTATTAATCATAACATGATTTGTAATAATCACATGCTGTAATTGTCCTCAGTAGGTCAGTGGATCATGGTGCTGGTGGACTCCAAGCAAATCAGTGCATCATATACTAAATGTAGAGATGCTAGTAACGACACAGGGAGTTGCTTATCGTATAAATTACATAGAGTATAAAATGATATATTAAATCTTGTCCTGATTTTCATCCTTCAAACAATAGACAAAACAATGGGAAACAGAGTACCGAATATTGTTACTTTATACTTTTATAAATTTTCTACCATGCTCATTTTATAAGTGTAAAAAATTATAAATTTGCTGATTGAGTCAAAACAGTACTTACAGTTGTTTGGTTTGCATTGTTATGAGTTGCAGGGTAGTTTGAGATCTTAGTTTTCTCTTTGGATTGTTTTCCTGATATGATTTGTTGGTGCCTTTGCCCACTTACCTATTCTTTCCCCTCCTACTTGAAAGAACCTTTACATGTCCTTTGTATTTATGCCAGTAAGTTTCTCTAATGTAGGGTGAAGCACCTAAGATTACAAGTCAGGATTTCTTCTATCACTTAGAACTCAGCACAAGAAGATAATTTCTCTTAACTATCTGATATGCAGTTCTTCCCCCCACTTCCCTTATCAGATTTTTTTATGTCTTTTATGGTAAGGAATCCAATTTTCTGTAAAGAGTGAGGTTTTTTTTTTTAGTTGAAAACTTGTGAAAATTTAATTAAAAACAAGAAAATTTTATCTTATGTGAGATGTACGCAATACAAAGATGTAAGTAAAAGTTTTTAACTGTATGCTTTCATTCCTGTTTACTTTTCATTCAACAGTAGTATTTTAATATTGTTATTAGTGAGGTGATACTATTAATGTTTTTAGGACATCTATATTGATGTTCTTTGTTTTTGTGAACCCATTATTGTGGTATCTCTTAATGTTTAGTCTTACATTCCGAGTCATTCATTAGAGTACATATGTAGCAGACTGAAGAATTTTTCTATGTAATCATTTTACCTCATAACCTTTTTATAAACTTGTGTTTCTTGTTTCCATAAATAAGTACTTACATATTTATCTTGTAGGATGTACTGGATAGCATGTTCATCTTCATATTCTGTGATTTTAAATTTTATATATATCCTTTAAAAATCAGAATTTAGCATTGTTGTCATTAATTCCAGGTAAGCATTGTGTTGATATTTCTTCAGACAATTTTGTGCATTTTGTCTTATGCTGATTTAGTTTTACTATTTCCTCAGAGATCGGCTTTATGTGTATAGTGTATACTTTTTAAAAAGTTGATGTAAAAACTGCATTTGTGTTTCAAATTTATTATATAGACATGTATGAGAGTATCTTATTTTTGTTAGAACCTTTTCTTCTTTAAATAAATACATTCTCTGGACAATTTTTTTTTCTTTCGAGTGTTACTGCGTGCTGCTGCTCTGCCTCTATGTTTTAGGGAATGTGAGGTGATTAAGGCTTCACTGTCCATTGATACCCGTTTAGGTTCTCTTTGGTGGTCTCCCTCCCCTCATTCCTTCCCTAAACCCGTTTCTTAAATTGTCAGTGCTGTATCTAACAGATACTTGTGGCTCACCTTAATGATTGTGTTCTGTTTTCTTTTGGGCTTAATAGCTTTCTAAAAATCTTAGGGTTTACTGCTATGCTCGTCTTGTTTAATGAGCATATTTTAAAAAAATGATTTTTATTTGTAAATACTGCATTAGTCATTGATAGTTGAAATCTTGTTTTAATTTTCTGAATTTTATTTTCCCCTACATTTAGTTGTTCACTTTGTTGATTTTGGTTTTTTGGACTTTATGGGTAGGTAACCTGTCATTTTTAGATATTTAAAGTATATTTCTTTAGTACAGATTCAAGTGTTGTGAGGCCTAAAGCATTTGTAGTTTTGAAGTTCCTTTTTTAGAAAGAGAATACAGAATTATCTATGCAGATGAGTACTTGTTTAGAATGAGAAAGAAGATGTCTGTCTGTAAAACTAAGAGGTCTCAAAGTCCTGTCTTTTGTGGTGAATCTGCCTGTGCTTTTAAGTGTAAAATTTGGCTTATGTTTATTGAATCTTGATTTACTGTACATAATTTTTTTCTTCTAATACTTTTAATAGATTTTGCATTGATTCATGCTTTTTGTTACTTAAATAATGCTGTTTCCATTGTGTATTGGCATTTCAAATCTCAGAATAACTCTTGACAAATGAATTTTGTCACCTTTGACATTGATATATTCATTGTTGCTTTTTTCATTATTATATTAGTTTATTTTTACATATCTTTGTGCATTTTTCCCATCCTTGCTTTCTTATATTGACTAAACTTGATACCTTTTTTGGCTCATCCTTTCATTGTTGTTTGCCTTGTGGTTTTTTTTTTTTGATAACTATATTATTATATTTTAGTTGAAAAGAAGCCCTGTTGAGCCTCTTTTCCAATACCACACTATTTTGATCTGTTTGGCCTGTGTGTACTTTTCTTCTCTATACTTTTCTCTTTGACCTATGTTTTATTCCTTTATTTCACAGTAATTTTATGGAACACTACTGTTTTCATTACCTGCCATGCGGTGGGGCATGAATAAAAAGTTTTCATCCATGACATTTTTTTCCCCCTGAGCTGTGGTTGTGAGTATGAAGTATATGTTGAATTTATGAAGAATTGGTTACAAAACATCAAAATTATGTACCACACAGTTATCTTGCCATAAGCAGTTAAGATATTCATTAAGTAGGGGAGAATCTATGTTGTTTGGGTTATATTGCACAAATTTATAGTCATAGCTCTAGTAGCAATTTTAGTGAATATTTGAGTTTAGCATGAAATCAAGTGAGAATTAATAGAATACTCAGTTAATCTCCTGGAGTAAAATTTTAATCTCTGCATGCTCTGAAGTGAGAGAGGGAGAGAGAGAGAGAGAGAGAGAGAGAGAGAGAGAATGTGTGTATGTGTGAGAGAGAGATCCTGTTCACTCAAGCAAAACAAACTTAGTTTAGCCTGCTAATGCAAATTAAAATTTTTGAGGGGATTTGCTGAATTATGAACAGCTTCTTGGTTCTGATTTGGAAAAGATGTTACAAAAAGTGGGGAGCTAGAATTTGGGGAAAATAAAGGGCTACTCTGTTGTTTCCCCTGCCCCACCCTGAAAAGGCAGGTATGTGAGTACTGCTAGAAATGTTCCTGAAGGTACTGTGATACTGCTTATGTTTTTTAGTATAGTGGCAAATAGTATTTGTTCTTTAAGCATTCAGAAAGGCTATGGACCTGCTGCCCAGTCTCCCACCAAACTTCTCTGGTAGTTGAATAAATTTGGTAGATAGAGTGAGATTTTTTTTCCTCCTCTTGACTCTGAAAATGACAACTTCCTTTATTTTGCATTTTGGGGTGGTGGTTATAGCACTTGTTTTGAGGTCTGACCACCCTCTCTGTTCAGCTATTTTTATTTTTAAATATTGTCACTTTAGTGACAGCCCTCAGTGGTATTTTAACTATATAATATCTTCCATAAAACTCATGCATGCATATTTTGTCTTTAAACAGCACTGTTTGACTTAATTGGTTTATGTGATTTCTGCTTCCTCCAAATTGTTTTTTATTAAAAATGAATGTCTAATTGTCCACAGCTAAACAAATAGCAAAATCATACTCTTAATAGATTTGCAGTGCTTGTTTTCTCTCTTGAACATGTAAATGATGCTTATAAGATCAGATGTGAATTTCAGTCGCTTGGCTGCTTAGTGTCCTGGCCTCATTCTCCTCACACCTGGGGAAGACCGATAGACATTTTACTCTTACTGGAAACTGTCCTCAGTGGAATTGAAATTCCAGATTTTGTCATATCCACGGGCATAAAAAGTATAGAACTTTTACCCCTTACAATTGTTCTTTTACCATTTTACTAGCTTCTAGTGTCTTACTAAACAAAAGTTAACATTTATGAAGCTTGATAATTTTGTTGTATATTTAGTCTTTCCCAAAACTATTTAAAAGCAGTGGACAATGTTAGTAAGTCCTATTATCACAACAGATGGTGTAGTTGAATTTAATTTGATATATGTTGTAACTTTTTAAAAAATAAAACTTACGCATCATGTAAAATACAGTTAACAACTGCATACTTCCTGGCACAGAAGTTTAACATACAAAATGCTAAAAATGATAACTGGATTTTGGAAACTAACATTCTAGCTGCTTTCAATTTTAAGCTGTCACTTTTGGTTTTATGAAGAAAAAGCCATATGCCTTGAGATTTTCATATTTGTAACATTCTATTGGAGCTTCTGCTACTATTTTTTGGTTTTGCAAGATATGGGATAATGAGATCATTTTTAGTGCAATTCAAGGAAAGAAAACTAGATTCTCTTGAAGAGATACTAATATATCAGCAGTGTTTTGCTGAATGATTTTATGTAATATTCCTGGGCAAAAAAAATCTTAAATTTGAGGAAGCAGGTTTGAGGAAATCTAGTGAGATTTTGAATTCCATCCTCACTCAAAATGGGGTCAGTTGCTCTCTTTTCTCAATTTCCACTCTATCCTCTAATTCAACAGTGGTATTTATATAAAAATTACCATTTTACAAACCAAATAAAATCTATATTGGGGGAAGAGGCCTCCATATAACAGCACACAAAGATGCAATTCTTCCATACATTAAAAAAAAAAGTGATATCTTTTGTGGTACATATACACAATGGAATACTGCTCAGCAAGCAAAAAAAAATAAACACATACCTTTTGCAGCAACATGGATGGAGCTGGAAAAGATCATGCTTAGTGAAATAAGCCAGAAAGAAAAGGAAAAATAATGGATGGTTTCACTCATAGCAGAAGTATAACAGGTGAGGCGAGAAAATAATGACAATAATGAACAATTATATACTAGAGACATTTTATGGGGGTGGAGTGGGGAATGGGATCAAAAACGGGGGGGTGGGGAGGGAAGTGCACCAGACTATGGTGATGGCACACGGGTGATTTGGTGATGGGAAACCCACGGGGATTACAACTGAGGTGGAAAAATGCACAAAATGATGTAAAAATAAACTAGGAAAAAAAAGTGATATCTTCATTAGGAAACCTAAAAATGTTACCAAGGTTTACATAGAAGACTTAATGCAAAAGTATAAAATATTCTTGCTTTTGAAGGTTTAGGCTCTTTCTTTCTTTTTTTAAGGATTGATTTATTTATGCATACAGAACTGTGGTACAGGCCAGAGGTACAGAGGCTGTGAGAGGCTTTGCCAGAGACAGAGTGGGGAGCAGAACAGGCAGATCAACAAGTACACTGCTGAGGGGAGCAGCTGGTGAAATGGGAGAGGTCTGCTGTTCCGTGTTGGTCACCTCCAGGGCTGGGATTGAACTTGCACTGAAGTGGCTGAGGCCAGCTTTCAGCGCTGCTTGCACCACCAGGGAGGGTCAGTTCAGGTTCTTAACTTTTATGAATTTGAAAAGTTATTCTTGAAACTTAGCTCCATTCTGCTGTGAAACATGAAAAAATGATTTTAAGAAACCTCACCAGAGTGTTAATTTTTTTGAGTCAAGTATTAGTGTAAGCTTATTTTTAGATGTGTCAGAAAAACTCAGAAATCAAGTAACCTGTCCAAGGTGAAAAAGATAGGAAGTGGTTACAGTAAGACTTCATAACAAGGTGAGTTTGAGGGTTTAGATGTAATAACAGCTTAATATATTTAATAAGCATTTACATTATGAAGCCTAACTGGCCAGGCAAAGTATTGTTTTCTTAGAACAACACTTACATATTTTTAGAAAATCAAATTTTGTGAACTTTTGGTAGGGTGGTTTGAGATAATACATGTGATAAATATAGAAGAATGGAGCCTTTATAATTCTGCAATTTCACTTTTTCCACATTTAGAAGCAGTGGTCCCAGTAATTGTTTATTGATGAGTCTATCCTTTATCGTCTGCTATTCTGTTTCTTTTATATGTAAATGTCATACATGTGGATTTTTTTAGTATCTTAAATATTTTGTTCCATTATTTTTGTCCCCCCTTCCTGTGTTAATTTAACATTATCTTAATTTTTTAAAATTTATTTTTATTTATTTATGCATACAAGAACTAGGGTATAGGCCAGAGGTGAAGGGGATGAGAGGACTCACTAGAGACAAAGTAGGGAGGAGAACAGGTGGATTTACTGAAATATACTGCTGAAGGGAAAGGATTGGGTAGGACAGGAGAGGTCTGCTGGGCCATGTTGAGTTGTTAGTTCCCTAGCGGGGGATTGAACTCATGCTGCAGTGGCTGGCCATAGCTTGATAGCTCTGAGACTTTAACCCCTATGCCACTAGGCAGGGCCCCTCACTGTATCTTAATTTCATATAAATGGCAGAAGTTTTACTAATAGGTTCATTTAATAAAAATTTCATTGAATAGATATTTGTTGGACAGTTGATGTATTTGGTCCTGTGTAGGTGTTAGGAAAATAGCACTTTGAACAAAACAAAAATTTCATGGAATTTATACTTGTAAAGATTTTTTTTTTTTTTTTTTGGTATTTGTCTTGTTCACAAATTTTAGAACAGTTCTGTGAAAAACCTGATAGCCTTTTAATTTTTTTTTTAACGATTTATTTATTTGTACATACAGAACTGGGGTACAGGCCAGAGGCTCAGGGGAGGTGAGAGGCTTCACCAGAGACAGAGTGGGGAGCAGAACAGGCAGATTGATGAAGTACACTGCTGAGGGGAGCAGCGGGCAGGTCAGGAGAGGTCTGCCACGCCATGTGGTCACCTCCGGGGTAGGCGGGAATCGAACTCATGCGGAAGTGGCTTTAGCTTCTCAGTGCAGTGCTTCAACCCGCTGCGCCACCAGGGAGGGCCAGCCTTTTAATTTTAAGTGGTATCAGATAAAGAAAAATTGACAGTGGCAATTTTAGTCATGAATATAGAATGTTTTTCCAATCATATATTACTCTCCCCCCACCCCCTCTTTTTGGGCCTTTTGTTTTTTAAGTGCTATCATTTCTTTTCATAAAGGTCTAGAATGTATTTTGGTGAATTTACTCTAGGTATAAGGTACATTGTTACTTGTATTGCAAATGTTATACTTTATTTGACTTAAATTTTCTGATGACTTGTATACAGAGAACACCATTTTTATTTCTTTGTTTCTTTTGTGGCTGGGGTTATATAGATTTGTGTATCCAAACACCCTGCAGAACTCTTTCCATTAACTGTTCTGTATAGTCTGTTGGGTCTTCTGTAGATTACCATATCATCAAATGTGTTTTCAAGTTTTATTTTTAATTCTTGTCCTAGTGCCTTGTCTAAGACCTCTAATATAATGCTGAATACATGTAGTAAAAGTGGATTTTTCTTTCTTGTTTTCTATTCTTGGACTACATTGTTCATAGTGTAGGTTATTGTTTATGCAGTATTGGATTTTACTTGCATATATTTTGTATATGGGCTTTTTATCATCTTTTATTTTGTGAAGCTGGCCATTAATTTTAATTTTTCATGACCTGGTTTTGGTATCTTGGTTGTATTGGACCCATGAGTTGGAGAATTTTTATAATACTGGAATTAGTCACTGGTAGAACTGACTTAAATTCTGGACCTGCTTGTTTTTATATGTATGGTTCTTTAGTTTCTCAAAACTGCAGGCATTCTAATTATTGTATCCCAGACAAGGTGAGTGCAACAAAAGTAGAGAGTGCTCACTGATAGGAAAACACAGAAAAGGCAGAACCTCATGAATAAGTCAATTGCCATTAGAGACTTAAACTTCAGGCCAGCAACAAACCAGGGGATGGTGTGGAAAATCGCTAAATCTAATGTTTTTATATATATATATATATATATATATATATATATATATATATATGTTTATATGTGTATATATGTTTATATATACTTATATATATATAGTGGTTTTTTAAAAATGTAACACTTTTTTAAAGATGCCTCTAGCTAGGTTGAAGTGCCATAGGTGGGATAAAGAGAGAGAAGCTCCCTGTTCTCCTCACTCCCACTCACTCCTGAGTGAGCAAACAAATGTGCAATCAGGAAACACCAGACACAGCAGGAATAACAGCAGGTTTAGCCACAGTACTTACCCTGTACGGGGACTTGAGATATTTGATCGTTTTTGATCATTTTTCAGCATGTAAGTGTAAACAATCAGTGACTTTAATGTGATCTGTGCAGTGTCCCCAGGCCAATTACCCCACTTCCAGAGGGAAATTTATTTAAAAAAAAATCTAAAATTGCTGCTCAGATTAGTCATGCCATTAGTGGAAGGAGAAATACTGTAGACATTTTCCAAAAGTTTTAAAACATAGATGTGCCTTTACTTGTTTATAATGTCTTTTATCATTTTATTGTTTAAGACACTAAATGTAAGTTCAACTCACCTTTTCAAAGCTTTCCCATATTTTGTAGCACATGTCTTACCATGACTGATTGTCAAGATCTTTAAAAGTGAAATTTTAAATCATTTGTTATTTTTACCAATCCATGCTATTTTATCAAGCATAGAGTGTATTTAGTGTTTTTTAGGAAAAATCTTTCCCTGTACTTTTATATTAAGCCATTCATAATGTTTTTCTATAATTTGAAAACATTTGGGTTAATAGGAAGTTTAGCTTTGTAGGCTATTTAGTAATGAGTTTCTATAGGAGAAAATTCCCAGTATTTTTATTTTGTTTGTGGATTGAAATTAGCTGAGTGACTTCAGTTGGGTATCAGTTCACTTCTGACTTTTGGTCAAGAGCATGTGCCTCTGGAAAAGCATGCAGTCATTCTAGGTACATTGCTACTGAGGAAAATGACTGAAAAAATCTGTTAGAACCTGGGAAAAAGGTCTTGCTCTCTTGTGGCTTTTACAGGGTGCCAGAAGTTTGATTGTTTGTATCATTCAGCTCAATGAATAGGGTCTACACTGTACTTTACAACTTTGCAGACACTGCAAAGGAAATAGCAAGAGGTAAAATTACCTCAAATGAATGTGGCTTTTTTTTGTGGGATGGGGTAGGTGGGCAGTGCTACAACTACATAAACATTTTGAATGATGCAGAAAGGTCTTTGTTTAACACATCTTCATCTTCTTCTCATGCTGACTTTCTTTTGGCTATCATTCCTTATTCTCTACATATGTTTATGGTGATTAGTTCATTGTAAGTATATAACAGTTGCAATTGAGTTAAGTATTTTTTGTAATCATGTTTTATTTTCATTTCTCTAGTAAGCTTTCTTTTTCTATTTTGGGCTGACAGCTGACTTATTGTGAGTACCTTAAGAGAGATCTGGACTCAGAGTGTGGGGACTGGAACTAACCTCTTTTTTATATAAACTTGCCATATTGGATTCTTTCATATCTACTTTACTAGTTTATACTGCAAAATTCTGTTGTTTTGATGGCACAATTATTTTGTACTTGAAAAAAATAAAACTGATAATTGCATCTCTCTACCATAAGTCTTTTTGAAAAGCATTGTCTTTTATCTCTTCAGTGTTGAATAAGAAATGTCTTGACAGTATTTTAAAGAGGAAGAAGGAGACATCTTTGTGGCAAACTTGTAGTTACTGTGTTCTGGAAGGCAGAGGGAGTCTGGATAGTTTATATCTGTTTATTGTAATGCAGGTCATACTCTCAAACTTGGAAAAACTCTTTTGCCTGCTTTCCAGTTTGAGATTATTTCCATGGTGTCAGGATAGATTGAGAGGAGAAGGATATGAAAAAAATCTGTACATTTTACACTTTAAATATAGTGAAATGGAGGCAGTATCTTAATTTTGTTTTCTGAAGGTAGCGCTCAGTGTAGTCATGTGGTTTGGAGCACAGAATCAAGCCAGTCTGCTTGGAATGAATCTTCATTCCATTGTGACTTCACCTCTGACTTCTCCCTTTTACAATAATAAAGAGTACCTATCTATTTTTGAGGTTTCTGATAATATATGTAAAGCACTTAGCACACAGTAAACTAGATGTAGTAAAGTAGCTGCGGTGCCAAGTCAAAACATGTGATTCAAGGGGTAGAGCTACTTGTTTCCATTAAGGAGTTTGAAGTGTAAAACTTAATTTTTCTAGATGTCTGATTGATAGAGAGCTTTGTGAGGCTCAGAAAATGCCTGTGTTTGGCATCCTTACCATGTACTTTCTGGCTTAGCTGCTCCAGTGGGAGAGAGCATGGCTGGGAACCCTGCTCCTGGGAGCCTGTGGAGGCACCGACCAAACAGGTGCCAGCTCATTCCTGGGCACGTGTTAGTCCATGTGAATGTTCTCTAGGAGTTGTTACGGTAGTCATTCATTCATTCGGTGAGTATTTCTCTGGGGCTTATATGTATGACTTTGTGAAGTTTGCGGTGACAGGGGTTTCCTGCCCTTACACAGAAGAGTTTAGTTCCAACTGAAGGGAAAGGTATAATGAAAAGACTTTTTTGGTCTCATCTGCTGTTTTCTGAAAATGACTCAGTTATCCTTTAGCAATGTAGTATATGATTGTCCCCTTGTACATTCTAAAGATTGCTATGATTTGTGTTGTTTGAGGCAGGTAAAAAGGAAATTGAAGTTTTCTCATCTTGTTTCTTGTTGAGAAAAAGAAATTTTTGTCATTTCTTAAAAGTAAAGAAAGTAACCTGTGTATTTTGTTTGAAATGTCAAGGAATTTATTCATGGCTTAAAATTTAGTTATTTTTAGGCCCCTCCCTGGTGGCGCAGTGGGTTAAAGTGCGTCACTGCAAGCTAGTTGCAGCCGCTTTGGTGCAAGTTCCATTCCTGGTCAGGGAGGTGACCCACATGGCATGGCAGAGCTCCTGATCCGCCCGCTGCTCCCCTCAGCAGTGTACTTCATCAGTCGCCCCTTTCTGCTCCCCACTCTGTCTCTGGTGAATCCTTTCATGACCCTTTCACCTCTGGCCTGTACCCCAGTTCTGTAGGCATAAATAAATAAATCTTAAAAAAAATTTAGACATTTTTAGCATCTGTAAATTTCTGAACATTTGTGCATCAGTGTGTTCCTGGAAAGATGCACAAATTTTGAATTCTATTTTTTCCAGCGATATATAGAGTATGAAGAATCTGTGTAATTGCTCACCATGCTTGTCTTCCTCAGCGGGCACCTTTGCAGATAGCAGTGTCAAGAGGAGATAGAGCACCTGTGCTCCTATAACACTACCTTATATTAAACTTCTTCTAGCACTTGTCACTCAAAAGCGATAGTGCCTTATTCATTTTCAAACATACATTCCAAATTTTCTTATTTTTGCACTTTTTAAGTAGAATGTGTCTTCTAGTTGGCATTCTAGAAGCAACAAAAGATGGTGGTATTTGTTTTTTTCCCCTGCCTTCTACTTGACAGTAAGTAAACTCTTTGAGAGCAAAAACCCCTTGATATTTATTTTTGTTATCCCTAATCTCTGATTGGCAGTTAAAACTGCTTTTGATTAATTACAGTGAAGCAATTTTTAGCATAATTTCTGCAAGTGCTAGTTGAAATAAGAGCTTCATCAGAACGTAATTGCAAGTACAGTCATACAGAGGGCCTGGTAAATGCTGATAAGTAGTTAAATGCTACTTCTACTTTCCCCTCATTTAGAACCTGTCTCTCTCTTTTTTTTTTTGTGCCTGATTCTTTTGCTTTGGGTCGTTCCATACCTCACTGATAAAGCATTGCATATATTTCATGTAAATTAGTTGCTGTTAGCAGATGTTAGTGAAGTGAAAGAGAGTTACAATTTCAATTATGATACCTTATTATTTTTTGAGCATACTTGGATATTGCACTGGGCCACAGTCTCTATAATATGTGAATGAAGAAATGGGGAGAATGTTTAAGGACATGATGTTTCCTACATGGTGGGGGAAGAAAGGCACAATTTAACTGTTTAACACTTCTGCTCTAGAAGAATCCTTCTGCATTTTTTAAATATTAGCTTAAAAGTATCTTACTTTTAAATAATTGTGTTTATGTAAATCTAGTTGTTTTCCTTCAGTTAAATTTCTATGTGTAGGTGATTAGAAAAGTCTTACCTAGAACCTTATTTACCTATTCAGGTTTCTCCTCCTATCTGATAGCAGATGTTTGGTGTGATTTGATATTTTTGAGGTTAGGGTACAGTCAAAAATTTTTCCCATATAAGTGAATGGAAATAATATTCCCAGGCCCAAATAATTACCAACCAAATCATATCAAATAGGAACATTCTATTTCCAGATACTGGGGGAAACCTGTTTATGGAAATGATGCTGTGTAAAGATTTTCATAGATTTAATTTTTTAAAGAAGCAGTTTTGATATATAGAAGAATTGAGAAAATAAAACAGGACGTTTCCATATACCTAGCTCCTGTTTCTCTATTATAAGTGTCATGCATTCTGTTATATTTGTCACAAATGATGGCCAGTATTGATATATCATTATTAATGGAAGTCCATACTTAATTAGGTTTCTGGAGATTTTACCTAATGTGTTCTTATTTTCTTCCCAGGATCCCATCAGAATACCACATCACCATTTTGTAGTAATGTCTCCTCACACACTCCTTGACTGTGCTTGTTTTTGGTTTCCCTGGTCACTTTGAGAAGTACCTGTCAGATATTTTTTAGAACACCTCTTGGGGAATCTGATGTTTTTCTCTTGACTGGACCGTGTTATGGGTTTTTGGAAGGAAGACTACAGAGGTCTAGGGCCATTATCAATACATCACATCAAGGGCTGTCAACATACTTTATAACTGTTAGTGCTGACCTTGATCATCTGGTTGAGGTAGCATGTATTTGATTTCCCGCACTGCCCGGCACTGTGTTCTTTGGATGGAAGTCACTATGCGCTGTCCTCACTTAAGGAGTGAGAGAATACTGTGTAATTTTGAATAAACATACTTAACTGGCAGTACAGTTTAAAAATGTACCTGGAGTTAGTGAAATTTTTGTTTTTAACAAACATACCACTATTTAAATAAAACATTAAGAAATGGGCATTAAGAGATGTGCTAGCATTCAAAGATTTGATTTGGTGAAGATATTCAAGCTTTTCCTTATTCTGTGTTTCAGCCGCAACTCTTGCTTGACAACTGTTAGTTGTTCCTCTTTATCTATTTTTTGTGCTATTTGATCCTGATTTTTGAGAAATTAGAATGAAAGAGAATTGTGGAAGAATGTTACTCAGGAGGTCTTGAATAAGCTTTTTTAATGTTTTCAACTTCATCTATTGCTTTTTTTCATTTAAAAATATTGTTTCTAAAATTGAAGTCTTAGTTGATATGTAAATTATGATTAGAGACCAGAACAGCTAGGACCCAAAATGATCAAGGGAAAGCACCTTGTCGGAAAACCCCCATGACAGTAAACCTCTCCTTGTAGTTCCTAGTTGTGTTTCAATTATAAGGCTTATGTTAAAATTAGATCAGAATTTCCACTGCAGACTCTCAATTAGCTGTGTAGCTGCCATGTACATTAGACTGTAAACAAAGGGCTTTAATGATGGGCCTTATTTGAACAATTCAAGACAGGATTATTCGGTTTGCAGGGTAAAAAATACATGTTTAGTTTCACATTCTTCATTGAGAAATTTTGCAAATTAGACCGGTTGGAGAGGCAAGCTTAACATTTTTTTTCTTATGATTTTCTAAATTATGTACACTGAGAATAATTTACTTGAAAACTAAATTGAGATAGTACAATTTATTCAAGTCTTGGAACTTTTTTTTTTTTAATCTGATTATGGGTACTGCTTTCCCAAAACTACTAGAACCTCAGAACCATTGAACTCCATTTACCCCCTTTTTCTGTATGTGCTTTTATTGACTAACAGTCTCTAGAGAAAGGAAACATTGATTTCATCTATGTGTCATTGCAATAAATTGTGAAGATAGCTCAGTATTTCAGTTTCAATAACTTGCATGTTTGAAAAAACAAACTATTTTGTCATCTCTTCTTGGATTTATAAACTGTATTTATGGATTAATTAGGAAAAATAGGGATGTTTTTATAGGTGTAAATGTTTTCTCAGTCTACTGTAACAAACCACCACAAACTTGGTAGCTTTATATAACAGAAATTTATATAACAGAACTGTTCTCACAGTTCTGGAGAAGTCTGAAAAGTTGCGTGAGAGTTGGTTCCCCTGGAAACTCGGAAGGTGAATCAAGCCTCTCCTAACTCTGATGATGCTCAGGGGTTTGTGGCTTTTGGAATTTTTCCTCTAGTCTGTTTCCGCCTTCACGTGGCCTCTTCCTATGCGTCTTTGTTGTTAATCAGTCTAGTCTCAAGTCTTCTACCCATTTCTTTTATAAAGACCACAGTCAATCACATTTAAGTCCAGTATGATCTGGTCTGGATATCAAGAAAGGTCACATTCACAGCCCAGAGGCTTAGGAACTAGACATATCTTTTTGATTTAGAATTTCACCCCACTTAATTCACTGATAAACTCCTTCATGAATTTGCTGTTAAGCACTGTAAAAGAAATGTTTATTAAGTGAATTACTAGTTTTAGTATCTACCTTGTGCATTAAATGTGAAACAGAATTTAGTTGCTTGTTTATTTTCATGTGGCTTACAATTGATGTGGCATTCTTTTACTGTGAAATTAAGCTGTACACATATAGACAAGTTGTAATTTGTGACCTTAAATGGTCAAAGTCTTATAATCTGTGAACACATGCCATTTAGCTCTTGACTCTTTAAACCTACATGCTTGGGTAATTTTGTAAGATGAGTGTTTATATGGTTCCTTTTGATATGAATCATGTTTGTATTCACTTAAAAGCATTTAAATTTACCCAGTGACCTAGTCTGATTTAAATTTGTGTGCCACAGGGAGGAATTTTGTAGAAACTACCGAGAACTGCTGGGTGAATAAATGAGGTTAAATAATCAGAAGTAAGATGTTGTATGGTCCTTAGTGTGAATAGACAGAGCCACTTTCTGAGAAGTGTTGGCCCAGTCTCCGGGCTTGTGGTTTGGAGAGAACATCTGATGAGAGAGAGCATTCTCTCTTTTTCTCCCATTTTGCAGTGAGACCATGAACAATTTAGTTACCATCATTAGGATAAAATAGTATCGATAACAGGTTTACTCAGGTTGTTTTTAAAATTTTATTGTGCTATAGAACCATAGCTATAATCATTTAAGTAATTTTTTAAAACAAGCTCTTCTCCACCCCTATTCTCTACCCATTCTTTTTTGTTTGTTTGCTTTTTTAGTACTTATTTAAATTTTTTTTCATTTTTATTCTGTTTGTTTATATATTGTTTGCTCCACTAAAAATAAGCTCTACATGTGCAAGAACCACATCAGTTTTATTCTTAGTCAGGTCTATATTCTAGGGCCAAAGTAGTAAATACGCAACAATTATTTGCTGAGCGGGTGAATTTATTACATCATGGACACTCTTGAAATTCATACGTACAGACTTACCTCATTCCCTTTAATGGCTGTTTACTATTCTATAATGGACATAATTCATTTAGCTGCTCCTTATTATGGACATTTAGGTTATTAATAGTTTTTCACAATAACAAACAAAGCTGCCTGAACATCCTGTTTGTGTATTTGTCTGTATCTGTCTTTGGTAGTTTACAGTGTTAATTTCCTTCGTTTAGGACTGCAGTCCTAGGAAACAAACATTAAAAAAATGTTTATAAAAATATTTATTGAAATGATTTTCAAATATAATGGATCTGCATTTTCCTAAATACATTTAAAATGCTTTATTTCCCTCCTCCAGGAACCCGTGGGGATCTTTAGTCACAAAATCTGAGAGTATTGGAAGCTGTGTTTATGTATACAGTACAAATTGCTTTGATTGTCGCTGGAGGATAGATGTTGGCTAATCCCTTGGAAAGGGAGTATCAGAACTGTCCTGCCACTGCATAGCAAGACTGGGAAGGAGAACATAGTGTAAGATTAGAAGATTGAGCTCTCCAGTGGTTTACATTTCTTTAAGAATTAAATCTAAATGCCTTGCCATGTGGGAACTCATTTACCACACTATTATTGGTCATGTTGTGGCTACCCTGACCTGCTTGCTGCTGTTGCTTGAACTTGTGACACACACCCCTACTCTGCTGCCTTTAGTGTTCTCTCTGTAGGGTTGATTTTCACTTAGTAGCATGGCTCACCCCTCAGCTGATCGAGAACCCTCTTTTCAAATGTCACACCACTAGGAAAGCCTTTCTGACCATCTTATGCAGTATCACTGATGTTCTCCCTTCTATCTCTCGCT
Source organism: Condylura cristata (assembly GCF_000260355.1). NCBI lineage: Eukaryota > Metazoa > Chordata > Mammalia > Eulipotyphla > Talpidae > Condylura > Condylura cristata. Next base: position 29,655,439 of record NW_004567116.1, read on the forward strand.
CTTAACCTTTTTATTTCTCTTTAGAGTTCACATCAACGCTGACAGATTACGTTTATATACTTGAGACTCATTCCTCCAAAAAGCTGCCAGCCCTGTGAGCACAGGGGTTTCATCTTCAGCTCTGATGAGTGTCAGTGCCCAGTTAGCACCATAGTGAGCGGGTTAGCGAGTGAACTCAAGGAGTATTCCTGTGGAAGATTTAAAAGTTTAGTAGGGTTTGGGCTCTGAAAACTACCACACACTTCCCTCCTTTACTTCCAATTTTGATTCCACAGGCCATTCTCTCTTTCAGAAGAGAGAAGAGATGAAAATGGGAGCAGTGGATAGAGGGGAAGGGAAATGAAAAAAGGAAGTAGCAGTTTAAGTTCTGGGAGCAAGTTCTAGCTAGAAGTGAGAAGAGTGAGAATAGAACCTGTTTTTTTTTTTTTTTAAAGTTTATTTATCATACAGAACTGGGTGCAGGCCAGAGGTGTGGTGGGTGAGAGGATTCACTAGCGACAGAATGGGGAGCAGAGCAGGCAGGTTGACAAAGTACACTGCTGAGGGGAGCAGTGGGCTGGTCAGGAGAGGTCTGCCACACCATGTGGGTCAACTACCTGGCAGGGGATCGAACTCGTGAAGTGGCTGCTTCTAGCATCATAGTGCTTGCATCACCAGGCAGAGCCCCAGAACCTTTTTTTTTTTTTTAAAGGAAGGATTTTTTATTTTCTAGATTTTCCTAATCTCTAAATTGAGCACTTAAATATTCCATGTCTGTGGAGTTTTTTGTTTTGTTTTTTTAGAGAACCAATTTTCAAATGCCCATTTTGAACTAAGCAGTGTGGTTCCCAAGATCACATTGCAATTAAGTGGGATTGTTACAGGGTAGTCCAGAGTGGACTGGGCCACCTCATGTGCACACTCACAATTCAGTTATATTGCAGGTAGACAAAAAAGGGTCAAAAATGGTTTTATTTACAAAAGGGGAAAGGAATAGAAAATAACCCAGAGAAAGAGAGCGGGATACAAAATAACTGAAATACCTTTGGGCTAGGCTGACTGAACACACCAAGTCACACAGTCGGGAGAGCCGTTCCCAGAGTGAGAGAGTGAGAGATGCAATCGCTCCCTATTTATCCCACAAAATGTCCCAGAATTCCTGCTAGCTCTGCCCTTGGGTCCTCGCAGTTCTTTCCCTGGTACTGCTGGGAGTTGTAGTTTCCAATCACTGGAGTAGGGGGTAGGGTCCAGAAAGCTGGAGTAGGGGGTGGAGTTCATAAGACTGCAGAGTTCCTTTAGGACATCCTTCCTCTTAACAGGATATCCAAATCTTAAGAACACCAAAATTCATGCTCTCTCTTGCACTTAGTTCAAAACACCTGAAGGGGGAGTCTGTATAATAGTAATTGGTATTTCACATAGTATGGTAAATTTTCATGTTGCTTATTTGTCTCTTTGCAACAAACTTGTGAAAGTAACTACCACTGCAGCTTTACAGGTAATGGAACTTGGTGTCAGTGATGTGATTTGTTGTAAATTCTACCTCTAGAAAGTAGCAGGAGGTAGGGCTTTAAGGAAACCTTCCTCATTTAAAGTCTGATACTCTTTTTCTGCTACCACAGGTTTTGGCACCTACAAAGAAGAGTTGTTATACGATGGCACATAGATGTCATAATAAAATTAGAGAATTGGGAAGAGTCTTTAGAGAGATCATGAAATGCAAATTCCTCATCTGCAGCTTCTAAAACGAGACTGGCTCCTCCGGGAGACTCATTTCCTTGCTAGAGAAGCTTGGTTCCTCACACTCCAGTGCTCTGCTTTTATTGCTGAAGAGTTTATATTTAATCCATCTAGGTCTCTCCCCTTGTCTTCCCTCTGTCATTCACAGGTTTCAGGTTTCAAAACCTATAAAAAATGTCCCTCCTTCTCATGTCTCCCAGCAACCAGTTCTTCGCACAGGTCATGAAAGTTAATCAGTTTGTTGTGTATTTTTCCAGAGATACTTCATGCACATAAAGCAAATACACAAATGATGTATTTATTTGACAACATATCATGTAGATTACTTCATATTAGCACATATAGTCATTTTTAAATGACTGCGCTTATATTGAGTGAATTTTACATGACTTAAGCAATACTGATGGACATTTTATAAAATACTTTGATGACATTCTTCAAAAACAAGTTCAACTTGATTCAGATACTAAATTTCCAGCAAATAAATTAAAATGTGGTCCTACTAAAATGATAGTTGTGCTTAGTGAGCAAATGTTTATGTCTGCTCAGTTTTTAAATTTAAAGTAAAATTAAATGAATTAAGATTTTAAGCCACCTGTGTCTCCCCCATTCTCTTCACCCTTTCCCCTTTCTTCTGGTAACCATTATCTTCTTTTTTCAAGTTCAAATTTTTACTTCCATTGTTTGTATATAATTGGTTTTTTGGTATTTATATTCTACAGATGAACAAAACTGTCCAAAATCTGCCTTTCACTTTTTTGACTGATTTCACTCAACATAATCACCTCCAGTTCCATCTATTTTTGTCCCAAACACCACTGTTCTATCTTTCTTTATAGCCATATAATATTCCATTGAGTATGTGCTCCATAGTTTCTCTATCTATTCATCTTTGTAGGGTACTTACGTTGGTTCTATGAGTTGGCAGTTGTAAACAGTGTATATAGTATACAAACACACACACATGTATATAGGTGTAGGTACTTCTTATTAGATTTTTCATGTTATTTGGATAAATACCTAATAGAAGTATTGGTGGGTCAAACAGAATTTCCATTTTTATTTTTGCGAGAAATCTCCATGCCATTCTCCACAGGCACTGTATCAGCTTGTCTTCCCAGCAACTGAGGGTTCTTTTTCACTGGAACCTCACCACCATTTGTTAATTCCATTCTTTTTTATATGGCTATTCTCATAGAGGTGAGGTTGTATCTCATTGTGGTTTTAATTGCATTTCTCTTAAAATAATAATGTCGAACATCATACAGAATGCTAAGGACTATTTTAAGTTTCTAGCCTTTTACATGAAAAAGATTGAATGAATGACTTTGTACTCATTTCTTTTATGTGCACAGTATAAATTTCTAAGGTATATGATCTTGTGTTTTTTGAATGTTGGCATACTTAGGCTTTTTTTCCCCTTAGAAATACTATTTTCACTTTGAATGAAATTGCTTTTAATATATTTTTTGGGCAATAGTAGTTTACAAACTTAAAAAGTAAGTGTGACTAGATTTTTAAAAATTCATGCTGTATGACAGGTTAAAGAAAGTGTTATGGAAGCAGTATTATTTGGGGTCAGATCTAAATTTTCCAGTTCCACCACAAAATGACTTTTTGACCTTTGATAGGTCACCTAACCTCTGAGCCTCAGTGATCGCATGTAAAATTGGAATGATAACAGCCTTACAGCGTTACCTAGAATGACAGTAGTTCATTCACTCTAAGGCATTTCCTCATACATTTTAGGGTCTCTGTTATTGACATTCCTCTTTATAAAAATGTCATAGTTGTGCTGTCATTTTTTTTTTCTTGGCACGTTAAATAAGGATGGTTTTCATTTGATAGCATCTTAGGTTGAGTGAAGTTGAGCTTTTCCACAGACTAGGACAAATGAGCTATGTGAGGTCATGATGGTGCAGGCAGAGGGAATTGAGTGTGATGGGCAAAGTTCAGTGGTGGATAACAAGCAAGTTCTGGTTTAGGGAAGCAGTCAGTACAACAGACTCACTACATGCTAGGAGGACAGTGCAGCTGGCTATTGATGCACAGGAGCACCTAATTCTAGAGCTTATCTAGAAATCTGGGTATACATAAGTTGGAATTATGACAAATTGTTGGTGGGTAACAGAATTTTGGTCCAGGATTGAAATTTAGGAATTGTGTACTAATTTGTGATTGGAAGGTTTTAAAATAATGGAACTATGGGAGAAAGCATTCGCAAATCCTATATTGAGTGAGGGGATTATATTCAGAAGACAAAGGATTCTTATACTAAACAATGAAAAGACATATAACTGAGTTTAAAAGTAGTTAAACATAGAGCTGTCATCTAACCTAGTAATACCACTATAGATATATACCTCCGTCCCAAAAAATCTCCACTACAAAAAACCTTGCACTTAATGTTCATAATAGCCAGAATGTAGAAACAACACAAGACCATCAACTGATGAATGAATGGATAAATATAATGTGCTGTGTCCTTACACTGGTGTACCATAAGTAAGAATGAAGTACTTACTATTTTTTAAAAATATTTACTTATTTATTCTTACAGAATTGGGGTACAGATCAGAGGTGTGGTGGGTGAGAGGATTCACCAGAGACAGAGTGGGAGCAGAACAGCCAGACTGACTGAAATACATTGCTGAGGGTAGCAGTAGGTGGAACAGGAGAGGTCTGCTGCGCCATGTGGGTCATCTCCCTGGCCGGGGATTGAACTCATGCTGCAGTGGATTCGGAGAGCTTCATAATGTAGTGCTTTAACCCCTTGGCGGCACCAGGCAGAGCCCAGAATGAAGTTCTTACACCTGCTACACATAGATGAACCTTGAAAACATGCTAAGCGTAGAGGCAGGCACAAAAGACTACCTATTATATGATTCTACTTATATAAAATGTGTTTAGTCACATTGAGGCAGGGATGGAGTGGGAAGGGAAAGGCAGTTTGTAGGTACTAGGATGGTACCTGTGATAATGGTTTCACAACTTTGTGCATTGCTTAAAGTTCATCAACTATTGTACTTTAAATGGGTGAATTTAATGGTGTGTGAACTATATGTCAATATAATTCTTAAAAGAGGTTCTGGTTTTAAGAAGGATCTGGATTACCTACTTAGCAGATTATCAGTGTAAGTGTATAGAGTAGAGGAAACCCAATTGTAATGGCTAGAACCATATTGACTAGATAAGTCCAAGAGAAGGAGGAGGAAAAATGGGGATGTTGGGGTTTGGAGACATGATTGTCCTGTGGATGTCAGGTGAATACCAAAGCTGACAATGTAGTCTGTGGCTGTGGGCCTCACCATGCTTAATAACCCTGAGTCTGCAGCGAGGACCTGTTGGGCCCCAATGGGTGGAGCACCATGATGGGAGAGAAGGGCTGCAGGAGGACTCAGGTTCAGCCTGGACACTTGTGTGTCCCTTGAGGACAGCAGCTGTCTTGTTCATCTGAAACATTGTGTTTAGGTACATATGAGTTGGAGGCTAGGAAGGCTAATATAACCCAGTCAGGAAAGGGGAGGGTGACTGTGACATTCCTCATGGTTCCAAGGCTCAGTCAAGGGAAGAACAAGCAGAAGACATAAAGACTTGCACCTTGATGAGAAGGGAAGTACCAGAATTTATTCAAATTTCCTTTGGAGACAGTCTGGGCTATGTATGTTGTCTACAAATGCACAGTTAGGCCATCACTGTCTTTTCTGTTTATCTGTTATTTCTCTCTGTGCCAGTCATTTTTGGTTTAGCATTTTTTTGTTACTTCTTATCCTTAACACCTGAAGTTGAAATAAAGTTTTATCTGTTGAAACAAGAATACAGTAATTGGAAGAATATAGGCTGTAGAATAAATATATTAAATATATTTAATAATTCAAGGGAATAAGCTGTGCCATGTACATAATATAGTTCATAGGCTTATTGTCACTTAATGGTTTTCAATATGCCAGAGCTAAAGGATGAATATGTAGTTGTGTAGGCAGTATCTGAGGTATGTATAAATGATGTGTATATCTGAGCACTGGGTGGTTATCTTTACTGGGCAGTACTTAAACTTGCCTTACCTACAGGTGGTTTGTTTGTATGAATAGTGGGTGGTTATCTGCTCGGGCAGGCAGTCCCAGAGTCATGCCCATTTTACCTGCAGATGGTTTGTACATATGAATAGTGGCTGGAGCCATGGTGGCACTGCTGTTCTTAGTCTTCAGACTCCCTCCCTTGGTATGTATGAGTACTTTTTTTATGGTGGGATCTTGTCCAAGTCAATAGATTAATTACAGAGCGAGGACAAAGAAAGGGGAAACCATTCTCTTTTTTTCCTTTTCAAACCCGTGGGTGTGGAAGGGTTAAAAAATAAGCTCAAGCTCCTTCAAGGAAGTAACATGAAATGATGGTTTACCTTTCTCTTCAAAGAATATGTGGTTTTTCCTTTTTCTTTTTGACCTGTACAGAAAATGTCACTAAAGTTTCACTTTTGGTTTAGATTTTGCTTTTTATAAAAAAGATTTATTTATTTTTGCATATAGAACAGGCCAGAGGTGCAGGGGCAGCGAGAGGATTCACCAGAACCAGAGTGGGGAGCAGAACAGGCAGATCTTTTGTGAAGTACACTGCTGAGGGGAGCATTGGGCGGGACAGGAGAAGTCTGCTGTGCCATGTGGTTCACCTCCGGGGCCAAGGATCGAACTCACAGTGAAGCAGCCATGGCTAGCTTGCTTGCAGTGCTGTGGTTTAACCCATTATGCCCCCGGGGAGGGATCAAGATTGTGCTTTTTTTAAGGAACAAGCACCACTGCAAGGAGAGATGTCACATGCCATAGGCATTCTGATATTTTAACTGGTATCTGATGGTTGACTGATCATTTTCTACTTAGTGCCTTTGGGGGAGGCTAAATTTCCCTGAGGAAATTGTTTAAATCTGAGAGTGGTAGGAACAGTGAGTAAGTTGTTTTGTGCCTGGAATGCTTTCAGGAGGTTCAAGACTAGAGAGGAGTATGTGGGAGTTGAAAGGATGAAGAGGCTGGGATTGATAGGGTTACCCAAATGCAAGTTTTTACTCCTAGTTGTCTATATTAGGGTTGGCTCTGTGCTGTGGAAAAGGAAAAGAAATTCTCTTCCCATCTTCTTGTATCAAATGACTGTGCTTCAAGAGGCTGACATTGGCTCAAGGTCATATGTCCGGTGGTAGCTTCTCTGGTCTGGCCTTTATACTTAAGTTTTTCGTTAGAGAATTGAATACCATATAATAGACTTAGAAACAGACTTTGGTGATAGAACCTGTTTGTAATTGGACTTGTACGATACTTTTTCTTGTTATATACCAAATCTTATTGATTCACAACCAGATACTATATAGGAGATGTGTGGGTCACCACTGAGTTTGCACAGAAATTAAATGAGATGCTCACAATGGCTTTAGACAGGCTGATAAAACATTGACTGAAAGCCTACACTTTGTTAAAGAAAAAAGAGTGAAAAAGAAAAGGATCCCTGGACTTAATGGAGCTTTTCTTCTTTTGCATAGAGTTCTGGAAAGTAAATTATGGAGAAATCTGTAGCCACTATATTAGATTAAATTAAAAACTAATTTCACCCAGAAAAATATATGTGTTTGAATGAAGGAATTATGAGAATATTGTAACATTTGATATAGAAATAAGGAGTATGTTGTTGGGAACAAAGGTTCTCTGTGAATTGACAGCTGCTGTTAAAAGTGACACCAGCAAGAGCCTGGCTCTGGTTCACAGCTGCCCAAAGTACCTGCAGTCTTCCCGGTGTTTCTAGCTGAGTTTGCAATACTCACACCCTAGCAAACAGAGGCTACTGATAGCTAACCAGGTCCTTATACTCTGGGGAACCCTAACTCCGTTAGGATCTTCATAATTGCTGGGTCTCTCAATAACCAACACTTTGAGATTCTAACTACATGCAACATATATTGTTCTAAGAAGCATGAGGTAGGCCTTGATACTTCAATCTAGTTGAAATTAACATATTAGCTGGACATATTAACTGGCATTCTAGTTAATTTTAATTTTCTTGAAGCCCCAGAGGCCGAGAATAAAGCAATAGTTGCCAGATTATCCCCTTATTTCAGGGACTTCAGCCTTTACCTAATCTGCAAGTAATAGAAATGTGATGAGTTAAGGATGTTGTAACAAAGATTTTTTTTTTTGGAGACAGCTGTTATGTTGTTTTTCTGTGTCTGTTCTCTTCACACATAGAAGAGAGCAATGGGATGCTCTCTTAAGTCCCCTTGGTGGGGGGGACGCTTTCATAACTTGACAGTTATCCCCTGGTGTTGGGGAGCATAAGGATTAGGATGGGAATCTATGTATCAGTAGCCCCATCCTGTTTATTCAGTTTGACCTTTAAAAGAGGATAGTTTCCTTGAGCTTATGCTAGAACCAGTTTAAAGCCATTAGGGACACTGTGCAGGGCCACCTAAAAGATGACACTAACTAGGAGGAAGTACCCATGGCGACCCCAAGGTTTGAGGACTGGAAGTCTCACGCAACTCCTGGGCATTGAACTTGGAGCTCCCCACCTTCGGGACTCTCCCAGGAAACCCACAGGCGCTCATAAGCAAGTTAGCATGGCCGTCTGATACATTGGTGTGGCCCTTTGACTTGACTTTACTCCTTGAGCTCCCACCCTAATTGCAGACTTCTCAGCTCTCTAGGAAGGGCAGAAAGAAGTTTACTTTAGATGTGTTGATTAATGCTGTTAAGATACTGTCCTGAACTTGTAACTATTGAAATTACAGTGTTCTTGGAGCTGAAAGTGATTGAGTAACAATTTATGATTGAAGAATAATTGGACAGAATTGCTTTAGATTTTGTCGAGGAGCAAGGAAAAAACCTGGTCATAGAAGGGCTTTGAAAGTAAGTTTTTAGACCCTGTTGAGTTTAACTCAGTGTGTCATTTATGCAGTCATATATATGAAAAGATAAGCAATCGTAAAAGGAAGTTGTAAACACCAGTTACATGATATACATAAAACTTTGTGATACTGATTTTTCAAATCATAACTCTTAAGATGGACTATTTGAACATGGGGAAATCCAGACTATTTGTCATCTTATGAGTAAGAGGAATTCAGAGCATGTTGAGATCATTTTCTGCTTGGAGTATTGAAGGCCTTACAAAAAAGTAAGAAGACATGGATCAAGCATCGCCAGCTTTAATTATTAAGGGCCTGCTGTGTGTCACAGGCTGTGCTTTAAATGCCACATACAGTATCTTTACTTTTTACAATAATCCTGTGAAGTTTGTTTTCACCTTATAGACAAAGTGAGTTTTAGACTGGTTACGTGCACTGCACTAACTAGTACAATGCTAACACTATGTCTTGGCCTGTCTCAGTGCACCTCATACTCTTCCTGCTGCTCCCTGCTACCCGCCACGCAGCCACTCATCAGGATGGAACAGGGATGGGGTAACTTGGCAGACAGAGGCTTGTAGCCTCAAGAATGGGGCATATATAGCAGGTATGGGGCATCCCACCTCTTAAACCCCAAGGGCAAGTTTGTGAGTCACACTTCCCTCCCCGACTCTGCCTTAGGAGCAGGTGTTACATGTGCCTGTTCTCTGGGAGATGTTTCCTTTTTTGTTATTTTTCTTTGGTGCCACATCGAAGCGGACAGTGGAATACACTTCTTAGGTTAGCTCTCTTCTTACCCAATTCTTTTCAGAAAATGGACAGCAGAGAAGTTAATTTACTCCAGGACTGGGAAGTAGCATGACATCTGGACTGGAATTTCAAGTCTCAGAGTCCAGAACCCATACATTTTCTTTTCTTCACCCGACCTCCAGCAAGGGCTATACTTATAAACACTCATATTAACAGAAAACAACACCTTATAAAAACTCATTTTGGTTTTTCATAACTTTAAATATATGTGTTGTGGATAAAGGTTATAATTGGAAAATACAAAGTGAAGAAGAATAAAGAACTACAGAGTTTTCTGTCTATAATGTGTCCTGACCTGGATTCTGTCTGTAGCGTAGGGGAAAAGGGTGAGGTGAAGTGAATAGGATCTCAAGAATGGAAAGAAGGGAACGTGAATTTGTCTTCATTTTACTTGTTATTTTTCTTTGTATTTTTACTCCTCCTTTATAGGTAAACAAAGGAATAAGAAATTGGAAAATTTTGCAAATTGTATGAACTAGCAAGAATTCTAAAACATGAGCTCACTTTCAAACTTGAACTAGGATTGTTCTACTTATAAGCTGGGAACCTTGAAGAAGTAACATGATTCTTCATTGTCTCCTTTAAAAAATCTGTAAGAGGAAATATTTATCTGGAAGATCATTGAGAAAATTAGTCAGCAAATATGTATCATAGTATACAAAGTAATATCATAAACTCCTGAACATGGTCAGTGCTCTCTAAATGAAGAATACCGTTGGTGAGATTAGGCATGCTTTATGTAATTACAGAGCAGTAGAAGCAGGAATGGATGATGAGTATGAATGTGCCTTACCTACAGAGAGAGAGAGAGAAGGATGGAGAACTGAGGAAGACTTTGACTTTAGCACTGAATCTGCCAACGATGGCTAGTGACTAGCATGTCACCACCACTGAAGAAACCTCTGCCCTCATAGAATTTATATCTTATTTTGAGATTGGGGGGTGGTTGTCAAAAGTAAAAACATAAGCTTTAAAGAAAACTGGAAAATAGTCTGACCAAGAGAAATAATTCAGGCTTGTTGATAAGTTGGTGTGGTACAGAGTGAGCGTCAAGCTCAGGATTAAAAAGGACCCTTTCTGTATGTGATTTGACCCTTTGTGTGGTACTTTTGTGCTCCCTCACCAATGTACAACAATTTTACATGAAAATTGTCAAATATGTGCAAAAGAGGAGGCAATAATATGACATGACACTAGTAGATCTATTACCTAGAGTTACTTATCGAGGTCTCCCACTTGTTTTATCTGCCCTCTTCCTCCTCATACCCTGTGTTCCGAAAGTCTCCTGAGACTCTCCTGAATGTGGTGCTGTACTCAGAAATATCATTAGTTTACAACTCCCCAGTGGTCCCTTGGTCTCGCTTCCTTTCCTGTTGTATGCAGCAGTACTGAAGGGAGGTGAGAGCTGGAGTTTCTGGGTTTTCCAGGAGCCCTGGTAAGTCAGCCATCCCAGTGTGTAGACCAGGCCCCACTCTGTGGCAGTGCTTGGGAACTGCACTTTCACCAGCATTTACTCTCCGGGAAAGTCGGTGTTTATTCCTCCCCAATGAATGCAGAAGTTGTGTCAGCTCATTCTGTCCCCCTCACCTCCTGCTTTCCTTAAGGCATCTTCTTTGGGGAGATGGTGAGCTGGCAGTTCTGTTAGGCCAAGCAGAGCTTCTGTTGAGCAATCTAGTGGCATATAACCAGGAATAATCCAGCCACACAGCATTATCTTTAGTTACTAAGGGTTTCCACAGCCTTACCCAGACCGATTCATCAGATTATTTTCCTGGGGCTTTGTGTTTATAGTTATAAGTGAATGTACACGTAGCTGCTATGCACGACAGCACAGTATTAACCACTTAAATGAACAAGTGTGGCATTGGCATTTCATGCTGTTTCTGTTCTATAGCCAATAACATTTTCACATTCCCATTTCCCTTATCCCCAATTGTAGCAGAATACTGAATGTTATGTTAAAAGCATTGGACTATATGAAAGTAGATTTTGTCCCTGTGATGTTCCATACGTAATTGTCAAACAAATTAAATGAAATCAAGAAAGCAAGAATGATTTCTTAAGGAATTTCAGGTAGTAAGAAATAAGGCTTTGAATGGTGAACAGCATAGATCAAAGTAGAGGGCTCTCCGTACTGTGAAAAGAAAGCCCTTAATCCTGTAAGTGGCAGGGAATCACTTAATTTATATGTCTTAAGGAGGTATAAAGCATGTGCAAAAATTTTAAAACGTGTAAGAAAAGTCCACAAAAAAAAGCAGGCAGGTCCTAACCATACAGCTTGGTGAATTCTTATGTAAGTATATGCCTGTGTAATCACATTTCATATCCAGAAAATATTTCCAGAACTCCAGAAGGGAAGTTTTTATCTTTATTTACAAATTTTTGGATAACAAGTCTCATGATATAACTAGGACTTATAACAGCTGTTCTTGGTTTAGCAAGCCTTTATTCATACTCTCTAACTGTATGACAAAAATAATGCAGTGATTATTATACTTAACATTTATTAGTCATCAGCATGTTTTGATACTTCACATACATTACTTGCTTTTTTTTAAAGATTTATTTATTTATTCATACAGAACCGGGGTACAGGTCAGAGATGCGGAGGGTGAGAGGATTTACCACAGAGTGGGTTGCAGAACAGGCCGACTGACGAAGTACACTGCTGAGGGGAGCAGCAGGCGGGTCGGGCGGGTCAGGAGAGGTCTGCCTCGCCATGTGGGTTTCCTCTGGGGCTGGCGGAGATCGAATTCATGCAGAAGTGGCTTTAGCTTCTTAGTGCTGTGCTTTAACCCGCTATGCCACCAGGGAAGGCCCACATTACTTGCTTTTATCTGCTCCGTAAGGTTTTTTTTTCTATCCTGTTACAGATGCCGAAGGTTGGAGAGAGACCTGATTTGCCTCAGGTCTCTTGGCTAGAAAGTGGAAGTTATAATTTAATCCAGTACTGTCCATCATTAGAGACTGCTTCTTATTGGTGGCCTGGTGTCTTAACTATCTGATACCCACGTTTAAGTAACAAAGTTCTTTGGGAGTCACTTTGTTACCTGCACATAATGAATGTTCTTTTTCGGTTTATTCAGATCTGTTCTGGCAATCAGACCCCAAAGTGATGTTCCTTGGGGTGGATCTTTTTAAAGGAGCGAGGTGCTTTCAATGAGGATAACTCTAAAATCTATATGTAGCAAAATGATGCTTTCTATGGACAAATGATCAGAATAGGACATAATGAAGCTGAAGTGTGGGCCTAAGTGTTCAGAAATCCAGCAGTTAATCTGTGTTAAAAATTAACCAGTGGAATAAATGCACGCTGGTGTTAGTTAACAAAATGGCAAAATGCTTATTAAGATGATGTTTCAAGAGCTAAGACAGCCAAAGAAAACATGAAACTTCCACAGCTGCTGAAAGGAAAATCTGTTTTAATAGGCCTCAATGGGGAGGGATCATGCAGCACACTTAGGCATAAACTGAGAGGAGTAAGTGAAATTCAGATTATACAAGAAGAAAGCATGGCAAGCAGTGTCAGATTGTGGTGAAAAACATGTTGCAGGAAACGAATCTTAAAATAATATAAACACCTCACTTTATCCAGCTTGCTTGGTGAAAGACTAGTTTTAACTTGTTTAGAGTAGTGGGTACAAAGAATGTGATTGCCAGTTGTATTTACCTTTTGAAGAGGTACGGATGCCAAAAAGAAGTTCAGAATTGTTTTTGATATGTACATTTAAGCGGACATAGGTGGTGGTGAACGATGGCTGCTCAATGTTTCTTTTACAGACTGTTTAATTGCGTGTTTAAGTGAAACCATAGAAAGGGAACTAAGATGATGGATAATGAGTTTTGTGATTAAAGTTAAACCTAAAATATAATTAAAATGTAGAAAGTGTCCTTCAAAAATAAAATAAATTTGTAAAGTCACATGAGCAATTGTTTCCCTGCCTCCCCCAAACCAGGGTGTCTTTACTGCCCTGATAGAATTCCTGCATCGGGTTGCTTTCTGGTGTTTTCGCGGAGGTCATGTAAGAATGCCTGTTCTCCGGAACCTGCAGGTCCAGTTGCCAGGAACCTTTGCCTAAAGAATCCCTGAACACCTTTGGCACTGGCTCCTAGCATTAAATGGTCTTCCTTCAAGTCATTCCTTCATATTTTGTAATGAGCCACTGGGGAAACGGACTTTGAGGAAGACAGTCAGGAAGAGGATGGCAAAGGGGCTACCCCAGAACAAAAGAAGGGTGATGTCAGTGTCTCAGTTTATTGGCCCTATGTAGGAAGGGAAAGTAAATTCCTCTCATGCTGTTGGTTTTCTTGAAACCTGTTTTAAAGCAATGTGAAATGAAAGACACTGATTTTTGAAGTTGTTTTCCCTACTTTGACACCTAAGCTGTCCTTTCCCTGGTAATGATTGCAGAAGATACCAGGTTTTGATAACAGAAGAGAGAAACAGAATCTTAGATTAAAAACAAAAACAGGAGTTTTAGTTAAAGGTTAAATTTGAGATTTCTAAAAATGAAAAGAATCCTAAAATCATGTTTCCTTATAAAAAGCAAAACAACTGAAAAGGGAACAAGACAAGGTGTGAGAAAAGTGAGGAAATGAAGATGGTGGATGGAGTTTTGCAGGCTCTTTGTCGTCTCCATTTGTTTTGTTCTTAGGATAAATACTACCACTGGGTTGTAAATAGGTCTGAATTATAACTTATAACTTAAACTGTGCTTTTCTATTAATATAACTGGAGCTCTAGATTCTTAAGTATGTATAAATTAATTTGGAAAAAAAGCCCTGCAGCAGCTTTGCCACATATAACCTTTTGTGTACTTTGGTATGATGCATCAGAGATACTCAGTGCCTTTCTGCACCTGAAAGGTATTCAGAAAGGCCTTTATTTAATGGGGAATTGACATACGATAAACCTTAATAAGATGCATATTAATCATCTCTGGGTAAGTGGGAATTGATAAAGTTAGGTAGGTAAAGAAGCACACTTTTTAAAATAAGATTGTTTTTCTTGTAGTCCTATTTTGTGACGGATTATGATCCAACCATCGAGGATTCCTATACAAAGCAGTGCGTGATAGATGACAGAGCAGCCCGGTTAGATAGTAAGTAAGCTTTCTTCATTTGGTAGTTCACATACCATTTCTTAAAAAGTGAATTCTGTTTTCTACTGGGTTATGTGTTACAACTGAAATTATGTGAACATCAGATTGAAACGTCTAATAAGTAATAAGATGGACTTGAATATAAGTCCATCTCTTTCATTACTTTTGATGAGCTGCATACATCAATCAAGACCGTTAAACTATTCCTTAGTAAATGTAACGTAAAATGATAATTGGATTGTTCTTGTTTTATAAAACCAGTACTGCAAATTTTATATTATAGTCTATTAAAGTTGTGCTTATTGGGACATTTGGAAAACAGAGATTAGGCCTTAATTCTTCCTGCATTTTGGGAAAGGTTAAAATGGGTAAAGTGAATATAGAATAAGCTTCTATATTTAACTTGCTTAGACTTTATAGCACCAGAGGCTTTTAACAAATTGTGTTTTGTGAATGGCTAAAACTTCACCTCTCCACTAAAGAAAGACATGTTCTTTCACCCAAAGACATCAAGAAATACAGTAGCCTCTGCCATCTTGAAAGTATGATAACTGGGGGATAGTCCACATTTTCTTTCTTGAATTTATAGTTATTTTTTCAGTTCTTTCCACAGAGGAGATGAAACATCCACATAACATCAGATGTTATTTGACTCCAGCTCCATAGCTGTATTTGATATTTTTAACCTTGTAATTGGTATGCTAATATATTCTAACTGTAAAATCAATCTGTACTGATGAAGATAATTCTGAAACTGTCTGCCATTAGAATACATTTGTCTTCAGTACTGAGAATAAAGTACTAAGAGGCGAATGCCATTTCTTTATGTCCCAAGATTGGTGTACTCTAAAGGATATACACTGGCAAGGCCTGTCCTTGTGGAAGCCATCCATAAAATGAAAACATGAACACATTTGTTTGTTGTTTCTCCTTTAGTTCTGGATACAGCAGGACAAGAAGAGTTTGGAGCTATGAGAGAGCAGTATATGAGAACTGGAGAAGGTTTCCTGTTGGTCTTCTCTGTCACAGATAGAGGCAGGTTTGTACCAGTATTCAATGTAGACCCATGTCTAGATCACTATTTTATCGAATTTGATTTTCTTGTTTCGATAGAAAAAGTAATAAAATACTGAATGGGCATGAAACTTGCTGAACTCTGATACTTAACCAAATCGATCAATTCCTTTTGTGTTTTTAGTTTTGAAGAAATCTACAAATTTCAAAGACAGATTCTCAGAGTAAAGGACCGTGACGAGTTCCCAATGATTTTAATTGGTAATAAAGCAGATCTGGATCATCAAAGACAGGTGAGAAGGGATTGTGCTGCTTGAAAACCACTTGTTTGTGACCATGTTCAGTGAACAGATATATTTAATGAAAAAATTGAAGTAATAGGATCAAAAAGCAACTGTTTCTGGCATACTGGATTTTACAGAAGTAAACTACAAGCTACCTATTTTCAGACAAACAGGAGTAAACTACCTGTTTGCAATCGGGAAGAAATACACGTTCTTTTACGTAGAACTTCGGTGGACTCTGCCTCAAGTATTTGTCCTAGCTCTGTTCTTGTGTTACATTTTCCTGGGTAACACCCAAAACTCTAGTCCAGTTAGATAATTTTTTTTAAAGATTTATTTATTTATGTATACAGAACTGGGGTACAGGCCAAAGGTGCAGGGGTGGTGAGAGGCTTCACCTGAGACAGAGTGGGGAGCAGAACAGGCAGATGGATAGACCACACTGCTGTGGGGTGCAGTGCGTGAGACAGGAGAGCTCTGTCACACCATGTGGGTCACCTCCAGGGCCAGGGATCAAACTTGGACTGAAGCATCTGCTGTGAGCTTGCAGTGTTGCGTCTAACCCATTGTGCCACCAGAGAGGGCCCCATTAGATAGTCTTAAAGTTAACCCTGAAGACTTTGGTGTAATTGATTCAATATTAAAGCTCAGTTACTTCATTTAGAGAATGATTTTGATTTACAGTACGTGGGTTTTTCTGAAGTCCCACTGAAAATTGAATTTTCTGTTAATTTGCCACATTGTCTAGTTCTAACACTAGTAACCTGCAAGAAAAGTAGAATTAGTTTTACTGTTAGATCTCTTTCAAATATGAATTAGTATATAAAATGCCTATAGATAGTCAACATATTGTGGCACTTTAACTTTGCTTTAGGTCATAGGATCACAAAATATTTCATGTAGGTTTTTACTTTTATGAGAACCATAGACTCATAGAGCTATATAGGGAATAAGTTTCATATTTCTGTGGCTTAAAGATAAGTAGTTTTTTCGAATAAGTTCTGTATTTCACTACCTAAACCATGTACATATATATGTGCTGAATGCTTTAGATGTGTAAACCAAGGGAGAAAAAGCAAGTGGCTGTGACATGTGATAGCTTGTCCATTCCTATGGATTCTCCTCTTCCAGAGGAAGAACATGCCTCCTTCCACCTGGGCTCCTCTTTCCTAGTCCCCTTCTCACTGCACTGGGCATACCGGCTGTTCTCACTGTCATGCCATTGCCTCCATACGGCCACTCCAGGGCCCTGCACTTTTTCCTAGTCTACTCATTTCTCACTTGTTTGGATGATTATTACTTAGTCACATTCTTAAAGGTACACATTTTTACTCTTTCCTTAGCTGACGATGAGTGGTTTCTCCTAGTTCACTGGGAAATTTCTTCCTTTCCCAAGCTCCATATGTACTAACCTAAGTGAATATGTGCCCCACTTATGTGGACAAACAGCGCACCCTTCTGTGACCAGCTCTCCGTAGGCACTGGGTCTGTTTCTTTCACCAGCTTAGGGACATCACCCCAGCAGCGGTTCCATTCTGGTTCTTCATTTCTCTAGTACGTGATCATTCTGACTAGCACACAACATGTGGCAGTTTCTTGTCTTTAAAACAAAATTTAATGGCAGTCAACATCTTTTTCTTAATTTCACATTTCTTTTGTTGTTTTGCCTTAATCATAAAACTCCTTAAAAGTATTATCTACATTTGCTACACTTTCTTTCCTGCCACTCTTGCTTGCGCTGACTCCAGGCAGTCAGTGTCCCATCAAGGTCACCACTTGCGTAGATGTCAGTAAGATGTCAGTAACGTTTGACACAATTACTCACACCCTTCTTTTTGAAACACTTTTGTTTACTTTGCTCTGTGACATCATTCCCTATGCCTCCCCGCTTCTTCCCAGTGCCCTCGGTTGGCTCTGCCTCATGTCCTTATCTGTCTCTGTCAGGTATCTTAGGGTTCAAGTACTCTTCTGGGCTCAGATATTCAAAGATAAGCGTGCTTTGTCTTTAGTCTCTCTTCACAGTTAAAGCTGTTGTTCTGTAATGTATTGGCACCCTTGCTTGTTCTACAACCGAACCTGGGTAGACTACAGGGATCCCATAAACACGTATGGCCCCTTGTTTAGCAATGCTTACTTTTTGGTCTTTTCTTTACATTCTTAGTCAGTAACCAGTCCGGCTTGCTTTAGTTGTTAACCCAGTTTGTTTGTTTCTACCTTTGTCTTGGACGTGGTCCATTGGGCTCTCTCTAGTTTCTAACCTATTTTCTGTTGAATAGCATATGCCTGTTTCCTGTGTTCTTTGAATTTGGGGGTCAGCTCTAGACATTCCTACCACTGACTCCAGAAATTCTTAATTTGTCAAGGTAAAGAGTACATTAGAAGAGATTTTGCATGTTTCCTTTTGGCTTCTATACCTCTAGATTTGCTTCTACATCTATCCACACCCATTCATTCTTCCATCCACTCACACACCCACCCACCCATCCATCCAGTATTTATTCAGTACTTTTTTCTAGGCGTTGATGACAAAGTAATAGAAGTAGTCATTGATGTTTACATTAAATGAAAAGAGATACAGAAATAGAATGACTATTTTGTGTTACCACATATCTGGCTCCTTAGAGATACAACGATCATTTTGTTTATCTTGTCAGAGGTGTAGTAAGAAAACATTGGTAAATTATTTGCTTGTCTTTGCTAAAATATAAAGGTAAGTATGACAGTGCATTGATTCTGAAATTTAATACAGCAGCATGTGAGCTTGGATTGTGTACTTCATGACCTATCTTATTTCAAGTTCCTTGTCCTTGATTCAGTTCTGTCTTGAATTGACAGGAGTTGTTTTTGTTTTCTGTGTTTACTCCCCCTTTTCCTTCATTGCTTATTTTATCTTCCCTTTAATTATTGGTGCTTAATTATTAATGGCCACTGCTCATTCAAGAAAGGAATCCATTATACAATTCTACTACTAATAAATACGTAGATGTGCTAACTTCCATTCGTTAGTTCTCTGACCCTCAATGTGTCCCTGCATCTTCCTAGAAAAGGATCCCTACTTCTCAAATAGCAGAGTAAGGGGCTTCCAGTCTTAACTACGCCTTGAATGTATCTAAAAAGTTTGTAGATCATTGAATGTATGCACCATAAGGACTTAATAGTTTGCTCATGCTCTGTCCTTAGCAGTATAACAAAGATAAGCTTCATTAAATACTAAATGTTTGCAGAATGAATCAGGTCATCAGTGATCAAGACATCAATATGATGTTTCTACATAATAGATATTTTTGAAAAACAAAACACATTTTGCTTCTGTAAACTCAGGTTATTAATTAATTCCTATTACTAAGTAAGTATTGCAACATGTGGTCTGTCCTCTTAAGCCCAGCTTGTTCAGACAAAATTGCTGTCCTGTTCCCATTTTGCTCTTCTCTATTTGGGAGATACCTATCTATATAGATACCTATCTATTTCTATCCATCTATCTATAAGGATAGCAGTATCAGTATATGCATATGTTCATATTCTTGTGAATTTCTACCGATGTTCGTTGAGTCTTATTAGAGGTTCCAAAATACAGATCTGTGAATTTGTTGTATCAGATTTGGCTTGGTTGTTTAAAGCAAAACATTTTTGTATAGGGCTTTGATCTACTAAATCAGAATATCCAAAAAATAAGGCGCTGTTAGTATCTAGTCTTTATAAAATTCTCTAATTCAGGGAACCTCTAGGAAGTCTGTGTGGGTATACTTTTCAATTTTCTGTTGATTTCTAGGTTCCCATGCTGTGGCTTTGTTCCATATGGCATCCTTTATGTTTGCTTTGGTAGTAGTGATACTGCTTCTATTTCGTGATTAAAAATTACACTACACCAGTGATTTTAAAAGCAGCTTTATATTTAGCTAGAGATGTGTTTATAAACTTTGTAGACCTCAGTTTCTGGGAGTTAGTGATGTGAAACTATCCCTTAAAAATAAATAAATGAAGCATGTAAACAACCTTAGCAGTGGGTTGTTTTATCATCTAGACTGTTCATTATTTTTTTCTACTAAGTATAAAAATAGATCATTTGTTGTTCCTCTCCAGCAGAAGTATATTATGGAAGAGGGCTAGGGTAAGATGTCCTTTTGAAGAGTAATTGAGCAGGAAGACAAGTAGCAAAATTCTTAAGGACTTTTTATTTCCCTCTCAAATATCAAATTTATGTCAGTAAAGTAATTTATAGAGATTGATTGCAAATATTTTCATTTTTCTTAATGTCTTTTCTATATTTGAAGACATTTATTTGATTAGTCTCTTCTTGCTTAGACATACTTGTTTAGTTAACTACTATAATTCTCTTAGGCACTGGGTGTGTATAGACAACTATCCCATACTTCCTTGCTACAAAGGACATCATAGTTGGAGAGAGAGACAAAAAATTGTGTTGTGTGGTTTGTTAAGACTTGTCACTGGTATGTCACAAGGTGTTTTGGGAGCTCTGGGATGTTGTTCTACAATCGCATTAACACTATGGGGCTGATTCTAACTGCTTGACTCTTGAGCTATTAGTAAGAAACAAATTAAGTGTAGATAGCTTTGGTAGTAAAAGGACTGACATTCCAGGATAAAGGAAAGAATTTGTGGGGTCAATTTTTAGGAATAAATTTCCTGTGTCAAGTTTTCCTAACATAGGAATTTTCTTTCTAAATTGATGGTTCTGAGAAGAGTTCTTTTCTTACATGTTTACATTTTTGTAAATTGCTTGCTTGATTTGATTTATATTTCATAGCCTGTAAAGTATATTTATTGTTTTGGAGAGAGGTAGGGTAAATTTTAAAATTACATAAACTTATATATACCAAAGTTTTGAGGAATCTGTCTGCTACCCTTTTGGAATACAGCAGGATAAACTATTGTAAAGTAACTCTTAGATGCATATGTGTTAGTGTAATAACCTAAGGCTATTACATTGAGTTTGCTGAATTTTAGGAATGGAATATGAAATTGGAGAGCAAATTGTCTGAAAGAATTAGAGGGAATAGTACCTTGAACTTAGATGGGACCAAAAATAATTTCTCTGACCAGACTTAACTTTGAAATTCTTCGTGTATTAGGTTGTCCACGCAGAAGGGTTTTTGCTCTACCAGTGAGACAAAATTAGCCCTACTAAGTGCTATTCTATAACAAAAAAACAAAAATGTATGAACTTTTCAAACAACTGCATTCCAGAAGAAAATTTAAGAACACTTGCAGGGGGACAGATTATCTAGAACTCGGGCATCCCCACAAAAATTAGCAAGCACCTAAATATAAGCAGGAGAAATGATCTATTAGAAGGAGACAAAAAAACAACAAATGAAAATGGATCCAGATATGACCCAGACGAGTAAATAGAAATATCAAAACAATTATAACTTTCTTCCATATGTCCAAGAAGCTAGAGAAAAAAATGAATGTTAAGTATAGATATAATAGATGAAAATCAAACTTAAAAAAAAAAAAGATAAAAACCAAACTTCTAGAACTTTAAAACTATAGTGTTTGGAGATGATACACCAAAGGGGGAATTAACATAATTTGTGACTAAAAAATTTTAAAATTTAATGAAAACTACAAATATACATATCCAAGAACTTTATCAAACCCTGAGTACATGAAAAATAATGCACATTATAACATATTACCTTGTACCACATTAATCACATGAAATTACTCAAAGTTAGTAATAAAGAGAAAATTTTAAAATAACCAGAGGAAAAGAAAGTACTTTACAAACATACAGAAATAAAGACAAGGATGAGATCAGCCATCATTGTTTCCTCATAGGAAGTGAATGAAGCCAGAAGAAGTGAGTGACAATTTTTTAAGTATTGAAAGAAAAAACTTCCACCTAGTTTTCAATGCTCACTAAAATTTTATTTCAAAATGAAGGTGAGATAAAATTTTTTCTCAGATACACAAAAGGTGAAATAATGTATTACCAGCAGACCTACATGACAAGAAATGTGAAATGAAATCCTCAGCCAGAAGAAAAATGGTAATATAGAAATGTGGATCTATACAAAGAAGTGAGGAGTAATACCAGGAATGGCAGTTATGTGGGGTAAATATAAATATTTTTATTTAGATCTCTTTGAAACAAATGATTAAATAAAAGGTAGTTATAGTAAAAGAATGAGGAAGCAACATGCTGTTGTAAGTTTCTTAAACTACATGTAAGCTGTTACCATATTTGAATTAAACTGTGATGAGTAAAGATTGTATATTATAAACTCTGAAGTAGTCATTAAAATAACATACTGGATATTTATAGTTTATTAGCCAACAGAGGAGATAAAAGGAATCATAAAAACATTATAGTTAACCCAAAAGAAGGAGGAAAAGGATATGTAGAACAAAATGTGGATGGGCTAGAAACACATTTCCAGATGAATCCGCTATTTCAATCACAGTAACAAATAGCTTGAACACTTCAATTAAAAAGTAGATGTCAGGTTGGATGAGGACAATAGAAAGCAAGATCCTAGAAGAAATCAACTCTAAATTTTAAAGATACAAATTGGTTAAGGGAAAGGATTAGGTGAAATTTACCAAACTAACACTAATGAAAAGAATATTGAAGAAGATGTATAATTATCAAAGTAGATATTTACTCAGACTAAAGTATATTTATAGGGAATAAAACGACATCACCATCCAAACATTCATGGGAACTAATAACAGTTAAAATTCTTGAAGCAAAACTGGAAAACTGGAAAGAGAAATGGACACGTTCACACCTATAGTCAGAAATGTCAACATCTCTTTCAATAATTGACCAAGTAATTAAGAAAAAAGTTAGTAAATACATAGATGGCTTGAACAACACACTGCACAACGTATCCTAATTGACATTAGTGAATACTCCACCAACAACAGTAGAACAAATCTCAATAAATTTGTAGGGATTCCAGTCAGAAATAGGTTCATTGTCCACAGAGGAATTGAATTGGAAATAAATTAACAAAAATTACAGAAATCAACAATAGAGATAATAGAAAACATATCTAGGAAATCTTTGAATATAGCATGTTTCTAAATAACCCTTCATACAAAACAAAAGGAAATTACAAAGTATTGTGAACTCACTGAAAATAAAAAAGATAACAGCATGATTTGTAGGATGCTCCTCAAGAAGCATATGTGGGAAATTTATACCACCTAATGCTTGTGTTAGAAAAGAGTCAAGTCAATGACTTTTGCATCTGTTTTAGACTCCAAGAAAACTTTAATAAAAGCAAACTAAACCATAGTAGTCAGAACAAGGGAAATAATATAGATAAGATTGGGAATCAGTGAAATTCCAAGTGGAAAATTATGGAAAGATAAATACTAAAAAGTGTTTTTTAGAAGATCAAAGTGATTAGTGTAAGCAGGATGATCAGGTAAAAAAAGTACATTTTACCAACATCAGTAATAGGAGAGATAGCCATTGTTGCAGACCTTTAGATATTTAAATAATTATATAGAAATTCTGTGAATAACATCATACCAGTAAAGTCAACAAGCTAGAAGGTAAAAAATACCAAAGCTCCCTCAAGAAGAAGGAAAAAAGATAACCTAAACAGTACTTGGCAAAATTAATTTGTTGTAAAAACCTTTCCATAAAGAAAACTCTAGGCTCAGATGGATTCATTGGTGAATTATACCAAACTGATTTTCTGAAAATGCTCCAGAAAATTGAAGAGAATTCTTTCCAATGCATTATATGACGCCAGATAAAGATGTGAGAAAACACCAGTCCAGTATCTCTCATGAGCATAGATTTAAAAGTCCTTAATAGAATTTTAGTAAGTAGAATTCAATACTACATTAAAAGGACAGTGTCATCACCCAAGTAAAGTTTCTGGGAGTAAGTGTTGGTCTGACACAAACATGAATCAGTGTAATTCACCACATTAATAGACTAAGAATGAAGAATCATGTGCTCTCTAGGAGCAGAAAAGTACTTTAATAAATCTGATATCCATTTCTGATAAAAAATTCCTTTTAAGTAGAACTTTGTTAATCTGGTAAAAGAGCCTCTACAATGAAAACCAGCAACTGACTGCATACTTAAAGGTTAAAAGACTGAATACTTTGCCCCAAGATCGAAAACAGTTCAAAAGTACCCCCTCACCACTGCTGTCACTGTACTGATGATTCTAGGCACTGAGATAAGGTTAGAAACAGAAACAAGTCAACCATGCTAGAAAGGAAACAATGAAACTATCTTTATTAGCAAATGACATGATTGTTTATATAGAAAACACATCACATTTATAAAAGAATGCCTAGATATAAAGGAGTATAGAATATTTCCAAAATTTAAGAGAAAATACAAAAATTATTATCCTATTTCTATAGAGAGAAATGTACATCACTGAAAAGACCAGAAGAATGTATGTATCTCTGTAGGTTACTAAACACTTACCTGCCTTTATGGCTTTTCTGCCTTTGTGGTAATGACTAATAAAAGCATTTTTCTAGAAATAAGAATTTTAGCCTCATTATATGAATGTGAATGTAAATACAATATAGTTTAATAATTTTAGATAAATACCACCATTTCACACATTTTACATTTAAAATATATGCATTTACTTATATTCAATTAGTATTTTCCTATTCTGGCCTACCATTTGATTTCTCAATCAGCTCTGCCATCCTTCCTTCACCTTGTAATATAAGGAAGGTGTAAGGGTTTATGATCCTATTTATTATTCATTTCTCTTCACATACATACTGAGTGTCCCTTGTGTACCCATTACTAGGGAATAAGAGATGATGTCCCCTGGGCCCTTGATTCCTGCCCTCCTCTCCATCCATTCCCACCTTTTTCTCCTTTGGCATGCTCTGTGCAAGCCTTTTTTCAGGTTCTGGAACCTGAAGCCTCCCCTCTCCCCATGGCTCTCATGTCTGCCATTTCCTTGATTGGGGATGCTTCCTCACGCTATCCCAAATAATTCTATACTTAATTCTAGTTTGTATATTACTTCCTCAGGAGAGTGCTCCTGATCTACCTGATCTGTACACTGATAGCACTTCGCCTTTCTGATTTGTGTCCTAAGTTTTTTTGCTCTGAGATCTGTGGAGGTGGGCATCATTTATGTTGAACAGTCTCATTTTGTCTTGTTATAAAATAGTCTGGTTTGGACTGGGTTATTAATCCAGTGATTATTAATCCAATTATTATTAATCTGTGGCCAGGGATCAGATGAAGCAGTTCTGCATATTAATATTATACCTCAAACAGAACTATTTAAATTTCAGATAACCCAGGAAGAAGGACAGCAATTAGCACGGCAACTTAAGGTAACATACATGGAGGCATCAGCAAAGATTAGGATGAACGTAGATCAAGCTTTCCATGAACTCGTCCGTGTTATAAGGTAAGCAAAACAGATTTTGGAACTTGGTTTTAATTTATTGAATCTGATGGGTAATCACCCTGTACTTTTAAAAACTATTAACTGAGGGAAAAAAATTACCATTATCTGTTTTTATTAAGAGAGAGTAGGAGGGGTTCTATTTTAGAAGTTAATGCATGTGGTATATTAAAATTTTAAATTACATATTGTATTCCAGCTATTTCCTCATGTAAAACCTAATTGAATTATACTGAGGTAGAGGGTATCCATAGGGTTGAACAGAATATAGGTGGCTTCCAAAGATGGTGATAGTAAAAAGTGATGACACCAGCCAGGTGCCCTGGTGAACTTTACATGCAACATCACATTTAATTCTCCTTAGAAGCCAGATACTTTCTTTTATCTCCATTTGTAGCTGAGAGAATAGGCAAAGAGAGATTAAATAACTTGTATAGAGTTTAGACATACAAAATGACAGAGCTGGGACTTGAATCAGTATCTAATTCTAAAGCCTTGCTTCCTCCTCAGCAACTCCTGGGTAAGCTGAGTAAGCTGGTGTGGAGCTTCCACACTCACATTGGGCGTGAAGTGTAGTAGCTAGGTTTGTAGAGTTTTTTCCTCCTAGTTGGCCTTTGAGACCCCTGTGGTTCAGGAAGCTTGAAGTGTGATGGGTGAAATTGACTGAAGCAACTGTGTATGTGGTATGTGAGGAAGAATGACTTGCTTTAGTGGGTGGGGTTTAATTTGATTGATTTACATCTTACCCTCCCACCCCCGCCCCCACTTCTACTGGTTTCACTGCTACTGAGATGGTTTCATAGGTACACAGAGTGGTCTTGTGTTATCATGTATCTAATTGACATTTGAGCTATAGGATTCTTGTATTTTTTTTATGGCCCCATGCCAAGGTGGAGGGAAAAAAATTGAAGGTGATTTTTTGGTTTTTAATATTTTGTTAAAAATCTGAGTTCTGCTATATCTAATGAATTCAGTTTGACTTTTACAAGATGAAAAGATTTCTGGAGATGGATGATAGAGCTGGCTGCATTATGTGGTGAATGTATTTAATGCCACTGAACTGCACTGTTCAAAATGGTGTAGACGGTAAATTTCATGTTATGGACATTTTAACTTGCACGTAGATGTGTTCACACACTGATGAACTAGTGCCTTAAAGTAGTTCTTAGTGCCTTTTAAAAATTTGTCCTTAATTTTGACCCTCTGAATCTATCCATATCAATTAGACAAGAGTGAGGGACTTTTGTCAGATTAGGAGACTTGATTACGAGACTTGACATGCTACCTATGGAGCTATATAGAGCTTTTTAAATGCCATGTACTGTTAGGCATTGAAACATAAAAAGATCTTATTTTATTCTCGCAACAACTGTAAAAATAAAAAGATTTCTTTCAAAAAAACAAACACACCACAAAACTCAGAGAGACTGCAGACTTGTCTAATGCTAACTGGTAGCTATAGGTTTCAGGACAAGAATTGGGACTGTATACTTTGTGAGGATAATTTTTTTACTGTGTTCCTGTCATGGATGTGTATTTTTAAGTACATCTTTCAATGGAATCTCTAATTGAGAAAAGAACTTTAAGTTTCTGAGTTCAGCAACTCCTCTGATTCAGGAGGCACCATTGATGGAACTCACACAGCTGTGCTTTTTCCAGTGTTGAAGTATTTGTCTCTCCCCCACCCAAAGATTTGCTTTGATTGAGAACTCGAAACTAAGCACTGAAAAACATAAGCCTATGAACTAGACTTGTGCATTTGTAATAACATATTTCGAAGAAGGCGATTACATGTAGAGTTTTCTATCTTACAGGAAATTTCAAGAGCAAGAATGTCCTCCTTCACCAGAACCAACGCGGAAAGAAAAAGATAAGAAAGGCTGCCATTGTGTCATTTTCTAAGAATCCCTTGAGTTCTAGCTACCAACTGCCAGGAAAAGCCCTCTTCTTCCCTCCTTATGGTTTACATCTTGTTGGTACCTTTCTAGCCTTAGAGACATATCACCATGGTAGCCTTAGACCAGAAGCTGGCTAATCCTTTCCATGAGCTAATCTTATGGTCATTTCAAGACAGATTTAAGGGAACACTAAGGCTGCTTCAAAGATGATTTGATTCCTTTAAAATATATATCTATCTACATTCTTATTTAAGGGCTTACATTTTAATAGAAAAGAATCAGTTTTGGAACGTAAGCTGTTTGCCAAGCCTAAGTCACAGGTTGTGAAATAACTTTTAACTTCTGGAATCCTGTTGCCTACTGTTACTCTACATAGAAACATAGGGAGTTTTTTTAAATGTGAATTTTTGCCTATCTAAAAATTTTGATGTCAACTTTAGTAACCTGAAATACACTGAATTAAATCCACAAACGTGAGACATCTCAGACTTTTCCTGATGCTAGCCTTTGCTTTCCAGTGGCCAAAATACCAAAATGCCTATTGTTTTTACAGATTAAAAACTGCTTATAAGGTCTTTATCATTACTCATACTTTTAAGATGATAATGATCTATGTGGCCAAATATTTGAGCTCATTCTGGACTTAGGCATTTCGATGTTCTTGATTTTTTTAATTTAAGACTTTTCACAGCCATATTGAGAGGAAAAATAAATAATTTCTGTCTCTCTTTCTTTTCAAGTATTTCTGGATAAGGGATTCACAAAACTAA
This sequence comes from Condylura cristata, assembly GCF_000260355.1. NCBI lineage: Eukaryota > Metazoa > Chordata > Mammalia > Eulipotyphla > Talpidae > Condylura > Condylura cristata. Next base: position 29,683,305 of record NW_004567116.1, read on the forward strand.
AACTGTTTTTGTTTATAATATAAAATATGGAATTGATCTTTCCGGGGTCAGAGATGATTAATGTTTTTGCTATATACTTTTATACATTATTTTCTTATCAAACTAGTTAACAAGTATTTTTATATGTTTGTAAGCAAATATGCTTTCACAGCATACCTTGTGTATATGTAAAGATAAGTATTTAATTCTCACTGTTCACTTTTAACTGACAGAAAAAAAAGTGAAAACTACAGAAAACTGTGGTAGAACTTTGCTGTTCTGGCCTGGTATACCCACCTTAGGCCAGTCACGTTTTCTCAAGAAACCTTCCCAATATTGAGTACAACAGGATGAGAACATGAATTCACTTTCAATATCCCTTACTAGATATTGACTGTTATATCAAGTAGTAAGTGTAAAACTGCATTGATGATTAGTAAAACTGTGGGTGGCTTCTGATTTTGTTTTTAACTCTGTGGATTGTGTTTAAACAATTCAAAAGTATGTTCCTGATTTTGAGATGCTAAGTGGTATTGCACAGTTGTCACTTTACTGAGTGTGTACAACAGTCCCATGAGGTTTATAAAGTGTGCCCTTGTATAGCTTCAGGTGCTAGAATTAAAATCAATCTGTTATCACAAGATAATGCTTGGTGACTTGTCATTTTCGTGGTTTCTTGCAGGAGTGTTGGAGGGAATGTAGCAGCTCTATGCCTTTTTCCAACAAAGCTTTTGGGTTTGCATCTAAAAATCAATATTGGTCATTTAGCAGGTGAACTGGAAATGAAATGGCTTGATGCTCTTAGTGATTTCTTCAAAGTTGAGTCAGTGTTATTTAAACTTTTTCCTCTAAGTGCTCCTGCCAGAACCTGCAGAATCCCAACTGTAATGGAAAGAGGAGGTGAATATATAAACATAAATCCCTCCGAGGAGGAAGCCCTAAAACAACTGAAGCAAAGCACACCAATGTCTTTGAACAGCAAATGAACATTACTGGCTTGAGAAACTAAAATATTTATCTTGTGGCTTTTGATACTATAGCACTGTCACATATCCATGTTAGTACTTAAATTTGGGGAAGTTTTTGTTTATCATGAGTAGCTTCAGCTAACAAGAGCTTATCTACAAAATATTCAGATTGAATGGAAGGCTTTCATTCAGTACTGAATTAGACGATTCATAGCAAAACAGACTACAAGTTAAATCATGTTGTCAATTTACTTCTTTTCTTTTTTTCCTCTCTGTGCTCACTTTGGGTAACTTATTGCTACCTCTTCTAGTTCAGGGTACCTTTTTTGCAATCATTTCCTCTGCTGGTAATTCCATCTGCTTTTTACTTTTCAGACGAGTGTGTGTGTATGTGTGTGTGTGCTTGTGTGTGTCTTTTCTGTTATAATTGGTTCTTTTTTGTGTCTTTTGTGTCTCTTATTATGTTCTTCTATTTCTCTTCTGTCACCTCTCATTGGGTTCCAGAGAATTGAGTCAATCGACTTATCTGTTGTGCTTAATGAATCCACTTCTCTTGTATGCATGTAAAATAGTAGTTGCTGTACACCATCCTTGAGAGATCCAAGAAAGCGTACTGAGCTTACTGAGATAAGCTTGTGTAGGGCTTAATTCTGTTGGGGAAAGTCTTGGTTGAGAATTCATATTCTGTGAATATTTGAATATACTTTTTCAATAGCTACTTTAATATTCTGTCTCCTGATTCCATCATCTCTTACTTAAAATTTTTGGATCTGCTTTGTATTGACTGGCTTTACTCTAGTTATGAGCCATTTTTTCCTACTTTTTCCAGATCTGTTAAGCTTTGATTGACTATGGACATTGTATAATTTATGTTGTTGGGTGCCTAGATTTTTTGGTCTTCATCTGGAGATTATTGGGCAATTTTCTGGTAAGTAGTTAATTTACTTGTGTTTGAGTTTGCTCCTTTCAAGACATGTTTTTAGGCTTCATGCATCTCAATTTGTAGTTTTCCTGGGATAGTTTTGTATTACTACAAAGGTGTGGCCTTTTGGGGTTTCTACCAAATGCCTTAATTTGGCTAGTGGGAACTTGAGGATTCCAGGTTTCCTGTGAACTCTGGGGAACCATTGTATTCACAGCTCTTTCTGCAAAGACACAGTGGCCCTGTGAATATTTTTGGAACTTTTTTCTCTGCAAAGCCCTCACCCCTCCAGAACTTTGTCCTGCAATTTCCAGCTGCTTCAAATGCCCTAATCTCCATCGTCTATTTTTTTAGCTCAGGGAGCCATCTGTATGCTTCTTGGAATCCCCCATCTGCTCTGTAGTCTGGGTGTACTCCAGCAGAAGGCCAGGGCAGCCTACTGGTTTCCCTTATTTGTTTCTCTTCACCAGATACTGCAGTCCTGTGCTGCGAGGTGTCCTGTGTCTGAAAACAGTTGTTTCACATATTTCGTCAAGTGTTCTAATTGTCTGAGGGAGAAGGATAACTCTACTCCAGCATGATTGGAAGCCAAAGTCTCTCATTTGATTTCCACCAAATAATCACAGGGATAGCTTTGTATTTCTTAATCTCTGACTTGATACCTTTTCTCACAAAAATGGCAAGTTTCATGGAATAGTAGTTCGTGTGTGGTCATTTCTTTCTATCTGGCACATTGGCATTGTTTTTTTCCTGTGAAAATTAACATTAACAGGTAGTAAATGTTATGTTCGCTTTATGAGCCACATGACCCAGCTACTCAGCTCTGCCATTGTAGCACTATAGCAGCCATAACAATGCATAAGTGACTGAATGTGGCAGTGTCCCAGTAAACTTTATTTGTAGAACCTGAAATTTGTATTTCATATCATTTTCATGTGCCATGAAATAGTAATCATATTTTGAATTTCCCCCCCATTATTTAAAATTATAAAAATCATTCTGTCTAAAAATAGATGGTGGACTGTTTTGGTCAATGGTCCATGGTTCCCCAATCCTGCTCTGAAATAGCCCACTTAGTGTTTGAGATTATATCCCCAACTTTAGAATATCTTAGTTCTCTTTCAATATGTGGAAAGACTTTCAAGCAGTATTTTCTAAGTAGTCACGGATTTCTGCCTTATGAATTTGCTCCCAGCGTTGTTTGTTTAGGGATATACAGTACTGCAGGAGTGGACAGTCTGTCCTATTGACATACATGTTACATTGATAATTCTCTAAACTTGGTACTTTAGAGCTTCGTAATAGAAATTGGTCCTTTTATTCTTTGACTTTTAAAATTTTATCAACTAGGCAGTACATACGATCTAGCTGATTCCTTTTCTAACTTCATCAGCATTTGTCTTATTTTCTCATTCCTGTACACGATGGTCCCTTTGAATGGCCAATTGGCTAGTAAGCAGTAGCTGATAATGATAAATTGATCACTTTAAAACTCTTACCTGTCTGTTAGTAGTGGAGCTTAGCTGGAGCTTGATGGTTTGGTAGGATTTGAGATGGGGAGGAAAGGAAAAGAATGAGGTGGTGGAGAGACTGGGGGAAAGTCTGGGCAAAGGCAGAGTTGACAGAGTGTAGGCCGTATTCTGAAATGGGAACCTTAGTCTGAGAAGTGCAGTGGGAAAATGGATGGTAACATAGACTTGGTTTCTCTTATGACAGGATTTAAATATGATGTTCCTTCTATATATAACAGAAAACTGCCAAGAGTTCTGAACCAGGGATGTCTGGATCTAATCTAGTGGCAGTCTCCATGACAGAAGCTTGGATTTAAGGGAGGGTGGTTAGGTATGAAGCCATTGTTTCTATTTTCCTGCACTTTTTAAAAAAAATTTTATAATAGTTTATTTTTACATATTTTTTGTGCATTTTTCCATCTCAGTTGCAATCCCTTTTCCCATCACCAAATCACCCATGTGCCATCACCATAGTCCAGTGCATTTCTCTCCCCCCACTGTTTTTGATCCCATTCCCCACTCCACCCCCACAAAATGTCTCTGGTATATAGCTGTTCATCATTATCATTATTTCCTTGCCTGTTCCGTTATATTCCTGCTATGAGAGAAATCATCCGGTATTTTTCTTTTCTTTCTGTCTTATTTCACTAAGCATGATCTTTTCCAGCTCCATCCAAGTTGCTGCAAAAGACATGTGTTTCTTTTTTTTTGGTTGCTAAGTAATATTCCATTGTGTATATTGTACCACATCTTTTTAATCCAGTCATCCATTTTGGGGCATTTGGGTTGTTTCCATGTCTTTTAAAAAAAAAGATTTATTTTTCTTTATTTGTGCATATAAGAGTCAGTTGCAGGGGCGGGGGCGGTGAGAGGATTCATTAGAGACAGTACGGGGAGCAGAACAGGCAGAACTACTAAAAAAGAGGAGCACAATAGGCAAGACAGAAGGTGTCTGCTGTGCCATGTGGGTCAGCTCCCTGGCTGGGGTTGATCTCCCGCTGCAGTGGCTGGTGATGGCTTGATAGCACTGAGACTTAACCCATGTGCTACTAGGGAGGCCCTTGTTCTGTACCTTTGTCTAAGTTTCTCTGGGCTCACACTCAGGTTACTGCATAACTTCTGAAGTAGTCTTTTATTTGTTTTGCCCCCAAAAGGGATTTTTTTTTAGATTAGGAATTAAATGTTAACACTGCTGCTTAAAATCTGTCATCATCTGGGTGCGTTTTTACCAGTATCTGCACTCCTCACTGTGTAGTGGCCCTCTGAACTTTCACGCCTGGCTTAGATGCCTCCAAAGAAAGCCCGCGTTGATCACACCACCCTTCATTTACTTAATGACACTTCCCAGCTGTGATTGTTGCATCTCATCTGCCTGCCTGCACGTTGTCATAATGCTGGGAGGCAGAACCATGTCAGTGTGTCATTTGCTTCACCCACTGTGCCTGGCATGTGAGAAAAGTAATTTGGTGAATGACTAAGGAGCACAGGCGATGTCCTAGTGATAGAAATAGATGGCAGTCGTGGCAGTTAGGTACAGGAGGCATTTGGGCTGTGGGGAATGGAACTCAAAAGCAGAGGCCAGAACTGGAAGTGTAGATTTGGAAGTTACCTGTTTGAAGTTAATGATTGAAGAGATGGGAGGGAGTGGGTTGAAATAAAAAGTGTGATTGAGAAAAGCCCGGGTTTGATTAAATTTTGGGGAAAAATGAATATTTTTGTTTGTCGAAAATCAAGAGACAGCAAAAAACTGAGAAAAACACCCAGAAACTAAAGAATGCCATGGAGCCAGGAAACCCAGGAGGTGGAACAAAGATTTAAGCGCTGTGCATGGATGGCGCAGATAGTGGTGATTGTTTAGAGGTTACGGATGGTTTAGAGATGTTTATTTCAGTCAGCTGTTTGTGGGAACTCGATTATAGTGAGTTGGGTATGATGCTTGGAAGGCAAGGAAATGGAAGTGGGAAATTATGATGGAATAATGAAATTACAAAAAAAGGAATCACTGGAAAAGTTATCATACTCTTAAATACTGTGGCAGTGTTAAATGACTATAAAAGTTTGAAAACATTTGCTTTCATTATCTGTCTCATTATAGGATGGTAATGGACTTTTTGTTAATGTTCTGCAGATCTTCTTGCTTTGAGTAGTAGTAATGTCTTTAGTGGGCACGGGAGAAGAGAGAGATTTGGGTCTTTTTACAAGGGCCTCTCTGACTTCCCAGGTAGGCGAGTAAATTCCAGGTTAATATTACCCAGTAGGAGTTGTATGCCAACATTGGGCGGGGGGGAGAGAATCTCCCTCGAGTGTTGTGAAGTAGTCTATTAAGAGGTTTGCCTTTTGCAAATACTAACTTGAGTAAAGAAAACCATTTAAACACAGAATCTTAAAACAGAACTGTTACCAATCAATTCTAAAGTCAGGAAATAGTTAACATATTCTAAGTGTTAGGAAGAATTTAGAGCAATATGAGAAAATGTTAATGAATGCTGTGACATTATGAATGTTAAATGAAAAGTCTGAAATTATAGTTTGCTCTGATTATAGCTGGGTAGAAGTACTGCATGCATATTTCATATTTGTCAGGACATTTTAATTTATAAGTGACAGAAATGCAACTGAAGCCAGCTTTAACACAAAGTGGGCATTTACTGGTTTAGGGAGAAGTAAGGGACTCAGAGGCAGGTAAGCTGGCTTTCAGAGACGCCCATGTTAGGTACCGTTGGGACTGCTGGTAAAATGAAACCTGGCTAAATTGAGAAATCCTCAAGTGTAAGAAAGCTTGGGGCCAAGAAGAGGTAAACTAACTAGTCCCAGATCTACTTAGGGGTTTTAGAGTGGCTTGAACCTAGGTTCTCTGTGCCTAACCATCACACAGCTTCTTCCTGTCTGCCTACAGAGTGTACAAAGCCCTCTGAACCAACATTATCTCTAAAGCAATGATGCCGTTATTTAAATTTGACATTTCAGTACAGATCCTTTGCTCAGAGATCTAAAAGGCTTTCAAGAATGATATTTATTCTCATTAGCATGCAGCTGCTATTTATAGTTGTGGAATCTCATTTTCAAAGGGGACTAATTTATTTTCATTCATTCTCTCTATTTTGGGCAGTGTGAAAATTAAATGAACTCTTATTAAAGTTAGTAGCACCTAATAACCAAACAAAGAATGTCTGTGTCTTCCTTGATTCTGTGTTGGGATTAGGCATCAAACATTTGTTTAGTTTTGTTTGGACAATAGGGTCTATATCTTTAATACATAAATATTTAACTGTGGGGGAAAAGGGACTGATTGTTCTGGTACACTTTAATATGTAACTCCTTTAAACTATTGCTTGAAATATCTGGGCTCTTTGTTAGGTGACAGAAACAATTTGACACGGAGAACTTTGTGTTAACATTTCAGCCACGGATTTGACCTGGACTTTGTTTCTGGAGACGTACTGTCATGTGAAAACATATGGTCCAGAACCCCTTCTGAAAGAAGTGAGCAGACACTAAATATGCCTAAAATGTATTTAATACACAAACTTCAAATTAAAAACAGCACAGCTTTTTAAAGTTTGTTCAATTCTGGGTCTAAAGAAATCTGGGCTTGATTTTTACTTGCTACAAGAGATATCCTTCAAATAATGCCCTGGCAGGGTGAGTGGTAAGTGACCTGACATCTGATGGTAGGGAATACAGCTCTGAACTCCTGGTCATCTTAAAATGTGGACATAAATTGGATTATAACTGGTTTGACATTGATAAAAATAGACAACAATCATAACTGCTTTGTAATTGATATGGCAATTTTTATTGGATATTTGATGATCTATTTACTACCATCTCAAGTGGAAGTCCAAACAAATTTAATTTTTGTAGTAAAAAGTCTTTATTTCCAAAAGGATTGGTTAACCAGAAAAACTATAAACCACCTAACACAAGACTTTGGTAAGAAAGAGATCTGATATGTCTCATGAACTCCCCTTTGCAAATAAACAAACAAACAAACAAAAACACATGTAACAAGAATCATGTTACTTATTCTCAGCTTTTAATCAGCTGCCTGGTTTTAAATCTCCAAAAGTGGGATTTAAAATATTCTTAATAGGGATCCAATAGGAGCATGAGACACTGGCGTGACATCCTTAGAGTTACTGGGGAATCATCACCTTCAGGAACTTTGATTTTGATGGCTTGAGAGTAAACACATGTCCAGATAATTAAGAGGACTTGACAAATTGGGCAGATCTTGTATCAAGACTTGTTTTTCATCCAAAAAAAAAAGTTAAACCTTTTATTTATTTTTATTAGGCTCCTTTGTGAGGAGGAATAAACAGTTCATGTAAGAATTAAAAAATAATTTTGGAGACAACTCAAAGCTTGAGAAAGTTCAGGGATGTGATAACAACGGCCCCTCCAGAACAAGAGGGAAAAGAACCATGCCTTCTTCTGAGTATGATTGAGTGGGTAATGATGGTAAAAAATGCCCGACCTGCTAAACGCTTAGTTTAGAAACAGAAAAACAGACCTAGTTACAGAAAATAGAACAGTTACAGAAAATAATACAGATTCAGGGCTATAGTGTGTGTGTGTGTGTGTCTGTGTGTGTGTAAATACCCTGATGTGTTTAATGCAGATTCTTGAAGAGTACTCAAAGCACTGTGCACGTATCTCATCCATGATACATACTTGGATTAAGCATAGTAAAGGAAACTTTAAAAAACTTAATAATGAATGAGTGAAAACTGCTGATGGACTCAACCCAGTAACAGCCTTTTTCAGTAATCCATGGTAGTCAGTCTCCTGGAATTCTGGGTGCCTGTGAGTGCTCAGGAGAGACAACCAAGGCCTTTTTATGGGTGTGTTGGGGACCAGAGCCTTGGCATGGGGAATGGAATACTTCTGACTTTCTTGCCCAGCTTGATTCTGTAACATTCCTTTCTTCCTAGACTTCTGTCTTCCTTGGTCTCTGAAGTGCTTTTTCTTTCTCCAAATAAAAATCTGTGACTTGGAAGACAAAACTAAAGTACAGAGATAGTATTTTTGTTAGAGGACTGGTTGGTGGGTTTGGGGCAGATGTCTACATATGTTTATGTTAATAAAATAATGTTTCGTTGGTATATATTAGCTTGAAAGTTTTAAAGTCAAGATAACACGTGTCCATAGATTTTTTAAAACTCAGGTTTGGGGCTGCTGGAGAGGCCAGTTTGCCACCTTGGTAAGGATCTAGTAATAGAAAGTTCATAGGCGTGGCTTCTTAAGGAGAATTGCTCCCTCTCCTCCCCACCCAAAAAAGTGAAACAGTACTTTCTAGTCATAGTTATCCTTTGCCTCAAGTGTATGAGCCAACATTATAATCAAATAAAGCAGCCATCATTTCTTTTGGTATCAGGAACCAGTATTGGGATGTGAGAGCAATATGAGAGCAATTCAGATTTTTTCAGTGAAAGAAAAGCCACAAACATCCGTGTGCCTTTTCATGACTACTGTTTCTGTTTCCCCCAAGAACTACTGATGACTAAAGAGACTCAACAAGGGACCTAAAGTTCCACTAAATGAAAAGGATGGGCAAACAGTAGTTTCTGGCCAGAAAGAACAGGCCAAAAACAAGCGCAAGGGGAATCTCCTCTGTCATCTGGTTGGGAATGGCCCCCCCTGCTGCACCCTGGGACTGAGGCACAGTGTCAGTTCCAGACAAGTCACCTCTCCATCTGAGGAGGCCAGGGTCTGCCCTGCTGCCCAGGCGGATGCATCGGAGGGACACGTTTCTGCCTAGCGTGGGCTGGCTGACGGTAGGTGCTGGAGGAGGGCCAGCTAAGGATGAGGGAGCCCCATTGAGCCCGTGCCAAAAGTATACAGAAAGGGTGTCCCTGGCATCCATGAGACTACTGGGCAAACCACACTGCAGAAATGAAATCTAGTGTACACAAGTTAAATTGCCATAAACAAACAAGCAAACAATCCAGCCATTGGTGACTCTGGAATCTAGAGTGCAGCCCTGGGAAACTTACACCCTTGCTAACAAGGGTGAACATTGCATGCTCTGATCTCCTTCTTGTCTTTGCAGCTCGTAAACTGGGAGCTCTTGAACCTCTTCTTCACAGTCATGTAGCGTTCCTGAATCCCGCCTCCGCACAGTTTGGTGCATTCTGACCAGGCTGTCCAGGGGCGCATCCTGCAGCCTGAAAGCATGACAGGGCTGAGTTAGGCCAGTGGGAATTGGGGACGGAACAGGGCATGCTGAACTTGAGTAAACAGCTGTCAACTTCAGTAGTCTGTGTTTCTCTACTTTATATATAATGGTTTGAAATAAATCATGGTTACACTTCTTACTAGGGATGTAATCAAGTGCAATAACATGACCATAAATACTTTGTAGCCGTTCCCATGAGGAGGCACTTCTAGCATCTGGGCTTCATTATATTGACTTGCTTTGGCTGATGGGTTATGAGCAAAGATGACTTGAGAAATAGCCATGGGGCCCCTGTCAGTACCATGTAAGCAGACTGGCTAGGTTGCTGGAGAGGCCATCCGGGGAAAGGTCTCAGCCAGCGCATCCGAACCCCAGAAATATTTGTGAGGCCCATCTTAGACCTTGTCCCTGTTGAGCCACCGGCTGATTGCCACAGGAATGAGCCGAAGCTAGACCTCAGAAGAATCACCCAGCTGAGCCAACCCAAGCCACTTGCTCACACAGTCATGTCAAGTGATTGTGTGTGTGTGGGGGGGGCGGGGGGACTTTTAAATGGGGCTGTCACTCAAGGTGCAAGTGGCCACTTCATTCCCAGACTTTGCTCCCCAAATACTATGTAAACTCAAGTACTTATTATTATTTAATGAAGATAAAGATGCCTTTCTCAAAGATAACTTCCCTGATGCTCAGAGATTAGGTTAAATCTTTTAAAAGAATGCTCCATAGTGCTTGATAACACTGCTCCTTGAGCCAAATACATTGATGATTTTCTAGTTAATACTATGCTAAGTCTGATGGATAAGAAGCCTGGCACAGTGCATGCTTGGCACATCAGTGGGCTTAGTGGGTGTTTGCTGGCTGGCTGCTAGGAACAACAGACCATTTTGATATGGACAGATAGCTCTTTTCTGTCAGGTAGCTCTTCTCATTTTGAGGGGGGTGGAGATGAATATCTTAAGAAAGTGAAGAGAAGGGGAAAACTTGTGCTCTCCTTTAAAAACAAACTCAGAGTACACATGTGCCATCATTTTTGCATAGAACCATCCTTGGTCACCCCAGGGGTGCAAAGCCCATCCATTAACCAATACCCAACAACAAGCCATGGCCTCCCGTATGTGTTTCATCATTTGGCTGATGTTACTGCACACTTGGCTTGGGAACCCCGTGTGAGATTTTTATTTAACTCCTGGAAATTCCTAAAAATACACGGAAAGAAGGGGACACATAATCTTTCTCCCAGTCTACACAAAACTTAATAACTGTCCCTTCTGCTTCTATTTTTTGCCACTTACAAGCTTAAACATGGGTTTATTAAAACTTGCTGAAATTTTTCAACTACAAAACCAAGTCTCAACTCCCTGGCGGCTAGTAATGTTTTAAGGCCTGGTCCCTACCTCTCCAGCATGGCTTCTTGTCTTGCCCTCCCATCTGCCCCACCTGCATCCCACTTGTTGCCTGAATAAAAAGTCCGGTGCCTGTGCATTCAATTCCTGTTGAGTGGGCCGCCCTTCTCCATCTGGCAAACTCCTGCAAGTCCTTCAAGTCCCACCCTAGTGCTCCTGCTTGGACATCCTGCACTAGGGCCTCACTTGGGAGCAATACCTGGGAACTGCTCCCCATCCGACTCCTCCCGCAGCTGCTCACTCCTCCGGCTCTCTCGGGCCTCCCTCCAGCGCAGCTTCTGGATGGACTGATTCCGGAGGCATTTCCGGACGCGGCACTTCTTCCGCTGCACGGTCTCTGGGCAGGGTGCGCCTCCAAACTGAGGCTCCATTTCTATCATCCGGGTCCGAATCATGTGACCTTTCCCACACGACTTGTTACATTCCGACCACTGGGACCACTCCGTGAGCTCACAGTCAATGGCTGCAAGACACAGATGAGGATGACTCCCTCATGCCTGAGACACTGGCCTTGGAACGTAACACAGCCCATGAGAAACGCCAAGTGGTGCTGCTAACCATTTCACAGCAGAGGAAACTGAGGTGCCAACAGATTGTCAAATTCATCCAGCCTGATAGATGGTAGAAATGCAGGCAGCATTGGTGCCTGGGTCAAAACCCATTTTCCCTAGTCTGTGACTCAAAAAGACTTTGAAGCTGTTGTTCAGAGCTGCTTTCTTGCTCTGTGGGCCCAGTCAGCCTCAGGCGGCAGAGACAAGCCCCCCTTCCCCCCCCCAGTTTTCAAGTTTTATACTATATATATTATATTGTATATTAAATTTATTTTAATTTTTATTCAGGAAAGTGTCCCAGGCAGGAAACTCCCTAGTGCCACTACTTCTTAGAACTGACCCATGTGGACCAATACCAAGGGTTTGTGACTTTTGCTGTCAGACCGAGAACCAGAAATGGAACATTCAGTAAACAGAAGGGGTGGGTGCAAGTAGTGGATTGTGGGTTATCACAGAACAAGAACCAGCACACTCTTCCTACTAAGTTGCATCTCACAAATGTGGAAATAACCCGGAAATAACCCGGCAGCTGTTTCTCGGGCTGTGTCTGCCCTCAGGAGGCAAATGACTCCACACTCTGACTCCACACTCGCCACTGCTTTGAAAGTCAGGCCAAGTTGGATCTAAGAAGTGCTCATTTTGTTCAATAGTTTCGTCTTCTTTAACAAATAGGAGAAAAGCTTATTGTGAGGATTAAATGAGACTGCTTCCAGCCCACGATAAGTGCTCCATGAATGTTCTTTCTCCCTCCTCCCTTTATGCAGTAGACACTATGGAGATACAGAGTTATCTTCAAGTTGGTAATGGTGTCTCAGGTAGAAAGTTTTGAAGCCCTGATTCTGGTAGCTGGTTGACAAAGCCTTGGGCTGTCTTTTGCTGTGTGGGTCACCTCCACGTGTGACAGGTGGGCTGTGATAGGTGACATACATGTACATGGCCAGCGCTTGCCACCTTGTACTAACGTGGTGTGGCCTTGAGAGCAACTTAGGAAGTGTTTCCCACAGTTTTGCTCTTTAAGGAATGGGACGCTGAGTAATCTGACCACAGCACCTAAGGGCAGACCCAGGATTTGAACTAGGCAGCTTGAGCAACAAGGGAGAGGGACCTTGGGAGACTAGAGTGCATTTCAGAGGAAGCTACAAAGACTGGAATAAGCATCATAAGCTGAGAAGTCATTAGGCTATCAGACAGGCAAGCTCTCCTTGGAGAAGTCCCCGTGCAGTAAATATAGCAGATGGCAGAGATTGGAGATCTGTGGGCAGTAAGCTTTTGAGAGCTTGTTGCCTTGCTGACTGGTCAAAGGATATTGTGCAGGAGTGACTTGATTTAGTGTTCGGTTGGATCGTGGGTAAATGAAAAGTCACAGGGAGAATGAAAAAACTTTGACCATGAATCAGCACCGCGGCAGGGGCAGCGGGGGAAGGAAAGAACTGAAAACCAGAAGAGTTAACTGAACCTGTGCTAAGTGTTTTCAACTAAGTCTCCTGTTAGATTTCATAGCAACTGGCCGCTTGGCTTTCCGTAGGTGGTAGTGGGACTCCCCACTTAATAATGAGATTTAGCTTAATTAACTATTTACAGATGTCCAGACTCCATGCCCTCCCCTTGGCAGACTGTTGTGCCCTGTGACCCCACTGGGAGGGCACAGGAGCGACCAAGGCGGGTTTGGGGTGGGGGGTGGTGCTTCAGGAGCCCGGGAACTTACGGCATTCAGGCAGCATGCACTTTTCCACCTGCTCCAGCTCCTCATTGCAGTCCCCAAGTTCAGCCAGAGACTTGAGCATCCGCTGGCGGGTCCGCATGCCCTTCCCACAGGTCACACTGCAGTCGCTCCACTCGGACCATGGGGACAGCAGACACGGGATGGTGTCTGGGCCAAGAGCCAGACAGGCCACTTAGAACAGCTCCTCTGGTCTTCTTTGATCCCTGGCACCCCATACCTCCCACCTTCCCCTGTTCTGGCCCCTGGAGAAAAGTGAAATTAATTGGTGGGTTTGGATAGGAGCAAAGATCATGGAGCAAGAAGTGGCTCCCCAGTCCACTGCTCTTATTTTGCATCTCCTCTGGCCCTGGCTGTTGGTCATGACTGGGCATCAGCAATGACGCAACCGTTAGAATACACAGTCTTCACTAAAGGGGCCCCTAGGATTTGAACAGGTCTTACTAGTGACAGAGCACCCCCACACCTAGGAACCATGCTCAGTGTTGTAGTTTTGGACCCTTAGTGGCTGAAGTCTCTAGAAAGCACGGATAGCTGCCTGCATGTGTGCAGTGGTGGGTCCACAGGGCATCATGCAGACAGCAGATGTCCTAATGCTAGCCAGGGACCTGAGCAGGGTAATGCACATCCTGCCAAAATGTACTACTCCTTTCACCCGCCAACCCAAGATTCTCAACAATTACTGAATCTATGCAGAGGACACCAGTTTGCTCCCCCAGCTCTTCCAACGAGGCCACTTTCTCTGGGTCTGGTTGATGTCCACACACCCGTGATTCTCCTTGTGCTCCTCGCAGGCCCAGTGTGTGGGGCGCGGGCTGCCTTTCCCCCTGCACCTGCCCAGTCTCTGACCTCGATGCTTGATGGCGGTAGGGGTAGGGGCTGCTGAGGTCCTCCCTCCCCCACCCTCCCCACTCACGGCACTCGGGCATCATGCACTTCTCTGCCTGGGTCGTCTCGGCCTTGCACATGGAGCCGTCAGCTGGGCTCATCTTGACCATGCGATGCCGCTTCTTCATGCCCATCCCGCAGGTGGCGCTGCATTCGTCCCACTCGCCCCACTCGGTCATCAGGCAGCTGCTAGGAGCTGGGGAGTGCCGCGTGGTTGGGATCGCATTGGGTGCCTGGAGACCCCCCCGCGCCCGCCCCAGCCGCCGGCGCCCCCACTCACAGCAGTCCTCGTTGACTGTGCACTTCTCTGTCTCCTCGGTGGGCAGCGTGCAAACAGAGCCATCCTCTGGGAATTGCTTCACGTACCGCTCCCGGGATCGCATGCCCATACCGCAGGAGATGCTGCAGGGCGACCAGGTGATCCACTCCGACATGGTGCAGGTGGAGCCATCTGCAACACCGAGTAGAGCGCACGCTGCAGTCAGGACTCCGCCCGCCAGGGGGCGCGCGCTGGGGGCCCTGGGGACTGGGATCATCAGGCAGGAAGCAAGAAGGAACCAGCTGGCATTCAAGGAAACCAACTTCAAAGGTATACCTACATCTGTAATCAAGAATTGTTCTAGGTGCCAGGGGCACTCAGGAATATGCCTTATCCCAATTTCAGAACATTTCAAAGATGCTTGGATGAACAGAAGGCGTGTTACAGCTATGGGATATGTGGTATATGATATCATTTCATTACCTATAATTGAAAACAAATCATTATACAGATGCATGATCTACGACATATCATACATCTAAGACCATTCAATAATATTTCAAATTTACTTCCTCAGTCACTAATCACATTTTAATTTCTGAATAGCCATGTGTGGCTAATAGTTACCTTATTGGACTGTGCAAATACAGAACATTTCCATCATTACAGAAAGTTGTATTGGACAATGCTGGAAAGAATCTGCCTGCCTGTCTGTCTGTATCTATCTATCTGTCTATCCATCGACCATCTATATGATGCAGTCTAAGTTCTTTTGCTCAGGGAAACTTGTGATTTTGGTCATTGTCAACAGTCACAGTTCCCAATCTAGAAAAACAGATGAGAGAATTTTGCTCCTAAAGGTAGAGTGTGATTCACCGGGGGACTCTGAGGGCACAGGACTGATCTGCACTGGAGAACAGATGCTCCTGAGTAGTCACAGGCATCTCAGTGCTGCCCTGAGGTCCAGCAAGGGGGGGGGGCAGGAGCAAATGGGGAGCCAGTGGGGTGGAAAGTGGGGAGGGAGTAAGTGCCAGGAGAGGGCACATAGGGGTAGAAAGATGGGCTATCACAGTCTCTGGCTGACATCTTGGGCTCTAGGTGACTTTGCTGCCACCAGTGGGTGCTGGCAAAGGCTGATCTTGTAGAAGTTTGAAGGTTGGTGGAAAAGTCAATGGAACTTCTCGGCATGGCATGGTGGTTCTGCTGCCAAAGTGGTGGGTGGGTTGTGTGGCGCCTGGTGGAAACAGGTGCGCGTGATTATTTGCCTACTGAGTTCTAAAAAAATAGAGGAGGAGAATGAAGTCATCCACTTGGCTACACACCCACCCATTTATTCATGTCAACAAAGATTTACTAAATGCTTAGTGCTATGTTCTGAAGTTAAAAAGCTGTGTAAGATATAGATCTCATTCTCTACACAGAGTGTGAGCACATAAACTGAAGAAAAAAAAATCCAGATATTAAAAATTCAACATCAGAGGAAAACCCAGGCAATTGGAAAGCAAAGAGGAGAGAAAAAACTTGCTCCTTTTGGAGGTTCTGGGGAAGATTTCACACAAGAGGACACATCTGCATCGGCTTTTGATGCGCTAGATAGTATTTAGGATGAAGGGAACAGCTCATGCAAATGTCCCTGTACAGAGTGTATATGTGCTATTGGGTGATGAGGCCAGAAGGAAGGACTGGAATCTGAGTGTGACCATGGCGGCCACACACACGTGGGTGATGTCCTGATGTGGCTATTCAGCTTCTGCTGCTGGTGGTACAGTAAGAATCACAGCTGAGATCCACTTCTTAGGCCCAGGAACAAGGCTAGCTCCAGGCAGCAGGTGCAGCCAAATAAAGTAATTGTGGTCCAGTGTGGTGTGGTTGGGGGTATCAAGTCTGACCAGCCCTGATCTGTAGGCTTCCTATGACAGGCAAGACCTTAGCCCTGGGCAGGCAGAGCACATGCACCATCAAGCTGAGTGCCCTCTGAAAGGAAGAGGCTGGGCTCAACAGGCTCCACTCAAGTATCCCCAAAAGGGATCTCCTCGGGTGCCAGTTAGTGTGGCAGTGTGATGATAATTGTTCTGGGTGTGTACCAGAGCACTCATCCTCGCCAAACTTGGTATATTCAAGACTACTGTGCCAGTCAAGTTAGCTGAGGAGTTTGCATGTGCCATAGCTATAACTAGGAGAGACTTGATCTGCTGCTTGCAAAAGATTCTGTCTGATGGTGTCTTGGAAAGTGGACTGAAATGGGGAGCAACAACATGACTGGACTAACAAACAGGCCCAGATAATTAGGAAGGAACTTTTGCTAAGATGTGGTTGCCACAAAGAATGCACATTCATATTGTCATATTCTAACGTCCAAAGCCTCTCTGCTTCCTTACTATGCTAATTACCCCCAAGTCATCAAGTACAGAAGGTAACCTGCTGTGGGCACAGGAGAACTCTGCCTGGTTTTGGGAGGGAGCTTTGGCGAGCATGGCACCCTGATACCAAAAGCTGGTGAGTTATGGAAACAACCTATGTGCCCAAGGGCAGACAGGTAGACTAGGAAGATGTGGTATATACACATCACATCTGAAAAATGGGAAAAAAGATGAACTCTTGCTATTTGCAACAATGTGGGTGGAACTGGAGGGGATAATGCTAAATGAATTAAAGCAGAAAGAAAAAGATAACTATTGGATGATTTTACTTACATGTGGAATATGGAGAAACAAAGGACAAGGCCAAACCAGTAAGAAACCCCAGAAGTCTGACTGTAGAATTAAGCTACAAGTGCGGAAGGGGGAGGGTGGGAAGAAAAGGGGGGGCACACAGTGGACCTCGGTGAGGGTGTGGTGTGGTGACATCTGAAGCGTGCGATCCTGTACCTTTCTATCACATAGTGTTATAAGCCAGTGTTAAAATAAAAACAGGTACTTTTGCAGAAATAGAGAAATCTATCCCACAATTCTTCTGGAATCTTCCCCCAGAATCCCCAAAAGACAATTTTGAAAGAAAGAACAAAGCTAGAAGAGTCAAACTTCCTACTTTCCAGAATTACTATGAAGTGTCAAAACAGTACGATACTGCAATGACACAGAGAGGTGCTTGATCAGACTTGAGCACATACAGACATACAGACCAACGTTATAGAAAGGAGAGCCTTCGGGTGAACTTCCATATATGTCCAAGTGCTATTTGACGGTACAGAAATTAACCCAAAGTGGATCAAAGCCCTAAACCGAAGAGCAAAAATTGTGAAATTCTTAGACGAATATAAGGTAAAAACTTCACAACATGGCTCCGAGAGTGATTTCTCAGACCTGATACCTAAGGAAAAGGTAACTAAAGAAAAAACAAGACAAACTGGATTTCATGTCATAAGAAGTATAATGTGTTAGAGCCCTCTAGGCACTGGTGGAGATGGGGGTCTCCCCTGAATGCACCCCATGGACACCACAGTCAGGGTGCTGGTGCTCCCTCTTGGCATGTGGCTTGAGCAGGTCTGAAGGGTCCAGATAAGCAGGCAGAACCCCCCCTTAACCTTAGAGCCTGCCTGCCACCAACCGACTGAGGGTGTCCCCTCACCTTCGTCGCTGCAGCCTGGGCCCATGCAGGGCTGGAAGTCCTGGGTGTCAGGGCAGGGGACACTGAGATCCAGCTGTGCCTTCAGCATGCGCTGCCGCATCCTCTTGCCTTTGTCACAGGTGGAGGAACTGCAGGCGGACCACGGGGACCAGTTGGAGTAGATGCAGGTTTCAGGGGTGTCATCTGGAAAGAGTATGTGACATGTCCTTTCTGGGAGTCAGTGGGAGCTATGAGTGACGCTCTCTCCAGGCAAACATCTAGGGACAAGAAAATCCCTGTCTCCTGACCAGCCCCAGTGAGCCTGGGTAAGCCTGGGTGGGGGAGAATGGGTGAGCATCATTCATTCCCTTTAAAGGTTCTATTTTAGCATTATGCTACCAGTTAAATAACCACAAGGAAAGATCGTCTTACTAGTCCTTCCGCTCAACACCCGCACGTCTTTTCATTTCCAGCCTCTCATCTTGGCAAGTAGTATTTCTACACAGGTGCAAACACATCATAGGAAATTTGTGTTGCTGCTTCATCTTTCTAATGACCCCACACAGGTGTCATGACAAGAATAAGCAGCCCAAGCCAAGCACGTATGTAACAACAGCATTGTGAGAATCTTACGTTTTATTCCATGTGTTTATTGGGGCAACAGTTTATGAGGAAGTTCTGTTATGAGCTCCATTTTACAGGTGAGGAACCCATGGTGGGGAGGGGAGTTTCTTGTCCAAAATCACAGAACGAGAGGCCAGGGTCTCTGGGTGCAGATGCTGGGTGAAAACTTGGCCAAAGACCCCGATGAGGACTTGAGTGTCGCTTTCCTTCTGGGGAGGGTGGATGTCCCCTTTCCTGCCTCACAGGTAGTGTCAGAATCAGAACAGAGCGCTCTGATTACTCGAACCTACACAAATGTCATTTACACTACCACTTTAAAGTCCAGCAGAGTTGAAAAGATATCCCTGTGATACGCTGCCACCAATTTCCTTATGCTTTGTGGTTACTCTGGGTCTTGTTTTAGATTGTCTAGCAAGCCAAAATCCTCAAAGATGGGATTACCCCAAGCCAAAGACTATAATAAAATATGCTAGCAAATGTTTTTTCCAAAAGTTCATGCTAATGTATGTGGCCCACCTGTAAAAAGGAAAACCATGTACCTTCGTCTTTCTCTTCTGGAGCCAGGTCTGCTACAATATCGTCCACGTTGTCTGGAACAATATTGCATTGTTCCCCCTGCAAAAGGATTTTTTCTTAAAGGGTTCAGGAAAATTGAAGGAGGAAAATTGGAGGTGGATATGAAATCTAATGCCCACCCTATAAAAACATCCTAGGCCATACTAGAGCCCTGTGCCGCATATACTATGTGATTGAAAAAGAAATGGCAAGATAGCAAGAAAGAAAAACGAGGCAAGCAATATGTGCCACATGCAAAATAAATGGCTCATGCGCCACTGCCTTCCAATTCCTGACCCATGGCAGACCTTAGTCATCAAGTATGAAATGCATGATGAAGCTTAGCCTGGACCATATTACTCAAGCAGTAATTACATATCATAGAATATGCCAGGGCCCCACGAATCTAAAACAGAGAGAAGTATAGTCTTCTTGTCACTCCTGGTGCAAGGGTTGGTGCCAATGGTTGGTGTGAACCTCATACCTTCCGGGCAATTCTCTCGATGACAACTCTGGCTACTTGAGTGATAGACCCACCCTCTGGGTCATAAAAAGGACTCTGAGGATGGTCCAGACTGGTCAGGGGCCGGATTTTCTCCTGGGGGATTGTGGGCTTGTTGGGTGACTGCAGTGGGGGGAAAACAGAAATATTGGGAGGCAAAATTGGTGAAAACATATAAGCAATTTGATTGTTACATCACCAGAGTAAAAACCTCAATAAGAACCTAACAAATATAACTATTGCTTATATTTATGGAATTCTACTCATGATACATGTTATGATTGCTTGGAAATTTGTAGAATCTGCATTTTCAGATTCTCTATGTACATGGTTGGCCAGATGCAAGAGCCAAGCTTCTGAAAGGTCATCCCAGCTAGGAAATGGCTTGGCCAGGTTGGCCTGCATCCAGGGTTCTTCCTGTTAGACCAGGTGGCAGCAAACTTTTGTCTGTGAAGGGTCAGATGGGAACTATTTTAGGCTTTGCAGACCTAAATACCATCTGTCAGGGCTATTCAACTCAGCTGTTGTACTGGGAAAGCAGTCCATCGGGACAACGTGTATCCAATGAGAGTGGCTGAGTTTGAAACCGATGAGTCAGGCGGTACACCCAACTTGGCCACAAGCCAGTTTACTACTTTCTGATCTAGACTGTTCGACCACTTGTTTTCTGATGGCTCCAGATTTTGATGCAGATGGTGAGCTGATCATATATGAGAAATCCTGACATTCAGAAGGGCTCTAAACAGCTCAGTCTGGATGTCAGGAAACCTCAGGTACCTGGCTCAGTCTCCTGTCAGCAACTTACTTCCTGCTGTTCCCTGCCTTCCCTCCCTCTCTCCCTCCTCCTCCTTCCCCAAGCCCTGGCCTGCTGTTCCTTTCTCTTCACTGTGGGGTGCTCTTTTTCGGGTTCCCTCTCCATATTCCCCTCTGAGGGGACTCCCAGAGCCTGAGTGCTATGTATGTGATGAGACCTTCATGGCTCCCCTGCCAGTTGGTGGGTTCACTCAGGACACGGCCTGGGCCAGATTTACCTTGTCCAGGACTCCCTGACAGGGGTGGGCAGGGGAACAGTTGCCAATGACCACTCCAAGCAGACACCTACCTCATAAGTCACCCCACTGTCGGTGCCAGCATCCCAGGGAATCAGGTCTTGCACTACCTTCTGGACCCAGCCACATTCCTTGGTGCACAAGTCCTCTGCAGACAGGCCCACGTTCCAGTCGGGGCTGGGACCCATCATGGTCAGGAAGGACATTAAGTGGCGTGTCCTGTCCACTGAAAATTCAGCCGAGGGTGCTGCTCTCCTGGAAACCAAAACACAGAGACCAGCATGTTAGGGCCTCCGGGTTACGTGCTCAGAGCCGGGCAGACCATGGCTCTGCATAGGAGGAGCGCGGCAGGAAGCAGCAGGATTCTCAGTCGCCTACTCAACTCTGCTTTGGGCACTGCCAGTTTCCAGTGCTCTCTCTTGAGCCAGTACCTCCTTTGGAGAGAATCAGATGCTCCCACCCTCCCCAGTGTTTTTTTTTTTTTTTAAAGATTTATTTATTTATTCATATGGAACTGGGGTACAGGCCAGAGATGCGGAGGGTGAAAGGATTCACCAGAGACAGAGTGGGGAGCAGAACAGGCAGATCGATGAAGTACACTGCTGAGGGGAGCAGCGGGCAGGCCAGGAGAGGTCTGCCTCGCCATGTGGACTCCTCCGGGGCAGGCGGGAATCGAACTCCTGAGGAAGTGGCTTAAGCTTCGTAGTGCAGTGCTTTAACCCGCTGCACCACCAGGGAGGGCCCGACCTCCCCAGTTTTACTGTGTTGGCATCACTTAATTATTTAGCTGTTTATCGATTGTTGTCTCCCCCTGGAGTGTAGGTGCCAGGGAAGCAGCATTTTTGTCTACCTTGTGGGTTGCTCCCCAGAGTCTACAATGGTGCGTGGCACAGAGTAGACACTCAGTAAATGCCCCTGTATAAGTGAATGAACAGATGCACACAGTGCGAGTGGCCGGCTGTGTTGGATGTGAATGAACTTTACAAAGAACTGCTTAACAAGGGCCCACGCATTTCTTATGTGTTTGCACTTAATCCTTAATTTGGATAAGGGTTACTGACTCCCCTCTATCACGAAGAAAGGGCGGCTTTCAAGGGTTATGCGACTTGCTCATAGCTACGGGGAAGTGGCAGAGTGAACACCACCCAAGTCACTGTTAGTTCAAGGCTGGTGTCCTTCTCATCGTCACATTCCAAGTCCTCCTCCCTGCCCGCTTTCACTCTCTTGAAGGAACACGCTTTCCTGCCTGCTGCCTCTCTTGCCCTCAAAAAGTTGCTTCTGCCCTGGCACGAGAGCTCAGCCGTGGCCTCATAGCTGGTTCCTTGACCATTTCCTTCTGTTCACTGTGGCATCAGAGACTGATAGACCCTGAGCTCCAAGAGTCAGTTCTTCAATTTCTGAGTCTCATGTTGCTAAGAAGTTTAAGGAGTGACCCGGGCTGCCTGAGATCAACAGTGGTGTCTCAGCAAAGGACCTGCGTGCAGGGCGGGGAGAAGACTTAGTCCACTCAGCTCACACTTGGCAGACCTGTATTACTTTACCTCCCCTGCCATTGCCCCAGACAATCCTATGGCAGTAGAATTATTACCCCATGATGTAAAGCAGAAAGAAAGGCTTCTAGAGGCCCCTGCATTTCAGGCACAGATGGAGGGACTAAGGTTCCCAGGCAGTTCTGCCTGATGCACACCCCAAGCTGTTAGCTGCAGGGAGTCCTTGGCCCAGGATCAACCTGCCTATTCAATCCAGCTGGCAGCTGGTCCCTGTCAGCCGCTGGTGAGTCCCCACGACCCTGCGAGTCAGCTGCTTCTGGCTGCCCTCACCTGTCCCTAGCAAGTGACGACTCCAGCTCTGGTCAGGCACTGTGGAAACCCAGTGCGTGGACTTGACAGCCAGGTGGGGTCACCCATTGACTAGCGAAGGAGGGGGGCCTGGGTGTGCATGCTGGCATGGCGGGTGTTCAGACAAGCTGCAAGCCTTCCTGTATCCAAGGTGTGAAAAGGAGGGTCCCTCTATGGCTGCGCTAAAGGGTCCCTCTATGGCTGCGCTAAAGGGTATGTGATGCTTAATGAGAGAACCTGCCCAGTGCTGAGCTGCTACTGCTGCTTCTGTTTTGAAGGAGGCGCACTTAGGGCCATGTGGGCTCAGACGAGAAGGGAGTGGCAGGGGGCCACCTGAGCGGGCCACAGTCCAGTGGGGTGTGCCAGTCTCGGTTCGGCCTGAGTGGAGGGGTGCTCTGCCCCAGCGCTGGCTTTGGCTGGTGGGAATGCACTGGGAATGCAGATTATTGTGCTGGACCGGAGTCTTTCAACCAGAGCCTGTGGTTGGGGCTCAGCGCTCATCCCTCCCAGTGGTCCTCACACACCTCAAGTTGGCGAATCACTGTGCTCACATTTCACACCTCTGGGCTTGCTCATCTCTTCCCGGGGCCTTTGGTTGCCTAGTTTGAGGCCAGAGTCCCGGCAGTCCACACGCTGTGTGGATCTGTGGGGTGTTACTCTGGGATTGCAATGGCTTTCTCACTGCTCAGTCTCCCCCACTATTCTGGGAACTCCTTGAGGGCGGGAACCCTAAGTTTCACAGTTGCACCCATTCCTCTGCCTCCAGGGAGCGACCCAACCACGGGAGACCAGTGACTTGCTCCACAACTTGCTAGCACTAGACCTTGAGCCGGCCAGCCCCTCACCCTCTTCCAGGCCCAACTTCCCACCTGGCATTCCCTCTCTGAGCACACTGTGGAGCTGGGAGGAGGTGCTGGCTTAGGAAGCCATCCAAGCGGCTCGTGTCTCACACGGCTTTGCTGGCTGTTCAGAGAGGCACAAATTGGGGACTGATTTCCTTGCCTATATTTGCCCATCCTGGCGTGCAGGCCAGGGGTTGAGCAGCTTCTAAAGAATTGTGCTTCAGGAGATGCAGCATTGTGCACCCAGTGGCTAATAGGACATGGGCGTCCCTTCTTAATAGGGCCGGGCAGAGCACCGGGGCGTCTCTGCACCCCACCTGTCCTTGGCTCTTAGCCGCTGGGGGTGCAGCAGGCCCTTGGGGTCAGTTTCCTCTTCCACATGGAGGTCAGCAGGAGGATGACTACCTGCCCACCTCCCAGGGCACCTGGCTTTGTGTCAGGTCAGTCATTTATACCCTAGACCCAATGGTGACATTATTCATCAAGACAACTTAAGAGACTAAACCAGCTCTGCTCAGGAATCCAGAACCAGAGGAACCAAACCTACCCCACTCAGCACACCTTCTTGATATTCTGCCCAACTGATGGATGTAACCATCCAAGAACTGCCTGTGTTTTTGTAAGGCCTGATGCAAATTGTTCTTTGCAAATGGCATTTTACCCAAATGTATCGCTTGAGCAAAGTAGTCTCCAGAGGTTGGTCATTCAGAGGTAGGAAATATGGGGCAACCAATCCCGACACAAAATGCCTACCCTTAGTTGCGGTAATATGGTCAACAGAAGCGACTTGCATCTGTAAGGGAGAGATTTTCTAGCATCTTCAGTTACCCAGCTCATTTGTCTTACCACTGACTGGAAAGTTTACAAGGCATGACCCGGAGGTATGACCGCCCCTCACGGTGCTGAGGGTCTAGGTATACCTTCTCAGAGCCCACAGATCTCACATTCTCCTCAGGGTTTCTTGTTTCATTCCGTCTTCCCCACTAGGTTCCAGTAGAGTAGCGGCCATTTTTGTCTTGTAGCTGTAACCCAGTGTCTGGCTTAGAAGTTGGCATGCAATGGGTTCTCTTCAAATATTTGTTGAAATAAATGAATTAATCTAGGAAATGAACATGGACTTCTTGTACTTCCTTTGACCTTCAACTTTAATTAAAAAATCACCTCAAGTACTTATTACTTCTACACTAAAAATACTATTTGAAATAATGAAAGGGATTAGAATATAAGTGAGTTTTCTTGTGGAAATGCTAAATGTGACTGGAATCCTCTCACTTGTCCAAATTGTAACAAAAATCTTTATTCATATTTTCTTATATGGCATGGCTTCCCATATGTGATATTTTGCTAATTTGGTTTCATTTTTTTTCTAGCTGAGATTTATATTTATATGAATTTTCTATTAAAGAGAGCTGATGGAGACATACCATATAACAGAATATATAAGAAAACATGATAATGAAACTGGCCTGATGTTCAGGTCAAAAGAAATATGAATCAGTGAGATGGTAGAGCTTTAAATCAAGACTTACACAAAACAGACATTTAAACCAGGCACTTTAAATCAAGACTTAAACAAAACAGATGTCACAAACTGGGAGGGGGGAAGGTAAGACTGTTCAACAAGTGGGGTCATGCTAACCCAGTTACAACAAAAAAATAGGGTTCACATCTAATATCAAATAGACACACACAATTCAGAGTCAAACAGGTTCCTGGGGAAAAAGTCAAGTTTTCTAGCCTGTTAGAGAAATACTAATTTTTTCAGTTTAAAAAAAATTAAAAGGTAACTGAAACCTCTGTCTAAGGAAGAATTTTATAGAAAAAAAATGACATGTTAGCAAAAACTTCTCCATGAGGTGTGACAAATGTTAATATCTACTGTACAGTATCTACAGAATGCACCCAAATCTGTCAGAAAATACCACAAATGGTATGTTATGGATAAACAGTACCAGAAAAATGAAAACCAAATGAAGATGTGAACAAATGTTTCACTTTTTAACATTTACAAAGACAAAGTGGTGTGGAGAAAACAAAGCTGCTCTTTTAGATCTGGGCTCAGTCACTTAGCAGCTCTGTGAGGGGGTTTTCACCCCGCATCTTTTGCAGTTACTACATCTGCAAAATGGGAACACCATCGTTTCAGGGCTTTTTGTGAAGAAACTGCTGCTTTGGTAAAAGTTTAGCTTTTCCATTCAACGAAATTTCCAAAACACCACAAGAAACGCAGGGTAAAACGCCTACCCTCTGTTGCCTTATTATCCCCTTATAAATGGCAGTGCCACAGTAGTGAGACTTCGGTCGCTTCAATGCTGGGTTCTGTCCCGCATCGTTCTTCGCCAGTAAAGTTGACGTTGTAGAAACTAAATTCAGCCACTAGGGGGCACGCAAGCCTTTCGCTAGAGCCTGTGTGGCTGGAGGCAGGTTTGGCGAGGTTTCCAGTCTTCAAAACTGTTTAAATAACCTGGTGGACCCTAGGGCCCAGGGTCCGTCTGACCAGTAGTATCCACCGCTGGCTCCTCTAGTCCAACACCAATCTTTCTTCAGGCTCCTGAGTCATTGTGTTGGATCTGGACTAGCATTGCGGGTGGGCGGGAAGCAGGAAAAGCCCTGAAACTTCCATCCTCCATTAGAGAGAAAAGGATGGTCTCTGGCCTCCTGGAAAATTATGACTTTGGGTAATTATGAGGACACAGCCCCTCCAGAGGCAGAATTTCTGGAAAGGGAGACTGTGTCTCCAGTCTCCCCACCTTTCTTATGTCCCAAAACATGGAGCACTGTCAAATCAAATGTTAATTAAACAGTGGCTGGAAATAATTCACATCAGTGCTTTACAGGATTCATGATTAAAAAGGAATGAAACTTATTTTAAAATTGTCCAGGAATCCGTCGCAAACTGAAGAAAGTGGGTGAGATTCAGAATTGATTTGCAGGAAACCTGGGCATTTTGCTGCCGAGGCGCCAGAGGACCCAGTGAAGAATGTGGGTTTTTGTTCCGAATCTGTCTTTCCTTGTCTCTACCTGTGCGCTGGGCTCTCAGAGCCACAGCTTGATTTATTGAGCTAAACAAGTCAGCAGCTAATTTGTTCATTCATGGCTGTCCTTTGAGAAGTGGTCCTGGGGATAAAGATGAAGATCATTGAAAAACAAGTCAGTTTCCACGGGCAGGACCTTGCAAAGTAGGTCACCCTGGCTTTGCACTGGCCCGAGGGAGCCTGGAATCCCATTAACCTCAATGGAGCAGGCCCAGTGAGGAGGGGCAGTGCTGTTTCTGCAAAACAAAACTTGCCTCATGTCGGCTTCCTAATTTGACTTCCTAATGAGATTTGGAAGAGGAAAAGGGGAGCGTGGGGTGTGGGAAAATCAAAGGAAAATTCCTTTCCCTTAACAAGCTGGTAGCACTGAGCGGAGGGTTTGGGTGTTTGGGTGTTTGGGAGGTCTGAGTGTTTGCCCATCAATTAATCCTGTTCCAACTGGGGGCTCAAGGAATCTGAGGAAGTGGGCGAGAAGTAGGCAGGCGTCTGACAACATATTTTTCAATTTTTCTAACAGTCTCTCTCCCATCTTAAAAACGGGGGAGAAAAAAAAACGAACAAACTTCCTTGACTCTTATCCCCTCCGAGTGGTGGCCCAGTCTTTCTTCTTCACGGCAAACCTCACGGAAGCATCAGTCGTTGACTCCATAACCGCCTTTTCTGTTGACATATCACAGGGCTCTCGGCTGTGCCCTTCCCTGTTCCTCAGCAGAGAGGGTCTTCAATAAGGTCACTGACATCAGCATGTTGGCAAATCTCTGGCACATTTATAGCCCTCACCTCCTGGATCGGCACTGGCCACGCTGCCCTTGGGCGCTACTGCGGCTTCCCTGGCACCAGCCCCTTCTACAGCGTGGCTGCAGCTCCTCTCCTGTTCTTTTGCTGGCAGCTGTCCTGGGCAGCAAGCTGGCGTCTTCAGCATTCACTACCAAGCCTGACCCTTATCCTCTGGCTCCCTCTCACAGGTGCACTGCCTCCTAGTCCTTGATGACACCCCTTGTATCACTCTTCCCCCTTTTCCCCCAGGTCACAGAGCCCCAACCAGATATCTTATGGGCTTGTCAACACCTCTCTAACTGGACGTAAGGCCTTTCCCACTGAACTTCCTCAACTGTTCCCACTTTTGTCCCGCCAACAAACACCTGGCAGGTGTCGGCCATCTGCTGCTGCCCCTCCGCCCTCACAGTTAGTTCACTCTAGGGCCTCTGCAATTGCTGGCTCGTTGGTCTGCCACAGCTACTTCTGCCTTTTCCATATCAGAATCAGTGTTACTCTTTTTAATGTAAATCAGATCCTATTGTCATCCCTCTTCAAACCCTTCAATGATTTCCTATTACGCTTAATGTAAAGATCAAAATCTCTGACGTGGCAAAGCTCTCACATTTCACTTCGGGACCTAGTTACACCATAGCTGCTTGGTATCTTCATTGTGCTCTGTTCTCTGCTCAGGGCCTTTGTGCTTGATCTTCTAGACTTTCTAGAATGTTCTCTTGCTTTGCTTCTCTACTAGTTAACACCTATAGATTCCGGAGGTCTTAGCTCCTTCCCTCAAGGAAATGTTCTCTGACCTGCAGGCTAGATTGGTTAGTGTCCATCAAACACTGTTACGGCACCTCATGTCTTTACATGAACAGCAGAATTGTCATCATTTGCTTAGTGTCCCTCCCGCTAACCCATAAGCTCCAGGAGAAACTGTCTGCTCCCCAGTATATCCCTGAGCACCTTCCACAGCACGGCCCCCTGGACACCCTCAACAAGCATTAGTAAGGCCATGAAATGTTCCGGTCACTCTTGATGAAAGGATACAGAGTGAGTGAGTGAAAGTCAAACTTTTCTTAGTTCGTTTTGGTGCAGACAACTGGATGTGGCCACACCACCAATGTCATGCACACCAGAACTCAGACTGGTTGAGATATAGATCGTGTTGATTAAAAAGTGGAAAATGAGGGACCTCCGTGGTGGCGCAGCGGGTTAAAGCACAGCACTAAGAAGCTAAAGCCACTTCCTCATGAGTTCGATCCCCGCCTGCCCCGGAGGTGACCACGTGGCGGGGCAGACCTCTCCTGGCCCGCCCGCTGCTCCCCTCAGCCCCTCAGCAGTGTACTTCGTTGATCTGCCTGTTCTGCTCCTCACTCTGTCTCTGGTGAATCCTCTCACTCTCCGCATCTCTGGTCTGTACCCCAGTTCTGTATGAATAAATAAATAAATCTTTAAAAAAAATAAAAATAATAAAAAAAAATTAAAAAAAAAAGTGGAAAATGAGTGAGGGGTTGCTTAGTGGGAGGGACCGGTGGCAGCTGGAGATGGTTGCCACTGGAGCCCCTCCACAGGTGGAGCAAGAGCGAGGAGGGACCTGTCCTACAACCCCGAGCCTCCCAGCCCCTACCGAGTGGGGTGGAATGAGGGCTAAAGGGGCCATGGCATGCGTATCTAGTTGGGCGACTGGCACATTCTAGGTGCTCAAGGTAAAAGGATTCCTCTGTTTCTTCCTTTCCTCTCCCCCTCCTCTCCTCTGTCCTTTCTATACACAACTTGCTTTGTACTTGACCCCTTTCTCAACGCAGGCTCCCCAAGGGGAAAAATGTAGACGGGTCCCTTAGTGGGCCACAAATTGGCACCCACAGCTCTGTGTCCAGATGTCCTGGTGCCTGCCCTTGAGCCCCAGCCCGCAAGGGGGCGGAGGTGACAGGCTCCCGGGTTGGATAGCTTCGGGGAGGCGGGCTGGTCCAGCGCGCGCGCCCGTGTGCTGTGAGGGCGCGTGCACGTGCAGCCCGTGGACCTGAGCGCGTGAGCGACCTCAGTGGTGAGTAGCTATGTCTGAGTCGAGTTAAAACGACCAGGGGCACAGCGACCACGCCCGCCGCCCTAGAAGACGCGCAAGGTCCACGCTCCTCGCTCGCAGCACGCCTCGCCCGTCAGACCCCCGAGAGTGCTATGGCGCGCGGTGGCCAGTAGGTGGTGGTTTGAGCACAGGCAGAGGGCAGGGTCGGGCCAGGGTCTGTTTTACTACTTACACGTTGAGAGGCTGCCAGGCTGGCCACTGAGCTTTGGCTTTGATGACGGTAAGGACCTCGTCACTCTGAAAAAAAAAAAAAAAAGACCACAGATACTTAGTGAGGAGAGTCGGGGTCACGGGAACAAGAGGCTTTGACAGGGCGACAGTCTCCACTGCCACTCTCTTACCTGTGGTTAAGGCTCTACCTGCCAGGTGAGGGGCCATCACGCCCTAGGGTGTGGGAGTCTTAGCTTGGAGTCTCAACAGCCGCAGTGGAGTGGTGGTGCTGGGGGGGTCCCTGTGCCTGATTGGTCCTGACTCCCAAGGGTCCCCTGAGCCACACCATTGGTTTCCAGTTCAGCCCCTACCTGCCTACTGGAGCCAAGCACTGGCCTGGACTCTACCTCATGTCACACTGGCCTGTGTGTCCAGCCAGAGGGCAGGGCATGTGCTGTGTCCAGCCACGCTTAGCTGTTACCTGACCTGGGGGATTGTGCACCTCTGTCCCCCCTTCCAGGAAGATACCCCTCTCCCCCTCAGTGTCTCCTTGGACAGGAAATTCACAAGGAAGCCCAGCATGCATGTCTTTGCCACTCATGTTGTCTTGCTCTGTCACCCTAGACAGTGTGTAGGGGGCCCTTAAAGCAGAGGACCCAAAGGCATTTTTGAAGAAGAATTTGATAAATTACATTTTGAAGGAAAGCAGGAGATAGTCATTATGGGCAAAGATCAGAACTTTGTTTATCTTTATTAACTTTACTTGGAGGCTTCTTAGGATTTTTAAAAATTTATTGATTTATACATATAAGAACTGGGGTACAGGCCAGAGGTGTGGAAGGGTGAGAAGATTCACCAAAAATAGAGTGGGGAGCAGAATAAGCAGATGTACTGAAATACACTGCTGAGGGGAGCAGTGGGCGGGTCAGGAGAGGTCTGCTGTGCTTTGTGGGTCACTTCCCTGGCTGTGGATCGAACTCAGGCTGCAGTGGCCACGGATAGCTTCATAATGCTGCTCTTTAACCTGCTGCACCATCAGAGAGGACCCTCTTTGGGTTTTTTTATTTCAATAACACTTTTGGGTAATAAGTATCCTGATCTTTTCAGGTTTATTACTTTTGCAGGTTGAAATTCACCGCTGGCCGGGTCATTCCCCAGAGTTTATTCAGCAGGTGCTGGACCTCCCCACTCCCTGACTGGGGCTCTGCAGTGCTAAGACATGACAGGCCATCATACATAGAAAAGTCCAGTAAGTCACCAGCTGGGGAAAGAAGACCCTTATTGCTAACTGAACTTGTTCCTGAATTGTGGAAGGGCAGAGACTTGCTTGGCTGGCTCACAGCTCTGCCTCAGACCTAAGCTCTGTGCCTGGTAGTAGGGGATGAATACTAGGATATATTTGGGATGAATTGAACTTCTTAGTTGCTCAGTATCTTGCTTAGACAATCCCACAGACTTGAGGCCCAGGCCGGAGCACTCATTCAACCCCAGGGAATGGATTGCGGGTGGCAGTGGGCCTTAGAGAGGAGGGGGCTCAAGATGGGAACCTACAGGTGGTCCTGGATGGGGTGAAGGGCAGAAGCCAGGCCTTCACTGACAAGCCGCAGGGTAACAGAAACAGGCCTCCTTTCCCCCAGGGAACCTAAAAGTGCCTTGTCAGGCTTCCTGGGGGTCCCCTCTTGTGTTCAGAGGAAAGAATCCTTGCATGCAGAGACACCCCCACATTCAGATATGTGCGGCTAAAGCATTTCCAAATCACAATGGAATGGTTTACATTTTTCGTAGATTTGTTTATTTGTTGAGACTGTATCCTCATCACTCCTAATAAATATCTTTTGAATGATGACAGGAGCAAGAAATCACATCAAAACACGACCTATCTCCCTGATGCCAGGCAGTGTCTCCAGAACCTGGCTTTCCTGAAGTCACCTCATCTGTCTTGTGTTCCACCTTGAGCTCTTCCTGTGACCCCAGAGCCTGCTCTTGCCCTGGTTGGGCCCCAATGCCAGAGGCTGACCTGGAACATCGCCAGCTTCCTTTCACCTTCTGCCCCAAGACCTGCTGCATTCACATGGTAACATTTTGCCATTTCCTAGCCTCATACCTTAACAAAGCCCTGTCTCCAGTATCTTCTTGCTTTTCCCTAAACCATCTTCTATACTGCTGCTAATCCACCCCACCATTACCTGGCTAAGCCCACCAGGGGCTTCCCTACAACTTCTGTGACAATTTCTTCATTCCTGAATTTTGCCTACATGGCCCTCATCATCTAGCTACGATACACCTCTTTTTTCTTTGATCTTTATCTCCAGAACAATACATGCTCATTATAAAAAGTTTTAGCATCACACACAATGTAAATGTTGAGCTCATTGCACATGCGCATCTTCCCTGCCTTCCGCTTTGCCCCCCTCATCTGGGATGTGACTGCTCTCCCTTTGCTGATTTTTAAATTGTTGGAATTCTTCACATTATGGTAAATCACATCAATTTTTATAAAGAAGAAATCCAAGATAGGAGATCGCATAACGAGATACTGTCTGATGACAATCCTTTTGCCCTTAAAGAAATACTTCACAAAAAATAAAATCAATGTGGGTGGAGCTAAAGTAGTCATCAAGTCAGACTGCTGGCAATTCACTGGGCATTATAATTAGATCTTGGTTTTCAAGTTCCAACTAATGACATATTGATTTTGCTTTTGCTGTATATAACAGCAAGAATTGTTTGTGCCCTCTCTTAGTGCTTATTTATGATGATAAAATTCCATTGCTATGTGTTAGAGCTGAGGAGGCTTCTAGGGTGGCGAGTCCTCATGTGCGTGCATTAGAACAGCTTCTTGCTGCAAATTGTTTCATCTGGTGCTTATGTGCTATGTGCGTGATCAACAGTTTCTTGTCTCTTGTTTGTCATGACTGTGTTATCTGATG
Source organism: Condylura cristata (assembly GCF_000260355.1). Lineage (NCBI taxonomy): Eukaryota > Metazoa > Chordata > Mammalia > Eulipotyphla > Talpidae > Condylura > Condylura cristata. Next base: position 29,715,597 of record NW_004567116.1, read on the forward strand.
CAATAAAACAGGAGGATTCTGGAAAGTTTATTTCAAAAGCTAAACATTTTGGTTCAAGAAGGAAAACCAAAGTTCTACAGAATCAGTGAGTGACTGACCTGTCCCTGGTCATACCCAAGTGCTATGGACAGTCAACAGAAATTGTTGGAAAAGCTAAGCCACCTTCTTTTTTTATCTACCTCCCTAGCTACCTACCACCTCTTCATTTTTATGAGTGTGTCACACTCGATAACACAGATGTTCTCTAATTCATGTGAGCAGTGTTACTGGTGGATATTGAGTTGTTCCCATATGTGATGCTCTGATGGCCACTTGAGTATGTGTTTTCTTTGTTTACATGGCTGTGTCATCAATTCCTAGGAACGATCAAAAGAAAACAAATTTACATTTTTGTAGGCTTGCCAAATTGTCCTCCAAATGTCTATACAATTTATACCCCAGCAAGAACGTGGTGTGCCTGTGTCTTCATGGACTGTGGACTTTGCACACTGGGTACTGTCAGTCTTTTTTGAGTATTTAATATTTACAAATCTAGCAGGAAGGAGATAGTGTGATTCAGCTCATACTCTGGGGTCATCCTGCATCCAAACCGTGATGGTATCATTCTAAGTTTGTGTCTCCAGCAAGTGTCTTGAACTTTTAGATTTTTCATCTGTAAAATGGGATTAAAATAAGAGTGTCTACAGCATGGGGATGGGAATGACATAATTCATGCAAGCTGCTTATATTATGTATCATGTACATAATGTATCAGGTAACAGAGCCCATATTAGCATAACGATTAGCTCTTTTCCTTATTCTTATTTACAGTCAGGCCAAGATGGAATTGGAATCGATTTGTGCTGCTTTATACAGAGTGGAGCATAGCATTGCATCGACAAACCCACAAAGCCTCAGGAGAACTTCCCCATATTTAAGCCCAGCTCCAAGTACTGGGAGGTTTATGTGGCTGGGTGAGTCTTGGACCAGGCACTGGGGTGACGACCCCTTTACATCCTGAAGAAAGATTTAAATTCACAGTGAGTGATCTAAACGTCAGGATTCAATAAAAAGCAATTTTAACATGTCTCTGAGGCACAATGGGGATCTCTCAAGATTCCTCAGCACTTCTGAATCCCCCATAGGACTCTTTCCAAATAACACATTTCAGGGTGCACACCATTCCTGCTGGTGTGGATAAGGTCAGCACTTTCCTAGATACCCGGCAAATAAAACTTAAAAGAAAAAAAAAAAAGAAACTACATGTCATCACCTCCACCTTCAAGAGGACAAGTTCATTAATTTTGCTTGTGGTAAACCTACTGTGAAGCTGTCACAATTCTATTCAAATTTCATAGCTGCTGGCACCAAGTGGAAATAGCACAGCCCCAACCTGGCCAGGAGATCAGATCCAGAGGAAGGAGGGTTCATGTGGAGGGAAAACCATGCTGGCATGGGTCAGAGGCAGAAGCACTTACTCTCAGAAGATGCCACGTCTGAGCAGAGAAAACACAAGATAGTGAGTCTGGGGTCTGGACCAACCTTGCACCATGCACTCCAGAGTCAGCGTGCAAAAAGGGAGACCTCCAGCCCCTCAGCTGGGTCCATAGAGAAAGACTGTGGCTATTGCCTCCTCCTCCATAGAGAAAGACTGTGGCTGTCGCCTCCTCCTTGCCTTGCTCTTCATCTCCTTCTCTATCCCTGCATCGTCTCAGCTCCTGCACAGTTGTCTGTAGCTCCCAGTTCTGAATTACGACTCGTGTGTCCGTGATGAGGCCCTCTGCTCCCGGAGACACTGGGCTAAACTCCCTGAACACTCGGTGACCTCCCCTACACCTGCAGTCTGGGAGTCAGGCAGAAGGACAAGCCTTTCCCCACAGGAAGAAAATGGGGTGTAACTCACAGAGAGGGAGGGAACTGTAGGAAGGGTAGTAGCATTAGCAGTCGTGACCTGTTGTTTCCTTGAGCTAGGAATTACCTTAATTACCTTATATATATGACTTATTAGATCTCTACAACACATATGCAAGGAAGGTACATTTGTTTTAATCTTCAGTTACATTTATTTAGCCTAATTAATTGTACAGTTAGTCAATGGCCAAGAGAGTATTTAAACCGCAGCTTGACTCTGAAGACCCCACAAGTTGCCCTTGAACACAGGCTGTTTAGGGGAGGAGGAGACTATTTAGGGTGAGTGGTGTTGCGGGAAGGCTGGGTAGTCTCTCCCCACCACACCCAAAGGACTTCCAGTGTTTACAATACTGTGAATTCTATTATGACACCCGGTTTCCTTTAAGAAAGGAGGCTCTTGAGTTGGAGAGAAACTGTTACTGCTAGAGAGTTGATATTAAATACAAGTGGAGGGGTCGCACACAGATACCAGCCCATTGCGTGTTCCCCCATTTGGTGACTTGCTTCTTACAAAAACCTATGGGGTTCCTATTATCCCATTTTGTGGATGAGAAAACTGAGGTTCAGAGAAGTCAAGTGACTCGCTAAAGACTACCCAGGAACCATGATTCCAAAACATGTCTGACTCCAAAACTCATGCTCTTTCCACTTCTACTTACTCTTCTTTTCCCCATCCACTGCTCATCCTTTCTCATTTTGCTCTTTTTCTGCCCCCCGCCCCCCAGCAACAGCCTGGCTGCCCCTGGCTGCCAGTTTTCTCCAAGGAGCTCTTGTTTTGTAGTGCAGGGTCAATATCACATCAACATCGGGAAATGCCACATGTGAGCAGAGTATGAATGTGAGCCTAAGGGCCGGGGGCTGCGCACAGGCCGGTCGGCTGGCTCCCTCCCTCCATCTTGTATAAAGACAGGTGAGGGCTTGCCCTAAGTTTGCTTTTTCCCTTTCTCAGAATTCCCGCTTCCAATCCTGGTGGTCCCCACCTTTGAGAGAATCTGTTCAGCCCTAGGTGAGTGTCCTGGTGATGAGCAGCAGGAAATGAGCCGTTTTATGAGGTGATAATGGAGCAATAAGCATCTTTAAAATCAATTGTGCCCAACGGTTGCCGCCCATCATTTCAACAGACTCTGGGTTTATTGGGTCCTAAACAAAATCAGACAACTCATGTTTGTTGGCCTTTACAGTTTGCACAGTAGCCCTCAAGCATCAAGCCAGCGGTCTCCATTTCTCAGAGAAAGTCATGAAGACCTGTCTTTCTTCTGAAAGGTGCCAGTCAAGGTCACCCATGGCCACATTGTCCCCAGGGCTCAGTGGCCACTCACAAAGGGCTCCATGTGCACAAGGACCTGTATGGCTGGCTGCTGTGCTGAGTGTATTTAGAGTTGTGCTGGGCTCATTCTCAGCATTCGTTGAATGAGAAAGAGGCTGTAGTGAGGACAGGGCCAGTATCTGAGCCCCAACCCGCCAGCACTCCACTAGCCTGGGAAGAACTGTGCCAGATGACAGTGACAGACCAGGGCTTGGAGCTGGTGGATGCCAGAAGAGCAGGTGTTTGTTAGGACAGGAGAAGGGCCAGGTCGCAGGGGCCACTTTAGGAACCCAGGTCAGAGCACCAGTTGGCCTCAGTGACCTGGGCTGGCCGTTGTAAGTGCTCGTGGCATGCCTTGCCCCTGGCAAGCAGCTGCCATCACAAACTGCTGTCTGATCAGCCATTTCAAAGCCAGAGAAGGTATCTGGAGCCCATTAACAGGGCTGCCAGAAGATGATGTGGCTGCACAGAAGCATCTCAAATTCAATTTCTTTTTATTTCTTTTCAAACATAGCCTGCTATTCCGATGGGAAAATTGCATAATGTCTATAGATAACAATTTTCCCACGAGACGGTTTTGTGAAAGTATCTTGGCATCTCTGACACGGGAAAGGAAGGACCTATGAGAGCCCCAGGCGCCTGCCCAGGGGTCTCCACCCACGCCAGTTGGAGGGGGCCGCTGTGAGGATGGCAGCGCTGGGATGGCCAGAGACAGGCCAATCTCTCTCTCTCTGCATGTACTGGGATCAGCCACAGACATTGATTTAGCTTGTTCTTTAGTGACCAAAGTGCCAGTCCTGGGTTAACCTCATTTTTGGACTTCCTGTCCTTTGTAGTGCCCCGGAAAGTGAAAAGTCTGAGTGGAAGAGGTCCATGGGCATATTCAGCTCCCCCTCCCACCTTCTGACCTTCCCAGGTGTTCCTCCTCTTCCTCTAACCTAGCTCCAGCAATGAGACAAACCTTACTACCAGGGCCACAGCAGAGAAGTAAAGCGGGCCAGGCCAGGTGAGAGTCTGACATCCCACCAGAGAGCCCGGTGAGCAGGTTCCGTGGACTTTCAAACAGATAGGGGCAGTGTCCAGGCCAGAGGCAGCCTGGGGAGGCTGAACCAACCAGGTGTGGCTGATTGTCCCCAAAGGCAACCTGCAAGGTCAACAACAGCCAACCCGGCCCTGTGGGAACATTTTCGGTGGCCTCAAAGGCTCACCTTGACATCTTTCACCCCTCTTCCTTGTCTCCCCCTCCCTCCCTTCCTCTAGGGCAGCTCAATGGTAGAGCAGGGGCTGGGCTGTGTCCTCCCTGTGTCCCCAGCCTGACTGGGGAAAGGAAGACAGGGAACGATTAAGGGATGAATAATGGATAAGTAGGTCAAACAATTAATTAATGACAAGCTAGAGGAAGCTGCTGGCCTTTGCTGCCTTTCCAGGGGACCTTAGAGAGGTCCTTCCTCGGGGGCTGGGAGGCTGCTGGAAGGTCTGTGAGCAGGAGTGGCACTGAGTATGTGTGTCTACAAGACTCTGCTGACTGCTGAGGAGAAGAAGCCTGGCAGGGTACGTGTGTGTGTGTGTGTGTATGTGTGTGTGTATGTGAGTGGGTGAGTGGTGGGGGGCATCAGAGACCCAGGCAGGTGGCCTGCACCAGGAGCGTGCAAAGGGGGATGAGATGTTGGATGCAAGACATAATGGAAGCCACAGGACTGCCCATGGGTATAAAACAAAAAGGGGTCAAGGATGAGTCCAAGGGGAGGCGTCATGTAGGCAGCTGGATAGATGAGGCTGGAGACATAAATTTGGAAGTCACAGGATGTGGGTGGCGGGTAAAGCCATGCTAGTGTGCCAGGGAGCGAGTGCAGGCGAGACGTGGGCGAGGAAGAGACCAAGTGCTAAGAAGGAGTAGCTGGGGAGGCAGCAGGAGCCTGGGACCTGTCCCGCGGCCTTTTCAGAGCCCTCTGCTGCCCCCCACACTCCCTCTACTGCCTCCACAGTTCTCTACTGTCTCCCTCCTGCCCCGCTAGTCCCAGCTCCCTGCAGACCTTCTGTCCCCTCTGTGGCCTGTGCTATGTGCTCGCTGCTGCCACCACCACCACCAGCCAGCAGGTCACGGCCAAGAGTGACAGTGGAGCAGGTAGGGGAAGTCCGCCAGCAAGCTCTTTCTGAGGAGGCATCTGGGAAGGGAAGATGGAAAAAAAACGGCAGAGGAGCAGGAGAAGCTCGAGTGAAATTAGGGCAAGTTTACATGTGGAAGGGTAGAGCCCAATATAGAAAGAGACACTGTTGCTGCAGGAGAGAGAGCTCACTGTGGGGAGCGGGGTCATTGCAAGGATAGAGGTGAGAGTCAGACAGGGGCAAGATGGAGCGGTGTCCTGGAGAGGAGAGCAGAGTAACGGGGTTACTGATGCTGCTCACTAGGGCAGAGGGCAAGGGCCCACTCACCCAGCAGATGCTGCACCGGCCGGCTGTACCCGGGTGCAGGAGACAGAGCCCAGGAAATGAGAGACAGCAATCCCTGGCCAATTCCCAGAGAGGGAGCCAAACCAAAGGGCAGTTAGTCAAGGGCCAGGGGTATTTGATCTTGGGGGAAAGAAAAGCAGAGAGGGCGAGGGTGAGGCCAGGGACAGGTAGGCAGGGCTGCTGGGATTTTAGAAACAGCTGTGCAGGAGGAAGCCTTCACTGATCAAGACTTCAGCATTATAAAATATAGGCGCTAGAGCATGTGAAAAGGGGAAAAATACTTTACATACTAACATGAGGACCTTAAGTAAAAAACCAAAAAAAAAAAAAATTACAGGAAGTTAGAAAAAGAAAGAAACAAACAAAAGGGGAAAAAGCACCACACATCTGACATTCTCACTCAGCAATATCACCAGTGTCTGTTCACCTGTCACAACTTGCACGCACACACACCTTATGTCTTCTTTATCCCCGTATTCCCTTGCACAGTGATGACTGCTACTCTGTACCTTACCTTCCAATTGAATATATGTTAGAATCTGATTTGTGATATTGCTCCTTTAATGATGAACCCAAAGGCAGCAGATAGTCATATATATATATATATGTATGTATATAAGATCCAGAAGCATATATGTGTGTGTTTTCATATGGTCTTGTTGTTGTTTGGGGGTGGGGGGGGTTCATCATTGAAAAAGCTACATTACAAATGAGATGACCTCCAAAGTATAGTAAATCTTGTAGTTTGTGTAACAACCTATTTCCTGCTGTACAACGAAATGGTAGGGATAAAATATTTGTACGTATGTGTGTCTTTCTATATGCAGAAAGTTTCTCTGGAAGGATACATAAAAACTTGACTGAAATGGGGTGCTTTAGAGAGGAGAATTGGGTAGCCCCAGAACAAAGAAAACAATGGGATATTTTGCTGTGTATCCATTTGAATTTTGAACTATGAAAATATATTGCTATTAAAAGGATGGGAGGGGGCCCTCCCTCATGGCGCAGCAGGTTAAGGCACAACATTAAGAGGTTAAAGCCACTTCCAGCATGAGTTCAATTCCTGGCCAGGGAGGTGACCCACAGGGCACAGCAGAACTCTCCTGACCTACCCGCTGCTCCCCTCAGCAGTGAACTTCATTGATTGGCCTGTTTTACTCCCCTCTCTCTCTCTGGGGAATCCTCTCACTGTCTCTCCACCTGTGGTCTGTACCTCAGTTCTGTATGCAAAAATAAATAAATCTTAAAAAAAAAAAAAGGATGGGAGAGGAAGAGGCTATGTCCACATGGTTTCCTGGAGAAGAACATCAAGGCTTTGGCGGGGCCTTCGTGTGGCCTGCGGGTGTGTAGGGGAGCAGACATCTGGATGGAGTGGGCTGGCAGCCAGGGCAGAGAATGAAGACAAGGCGCAGAAAAGCAAGGGGAGAACAGACAGGATATCTGATGTGTAATTTGCTTGATAATTTGAAAGCTTATTAGCCTTCTTTGGGCTTTATTATCTTAAAATAAAAGACGTTCATCTGTATGTGAAGATCTTCTCTTTCCCTATAAGCAGCTTCTGACCCAGCCTGCTGTCAGTTGGTTTTGCTAAGTCCTTAAATATAATGTTTTTCTTTATCATCTACCTCTATCCACTGATTTCCATAAAAAGCTTTCAAATTATTAAGTCATGAAGGTCCAAATGACCTGGACAGGGAAGAAATAAGAGCACCTTAAGGTGAGCATCAAATAAGTTTCCAGAAATGTTGCTTTCTTCAATGGTGCTATTTAAATGCAAAGGGATAGCTCCATAAGCTGTAAAAGCTTAACCCTTCTCATTCCTAAAAACCCTCAGGATCAGGGAGAGACTGGAAGATGATAGGAGAAATTGTGTGTTGCTTGCTGGCACTAAGCTTCCCTGTGAGGAATTTAAGATCACCTGTGCACACAGGCTGCCTTCTTCCAGGCATCACCTGGTTACAGAAATTTCACAACTAGGAAACAATTATTATCCCGTTATTACTGAGGCATCCTGGAGCAGGACGTTGTATATTTTCTATTAAAGAGCACTGTGTTGTATGAATAAAGGTCGGGCCCCTTGACTCCAAGTGAGGACAACTCTGGAAGACTTGGCCCCAGTCAGGGGCGCTGGCAGACGCCTTTGCTGGGCTTCAGCGCAGCTCAGCTTCACCCTTTGAGCATTGCTGCCTCTTCTCACCGCTCATGTGTGGCTCCCAAGAACATTCCTTGGTAACCTCCTATATACTCAGCTTTCCGGAGATCCCAGCTGCTCAGTTAGTGGGACAAAGAGAGGAAGAGTTAATCAATCAGTGACACTCTCACCAGGTAGAGTCCAAACGCTAAGTGTGATGAGAGAGCAGGAGAAGGGTGTTAGACCACAGGGTGCTGGTGTCTGGGCTCACCAGACACTCAAGACACCCAGGGCAGGGCAGTCAGCACTAGGTCTAGATTGTGAACTGTCATTTAATTGCAGTAAAACAGCTTTACCCACCACATTAAAAGAATGCTCCTAATTAGCATCTTAAAAGGTTTATAGTTCTGTTTGTGCTATTATCGTTATTTTGCTTATATAGTCACATGAGACCTATAAGCACAAGGAATTAATATCTAGTTATCTTTGTACACATTTAAATAATATGATGAAGAAAATGATTATCAATGAACCCTGAGGGTTTATGAGCTTGGACATACTATCTGAAAAGGATCACATATTACTCAGGATTAAGAATGATCCAATTTTGCAACAGCATGGTATTAAGAGTGGGGTATAGAAAGCTCTCTGGTTTAACTGTGCAATCTTGGACCTGTTACTTAACTGTTTGAACCTTAATTTGCTCACTTGTGAAATGGAGATCATGATATTTACATTTCAGGCTTGTTATAAGATAGGAAGGAACGTGCAGAATGCTTGTACCGCCCTGTCCACGTGACAAGCTCTCTACAAACACAGCAGGCCGGGAAGGCCTACCAGCTTAGAGTGCTGCTCTCTGCAGCCCTTTCCAGACCTGTCCTGGGAAAAGCCACGGCTGGCTTCTAACCCTGAAAGGCAGCAGGTGAATCAGGTTTTAGGTAAGTTACTTCAAACAGGAAGTCAGAGTTAAGTTTACTCACAGATAATAAGCAAATACACACTGAAGTCCCAAGGCCCTTGCAGGTGAAAGTTTAAAAATAGGAAACCAAGAGAACCTCTGACTTAAGTGTGAATCCAGAGAATTTTTCATTGAAGGACATTTAATAAATGATATAAATATTCTTGTGATAGGCTGGATATTGCTGCCAAAGATATCCATGTTTTTTCCTTTTTTTATTTATGCATACAGAACTGGGGTACAGGCCAGAGGTGCAGGGGTGGTGAGAGGCTTCAGCAGAGACAGAGTGGGGAGCAGACCAGGCTGACTGATGAAGTACACTGTTGTGGGGAGCAGCGTGCGAGACAGAAGAGGTCTGCCGCACCATGTGGGTCACCTCCTGGGCGGGGATCAGACCCACACTGAAGCAGACATGCTTGGCTCAGCTTCACAGTGCAGCACTCCAACCGCTGTGCTACCAGAGAGGGCCAGTATTATTGCTTTTTAAGAATCAGATTGGAGATTGCAGGGAAGGTGGCCTAGTGAAGTGTGAAATTATGGAGTAAGAAGACTCCACCCTTGTTTGACTTAGACACAATAATCCAACATTTTGGAGGATGATGCTGAAAAATCACAGTTCTTAAACTCCTCCCTGAATTCTCATGGAACATCATAACCAGGGCCCACGGCCAGCCCTGAGTCTTACAATCTAGGCTGAGTGTGGGACATTATTGTCACTTGAACCTCTCTCTGATGAGATGCATTTTCTTTAAAAAAGAGAATATCGATAATCCAATCATCTCTAACTATTGGACAATTTTCTCTGTGTCCTAAAATACAAATCATGGAAATAATACAAGCTTGAGTTGGTCACAATAAAAACAATTGGCCTCTTCTGCCCCTTTCCCACAGATCCCACCAGACTGTGCTTTGGCCTGTGGTAGGCATTTGGGCCTTAGTGGCCCTGCTTTGGGCCAACTCTGCTTAGGATGGGTAACTTTTAGAGCAGACAGGTTTGGGGAACTTGGGGTCTCCCTCACCTGGCCTGTGAACATTCCCATGGCCCCTCTTCCAGGGTTCTGGCCATCTCATCTATATAGTCTTCAGAAAGCAGCTGACATCTCAGGGGAGTGTAGCCAGCCCTCTCCAGGAGCTCTATTTGAAGCTCAGTTCTGAACCGCAGTTAACCTCCAACACCCATCCTTCTCCCCCCAGCTAGGAACACCGCAAGGAGGGCACAGGTCTCGGCTTCATCTCTGTGTCCCTCTTTCCTACTGTCCAGCACAAGGGACATGATAAATATTTGCTTAATAAATGAATGAAACTTGGAAAGGCTTCAATTGGTCAAAACTTGATTTGCTTACAATCCTGCCAGAGGTGGCTCAGAGCAATAAGGAAAATGAAATCCAGAAAGGATTTTTCTCTGCCAGATCCTTGCCAGACTGGAGCCAGATGAAAGAGCCCATCATTTACAACTCACCTCTGATCCTTACTGCTACGGAGCTGGACTGCCTGAAAGAAATTTTTTTTTTCATGTTTAATTCTTACCACTTGGCTGTTTTGCCATCCAGGTGAGGTGGTGGCAGGTGAAGGGTGAAGGTACCACCCAAACAATGCCTCTTTGGTCTAAGGATTCTTTTGAGCTGATTCTTTTGAGAAACTACAGACCCAGGAGAAGCTCTGCATAGGAGACTTTTTGTCAGGGAATTTATATTAGAAAGGGGGCCAGAGCTAGGAAGATAACTATTACTAGAGATCACATTGTGCTCCTGGCCACTTCACTGCTGCCTGCCAGTTCACCTAATTCTCCCCTCCCCCATGGTGATGCCTGGGAGCTTCTGTGCTCCTCACTTGCTGCAGTTAAGGAGACTAACTCCATTAGCCTTGAGAGGTTGGCTGCCCTTTGAATCTCCTGTCTTTGTGGGGTCCCCATACATAGCTATATATATGCAAGCAAAACTGTGCCTCCCTTCACCCCCATTAATCTGTCTTTTATTATGAGGTGGTGTCCAGAAAGTTACAAGGTAAATTCTTTTCCTCCTTCTGCACAAAGCACCTGGATTTGGGAATTCTCAAGAAACAAAGAATGGAGGCAAAGGAAGAAAATTCTGTTCCACCTTTACAAAGATTAGGAGGGGGCAGGTGGAGAGGAAGTAGGAGTGACAGTGGGGGATGGAAGGGCAGACACAGGACTTTCATGCTCACAAAAGTCTCATATTCCAGTCTGGCATAAACTCTGGAGTCACAGAGACACACATAAAAATTGAATCAAGAAGTTTATAACTTTTAACATGTTCTGCTACTGGTTGATCTTAACTATGGTAGTATACAAATGTTTTTATAATTCTTGTAAATGACTTTGGGATTAGCACAATTTTATTGCATGGTATTTTTGTGTTAAAATATTACTCTAATTTTGTTAATCTTGTCATAGCATTTCTGACCACACCTCCCCATACCTTCTTTTCATACCCAGGATCCAGTCTGACTCTCAGAGTCTCTGCTGTAGCATTGTAGGATTTGAGGGAGATTGCTCCTTGGGACGTATTTGAAATATGGCCATGGCATTTCCACTAAGGAAATTTCAAACACTACATACCAGGACTTTTTCTTTTTCCTGGAAGTGGATTGTCCAACATACACTAGCTTAGCACTGGTGGTGGTGTGCCAGGGCAGACCGAGGGGCCGCTGGGGGATGGGGAAAGACAATGTCCTAAACAAACTACACAATCAGGATTTTATGGGACCCCCTCAACCGCCCAGCCCAGACCAGACCAAGAGATCCAAGACACCAAAGACTACAAATCCTATAATGTCATCATCATAATGTCCCAGGATTACTGGGAACTGAGGGTGGCATTAAGCAGCTAGCTTTGGTATATAACCAAACATGTGGGACTTAGGGTGGTGGGTCCTTGGTTTAATCTTAGCTTTCAGCATGCTCTTGGGGTCCCAGCTCAGTGGAACTTGTAGGACACATTTACCAATATTTCTCTTTCTTTCTCCCTGAGTCATTCCTTTCTTCATTTTCTCCTTTTTTATAAGTAAGTAAGCCTTTATTAACCGTTTTGTGCATGCTGCAGTTTGACTCTCATTATAATCCTGTTTAAGCATGCGGGTGAGGATCCACATCAGGTCAACCCATTTCACACTGGGGTGGCCCTGTGTCACCTGGACCCGCAAGCCTCGCATGCTCTAAATAGTTTCTGTCATCCTCTGCTTAAGACAAAACATGTGTAAGACTTCAATAGAAAAGAATTGTTACAATTAGTGGGCAATAGGGAGAGATGAGAAAAAAATATAGTTAAAATAACTTTCCAGTGATCCTCCCTGGTGGCGCAGCGGGTTAAAGCACATCACTGAGAATCTAAAAGCCGCTTCCGCATGAGTTCGATTTCCGCCTGCCCCGGAGGTGACCACATGGTGTGGCAGACCTCTCTTGCCTGACCTGTCCGCTGCTCCCCTCAGCAGTGTACTTCGTTGATCTGCCTGTTCTGCTCCCCACTCTGTCTCTGGTGAAGCCTTTCACCGCCCCTGAGCCTCTGACCTGTACCCCAGTTCTGTATGCGCAAATAAATAAATCTTTAAAAAAAAAATAACTTCCCAGTGAAACACCCAAAATCACACCCCCCCCCGATGGTAAGTGTCCCAGCAAACAGGGTCGGCATCAAGCATGGCCAGAGAGCCCCTTGAGCCTGCCACAAATCTAAGGTACCTCTTAATCAGGACCCATTGGTAGGAGAAAAAGGCAAGTCTGGGATGAAAAAAACAAAATAAAAATCCAAGTCAAGATAAATGTTGCCATTGTCAGCCTCCCCATGGGTCTCTCACCCATGTCTTTTAAGTGAGTGCTTCCATGTCCTCAAGACCTGGTTCCTGAGAAGCCAGTGCAGCTTCTTCTTCATGTGTATCTCTGCTTCATGTGCCTCCTCCAAGTCTCCTCACTGAGCTCTGCTTCTTCCCTCCTCAGCCTTTTCCCAGTCTTGTTTAGCTTCTCACAGCTCTGTTCCACCCTTCCTTAGGGTGGGGCTGGGAGCTGAAACCTCCTCTTTCTATTACACTACAGTGGCAGAGGAGAGGCCAACCTGAAGCTGGGGGTGGATGGTGTTTTCTGACCTAGTGACCTTGAACCTGGGGCAGGACTCACGACACTCACTTGGTGTCAAGAGGTAGGGAGGCCGCAGCTTCATGGGAGGGGCTGTATTCAGTGGCCCTCAAACTGGTAATACTTCAGAATCAGTTGACAACTTTTGAAGTCTACTTATGTTTAGGTTCTACCTCTGAGCTCCTGAATCAGAGTCTCTGGGAGAGGCACAAGAGAAAGGAATCTTGTAAGTAGAACATGATAGAGCATCTCTAGATACGTTAGGAGCAATTATCTATCTCCCCATTACTGTGAAATGTCAAGAATCCCATCGAGATTGGTGGGTTTGTCTTTCCCTGTTGGGATTATCCTGCTCCGTATTACTGCATGTCAGTCTCATTGCTAGCACACTGCATTATAATTTTTACAACATACGTTCATGTCCTGCATCCAAATTCCAGGTGAGTCAGACCTAGGTTTGAATTCTGATTCTCCCTTCTAGCAAACCTGAGTCAATTCATTTCACTCTCTGGCCCTCAGTTGCTTCACGTATAAAATGGGTATAGGAACACTATCTCCCTTATTTGTTGAAGTGAAGAGTAAAGTTGATAGTCTGAAAATTCCCACTGTATTTTCTAAGACCTAGTAGATTCTCAATAAACCTTGACCCTCCTTCCTTGATTAAATCATCTTCACTTTCCCGGCTTCATGATGTTCACAAAATATGTTGTTTGAATCAATTAATTGGTTGAAGGAATAAACAGGAAAGCAAGTAAGGGGACAAAATGAACTAATGCCAATTTTCAGAAAGAAAAGGCACTGCCATGGCTGAAAGGGCATCCCTTTCAATTCTTTTAAGCATTTAGTTCACGCTAGATCTTTTATCATATTTCAAGGTCAGGGCCATCCTTTGTCCTGACGTTGGCATAATGAGCCATGAAAAGCTTGCAGCTTTTTTTTTCTATTTTAATCCCTCCATCCATTTAATGGGCTATATTTTCTCTGGAAACAGTGGGGTGAATCTCACCAAGGTAATGGGTAATAACATTAACATTACCTCCACTGGTATGATCCAGATATTATTCAATTAAAGTAATAACTCCTAATGCAGAATGAATTGTTTTTATCTTAAGAATCTAGTTCAAACATCAGCTCACCATCATACTCAAATGACAGAAATTACCTTTAAGTTATAGACCTGTAATGTGATGTTGAAATGGATTTCTAATTATATTTTATGATGCTTCATTATAGACATTTTTAAGGTCAGAGAGTATATAGCTTGTCATGTTTTCACTTTTTATCACCAGGCAATTTGAATTTTTAAAAACACACAATGAGTAAAAATTACAAAATTTAGAAGCTGAATCACTTCAAAAGAATGCTTACAAAAACAATGTCGCCTTAAAATTATTTAATTGTCACAAATAATTATTGTCACAAAATAACAATGTCACAAAAAATTATTTCTTAACACTAACACTAGTCCTCTGAAACAGAGTTGAGGAAGAAAAATCACCTATCCATTGTTGATTTCAAGAAATTTGTCAGTGGGATGTTGGCCGGACAATGCCTGAGTGTGGGTCTCAGGCCAGGATCTCACTTGGTGATAGGTGCACAAAGAATCAGCCAGAGGAACTTGTCCTGCCACTGAAACTCTTGAGATGTAGAAGAAATGCCCAATAGTGAGAAATAGGAAAATCAAGTGGACTTCAGGTGAACTCATGCATACTGGGCAACATGGCCTCCATGTGTAGAAGAGTCTTTTGTGAGTCATCACCTTAACAGAGTATTGCATGGGAGGCACAGTGGTGGAGAAAGAGGTATAGCTACAAAGTTTAATGCACAGAACCCTGGAACTGTCTTATCAAATGCATTTACTTTCATCATGGAGATAGAACTGCTTTGTGGATCAAAACATCACATCAACTGGTCATGGTATCTTCTTTCTTGGATGGCAGAGAAGACCTTGACAAAGGTCTTCCTTTCTGCCTTATTTCCACATGCCATGTAGACCACTCTCTTCTAACCACATGCTTTTCCATTAGCCAGCCAGGCTCCAATACAATGCAGATAGGTGGTAGTTTTCTTTGTAGACATTTGACTTTAGACGACATTTCCTAGTTGTGATGAATGGAATCTGAGCACCACTCACTTATCAATCAGATCTCATGTGTCATCAGAACCTCAATATATAAAGCAGACAGGAATAGAACTGTTTTTAGACATCTGAAACAACGTCAGTGCTGGCTAGGGAGACGTCTGCAGCTGGTTTTACTCACATCTTCTGAACTGATTCTTCCTCCTGCAACTCTCAGAAGTTACCTGCTCTCTTCATTATGGGGTCCCCTTCCCATAGCAAGAAACAGAGAAAGAGAGAGACTGGAACTTGGATAACTTTTCCCTCATATCTGAATTTAATGGTCAATGTTTTCTAGCAAAGGATAAGTTCCCTGCTGCTTTGCAATAAAGTTGAATGTGACACAGCAGGTAGGAACATTGCAATAAGAAGAAATAAGAAGGTTCCATAAACTAATATGTGGAAGAAGGAATCTGTATTTGTTCTGGTTCTTCTAAGTGAGCTAGATGAATGACTTCCCCCATAGTGGCAGTAGGTTGGTTGGGGGGCAGGCTGGAGGGGAATGCTTTCTGCACCTGCCCAGCACGAAAAGACCTGGAAAGTGGGAACAAATTCAGGGAGGGTCCCAGAGCAGAGCCAGATTCTTCCTCAGCTAAGACGGTGCTCCACTCCCACCCACTGGGCGCATTGTTCATTTCTCACAGCCTAGAGCAGAGCTCAGTCTCCACCATTCAGAATTCATGCAATAGAAAAGCTATTCTATCCAAATTGTCAACAGACAGAGCTCATTTCAACCTCGCCTGCAACTGGGAAAACAAATTATGACAAAGGAAAGAAATGGATATTTGCAGTTTGCTTTTCTAGGCTGTTCCTAATGTGGTTCCAATCTGCCATGAGCCTGTCACACAGCCTTCCTTGTGGCACTGAACCGTGCCGATGGATGGAGGAGGCTTGGCTGAGGTAACATTTCACAGGTCTCCAGGCAATCCTGTTACCTACTTGTCACCAGGGCCAGAAATATATTGACTGTGAGGGCACACCTACCATCCCAGTGCTCCAGGAACAAATGCCCCTCTGATTTGAAGCCGACAGTTCGTTCATTCACCACCCATTTATTAGGTGTCTTATATGTGTACCAGGTGTTGGGAACACAGACATGATTAAGATATGGTTCCTGCCCTCAAGGGGCTCATATTTTATGTGGGGGACAGACAGGAACAATAGTGATGTTGGATGATCTTGGCCCCAGTGCTGGGGCTGACCTAAGGAGGAAGTATTTATTCTCTCTGGAGAGGTTGGGTTCTCACCAGGTATCTCACAAACTGTTTAACATAGATAGGATGTAGACCTCTGGGGGAAGAAGAGAGGGTGAAGGAGGGAGGGGGAGTCAGACCTTTGTCTCTCCACACCACCTATTTCCATTGCCTTGTGAAGAATGGGTCTGAGGGCTGACGCTGTGGCAGATGTGACTAAGTAAGACTGGCACTATCAAACAGGACCAAGGAGGGCATGTTTGCATTTGTGACAACACACGTTACTAGCCTTAGTGTTAAGATGGATGTGGAAGTTCTAGGCTCACGGTTTGCAAAGTGGATCAGGATCACCAGGGGGACCAGACTCACAGGGGATCTTTGTTATTAACAGATTGTTGGACTCACACCCCAGAGTTTATGATTCAGCAGATCTGGGGTGGGACCTGAGGAGAATTTGTACTTCTAACAAGTTGCCAAGGGCTAACAAGTTGCCAAGGGATGATGACTGACCTAAACAATACCTGTCACACAGTAAGGATTCAACAAATGGTAGTTATTAATAGCATTAGCCATTGTATTTAGTGCCTTACAGAAACAGGCTAACTCCACCTTCATAGTCTCACTCTATTTCAGGAATTATTATTATCAGCCTTATTTTATATGTGAGAAAATGGAGACACAGAGATCTTCATATCTAGCCAGGTATATATCACAAACTTAGTAAGTAGCAAAGATGATATTTAAACCCAAGTTTTTTTGGAGTAAAAAAAATCATGTTTTTCTGTCATTCTCTTCTGCCTCTTCAGTAACAAAATGTTTTTGTTTCTCTATGTTTCATACAGAAGCTAGCGATTCAACTTAAATAAGTGAAGTCTAGAGTCACAACATTCTGACTTTACTTCAAACATGTCTCCAAATATTTATTTAAAATTATCCCTCAAGAGCCAGTGGAAAGACCATTTATTTCTTGAAAGTAGTGAAAACACGTGAGGGAACATGAACCCACGGAGCCCCCTAAGCCAATAGCTACCAGTATTTTTATTTTAAAAGGAAAAGAACACATTTTGTGAAAGTACAATCAGACCCCCCCCCCCCCAAATATACAGAGCAGATCGGAATAGCAGACTTTGGACACCCAAGACAAGTCGGGGTACTGGCCGCAAAGACTGAGCTATGAGAGTCGAGAGCAGGAATGCTTAGATACCAGCAAGAGAACATGCACCGCTTTGGAGCAGGTTATTAACAGGATTGGTGAGTGTTTCAGAAAGAGAAAGGAGGCAGAAGTCCCAGTGAACTCCCAGGCCACTCTACCTTTTGGAAAAGACTTCACCAGGACCATCAGGAGACAGCGGGTCAACTGGTTAGATCACACGGAGGCTGCTGCCTCATGTCTGGCTTTACCAGTCGTTATTGAGAGATCACCTTCACTGACAGGCGATAAACGATTGCATGAACTAGTGAGTCTTCTTCTTAGCCATTCATTCAATTGAGGTCTTTGTGAATTTCAGTCAGCTACCACTACTGTGTGAGGTATTTCTTTTTTAAAAAAAAATATTTGAGGCCCTCCCTGGTGGCGCAGCGGGTTAAAGCACAACACTGAGAAGCTAAAGCCACTTCCACATGAGTTCAATTCTCGCCTGCCCTGGAGGAGACCACATGGCGTGGCAGACCTCTCCTGACCCGCCCGCTGCTCCCCTCAGCAGTGTACTTCCTCGATCTGCCTGTTCTGCTCCCCACTCTGTGCCTCTCGCCACCCCTGCACCTCTGGCCTGTACCCCAGTTCTGTATGCATAAATAAATAAATCTTTAACAAAAAAATATTTGAGATTTTTTTTCTTTTTTTTTTAAAGTTATTTATTCATACAGAACTGGGGTACAGGCCAGAGATGCGGAGGGTGAGAGGATTCACCAGAGACAGAGTGGGGTGCAGAACAGACAGATCGACGAAGTATGTTGCTGAGGGGAGCAGCGGGCGGGTCAGGAGAGGTCTGCCTCACCATGTGATCACCTCCGGGGCAGGCTGGGATCGAACTCATGCGGAAGCGGGTTTAAACTTCTTTGTGCTGTGCTTTAACCTGCTGCGCCACCAGGGAGGGCCTATGTGAGGTAATTCTAAGAAAGGCCCTGCCAAGTGAGCCCAACTGATAACTGCAGAATTGTTCAATGAACGTCAAGTGAGCAAGCAATCCTTAAAGGGGGTCGCTGCATATTACCTGCTGTTTGGACAAAAGGCCCAGGTCTTACAGGTATGTTCAGACACCCTGTGATCCACCAGCCAGCCCAGACCAGGAGCCCTCTCTCCTACCGGGGTTCATTCATAAGCCCTGCAGGTATCAACTCTATTACTTACAGCTGAGTCGCCTCCACCACTACCTTTTCCGTTGGCTGCCAAGAAAGACCAAGAGGTGGTTGTCTCCTGATGCCCATTCCCCCTCTTTTCTAGCTGTTAATGACCTGCAGTCAGGTGTGACCATCTGACTAATACTTAGCCAAAGAGATGCAAACTGAGTCGATGTATATGGCTTTGGAGCACCTTCAGTAGGACACAATTTGACTTCCATTTTAGTCTCCCTTTTCTCCTTCTTGGGAAGAAGGGGCAACCAGAGTGTCCGTCCTGGCCCAGGGCACTGGTGCCACATGCTGAGCCGAACAGATGCAGCCCTCATCTCACTTTGAAACCACCTAGCTTCAAAAGTTGCTTTCAGTGAGAGTCAAAGTCCGAATTGTTTAAGCCACTCATGGTTAAGTTTTCTGTTACTGAAGCCATCCTAACATATTCCCCCACATCCCTCCTTGCAAGACAAGTTTGTTACAAGGGCAAGAGGATTTGAAACCATCTTTAAAGCCTGACATCTTTAGTAAATTTGCCAGTTGGGAGTGGTACAAGCCTTCAATCACCATGGCTGATTCATCCTGCACAGCCTTCTGCGTGCTCCTGCAAACTGATGTCAGCTTCTGGGGATTCCAGGCTCGTGGTTGACAGAGAAGATGGAATTCCACACCACACTATCTCCCCTGCCTTCTTTCACCTCCTGGTCTATGGGGAAGACAAGTTAACATATTACTTAGGCTGGCCAGGAATATCAGGTGTAGGGGAAACCCCAGAAATTCCCTTGGTTCTTTTCCCCCTCTTATTTTTTCCTTTAGAAAAATTAGCTTACACAGGCTCCTCTGAGACCCATGCTAGAAGCACTGTTTTCCATTCTGTCTGAGCTGAAGTGAAGGGAACAACCTCTCTGAGCAAGGCCATGCATGTTCTTATTCCTTGGCATCAGCCTACCTTGGACCACCAGGTAGAGGGGAATATGGATCATACCTGTGACTCCCAGATGGGTACGAAGGGAATTTTCCAACAGTTTCTCAATATAAGATTTGGGAGATGTATGTCTCCAGGACTGAGAGTGTCTCACCCAGGATAGCATCAAGGAAAGGGTTAAACCTCAGGAAGGGAACTGAGCCCAAAACCAGGCAGAAATGAC
>NW_004567116.1:29735422-29840817 GCF_000260355.1 Condylura cristata
GTTTTAAGATTTATTTATTTATGCATATAAGAACAGGGGTACAAGCCAGAGGTGCAGGGGCAGGATTCATCAGAGACAGAGTGGGGAACAGAACAGGCAGATCTACGGAAACACACTGCTGAAGGGAGCAGACATAGGGTCAGGGGAGAGGTCTGCCATGCCCTGTGGGTCAACCCTCCCCAGCAGGGGATCGAACTCATGCTGCAGTGGTTATGGCTAGCTTCATAGTGACAGCTGTTTGTGTTTGTTGACATCAGGGGCGTGGTGCATGGGTGTGCTGGCTGGTTCACTTAAAAAACAGAAAGTCTTCTCATGTTCTAACATACCCTCAGTGCATCTTGCTTACCAAATCCTTGCTGATCTCCTCAATGGATCATGTATGACATGACCTGACTATACATTTATTTTAATTTTCCTTGTAGAACAGCTAGCCCATTTAAAAAAATTCCTTTAACCAGATTGAAGGACTTTTGAGTGTAGAGTCTGTTTCATATTCTTTCTAATAGCATATACCACAGTGTTTTGAACATAGAAATTGTTCAATAAATATCTTCTGATTAATTATTATTGTCAGCCTTTTTTTTTTCTGTTGACATTTGTAAACCGATTAGGGATGTTTTTATAGTGCATTTTCCTCTAAATGATAGAATAAACACAGAAACCCATCACCAAGAAGCCACAATAAATCTTAAGCAGAAGAGCTAAACTAACCACATTTAAGAATGAAAAGGGGGTAGGGAAACAAGAGAAGAATTTGGAAGCTGAAACTTTCTGTGTCTTAGACCAGCTCCATGCAGATGAACGCCCTCTGAAATCTTCACCAGCCTTTTCCTATACAAAGTGCTTTCTGACTATTTCTCTACAGTATTGCTCCTATTTGGACACAGAGTTTCATTTATTAATCAAACATAATTGGGCCCCATTTCAAAAGGATGAACAAAGCCTGTTTTGTTGTCCCATTCAAAAGCTGGGTTTAGTCTGGGTCATAGTGTTTGTCAGTGTCTGCTTCCAGGCCCTGAAGGGTTGGATGCTGGAACAGGACAATCGGGGGCCAGTTGGTCAATTTCCCACTCCCAGGAGCCCTTGAAAGGGGCTCACCCAAGTGCTGGGACCTGTGATCGTTGACTATGAATGTAAAGCCTATATGGCAAGTCCCTTGGCAAGAAGGGTCTAGCTGCTTGCCAGCCCCGGGCACATCCTCATTGACCTGTCCACAGGCCCAGCTCAGACCCAAGTTACTGATGCTTTTTCTTCAAAAACCATCAGTAGCTTCTCATTGCTTATCTGTTCCTTCTGAAATTACAGGAAAGATCATGAAAAATAGATGGCTTATACAAGTATAATAGCGAAAGGAGACAAAGAGCATTATAAAAAACACTACTGTAGAACTTTCTATTTATTGAGGATAGACACTGTGTTAAGAACTTTACCAATATTATATTTAATCCTCAAACAAGTCTGGAATGTAAGTAACATGATTCCTAATTACAGGAAAAATGATGTCCGAAATGCCTTACTTAGAATCAGACAGCTGAATTAGTGGGGGGAAGTGGATGAGAATTGAGGTGTGATTCCACATATGAAACATAAAAAGAGATTAAACTACTTATTTAGGAATACTGTACTTAATCCTAGTTATTATACTCCAAAGAGGGCAGGGAAATAGGATACAATCAAACCAGTAGGGCCCTCCCTGGTGGCGCAGCGGATTAAAGCACAGCACTGAGAAGCTTAAGCCACTTCCACAGGAGTTCGATTCCCGCCTCCCCCGGAGGTGACCAAATGCCGTGGCAGACCTCTCCTGACCCGCCCGCTGCTCCCCTCAGCAGTGTACTTCGTTGATCTGCCTGTTCTGCTCCCCACTCTGTCTCTGGTGAATCCTCTCACTGCCCCTGCACCTCTGGCCTGTACCCCAGTTCTGTATGTATAAATAAATACATCTTTAAAAAAAAATTAAACTAGTAACAGAAAAAACATTTAAAAGTTTTTTTGGGAAAAAACAGGAACACCCAACATCTAGTGAATTCCTTTAAATTTCAGAGGAACAGATCATTTCCAAGCTTTGCCAAGTATATAAAAAATAAAATAAAATAAAGGCAACACTGGATTCCATCTAATCTATTCTTTCTGACAATGCTGATCTAAATAAAAATTACTGCAGTGATGCAGAAAAAAAATCAGTAAAAGAAAATCTATTAACATGAAATGATTCAACACATTTCAATATTTATCAAAAGAAGAGCTGGTAAACCTTTTATCTGTTTCAAGTAAAACAATTACTACCTTAACTTAATTAATATACCTATTTTAAATCATGAGTCAATAATGGACTAACACTAACAAACTCATTCAAAAATTGCCCTAAGGAAGAATGTCACTATCAGTATAATTTAATAATGCTTTAAGTAAATGGAACAAGAAATAAGAAATAAAGAAAGTAACTGTTGGAAAAGAAAAGAAAACATATTTACAAAGACTTTGCTGTGCACTAAATTAACAACTTTAGAAAGAAGGCAGATTTGGTATTAAAATAAAAAATATCAATAGCATTAGTACACACAAGCAGAAACTGCTAGAAATCATTTGTGTGTGTAGTAATATATGTATATAAGAAGCTTAGAATGTACAAAAAGATTAAAAAAGTTAAGTGTAAAGATGACACATTTTAAATAAAAGTAACTACTTTTAAAAAATTTCAGCAAAAATTATATGAACATTTATTAGGCAAGAAGATGAAAGTATATTTTGAAAAGATTAGGGATGATGAACACTATGAATTCTAAACATAGTACAAAGTATGTATTACAAATAATACAGGTGCAAAATTGGACATATAGACAGTAGAAGAGAAAAAGAACTGCTGAAATAAACCTATTTATATATGA
Organism: Condylura cristata; assembly: GCF_000260355.1. NCBI lineage: Eukaryota > Metazoa > Chordata > Mammalia > Eulipotyphla > Talpidae > Condylura > Condylura cristata. The sequence goes on from NW_004567116.1 coordinate 29,738,308, forward strand.
CAATTTGAGAAATTAAGGATGATAAACAATGGACAAAAGGGATGTTACCTAATAAGTGGTGATGTCAATTTAAATATTTATTTCTAAACATGTAACAAACATGCTCAAATGAATTAAAGTTAGATATATATTTTTAGATCCATAGAACAACCAAAATAAAACAGAACAAAGATTGCATTAGAAACTAAGAATAAAGAACTATGGAGAACTTTCAATGTGTTGAATAGAAAGAATAACAAGTGAAGAGATCAAAAGTTCAGTGGGGTAATAGCATATTTTAATGATAAAACATAAGAAGTGGAGAGAAAAAGAACAAACTGAGAAGAGATTTGTATCAAAATAGTAGAATCAATAACATAAGGAACTTGTTAAAATCAATAAGAACATATTTATATCTAGAAAAAAGTCATTTCTAAGAGCATAAAATAAAAAGTTGATTTAATAAGTACTAGATATCTGGAATAAATTAGAGATAACCAACTTAAAAAGTCATCCTTTAGACCAGGGGGGAAAAATAATAATAATGAACAACTATAATCCAGAGACATTTTATGGGGGGTGGAGTGGGGAATGGGATAAAAAATGGGGGGCAGTGGGGTGGAATGCACGAGGCTGATGGCACACAGGTGAATTGGTGATGGGAAGTCCACGGGGATTGCAGCTGAGATGGAAAAAGGCACAGAATGATGCAAAAATAAACTTTTGTCATAAAAAAGTCATCCTTTAAAAAGGTAACCCTAAAGTGTGACTTACATAGTGGAAAAACATTCACAATATGGGGCTCGGTGAAGAAAGCAGGCTATAGAGTGGCATCTGCAGAGAACAATAAGGATGCATGTGCTCTGGACCTGGGAAGGGATTCACAGAGATGCAAACTACTGTTAGCAAGCTGGTGTTGGGGATCAGTTTTGTGGGGTTTCTTTTGTAGAAGAACTGGGGTATAGGCCAGATGTATGGGGGATGAGAGGATTCACCAGTGACTGAGCGGGGAGCAGAACAGACAGATTGACTGAAATACGCTGCTGAGGGGAGCAGCGGGCACGGCAGGAGAGGTCTGCTGCGCCATGTGGGTCAGCTCCCTGGCTGGGGATAGAACTCAGGCCTTTGTGGTGATAGCACTGAGACTCAACCCCTAGGCCAATTGTGATGAACTGGTTTCAGTCAAACACATTTAAATAAGAAAAGAAAAACACAAAACTCGAAACACTTAGATTTTGTGAGACTTCTTTGACAAAAGCACAGAGTGCGAGGCCATATCCTTTCCAGTCAGCCCTCCATAAAGACCTTCCCCTTGGGGTGCCTTAGAAACCCTCAGTTCTACGGAGGGGGAGTTTGATAGTCATGGGCAAGAGGATGTTAATTGGAGAATGACAATTAGATTAGCAGGGTCAAATCACACCAACTTTAGAGACTACTAATGTCATTTCAGTGTATGAACTTCATACAGTATTTCCCTTCATGTTTCTATAATTGTTATGATAACAAAAATGAAACTCGGATCCAAACAGAAGTTGCTAAAAGAATTTGGTTTCTTTGTTAACATAGAGCGGCTTGAGGCTTGAGTTGGTGATGAGATTGTGGCTCTGTGTCTTTGAATTCCTTCTGAATAAAGCTGTTTGGGGAAATGCCAAGTTGCTATCTAGTGGAGAATTAAATAGCTCTGCATCCATCCATCAAATATTTATTGAGCGCCCACTGCCTGCCAGGCCCTGAAGGAAGACGGAGGAGGGAGGAAATAAGATGTGGACTCTTTCTTCTATGAATTTGCAGACTGGTCCAAGCCTCAGACACACACAATCATCCTGTGTGCATAAACACTTGCATCACTGCTTGGGGAAGCTGGCTGACTGCAGCAAGTCCTGAAGAGCAGCACTCAAAAGGCAAAATTAGAACTGAATTTTAGAACCGGAGAACAGGTCTATTTGACAGAGAAGAGGGCAGGGAGAGCACTGTAGATAATGGAATCAGAGGGGAGACTGTTGATAGGCTTATCTGGACCACAGAGTGTGCCAGGGGCTGTCTGAGAGGCAGGTGTGACATTCTGTATCTACTTGGAGGCCCAGCTTGTATAACAGATGAGAAACACCTCTGAGTGGAGCAGGGCTTGTGGTCCAGAGCTACCCCTGACCCCCTCCGGATCCCTGAAAACCTTAATCTGAGGGGCCACGGAACAAATTGGAAGCTCCAGCAGTTGGCCTTCAGAGCCACACAAGGATTTCTGACAGAAGAAGACCCAATCAGGTTGGTAGAGGTCAAGTTAGGTGAAATTTAAAAGATGACTATTACACTGAAGAGAAGCTCTTAGTAGTAACAGCAAAACACCCCAGCTGTCTGATTTCTTTCCTTTGTATCCAAGATGCTAACCATTATGGATTTTGGACTTCCCTGCTCCCAGTGCTGGACTGATCCAATTTTTGAAAAGTGGAGAGGAAAAGTCGTCTATGTTAATATCTCACCTGATGCCAAGGAAACAACAATAATGTGTCAATTGACATTGCTCACTCAGGGTGTAAAAATCTCCAGTGCGGTGGTGTACTTTTGTGTATCAGTTCAGACTTGGGACAGTATAGGACCTGCCCATCACTTTCCTGAACCTTCTGTGACGTGTGTGGAGGCAGAGGGCACTACTCAAATCACCTGGTAGTGATTTGGCAAATTCCGGCAGTTAGGAATTTACACACTTGTTTTCTCTCAGAGCTCAAATTCCCCACCTGCCACTTCTTTTCTGGGTGACAGTGTCTGATTGAGTGTCTGATCCACAGTTTTTTGGGTTGGATATCTTGATGTACTATAATCATTTCTTAAGGACACTGACATGCACGTTTCTCTTTCAGAGGGTAAAATATGAAGATGTATCTCAATAAAGCAGGTGCTGCTTCTCCTCACCAAGTCCTGCCTTGGGTATTAAGAGCAGCCCACCTAACAAGAAGACCCAGTAAGTGCCAACAGCTAGGTCTGTGCATAGAGCAGATCCAGCCAAAAAAATATCTTGCTAGAGAGGTGATTAGGTGATATTAAACGTCAAGATCGTAATGAATTACTCTCAGAGGTTTCATAAAAGAGAAAGATGGTCTTGTTTCTATTGCTGCTGTGTCAAACAAAAACATTTTTTGTCTGCTCCTTTGCAGAGAAATGTAACGATTGGCTTTTGATTTGGAATACATTCTAAGGAGGAATTAGAGGAGAACACAACCTCCTAAATCAGGAGTTCTTGGGGCCTGCCAGGGTGGCTGAGATTTTCTGAGCCTGGAGGGCTGTCTTTAGCTTGTTTCCTGTAGTATGGCATTTGTCTTTTTGGCACGGTGAAGGGTAGATCGAGGTTGATTGTAGACAGACACTATTAGTAAGAGCACAGAAGAGATTAACAGCACCATAGCCTCCAGATGAATCTGTAAGAAGCAGTGCCAACACCTCCGCTTGATTCTGCCCGATGTAATCAGTGATATATAGGGCCCCATGGTGAATGGCCTTGAAACTTGTATTAGAGAAAAGATTACCCTCTGAGAGTTGAATGAGTCAAATAATCGATGCTATTAGCCACCGAGAGAAATCATGGTAAAAGACGTTTCCCTAAGGGTTAAGCACAAAGACTGGATCTGGTGTGATTGAAAATGAAAGACACTGAAGGCTAATCAGTGATTTTGGCTCTAGAGGAAGGAATAGATTATCTGAGGGAGATGTGTGGGGGGAACTGAATGAACTTGGAAAACAGGAATCCTGGAGACAGGCTTTGGTGGTGCAGGATCCTGTCTGAGCAAGCAAGCAGAGGCTGGGGGTAGGGGTGTAAGAGATCCTAATCTCCCAGCATTAGAAGATGTCACCCCCCTCCCACTTCCTTCCTTATCTTCATTCAACACATATTCATTGAGCGCTGCTGTGGACTACACACTGTCCTCACATGGACTGTGTGCGTGCAAATGAACAGAACAGAAAGGTCCTTAGGGAAGTTGCATAACACCAAAAAATAAACAAAGGTACAAGAGTCAGAAAGTGAGGAACACTATGAAGAAAATATTAAAGGGTGGCTGGAGGAAGGAGAGAAGGGCTTTCTGCAAGAGGGATGGGAGGCAAACAGCTTTTCTATTCTCATGCTGGCCTGGGTGATGGAGCCTGGGAGAACACCCCCTCCACCCCTGTGCTGGGGTCATGCCTGTGAGAGCAACTTCTGATTACTGAGAAAAACCATGTTCCAGAAAACAAAGGGGGCCATCTCCCCACTAGCCAGAGGCTTCCCCTGTAAATGGAAAGTCAGTGTCTGGTGCAGGGTGAGGCTTCACTGAGATGGGGTGACTGGCTCGGGCTGTTTGACACCCAGCAAGTGTTCAGTCAGTGTCAGTGACAATTATTCCTGCTTTTGACATTATGAGATCCCTTCGGCACATGGATGGATGTCTCCTTAGCAAGTGACATTTACAAAGGGACGATGCCTCTGACTTAAGCTTGGGTTCTGCAGCGTTCAATTTGAGTTCACAATTTAGGATATTAATCATATTAAAATCTAATCTTGCTAAGAAATCATATAAAAGGGAAATTCACTCCATTTAAACTGGAATGTCTTTTGAAACAAGTCAATACAATGAAGAATTTATCCATTTTGTAGGTGAAGGAACAATTTTGTAGCTTAATTATAAGAAAATGAACTAAGTGTATTAGAAAAAGATGGTTTTTCTATCACCTTCTTATCTTTCTAATTCCTTAGTGAATTTTTTGCTTTTCTTTTATTAGAATTCATTACATTATAGTCACCTGCTAATGAAGTCGTAACTTAAGATTGGAGATATTAGATTTTGTCTTTATAATAATAATTGTTATTGAACACATGTGTATTTACTCACTTTTATATAGTCTTACATTTAAAGTTCAAATGAATGCCATGGAGTTGCTGTTTTATTATCCTCATTTTTACAGACATGAAGGCCTTAAAAATTAATAACTGGAAGTTCCTGGTCTCAAGGAACTCATACTCTGGCACACAAGACAAGCTGATACTTGAGCATGTTAATAAGAGAAACATATGGAGCCATAAATATGCCTTGGGGAGGAACATATGTAGAGACTAGGGGTGTAGAGGCAGCCTGCCCAGCTTCCTGGAGTTGGTGATTTTTGAGTAGGAAGGATTAGTAGTTGCTTTCCAGGTAGAAGAACAATAAGGGGAGAACATTCAAGAACAAAGAACAGCCTGTGTAAAGGCATAGGGGGTGATTTCTTGATATGGGGTGGGGGATGCCAGCAGTATGGAGAAGTTGACCCAAGTGACTCATGTGGATGGTGGGAGCGACTGAGGCTGGAGAATTGGATAGGCCAGACCAAGGAAAGACTTGGCCAGGCCTTGTAGGAAAGACCAAGTAGCTTGGGCTTTATGTTCTAAGCCAGGGGTTCCCTACTGAGGATTTGCACAGTCTAGAATGATGAGGTTGGCTTAGTAGAAGCGGGGGAGCTTATAGCTGACTGGCTGGGAATCATGCATAATCTAGCTGAGTGATTGAACCTCAAAACTGGCAAGTATGTGAGTAAGTATGTGAGCAGGAGGCAAAGGTAGAGAGGCACTGCTGGGAGTGATGGGAAGCAGTGGGGGATTCAGGCAGGACAGAGACTTGTGTTTAGAAACCCATTCTAGCAGTGGTAAGGAACATGGAGGTGGGGGAAGGCAAGGGGAGGCTGAGAGGGGGCAGCAGTGGAGGCAAAGCACTGGGAAAAGAGGAAGTTACTGCAACAGTCAAGGCTAAACATGATGAAGGCTGGACCAGGGAAGAGGGAGAAGAAGAGACGGACTCAAAAAGTATTTTAGGGTTCACAGCTACTATCTCTCGGTGTTGACTGTTAAGAGGAGAAAGAAAGGAGGAATCTGGGCTGATCATTTGGTGTCTGGATGGAGGGTGAGGTGGTATTATTCTATAGGGATTTTTCTGTATAGAGCAGTATAACTATTAAGCCTTTGGGAGAATGGAGTTATTCCATTTCCCTGAGAGGCATACTGAAACTAGCACCTGTCTATCTCTTTGAAGGGTCTAATGGACCAAATATTTTAGACAATTACGACCTTCAGGTTAAGGCTGTGCAGAATTTATTTTTCCTGCATTGCACAGAGCTGAGGTGCAGAAATCTGTGCTAAAGGGACTCTCTTTTTATTCCACCCTCAGTGTAGTAAATGGTGTCATGAGATTTTATACTAGAAAAGTTATTACTGACACCAATGAGATATTTGATTAGGAAGGAAGGCAGCTAGTTTCCCAGTGGCCTGTTGAAAATCTCTTTATGTCTCATTTGAGTCAGTTTTAAAAATACAAACAAAACAGAAACATCTTTCCCCCTCCATCTTTCAGTTTTAAAAAGAAGAGAGCAAAGGTAGCAAACAAGTCACTAAATAAATAATTTCACTTCAAACGGCTTTTGTTTATACAACAATACGTTAAGTGGCTGTAACAAAATGTTCTTCAATGAGACCCAAAAACACTTTATGCTAGGAGGAATTACTCCTTTATCTGCAGGACAGCCACCCTGAGATGCCCAGCCAAGAGCCCACGGGCTGGAGCCATGCAATGGTGTGTACACAGCCAGAGACGCCATCTTTGCAGGCAGCCCTGTGTTGTCTATCGCCACCGGATCAAACACGACTTAGATTTAAACCCAACAGATGTTCAGGGGGCATCTATTATACCAGGTCCTGGTCTATTTGCTTTCATATGCTCCACCTTTTAAAATTCCCAAAGAAGAAGCAGATTTGTTGAGCTTATAAAGACTCAGAATTAAAATAAGATGGAGTAAACACCTGAGGAGAGCACCCCCTTCCTTTGAAGACAGAGGTTTGAGAGCTGTCCTTAAGGTAAAGAGGGCTTTTTAAAATCTGCTTTTGCACTTTTTTTTCCCTTCCATCTGGCTTAGTGGGTTCAAACTTGAGTGTGCATAAGAACTCAAGGTCATACACACAAACCACATTTTCTGCAGTTAACAGGCGATTTCATGGACTCTAAGGACAATTATGGCTATGTGTGCTTTTCACATTATGCACTGATTTTAGAGCCAAAGCTTCCCCCAGGATGGGACGCTGGTCCTCATCCTGGTTATCTGCAAAGAGTTAAGGAAAGATAGCTTAAACTCTATTTAAGAAGAATTAGAAATTTGGGAGGCTATAATGCAAAACTGCTTGTCACAATGGACATTTAAACACAAAAACAAAGAGGCCAGAGAACTGAATAGGCCTAGAGGCAGACTCAGCAGGAGGCTAGTGAAGCTTTGCTTCAAGGCTTTCTTGCTTGGACTTCCAAGGTCCTGTTCTTAATTTGCATTCACAATTTTGTGTTCTTTTTCTTGAAAAGGACCCACTCCCAAACTGAATAAACTTTAAGCCCTATGGATTCTGGATTTGCCCCTACACCTAGCGGTCAGTACCCCTACTCCTCAGTTTAGTCTTGTGCTTTCAGGTACCCAGGCAAAATGGGATGAGTGACAACTCCCTCCGTGCAGTGAAATAGCAGGAGAGAAATCAGAATGCCTGAAATAACCAACCTGTGACTACCAACCTAATTTGTAGAGCCTGGGCCTACAGCTGCAGAAAAGTAGGCATCAATTTTAGGAAATAACACTATGTCACTGCCTTATTAGTTAATATTTAATTTACTTGCAGTTCACCAGTAATTCAGTAAACAGGCATTTATCAAGTTCCTACTTTGTGGCCAGCCCCGAATTAGATTCACAGGGATCTGAGGATGAAGAGTAAAATTTTTTATACCTACAGTTTGAGAAGAGGCAGGTCGGTGTGTATTGGAAACCTGTTAGAGAAATCTCAAAAGGGATGATGGGGTCAATTATAGACAAGCTCTACTTCTGAAAAAATGGAGAAAATACAGACATGGCTTGGAAAGCCAGAAACAGTTATGTTTGCTCTCCTTTCTTCCCTCTTCTTTGCACACGTTTGCTAAGTCTCCATTCTTTGTGTTTTTAAAGATTTATTTTATTTATGCATACAAGAACTGGGGTACAGGCCAGAGGTGTGAGGGATGAGAGGATTCACCAGAGAGACTGGGGAGCAGAACACGCAGGTCTGCTGAAACACCCTGCTGAGGGGAGCAGCAGGCGAGACAGGAGAGGTCTGCTGTGCCACGTGGGTCAGCTCCCTGCCAGGGGATCGAACTTATGCCACAGTAGCTGCAGAGCCTCTTAGTGCTGCGCTTTAACTGGTTACGCCACCAGGGAAGACCCTTCTTTTTGTTTTTTCACAGTTTTATTGATCTATATTTTACACACTATAACTATTTAAAGCCTGTAATTCAATGATTTTTAGTATATTCACAGTGTTGTTCAACTATCACCACATCAATTTAGAACACTGTCATTGCCCCCCATCAAGCCCCGATCCATACCCATTAGCAGCAACTCTCCATCCGGTCCCTCCCCCCACCCTAACACCCACTACTACTTTCTATTTCTGTGGCTTTGTCTCTCATGGACATGTGTGAGCACCTGTAATATATCAGACATAAGCCAGCAATGTGGGGTCATAGAACCCTCTTTCTCCCCACGTCCCATGCCCCCTAAAGTCTCAGCCATTCACTTGGAGAACACATCACCTATCCTTCCAGGGGTTCAATTAAAAATATATTTATTCATACAGAACAGGGGTACAAGCCAGAGGTGCAGGGGTGGCAAGAGGCTTCACCAGAGACAGAGTGGGGAGCAGAACAGGCAGATCGACGAAGTATACTGCTGAGGGGGGCAGCGGGCGGGTCAGGAGAGGTCTGCCACGCCAAGTGGATCTCCTCCGGGGTGGGGATCAAACTCGCAGTGAAGCGGCTGCAGCTAGCCTGCAGTGCTGAGTCCTACCCCATTGCACTACCAAGGAAGGACCTCGATTTTTTTTTTTTAACCTAAAACTGAAAGCAATGGGATTCAGGGTCCTATCCACTTTAAACTTTGGTCTAAGAGAAAAACACCAGGCAAAAGATGACCAGGCAGGAAACAGGAACTTTTTAATGCACTCTGTAGCAACACAGACTGCACACGCATCCCAACAGCCCATTGGACAACTTGTGTTCAAAGCCCCAAACTTGTATGCACCCTTTCACCTAGAAATCCCACTTTCTAGCACCGAGGCATTCATCAGGGATGGTTATAGTGATATGTGACAAGGATGATCGTCAGCCTGTCAGTACTTCTGCAACAGAAATAAGTGTCTGACAAGAGAGGATGTGACCTCTCAGTTCCACACACAAACCCTCAGTAGGTAACTCTTATTCTTTATGGGAACTACACCTGAGGGGAGAAATCAAATATTGTACAAACATGAACAATGATGTTAAAAAATAAATTATTAATAAAACACTCTTATTCTAGATAACACATTCTAACTTGTCCACACTCACGTGAAAGGGCCTTTCTGCAGCCTCTGCTTGTCATTGTCCCTGACTGACTTCTGTCATGAAAACCTGCAAGTCATATTTATGTCCACACTGTTCTCTGCTCTTGGAATTGTGCTATTGATTTTGGGTCCCGATGCGGGGCCTGAGATTTTCCCTTCTGCCATCAAGCTTTATGTTCATGAGAACTGATTTGAACTGCGCTTTGAAGAAATCCATGGTAGCGCTGTGTTTCTGATTGTGGAATTTTGCTGTATTACCTTTAATGATTCCAGATTTTGTTCTCTGACTCCAGGATTTTCCATTCATTTTTGTCTTCATCATTTATACCCTCTACTCTTTCAACTTACAATAACTTTCATCTTGTCAGAGAGCTGAAAGCCTGACACTTTCATCACAAGGTGTCATCAGACCTCGATGTGATCAAATAGAAATGATTTCATTAAGGACTCTGCAAACCCCACTGATCAGAGATGGCCATTTTTTGAACATTGGATGTCATCTGAGAGAAGTAAAACTTGGGAGTTGAAAATAATTTTTGTCCTTTTGCAATTTTAAAGAAGGTAGAGTGTTCTCTTTGAAAAGGCATTATTTCTAGCTCTTACTTGGTGGCAGGCAGTGAGGCAGGGGAATCAAATGATAATGTGCACAAGCACCAGGAACTTCCGCCCCTCTAACCTTCCATCACCAATCTCTCAACAGCCCTGGCTGACAACACCATCATGTCGACATCTTGCATAAAGGCCCCCTCCAATGTGTCAAGCATGTTCTCAAACATGCCTGAATATTTATTAAAAGTGTGCCTTTAAATTTATGAACCACCCCTAAAATAATAAATACATTAATACCTAACCAAAAATATTTTTCGATTTGGAATTACCATTGAAGTCAGTGTTTTTTACCCTAAATAATATTTAGAAGAATTCCTCTACTCTCAGTTTGATAACAACTAATTTATTCCGTGGTTAATTTAATTACTTTGTAATTAGCTCACCAGAGCAGGAAAGAAGACAAAATAAATATCTTTGTGATTGATCCTTTGTAATGAACTGGATGAGTGAGTAAACACACACATTTATTGCACCCTGTTTTTTTGCAAAGCAGGCCTGGATTGGCTTCAATTCTTTCCCATTACTTTTGACTGCTTTCTCAGTGAGGGTTTGCTGTGGGGCTTTCTCCATCAATTTCTACTCTTTAACTTGAAGCTGACCCAGTGCCTTACATTTGCTATTCAGGTTAGTCCATGATGAATTTTAATTTGCATTTATTGCTTAAGGAGTTGAAAGATACTTAGGGCTGTCAGACTACTTAGTGTCAAACCCACAGGTATAGCTTCATTAGGCCCTGAACAAAAAGGGATCTAGAGCTCTGCCAGATACTCCAGAGATTAAATCTCTGACACCAATGGAAAGGTTTAATTTATAGGCATAGTCTGCCTCATTAGTGAGGAGTGGGTGAGAAGACAAAGCTTCAGGGAGGTGAAGTTCACTTTTAACCAGAAGGGATGCAACCGCTGACCTGCGCTGGGTCCCTATAGGCGGCGACAGGGAGAGTGCAAGTGCAAGCTCGTTTTCCAAAGGCAGACCCCGTGGGCCTGGAGCTGTCTCTAAAGAACAGTGTTGTGTGGGCAAGCTGTGTAGAGACTCAGCTTTCACGGGAGGCTCAATGGGGGTCTGTTTATTAAGTGGCTGTCTTTTAGAAACAGGGCTTAAAATCCTGCAGCTCCCAGAGAGCTACGCGGGCCTGACTCATTCACAGGAGGCCATGGCTGGCAGTGACAGTGGGTGCCGCTGCAGGGAGCTGTGCTGAGCAGAGCCCCGCTGGGGGGCCACCTGCTGCAGGTCCCCCTGAATAACAGAGGGGAGAGTGGATATTTCAGTGTCTTTTCACCAGGAAAAGAGGAAAGCTATTTTGTTTTCACCTAAGATGTGAGCGCGAATAGCTCAGTGAGGCCCTAGCTCAGAACAGAGACTTTGAATACCAACTCAGCTGGTAGGGTCCCCCCTTGGGGCCTTGTCTGAGAAGCGGTGAGTCTCCTAATTACTGGACACCGACCAATCCTCTGCCTCTTAATACTTTCCTTCCCTAGCGGTCTAGAGAATATGACTTTTTTTTTAATTGATTAAACTTTTAAATTTCTTACATTGTTCATTTTTGTATAGCATTTGATTTCTCCCTTCAGCTGTAGTCACCACGTGGCTTATTCTTTTTTTTTTTTTTAACTCTTTTTCTTTTAAAGACTTCTTTATGCATACAAGAACTGGGGTACAGGCCAGAGGTGGCGGGGGCTGGTGAGAGGAGTTACCAGAGACAGAGTGGGGAGCAGAACAGGCAGATCTACTGAAATACACTGCTGAGGAGAACAGGAGAGGTCTGCCATGCTTACATGGCTTATTCTGATGAAAAATTTGTGCTCAGTACTGGTGCTAGCTGATTGGAAACCCCATGAGCCCCACCCTTGTGTGCCCAGACAATACCTGCATTTTATAGTCTGGGTCCCTGCCCTGCTTGTCTGCAAGAAGTAAGGGAGGAGGGAGGCCGAGCTGTCACAGACTGAGGAATGGAGACGGCCTTCCTCCAAAAGTTTCTCATACCAGATAGCAGCTTTTTGAAGGCAAGACATAATGATAGCAAGTTCAGTTAAAGTAAACTTCAATTAAAGTTCAGCAAATTACTACCTTCATTATTGTCGGATAGAAACTCTGAAGCAGGATGATGTGAATGAATGCATGAATGTATGGCGGTATTTTTACCTCATAGTCTTCTGGTTCTTGTGCCTACTCACAAACTATCACTGATGATGTTCAGAGTATGATGTCTAATAAGTTGGGGAAGCCTGGCAAGGGGTATGAGGCTAGGCCTCCTGAGGAAGCCCTATACTCTTCCACAGCCATCCTCATTATCTCCCAGGCCTTTATTATTATTATTATTGTTATTATTATTATTATTATTATTATATTTTTAGTTTTTTTACATCATTCTTCATTTTGTGCATTTTTCCATCTCGGTTGTAATCTCCATGTTCTCCCATCACCAACTGGTCTTCACCTTCATCTTGGCTATCTTCTGGGCATAGCTTCCAGTCCTATCTGCTCTCCCAACAGCATCTCCTCTGAGGAAAGACCCTCAGTCCCACGCCTTGGCTTTGTCCTCCTTGGAACACCTGACCTGGCCAGGCCTGCATTTGCTTGCTTTGGGTCAGGTGTGTGTGGCTTGGAGAAGAAAGTGCAGTGCAGGAGAGTATTTGGACAACAGTCTAACAAAGGCCTCCATAGACACTCTTTCTGTGCCAACCCACCTCTGCCCCTGGTAGGCGTCCGTCCATATTAAGCACAGCAATCTCGGGAATCCTTTCCTCTCGGCTTCCCTGTCTAACTTTAGGGACAGGAAAATAAATCTCTATGTTCACGCACTGTGGATTCCTTCAACAAATACTTACAACATATTGTGATAAGACTGACCATGCTCTAGCAAGACCCACCCAAAGAGAAGTTCCATCTTTACTTAAAAAATCCAATCCCGGCCCTGGCACAGCGGGTTAAAGCACAGCATTAAGAAGCTAAAGCCATTTCTGCATGAGTTCGATTCCCACCTTCCCCCGGAGGTGACCACATGGCGTGGCAGACCTCTTCTGACCCGCCTGCTGCTCCCCTCAGCAGTGTACTTTGTCAATCTGCCTGTTCTGCTCCCCACTCTTTCTCTGGTGAAGCCTCTCGCCGCCCCTGAGCCTCTGGCCTGTATCCCAGTTCTGTATGTACAAATAAATAAACCTTTTAATTAAAAAAAAAATCCAATCCCCTAATAACAGCTTTGATTCTCAATTTACTACTAAGTTTTTACCCATATGTTGTAGGGATCTAAGTAGCATGTATGTTCGATAAACTAAAAGGTAAGTAATTCCTCATGGCACCTTGTCTTTTATCCACAATTTGTTACCCACATTTTCAACACATGTTCTTTCACTGGGATGTTTTCCTTCGGAAAGGAACACATAGTGGCTTGGTTTGAGTTCAGTCAGTTTCTGAAGCTCACATTATTTTGTTTTCAGCACGCATCATAATTTCTTTTATTTTCTCAAGTATATTATGAAATGTAAGACCTACACTTCTAGGACTTTTGTTTTTTGGCTTACCAGTCTTTACTAAACCAATGAGAGCCACATACAGTAAAATCCTCAAACAGCCATTCAAACACTGTTGTACAAACCATGGAGCTGGCTGGCATTTGGTGTTCAAAAGGCAGTTTAGAGGGGTCAGTGCTGAATGAATGAAAGTGAAGGTTATTTAAAAGTGGAATATACAAAAAATATAGGAATGCTTGGTCTTGAATGCCTGTCTGTTCTGACCATCACAGCTTTCATAATCAACATAATTTTGGCAAAAAAGTGTATTTCCAGCTGTGTCAAGTCACAGATGTATTCTTTTCTGGGTTGTTCTAAAAATATATACAGATTGTTTTCTTAAGTTTTAAATCAAAATTCTCTTGATAGATTTTTGCTTTGATTTGGAATCTTTTGGCTCAGGTCTGTTTACGAGCATGAATCGGATGCTGACTCTGGAAGACAATTTCTGGAGCCAGAAAGTCATGCAGCCCTTGCTGTTTCTCCCATTCCATTTATTATTTCACAACATGTGCCCAGTCCTGAGAGTTCATGAAGAACAAAATGTGCCCAACTGCTTTAAGCGTGTCAGGAGGAAGAAAGGAATTGCTCTACCCTAAGGATTCTACTTTAGGGGAGGTGTGAGTGGAGGGTCTGTGGGAGAGGCAGAAAGCACCGGCACTAGGTTATGAATCAAGGAAGACATACAAATTGTCCATGAACTATCTGTAAATTTGATCTATGAGCTTTTCTAGGCAGAGATTGGTTTTTACTCATTCATGTTCTGGTTTTAGGGGGCAGTTGGTGCAGGAGTTGGGTTCCAGCCCAAAGGACTATGGACTATCTGAAGCAGCAGGGGGCCCTGGGAAGGGAGAATGAACAAAATCATCTATTGATGATTTTGATCAGAAGCCCTGAAAAAGCGTGTAGGAGGTCAGGGTTGTGGAAAGTGGCCTGGAATAGTGAAATGAACAAAGGCTTTGCAGACAGTGGGCCTGTGTTCAAATTCCAGTGATGCTTCTTGGACTGATGCTAGATATGTGACTTATTGCTCTAAGCCTCAAGTGTTTCCCATCTGTCAAATAGAGATGATAATAGCAACTAGCTCATCCTGGAGCTATACGATTAAACACAATGATGCATGTCAAATGTCTAGTGAGGCCTTGGTTGCCTAGCTGGCACCCCATAACTCAGAGTTAATAGTGCCAATAATGATAAAGCCCACAAAGACACAGTTATAAAATATGTGCAAATGGCCAATAAACATACAAAGATGTGAGATCGCCAACCTTTTGATCCATCGAGGGAATGTGAGGTAAAATGATATTAGCTTTATCTTCAAAATAGGCAAAAATAAAAATGGGGAGAATCTTCAGTGCTGGTGAGAAGGAGGGAAAAATGGGCTGATCACAGTCATGTTAATGACAGATTAATATTTTCTTGAATGGAAGATTCAGAATTGACTCAAATATTAGAGGTCCCGCTACCCATGGACATTTAAGTTGTTTTCAATTTTGTGCTTTTGTTGTTATAAATATGGCTGGTTGGAGTGTGAATGCTTTTAAGCTACTTGGGAAGCAATTTGGTCCTATCTATTATAGTTAGAAAAGATATTCTTTGACTCACTAATACTATTTATGGGCACCTATTATAAATAAATAACAATATAAATATGCAAATATATACTTATATATTTGCAAGTTTTATTATCCAATTGTTTATAACAACAAAAGTTCAAAATTTAAGGCATCTTAAATGTCCACCAGTAGATGCACATCTATTATTTGAATCAATTCTGGACATTCCATTCAAAAAGATACTAATCAGTCATTAAAAATAATGAGGTGTAGTCCATAAAATATTGAGAAAAGTAGGAAAGATGGGGTACTAAGGTTACAGCATTATTCTATTTCTCTAAGGCATGACTGAATAAACAGGGAAAGTTGGGATAAGGGAAAGTTGGGAAGGTCATAAACCATTATTCTGAGGATCATCACCATTCTGGGGTTCATTAAGGTGGGATAGGAAAGAAGAGATGTCCATTTTTTCTTTATTTACAAAGTGGTGGAATTGTAAATTCTTTTGTCTTTTTTATTTTTCAGCATCATCTAAACAATAAGTAGGAAAAGAAAAAAGAGAGAATAAGGGAGGGAGGAAGGAAGGAAAAAAGGAAGAGAGGGAGGGAGGGAGGGAGGGAGGGAGGAAGCAAGGGAGGAAGGAAGGAAAGGTGGGTACCAGTCACCTAGGTAACCTTAATGCTTGAAATACTGATTGATTGGATTGACAATGATTACTGTTTAAACAGAAAACGGCATCTTAAAAGATTATCACGGTATTTACTTTTTAAACCATGGCCACAGCCCTTGCAGTGATGGCAAGGCCACCGCCCACGGTGCCTGGGGGTGAGGGACAGCCTGGCCAGCAGTACAGCCTGTTCTGTGCTCTGCTGAGAGGTTCACAGAGGATTTCTCCAGATGGTGGACCCGGGCCACTCTGGGTCCAGATGTTGGAGCTGACAGGAAAAGCCCAGTTGTGAAACTGTCCTTAGCGATGAAAGAGCTGAAGCCAAATGCTACCCAGTGACTGCCAAAGCTAAGAAATTGCAAAATGCACATAATTATAACTCAAGAGAAGCCAAATGTTCTTCCTCCTAGGCATTATCACAAGAAGTTCCAGCTTACAAGATAAAGGGAGACCAAGGGATTTTACCAGACATTTTTCCTTTTAACCAGCTAAATGCCCATGTTTCTAACTTCATGGATGATGGCTTCGAAATAATGTGGTTTAATAAAATTTTAGGCCTCTCTTGAGGGATTTCACAAGGCATCCTAAGCTCTAAGTCTCTGTGTAAACAGGCTTCTAAATTACCGTTAACATCTAAGTCAATCTTACTGCCCCTTTTCATTAAGTTTGTTTGGATGAATAAATCTTAGACATTCCAGAAAATACTTTCTCTAAGTTAGAAGGACACAACAAACTGTGCTGGAAATTACTGAAAAGAAATTGGAAGTAAAAGAAGAAGAAGAAGGAGAAGAAAGAAAGAAAAGGCAAGAAAAAGAAACTGGAAGTCAGAGCAGCAGAGAAGTGAGGTGGGCCAGGGCCAGAAAGGTGCATTTGCGAGTCTGCCTTGGAGACCGTGAAGAGAAGAGTCAAAGAACACTGCGTCTTGGAGAGAACTTGTGTCTGCAGGTGCAGAGCGGCGTGGTGAGACGCCTAAAACTGTGGTAGGTTCTGGCATGAGGCCCCTGTGGACAGTGCCAGCATGACAGAACTCTGGGAAAAGGAGGAGAGAACTGTGGGTCCGTGGACCACGCAGAAAGTCCCGAGAGGCAAGGGGCTGGCTCACGAATTGAAGAATCTGTTTGACTCTAGATTGACTTGACCCATTTTAAAACATCACTCCGAATTCCGCATTCCATACTGATGTAAAATGTTCTACAACACCAGCAGGCTGCAGTCATCTGTCCCTGCATGCTCAGGTTGCTTCTGGTTTGTCACTATTGTGTCCATCCCTGTGGTGAACCTCTCTGGGCATTTTGCTTTCTTGCTTGGAGAACAATTTCCTAAGAATAGATTCTGAGAAGTGGAACAACTGGGTCAAAGGATATGAACATTTTCATGTGTCTTAACACACAGTGGAAAGCATTTGGAAAACCAAATTGCTTTCCAAAGGGTTGGTTGAACCCAATCACTTTTATTTCAAACTAGATTTTATGGGTGATTATGCAGGGCTTTTAATGAGATGTTTGGCTAAGAAATGATAGTACAAAACTGACATTTATTCTGTGCTAATCATAGCCTTTCTACTCACTGTCTTATTTAATCTTCACAACAACCCTGTAAGGCAGACATTATTTTCCCCACCCAACAGAGGAAGAGACAGGCTGAGAGAGATGAAACTCTTTCCCAAGGTCACCTGGTAGTTGAGTGAGGTGCCCCTACTTGACAGGTGGCCTGTTTTGACTTCCAGGCAGTGCCTGAAGTTTTCCCCCAAACCACGCTGCCTCCAACAGTTTCAACACTATCTAAGGGGCAACGAAATGCTGAGATGCACCCTGAGTCCCAAAGCATCACGAAGACACTGCTGGTGAGAACATTTATTTCAGAAATATACTTTATTTCACAGTGAAGTGAGTTGATTCTTTATTATCATGTTCTGTCTATTTCCACCACCAATACCTTAATTCAGAAACAAAGAAGGTTGCTTTGAACCACAGAAGAGGCTGAAAGTTCCCCCCTCCTCTTGCATCTTCTTCACAGTCCTGAGTTGACTGCCAGGCTTCACCTTCTGAAGGTGAAGGGGGTTTGGCCATATTATGATCATGATTATAAACACCTTAAAACCTTCAATGTCTCCATTTGTTAATAGGATCAAATATAAAAATTAGTGTTGAAAATCTTCTAGGGCAGTAAAGCATTCCACCAAGAATTTATTTCTGTGTCCCGTCCTGGGAATCCAGGGGTTTTCAGCAGGATGGTGTTCGAGACAGGGTCTAGCTTTCCAAGGGTTGAGAAGGTAAGAGTCTACTGAAGGGCAATCAAAGGCGTCAGCTATCATCTGTCTATTGGTAGAGAATCTTGCCATTGTTATCAGGCAGCTTGGGGTTCAAATCCTCACTCTACAATTCATTGGTGATGTGACCTAAACATGTTAAGCATCAGTTTCCTCATATGCAAAATGGGGTGAATGCAGAGCAATTACAGGGTTACTTTGAGAATAAAGGAGGTAGGATGTTTAAAGTTTCGCATAAAGGCCTGGTAAGTGTAAGTTTTAATTGTAAAGTTTGACTTGAGAAGTAAACTTCAGAAGTCAAACTTTAGCATTGGGATCTCAGGCCTGTCCAAGATAATAAGTGGAATCTAGGCAAGAGGAGAAGTCTAGCTGAACCAAGGTGGTAAAGGTGGGTAGGGAACAAGAAGGAAGAAATGCTGGGCAGAAAACAAGGCCAGGCTAGCGGGTGCAGGAGCTTGTTTTTCAGCTGCTTAGAGAACAGACACACCAGGCTTGTTTGAAGGCAGAGTCAGAGCTGAGGCCTTTCGCAATTCGTGCTACACTCATGCTCTATTCTGTCCTGTATTCCCAGCCCCTGCCCTTCTAAGTCCATTGCTGATCTGTGCACCCACATCTGTGTCACGTATTTCCCCTGGAATGCCTCCCCCTCCTGCCAGCCCAAATCCCATCAGTTCTTCAAGGTCCAGAACAAATCTCTGTTATCTATACAGCCTTTCTGGAACCTCATTCTACACTTCTCCCAGCAGCCAGAGCTGAGTTCTTCCTTGTTCATAGTCTTCTGAGAATTGTTCTTTTCACAATTCACTTAGCAATTAATCACGTACTGTCTTGTGATGCCTATACTGTTGTTGGCTTACACAGATAAAAATATCTTCTATGCCTGTTTAACTTGTCTGACTTGCCTCTGAAGGGGAGTTCAAAGGACAAGCCAGAAATCACTAATAAGGGAGAACTTTCAGAGATAACAACAACCACGGCTACATGCTTTTCAAACTTATTTTGCATGTATTATTTCAATTGTACAACATGGAGGCATATATGTTATTATTTGGCGTTCCTCCCCTATGAGATCTAGAGCAAAATCTGACACTATAGAGCAAAATCTGACTATAAGTCCCCTTGCCCCTTTCTTCCTCCTGTCACTTCAGACCCATTGGGCTGATATTAAAAAATAAGAACTTCTGCAATGTTCACATTAGCTCTGACCTGAAGAAGTAGCCAGTATGAGAGGAAAGGGTGTACTTCAGCCTGGGAGTAGCTGTAGTTCAGCAGGATCCATGGAAATGTCACAAAGACAGAGATCCACTGGGGAGACAGAGGACAGATCTACTCACTAGGCGTAAGTCAAGTGTTTGCCCAGGGACTGACATTTAGCTCCAACTTCATTCTGCAGTGATGTTTGATGCTATTTGTGGTGGGTTGTTTCTGCATTGTAATCTCATTGAATATAATTCATTATGCCACATAGGTTTAGGTTCTCCAGGGGTTGAAAAGGAATGTCAACCTCTCACTGACTGATCAACACTCTGATGTTTAAGGTAGGCTGGTTTTAAAAATCATCTCCTTGTAGATCATGCTGTGGTCCTGTTTATAGACCCCCACTGAAGCACATATACTTCAGCAGATACTGTTTTTGGAAGGCAGTGCCACCAGTGTGGCTTCCATGGAACCCTTGCCAATGGAACACCATCCAAAGAAGATGAATTGGATTCATGAAACCAAAGCCCTATACACTTTGTAGAATTCAATTAAAAGCAGTAAATTCTGAACCAAGCTTTTAGTCTGTTCCCATATTCTTCTGGGAAAATGGTTACAAGATTCTATCAATGAGTTACGAGACCTGTCAACTCCAGTTGAGAAAGACTTTTAAGGAAAAGGAAACGGAGATGGGGGCGCAGAACTTGCACAACAGTCAGGGCTGGTCGTAAAGCGAGGGAAACAAGTCATAGAGGTGTTGGATGGTCAAGGGTGGGATAGATGCCCTAGACAAAGTTGGCAACTAAATTGAGCCAGGAGCAGTGAAAAATAGATATCAAATTTAGAAGTGATTGGCTTTGAGGACAATGGAGAGAGTTTCAGCTAGGCCCTGTGACAGGAGAATCTGTGATGCTATGCTTGCTTGCTACGAATAATTCTACAAGAACATGTGCTTTGCTTTGGCATTCCTCGTGTCTAAACAGAAATGTGGGAATCACAGGAGAGATTTGTGTGACAGTTAGGCATGGAGAGCCAGGTGTGCATAGCAGTGGGGCAGAGTGGACGGATGGAGGGCTGGGATCTCCCTGTAGTCTCCCTTGGTACACACTTCCTGATGGACCTATCTGCTGACTTGAACAGCTGGTGCTTTTGTCTTGCACGGACATCTTGTGCTGGAGAATGAGTACCCTCTCAAAGAGGGGGTGACAAGAATATAGTGACATGCTGCTCTGACCAGAGCTTGCAGGTTCCTCAGAGCTGGCAGGACAAATTGTCCCAATGTTTTTCTTCTTGTGGTTGGCTGGTTTTCAGGAATTCCTGGGCAGAGAATAGTGTCATGAGGAGGGAAAGGCCAGCAGCAGCACAGGGCTGTGTGTAATATTGATAGAGCCACAGTAGTCACAGAGAAGCCAGGTGGAGCCAGGGAACATAAAGGGCTGGGTGAGTGCAGCTGCCTTTGCACCATGAAAGACTCAACACACCTGTCCTCACAGGTAATGTTCACTTTCTCTACCTGGCTGGGGAGAGTGCCCATCTTTTCCATGAGACAATGAAACAGTCTAGCCTACCTCTCAGTCCCCTCAACCACTGGATGCTTCAGAGATAAAAGCTATTAATGATGACTGTAACAGGTATGAGTCATTAATCTATCAACTAATAGATCAGTCTCTTCCCTCATTCCACAAAGGATCTGAGGCAGACGTTATTAGTAACATTTATCATGGTAACCAAGAGAGAACATTGCAAGGAGTCTGGACAAACGATAATTGCAATCATCATTGTAATAGTTGGAGGTTAGTAAATGGATGCCATGCACAAGGACTATTTGGAGAAAGAATTTATGTTAATAGGCCAATGAGGAAAAAGACTTGAAAGAGCCAATCTGTATGTGAGCAGGGATTACACTGGAAGAGGGCTAGGGACTAAGATTGGCTGAAATGACTGTGAAATGGAAATGTTACTTTGCTGAGTGTTTCAGTTCTGGGTGATATGATTTCCATACTCCATCTCCTCTAACCCAGGGATCAGCCTATAGACCCCTGTTTACAAATGGGGAGACAGAGACACCTCAAGGGAGGCAAATTTATCATATTCCCTTTGGAACCGCGACTGACTCCTCATGGTGCCATCTTCTTAACTTTTACTGATTCCAATTAGCTAGAGTCCAAAGTAAAAGATTTCACTGGTGCTTTCCCCAGCTTTTTTGTGGCATTGGATATGTGGTTTCAATCCCACAGAACACAGAGCCCACCAGGACCTCAAACAGCAACACCAGAGGGCATTATCATCACAGCGGTAAGGCACTTTAGCTTCTGCAAGGGTCATTTACATTCTTACTGTATTTGAATCGTGCAATGAACTGTCAGAGGGTGAGTCTTATTATCATCTCCCTTTATAATACTGATGATTAGAATGTTAAATGGAACTTTCCAAGTTTCCAGAGACCGTGAATGGCAAAGAGAGGCTGAACATTTAAATCCCAACTCTACAAGTTGCCAGCTGTGTGACCTTGGGTGCATTGTGTACCTCTCAGAATCAAAGTTTCCCATCTGTAAGTGGAGATAATAAGCCACAGCTCACAGGGTTGTTAAGCGTTTTACCCAGAACTTAGCAGATGGTGCCTAATAAATGTTGCTTCCTTCTCTCTATCCTTCTTCTGACTCTAATGTTGGAGGGCTGAGGCAGAACAAACACTAACTATGATACTCAGAATAAGAGGAGAGCAAACTTACTGGCTCTAATTAGATCTTAAAAACATTTCAACAATGGTGTCATATTAACCAGACGTTGTGTCTGCTAGCAATACTTAACGGTTCAAGTGAGATTTTGTGCAGTAAAGGGTCTATGCCTCTAATTGCACAAAAAGTTGTGTTCCAAGAACATTGCTAAGCAGAAGAAGGGGAAAAAAATAGCTCTTCTTCAGCTTCTTCTGCAAGGAACACTGAGGCGATCTAATTAGCATGCCTGTCTCCAAAATTGAATTCAACCTAAGAGTATGCTATTAAAGGCTCCCACATTAGACAGGAAAGTAATTTGAAATGACTGAACTATCTGCACAAACACCTTAATGTTACTCTAATGGGCTCAGAAAAAGGATGACATCAAATACAGTTAAAAGGAATTTAAGTTTAATTGCTGCCTAATAAAATTATTAGTACATTTTCTTAACCATAAAGGCATTTCACAGTCATGAATAAGATTTGGCAATTTTATAAATGATCAAGCACAGTTTGCTGTCACAGGTCCTTGTTTATTTTGCTGTATTTCACTCTTGCAGAAAGGTTAGGTTGCATGCGGACTAATTGTAGCTCTACCCACATCTGGACCCCTTTGGCCAATGCCAAGAGAAGCCGATGGATAGTTCTGACGCCCACTGGCATCTGCAATGGCACTGTCCCGATGATGAGGCCTGGAGTCCTTTTCAGAGAGCAGCGCCCCTCCTAAGAGGAAGGAGTCTATTGATCTGACATGGTCACTGCTAGTCTCTATGTGGCCTTTGCAAGAATTGGAAAAAAGAGCCTTACTTGAAAGGTTAAATTAGAAAGGAGTGTCCCTTTGGGGGTACTCAGCTTGACAAGCAGAAAGGAGCCTGGATATCAGCTTCCACTGTGACTCCAGTTGGGTGGCTTTGTGCAGTGCACAATCACCACCACAGGTAGCAGTTCAGAAAAACGAGGTCCTTGTCACTGAAGGCAGGGTGACAGTCCACTGGGAATGCAGTGAAGGGATTTCTAGCACTGGCTGAGAACTTGGAATGAGTGACAGGTATTCACTCATTTTATCACTGATAGATATAAATATTGATCTAGTATAAAGATGAATTGATCAGGATTAGAGTTTAAGTCCTATTCTAAACCCCATTCTCATTTATTCTTGCTGGGCTGTCATCTCTAGCTTACACCTGCTTATTCAAATATAATTTTAAAAGATGAGCAAACTTGGAAGGTGAAAGAATAACTATCAAAAACAACAGTATGTGGAAATTAGAAGTCTAATGGGTGGAGACAAGGAGTATACAAGAGCCCTCTTGCCATTTGGGAGAGCTAGGGATACAAATATAGGTATTTCTAGACATTCCCAGAGCTCAGCGGCAACTTACCAACCACCATTTTCTAGCCTTCACAGCAGGCTCATGGATAGAACCACATTTCCTGATACCTTTGGCAGTCCTAATTTTATCCTGTTCAACGCACCATTGTCCTGTCTTTCAAAAGGAAATATTTACAAAAATGCATAAATATAAATTTATATGTACAAGAGTTAAAATGATGGCGTAATATGTTAAAGCGCAGCACTGCAAGCTAGTGGCTGCCTCTTCAGTGAGAGTTCGATCCCCAGCCTGGGAGGTGAACCATATGGAATGGCAGACCTCTCCTGTCTTGCCTGCTGCTCCCCTCAGCAGTGTACTTGGTCAATCTGTCTGTTCTGCTCCCTACTCTATCTCTGGTGAATCCTCTCACTGCCCCTGCAACTCTGGTCTGCACCCCAGTTCTGTATTCATACATAAATAAATCTTAAAAAGAAGAAGAAGAAGAAATCTACAACTGAGGGTGGAAAATCCTTTGACAGACCAGAAGAGTCATTTTAACAGATACAATGAGTCAAGAGCATTAACACGAACTGAACATCCCTGGAGCCAAGTTGGGCTCGTTATTCTTCTTACTGTAGAGATGAGAAGACTGAGGCCAGGGGCTGCAGCTTGTTCACGAGGAGCAAGTCTTTGATCCCAGATCCCTGTGAACCCAAGGTCCTTGGACTTTTTCTCTGCGTTTATTTCCAGGAACAATCACTCATGCTTCAATCTGCTTTCATTTTCTTCATCCTGCCAACCCCCTTGAGGTCTTATCCCCTGCTAGGCTTTCTACTCAACTTGCCATAAAACTTTGGCAAGTTTTATAGGGGAGAAAGTTATAGCTTATTGGCGGGAAAGGTGGTTGGAGGAAATGATGGACCCCGCCTGCCGCTGACTTCCTGCCATCACGCAGTGGAATCTGCATTGTCAAAAAGGGCTCCCAGCTGTTTAGTGCTGAGCTCCAAAAAGACTAAACCACTATAGAAGTGGAAATGACACATATTTCATCTCTTTGTAGTGGAAAAGCCATCTGGTGTAGCTTTCTTTCCCATGTGCTAGTGGCCTTTATACTCAATTGCATACAGAATCTTGTTGAAATTTTTTTTTTAGATCTGAAATCAGCCTTTGGACAGAAACCTTTTCTCTTCTGGAGTTTATGTCTATAGGAGAGGTCACGACCCCAGTGATTTCCAGCCTATAGCTACCTGGGGGACAGACAAGGGCCATGTTGAGTTCTGACAACTGGTGCCTTATCCAGAGCATATAGCCAGGGAGGGGATGAACTAAAGGGAAGTTTATTTCACTATGACAGCCCATTGCCTAGCTCCTATCTAAAGAAAGAGGCATTCCTTCATTCATTCATGTACAAATTGACTCAAAATGTTAATTGAACCCCTGCTGTGTATCAAGTGTTAGAGGACAAAATTAAGAACTTGAAGGAAACCAGGTCTTGTGTCCATTCTGACTCTGGGGAGTCCACACAGCAGAGGAGCTGGGTGGGAGCCATTAGGTGAAAGTAGACAGCTCACTGCTCATTCACTCAACAGAGAGTCACTATGTATCAGCTCCCAGAGAGACAAAAATAAAGAAGACATACTATTAGGGTCCTCTCTTAGGGTGCCTTCAGGCTATCAAGGCAGATAGACTATGGTCATAGTAGAGTGTAACAGTTGTCAGGTCTGATGTAAAGACAGGGTGCTGTGGAGCTCAGTCGAGGCACAGTCATATTATGCAGCTGCTCAGGGAAGACTTCTTAGTCACAGTGACAGGTTGGCACCAGAAGCAGGCAGCCAGATGAACTAAGCAGGGGAGTGGGAACTGTCAGGGGGAGGATTTTGGAGGGCAAAGAAGAAAAAGAGACGAAGAAAGAGCACAAAACATCTATGGTTGAAGTGCTATGAGTCTCATGTTGCTAAAGCAAAGGATGTGTGTGCTTGGGAAGCAAATACAGAGGTGAGGTGAAGAGGAAGATTGACAGGAAAACACAACCATCTTTCAAAGAGTTTTGTGGATTACACACAGTAATTTCAGTGTCTCTTGGACTCTTTAATGAACCATTGAGAGATTTTCAACAAGGCACATATGGTGACCAGCTCATCCTCATTTGCCTGGGACTATTCTGGTTTTAAGATTTAAAGTCCCAGGGGTCCTGCTTGGTGGTACACTGGGTAAAAGCACAGCACTATCCGCAGCTACTGCAGCATGAGTTCGACCCCTGGCCAGGGAAGTAACCCACATGGCACGGCAGAGCTCTCCTGTCTTGCCTGCTACCCACCTCCACAGTATAGAGTAGATCTCTAACCCCCCAGATCTTATATAAATAAAAAAATCTTAAAGAGAGAGATTTAAAGTCCCACTTTCTTGGGAAGACTTTCAGTCCTGGCCAAACTGAGATGGTGGGTAACCCTATGGAGGAAGCACAGGAAAGGTCACCTTGGACGCTTCATGGAGATGCCATGGAGGGAAGAGTATGGGAGCCATGAAGATCTGTAAAGAGATTATTGCATTTATTCAGCTGAAAGATGAAGAGACCATTTGTGAATCAAGGTAGCTAGCAGTGAGGATCAGGAGAAGGGCATGGATTTGAAATAGGAGATAAGACAACTGAGTTATGAAATCATTTCATTTGGGCAGGGGGAAGAAGGTAGGATGACCAATGGCAATTTTCATTAATTAGCACCATAAAGGACATTTAAAAGACATCACAGAACATTCAGAAGGGAAAACAGTTTTATTTGTGATGCTCCTTTTATGACCAAGCATTATCCTGAGTACTTTATATAAAGCATCTCATTTTATTTGCATAATTATAACCTCGGTGAACCCTAATTCTCTTCCAATGTGTAGATGAGGTAACTGGAGTTTAGAGAGCCTAAATAACTTGCCCAAGGTTACACAGCTCTGGCATTTCCAGTTAGATACATCTCACCCAAGATCTTCCATCTTTCAACCCCCACACCCCAATACCACTGCAAAGCAGAGGAAGTAGCATGAAGCTGGGCTTTGCTGGAAGATGGCATTTATACAAATAGAAAAGAGCCTGTGCTAGCACCCATGAGCATGAATGAATATAGAATGTTCTAGAAACCCCTCCCCCCAATGTCTTTGATATTGTCTCCATGGAAAAACAAATAAATACATATATATGTCAGAATTAATTATTTTTGACTTTTTTATGTAGAACATCTGCAACGATGGCAAGATACTATCTGACATCTTGACCTGCTCAATGCATTTTTCCTGACCAAGTAAAATAAACAAAATTGAACTGAATGATACATCTTTAATGGCTTCCAATCTGTTTGCAAATCCCAAAAGCTTGCCAATATTTCTCAACTGGGAGTAGACTGAGTCGTGGCACAGTGAACCAAATAAAGGAGAACTGTGCAAGGAGAACCACCACATCCTAGATTTTATTTTTCTTTCAGGAGGTCTTTTGTTTCAGGACAATGGACTGGAGAAGAAGTGCTGGGCTCCTAAAGATGTAGTGGAAGAGGCTTCCTCCTTCAATAATTCAAGTCATTGAAATTAATCATTGTTGGGCCAGTCTAACAGGCTGCCATGGTCTCTATAGGAAATGCATCTCAAGATGTCTGCTGCAGCAGCTGCAATTAAAATCTATTGAGCAGTGGGATAAAATGAACCAAGCACTTGCCACAATAGCAGAGGCACAGGATAAATGAGGGACATGTAATTAACAGATAACTTGAAATGGAGCCGAGGGCTTCACATAGATTGACACTTCAGTGCTGTTTTATGGGAACCATCTGTTGGTAAAAGTGACTCGGTAAACTCTAGCCATGATTTACTTAGGCATTTTTTATATTTATCACCTACTTCTTGTGCATGCATGATGGGTTACTCTTGGAAATATCTATTCTCATTTCCATGTAGGGCAACAGCTAATCTAAGGAATTATGAAAAAGTGGGCCGATGGTATTCGTTTTCCCACCCATCTTGTGGGACAGGAATTAGTTATGTGATGAGGCCTAGTTTGTATAGAACTCTGTGCTCATTCTGACTTCTAAAACCCTCACTTAATGGGAGAATTAAGTACCTGATGAGAACAGATGCTTCTTCCCCATTGGTATTGACACCAATAGTGTGTGTGTGTTTAAATACAGTGTAGTAAGAAAAAAGAGAACCCAAAATATAAGTACTTCACATGATAATTACCTTGCAAGATAACTACCTCAACCTCTAAAATACTTCTGGAATTCTTATATCAGTTAGAAACAGTTCTGACTGCTTATAACTTAGAAACTTGAAATATCCTAATTTAAAATAAGAATAAAATTTTCTGCTAATATAGAAAAGTTTATAGGTGGACAGTCCGCCATTTATAAAAAGGCCTATGTTCCATTCTTTTAAATGGAAATGTATCCATTATTTTTCTTATGTCTCATTACTCAGAATTTAGTCTCATGGGCAAAACTAACCCAAGAGAAGCTGGGAAATTCAGCCTGCCTTCTGGGTCACCATGTGTCCAGCTTGCAATTAGTATTCTGATACAAGAAGGTAATGGGAACAGACATGAGGGTTCATGTTGGACTACTTGATAATGCCAGCTAAGAACTTTTCATGGGATTTCTCTGAGTTTCTGCAACTTCAGTACAGGCACAAAGTTCTTCTAGATGGCATTTATTCAGACGAATAAATCTGTGTGCAGAGTTTGTAGTGAACAGAGGCTCTCCTGCCCTGTCCACTTGATTCCAGATGTGCTAGGTAAAATAATTACCTTTGACTGAGTTTTCCCAGAAGTCACAACACTTAGCTCTAAACAATGACCACTGGTTGACGCCCAGGAGATCATTATTCCTGGAGTCTCTGTGTGTGTATTTGTGTGTAAGGGGTGCAGAGAGTTCCTGTGAAATAGGTGTCTCTCTAGACTTTCAAGTCTACACCTCCTGATAAACTAGGAGGCGTCTGCTGGAAAAAGGAGACTTTATGAGTGTGAGAGCAACCAGGGCTGTTTCTACAGAGGGAGGAAGGACTGGGAATCCCCCTTCTCAGGACTAAATATGAACGGCAAAAGCCCACGGAAGCATTTGGTTCCCATCAGAGCAGGGACATAGAGAATGGCCGTGCAGGAACAGAATTTAAGATAGTAAGTTCCTGGAACCTTTGCTGTTTTTCTGCATGTGTTTTTCTTTTACTAGGTCTCCATAGTGATCAGAACAATCTTTAAATGACAAAGAGCTCACAAAGATGTCTGCAGCATTGATGAAGAAGGAGGGAGCTGAAGATGCTGATTTTCCCGGTTTTATGTGGGGGTGGCGGGGCCAGAATTTCTAGAGAGAGGAGCCATCAACCTCCAAGGAAAGAAAGTGGATAAGTTTATAGATGGTGATTAGAGGGAGGAAAAGGAAAATGGCACTTAGGGAATGGACCCTAGAGTGAGAAGCTGGCTATAGGCTACAAAGGAAAGGACCCCAGCAACTTCCAAGTCCCATAACAATGGATGCATGGTAAGTGGTGGTGGGGGGGAGGAGTGAGTTTTGCGTTCTGATCACCTGAACTTGAATCCTGCACCTACCGCTGCTACTTATAAGTCACTGGGTAAGTCATTTCACTCCTCTAAGTCTTATTTGCCTCAAGTGTAAAATGAGGATAATAACAGTCCTACTTAAGAGGGTTGTCAGATTCAATGAGATGATTCATGCAAAGTGTTTGGCAGTCTGGCACTTGGTAACACACACAAAAAATTCACTGTTATTATTATTAAATTTAGGCAATATTACAGATTGGTGAAGGAACTATTTTCCAACTTTCTGAAATCAAGCCAACAAATGTGGGGACAAGAGGAGTGAGAGGGCAGGCAAGGTGACCTCCAACAGATACAGGCTCAACTGAAGTCTGAGCAAAGGAACTTCGCTCAGAAGCTTCCTTGACTTGCTACTGCTACTTGCCTGCAGAACTCACCAAAGCTTGCCATTCTCTCCAGGGACGCACTGGAAGAGCCATGGCATTTTAGGTGCTTCTGCAGTACCATTCTTTGTGGCACCCCATGCTACAGCTCCTCAGTAAATTTTATGTTTACTTAGAGTTCATTATATATCTCCCCCAAACTCCCTAATGCCTGTATTTTATATTTTATTTATATCCTTTAGTTAATTCCTTGAAATTAATGAGATAGGAGTGAAAAAAGGAAGGTGTTACTTTATAACTGCTTTGAAAGGACTCACTAAGACATGTTGCTAAAAATGCTAACAATATAATTAGGTGGGAGCAAGGTAACTGTCGCAGATTGGGAAAAGTAGTAAAAATTGGAGGTTTTGCACTCAGGTGGTTCAGCAAGTACTTGTGAGTATTAGCTCTTTGAGAACATTCTAGAAATCATTTCTGGGTGACACATTTGTGACTTAAGGCACACTTATGTGACATAAGTTAAAACATATGACATATTTATGTGTTAATATTTATAATTCTCCGCTTTAACATTCCTTTTTCAGCTTACGGTAACCAACTACTGTTCCAGTTGAGCTGGACTGGAGGGTATCTACCAAACTTCACAGTCTTATGCATTCATAGGTGGGTGCTCAATATGAAGTCAACATGGCTCGTTTTAAATTTTCATAAAAATCTTCATTATTTTAACAGAACTCCTTTTGAAAGGCATTGAGACAATCTCTCATAATGCCTGATCACATTTGATGTCTCAAACATTGAAAAAAAGTGATACCACTTTCACCACATCTTAGAGGCAAGGATCAATCAGAGTCTTACCAGTTGAATACTATAAAATATTTTTTATTTTAAACCCATAGAGGTTTAAAAAAATCCATAGAGGTCTTTTGAGTGAATATTTGGAAAAATCAAAGCCCAATTTTCTTGGTACTTATCATCACCTACTTATCAGATCTGTAATTCACATGGGATCGGCATCAATAAATCAGAAAGAAAATCTCCAAGATAAGTTACGGTTGAGTTGACACTCAGGGACTGTACATTGGGCTATGTGAGTGAGAAACTGCATACAAAAAAAGAATGGTTTTTTTTTTTTTAATCTATCTATGCACACAAAACTGCGACACAAGCCAGGGGTGCAAGGGTGGCTGGAGGACTCAACAGAGACAAAGTGGGGAGCAGAACAGGCAGACTGATAAAGTACACTGCTGAGGGAGCAGTGGGCAGGCCAGGAGAGGTCTGCCATACCATGTGGGTCAGCTCTGGAACCAGGGATCAAACCCACACTGGAATGGCTGTGGCCAGCTTGCAGTGCTGCATCCTAACCTGTTGTGCTACCAGGGAAGGCCCAAGAATGCTTTTATTAGCAGGAGAGAGATATCCCAATAATTTGAACAGAGGAAAGTCTGCAATCAAAGTACTGAATCATTATAAGCTCTTTTCCACTGCATAATTTTGTCAAGACCCTAACATTGAAGGAAATCATATCTAGTATGATACTATATTTTCTAATGTAAATTAGGAATGAAAACAAAGCAAATATAACTATAGGTGGAGTTTTGAACAAATGCAAGTGAAAAGACATAGAATTTTCTACATTTGGCATAGGAGTACTGATGGCAGAAAGCGGGTTGGGTTGAAGGGAAAAGATCAGGATGTCTGAGACATAGCTGCATATGGGAGAATCAACTTTAATGCTTAAGGAAGAGATTTTTAGTTTTGCCTCTAATCTGATGAACTAGTTTGTATCAGACCTGCCAAAAACAACTGAAAAAGATGGATAAAATAAAGCAGAACAACTTGCATTGAAACATTGGCGAGCTCTCAGGACAGCCAGGACTTAAAGACCAAAGTCCTGGAGTGAAGGAAAATGCATGAAAGTGACTCAGATATTCCAAGCTGCTTTTCCCCTCTGGGCACTGACTTTTTCATAGGCCATACAAGGCTAAGAGGCTGAGAAGCCCAGCATAGCTTCTGGCAGTCTCACAGGATGGGATGAAAATGGTGAAGGCCTAGATCCTGAAAAGAAAGCTCAGAGAACTGAGCCCCACATTTGGCATGGCTTTTTCTTCTAAGGCAGTTGCTGGTTTG
This sequence comes from Condylura cristata, assembly GCF_000260355.1. NCBI lineage: Eukaryota > Metazoa > Chordata > Mammalia > Eulipotyphla > Talpidae > Condylura > Condylura cristata. The sequence continues at coordinate 29,769,540 of NW_004567116.1, forward strand.
TAGGACTCACAGGACAGAAATTTGCAAATCTAAGTAGAAATTAGTAACTAAGTGGTTGAGCAGAGCTTTCAGTCGTCCCATATTTTTGGAAGATTAAATTTGCAAGTCAGAAGACATAATGAGACACTGGTAAGCACCCTTGGCTGTCAGTTAGGAGCCCTGGAGAGCTACACCCTTGGAGAAATAAGGATGAACCATAAATAAAAAACAGTTCTCACAAAATGGAAACTCAGTTTCAGAACATCCCAACACAAGATCTGACCCTTCACCAACTGCCTGCTGGAAGTAGAAACAAAACTTCTGGGAGGGAAGGTACTATCATCCAGAACATTTACAAATTTTCACACACAATGTCTTTTATGTATTAAAAAAAATTGTTAGATAAAATAGTATCTTTTGGGATAAAATGGATGGAACTTGAGGTGGTTATGTTAAGTGAAATAAGTGAGGAAGTGAAAGAAAGCTATTGAATAGTTTCACTCATCTGTGGAATAAATATAACCAAAAACAAACACACTGGTAAAATACAGTAGGAACAAATCTTGGAGTTAGTGAGGGAACAGGGGAGAGGGAGAAGGAGGTGGGGGAGAGAGTCAGATGGGGTAATGTCAGGGGTGATTGGGGTGAGGGAGAGTAGAACATACACACATATGGAGGAGTAAAAATGTAACCCTAAAATAAAAATAAATAAATAAAGCCATAAAATAGAGTAAAATGAAAATTTGCATATTCAACAAATTAAAAAAAAACAATGGAAAGAGAGAAAACCCTTTGGACACTGGCGTTGACAAAAACCTCACCTTTAACCCCCACTAGTCACCCCCAATCATCAGGCAGATGAGCACCCCCATGATATGTGCATTGATTTTTGAATAAATTCTGCAGGGGGTTCATTACGTTCTGAGAATAAATTAATTTTGCTCCAGAGAACCTATATAGATGTCAGCGCTTCTTGGTTAAATATATGTAGCCACGAAATCCCATGAAATATTTAGCCTCTACATCACAATATTGATAAACAAGTCTCCTCTTGCCTATTTTCCATCTCACACACACACACACACACACACACAATCCCAATAAAATTCTGATGTGTTTCTATGAATTTAAATGCTACTTCTAAAAAGATTTCAGTTCCGCCAGCACCGCCCCAGAGAATTGCTCTCAGGAGCTGTACTTACCAATGAGCAGTGGCCGCAATGGCTGGATCAATGCCCTTTGGAATAGCATTGGCTTGCCAGCTAATAGACTTTTGATTTTCTTTACCCATAGATTAATGAAGCAGTAATTTTGCTTTTTAATGGGAAGATAAATTAAGAAGTACTGTAACTAGAGCCTACTGGGAAATGTGTTGCAGTTTAGAGAACTGGTGGTAGTTGGGACACGAAGGACTTAGCGCGGCTGACTCTGCCTTAGATATGTTTATCTGTGCAAAGCCCCACTTGGAGAGGAAGGGATGGTTCCAGGGCACAGCCCAACTGGAACCAAACGCTGATGTGCTATTTCTCCAGAGGCCACAGACACCCACAATACAAGGTAGCAACTGGGGATACAAAACCCTGGAAGATCCAAGGAGGCAGAAACCCCACATGCATCAGGAAGGTCCAGGGCAGGCATCACAGCACGGTGAGGGTAGGGGAGGCCTGGCGCAGTTATGACAGATTCAGGTGGGGAATGGAAGTTCTTCCTGGACTAGCAGGGCAATGAGAGGGTGAGTCTAGAGTCAGCGAAAAGGAAAGAGCTCAAAGTACTGTGCTACTGATTATTAGCTCTGTGAGCTTTGGGCTAGTAGTTACTTAACTTTTCTGGGCTTTGGTTATCGCACACAGAAGATGAAATTAGCGATAAATGGAGAGTCTTTGAAATAGACAGTTCCGAAGGGATCAGTGTCTGGCACAGGGTAGACAGTAAGTGGAAGCAGTAAACCACAAGTTATTGAAAAAACAATAGCAAGGCTTTAAAAGAATCATACGCCTTCCTTTCCTTTGCCTTGCTGTTCTGAAGCAGAGGCAGTCTGCTGCTTCTTGGGGCGTTCTTCCTATCTAAACTTGGGGTAGTTGTGCTCTTTTAAGGTAAGAGCTCTGTTAAGGTAAAATCTTTGATTTTCCATACCTCGGGTGTAGTACAAAACGCCAGTGGAAAAAGTAAGTAAATGAACCATGTCTCACCGTGTTCTACCTCCCAGCACACTGCCCTCCTCCCAGACAACCAGCAGTGGTTTCAAGAAGGGGTTGGTGAGCTAACAGGTCCACGAGATCTAGTGTGCCCTTCCTTCTTATCTCTTGGCAAACTTTCTTCATCCTTCAAAACTCAGCGTATGATTTTGGGAGGCCCTTCATTTAAGACAGAATTGGACAATACTGACCCTCCCTGGTGGCACAAAGGGTCAAGTTGGCCACAGCTGCTTCAGTGCAAGTTCTATCCCTGGCCCCAGAGGTGACCCACACGACACAGCAGACCTCTCCTGCCCCACCTCCTGCTCTCCTCAGCAGTGTACTTCATCAGTTGGCCTGTTCTTCTCCCCACTTTGTCATTGGTGAATGCTCTCACTGCCCCTGCACCTCTGACCTGTACCCCAGTTCTGTATGCATAAATAAACAAATCTTAAAAAAAAAAAGAATTGGACAGAACTGATAAAGCCTCCTTTGTCCTCTCAGGTTACCTAGTGCAACACTCCCACAGTGGGCACCTCTCAACCCGAAATCTCTTGCATTTCCCTCTGTCGCCTTCGCCCTCGAAGCCAGGCGTTGTAAGCCTTATTGGTGACATGGTGTCCAGGGCACATGTTAAAATGTGGGGGCAGTATCTACTAACAAAAGGTGAAAGAGGAGAGATGAAACTCCTGTTTCATCTTTGTTTTTATATTTCTAACTTAATAAAAAATTGCAGTGCTTATGTAATTACAGAACAATTGGAAATGTGACTTAGAGCTTAATAATTTCATAGGCTACAAAGATTCAGAGATAATTTAATTTCTTTCCTTGTCCAAGGCAAGGATTTTAAGTTTCTGCATAAGGACCAGGTCACTACAACCAGGGGCATCTTATCATGTGTCTTCTATACCCAATTTAACTCATTCAGCTGTGCAGGCTTTGCACAGGGTCTTGAATATTCTGTCCAAAATAGATGTCAATAGCTAATTTGTTGAAGGAACAAATGCCCTCTCTCTAGTCACTTCCCTGTCTAGTAATCCTCAGTAGCTGCCCTGTGCCTATAGACCTATGTGTTATCTCTGCAAACTGCTTCAATTTTTTTTTAAGATTTATTTATGCATACAGAACTGGGATACAGGCCAGAGGTGCAGGGATGGTGAGAGGATACACCAGAGACAGAGTGGGGAGCAAACAGGCAGATCTATGGAAACACACTGCTGAGGGGAGCAGCATGCAGGTCAGGAGAGGTCTGCCATGCCATATGGGTCACCTCCAGGGCTGGTGGGGATTGAACTCATGAGGAAATGGCTTTAGCAGCTTAGTTCTGTGCTTTAACCCGCTGCGCCACCAGGGAGGGCCTCAAGTTTTTTTTTTTGAGGTGATGCTTATCTCCCTTTGGAGGGCAGTCCCTTCCCACTTGGTGCCAGGCATCTCTCTCCAGGCAAGCTGGACTACTGGATGGTTGGCTCTTGGCCCAGTGGAGGGGCATCTTCTCTTGGCCAGAAGAACTTGTTTTCATGGGAAGTGCCAGTCTTGCCATGAGGAGAACTTTAGGATAAGAGAGGAAGAAATGCTTGAGTAAGAGGGACATTCTACAGATGCTTCTGGAGTGGAAATGAGAAATGCGTCCTCATAAGAGACTACTGAGCAGATCTGGCGCAAGTGAGGGTGGACAAGGAGCTCCTTCTCCCTACTGCGTGTGCTGGCCACATTCCCAGCATGCTACACTCCCGAGTCCATTCTCACACTCAGGACGCAGCCACAAAACTGTTATCCTGCCCTCATGGGCCAGAGAGAACAAGATGAGAAAGAAGCTGATATTTTCTGAGCATAAAGAAATGTAATGCTGCTCCTGAGACTTCCGTTCCTCTGGGAGGGGGAAGGTCTTGCTCGGTTCTCCAAGTCTGCTCTGGCTGTAACTTTGCTGGTCTATGTTGTGCTGTGTTGTAATCACACACATCTTACTTCTATGTCAGTCTTTCAAGCCATCACGAGACTCTTCAGGACAAATACTTCCATGGTGTTTGACATATAAATGAATGAATCAATGAGGTTTATATTAAGTGCCTACAGTTTTTTACAGTTGGATGGTAGTCACTGAAAAATTGAATTTTAAAGTATTTCAGAAATAGCTTGGTGGAAGTTAAGTACATTTTTCAGTATACTGGTGAGTACATACAACAAGGTGAAATTTTCATGGGGTACTTTTCCTCCTTATCTTTTATTTATTTATTTTTTAAAGATTTATTTATTTATGCAGACAAGAACTAGGGTATAGCCAGAGATGTGGGGGTTGAGAGGAGTCACCAGAGAATGAGTGGGGAGCAGAACAGGCAGATGTACTGAAATACACTGCTGAGGGGAGCAGTGGGCGGGTCAGGAGAGGTCTGCTGTGCCATGTGGGCCACCTCCCTGGCTGGGGACTGAACTCGTGCTGCAGTGGCTGCAGACAACTTCACAGTGCTGCGCTTTCGCCCTTTGTGCTACTAGGGAGGGCCCTGCCTCCTATCTTTTAGCAGAGAAAGGAGAATATACCAGCACATAAGTCAGTTGTCCTGGAATGCAGATGGTTCTGCCATTAGCATTTGGGCAGGTCACTTATCTTTTCTGAGCCTCAGTTTTCTCATCTGAAAAACCTGTGGACTTCAGTCACTTCAGATAAGTATTTCTCAGCAACTATGATATGCCAGTCTCTGCTTAGTCAAACAGGGGTTAAGAGATAGAAATGTATTTCTTTTCTAGAAACAATGTGTCTCAACCCTGTAGTAAAAAGCCAGCTTGTTGTTTTTATTTTTTTCTTGTGTTTTTAAATTATTTAATCTGTTGCCATTCGTATTTTGATAAAAATAAAAGTAAAAGTTAATTTTCAAATGTAAAAAAAAAAGGCACACAAAATCCAAATTCTGATTTTTAAAATATTTCATTCATTGGACATTGTTACATTCTAAATGTGTATTCTGGACTTTGTGCATCACGGACTGGTAGAAAGAGACTAGTAGACAGGCACCAGTCCATAAACCTCCCCTTAGAAGCTCAGTCTAAAGGGGAAGCCACATGGGCCCCAGAGGTCTCAGACAGTCCAGACAAAGTTTCTCTTTTCTTAAATCCTTAAAGTACATAGAATTGCTGCCTGGTAGTTTCCAAGGGTGGCTTGAATCACATCTGCCTCCCTTGAGAATTCTGGCTTGTCCTTGATGGTCCCTTGAGACATCAGACCCTCCTGGGCCAGGCAGGGGCCACACCTACCAGAAAGCCCTTATCCCCATAGGGCTCCCCTAGTTTCACCCTTCAGACTTAAGGCCAGGTACCTGCCATGACACTTCTCTTCCTCCTTGGCCATGGTCTACACTCCTCTGAGTAAACTGCTTTGGGCCCCTGGGTTACCTTTCTCTACCTCCAACTCACCCAGTCCTTGGGCCCTGTCCCCAGTGGGGACTTAGGGCCCCCTGTTACTGTGTTGGCTTGAATCCAGGAGCCAGACTAGGTAAGCCCTCCTGGTCACCATCATGAGAACCAGCCACCACAACTGCTCAGTGCTCTTTCTTATAGGGTGTTGTTAAAAATCCCCCAGCATCACGCTAAGTGAAATAAGCCAAAGGAGACAAACAAATACTGGATGATGCCACTTCTATGTGGAACACAGAGAAACCAAACAAAGGGTCACACAAACTATAAAAACAGTCCTTGAGAAGGGACCACAGATCCGAGGCATCCAGGAGGGGTTGGGGAGAGCGTTTAGGTCTGTGGCAGAGGATCTTGGGGGCTTTGGTGGTGGGAGAGCTATGAAACCAACCTGAGGGGGCAAATCTTACATTGTCAAAATATTAATAAAGATGTAAATCATGGCACTTCATTAATTAATATATATGTGCTAGTATATATATTAATAAATTATACATACATACATACATACATATATATATGTATGTATGGAAGAAAATAATACAAGTTCCTCAGCTTGGCTTATTTCTTTCCTAACTCAATGATAAAAATAATGCTTTTTGAAATAGCTAACATGAAAACATGGCACAACATTGAGAAAGCACCGAAGGGAATATAATGAAAGGTCCCTCTCCAGTCTCCATCTTACGGTCTCTCAGTTCTGTGCCCCCCCCCCCCCCAGAGGCAGCCACTGTTCATATTCCAACATCAGGACATGGAGAAGATGACAGAAATTCAACATGCTGTAAATACTCTATTGCGCTTTCTTTCTTAGCTAAATGATTTGTTTTGGCAATGTTTAATCTCAAAATTTCATTTTTATTTAACTTGTCCTCTATTAAGGGGTATTTAAATCTTCCCACTCTTTGTGTTACAGTGTTCAGTAAATAGCATGTGCCCGTGTGTGAATACATCTGCATATATTATTCCTGGATAGGGAGGACTCAGTCTGGATTGTGTCTTCCACACAGTTGTGTGCAAATTTGCACACATGGGTCCGGGCACAAGTGGATATTAAAGTATTTGTTTTTTAATGTCTCTTTTGATATACAGGCATCAAGAGTCCAAGAGATGAAATAAAGTAACAGTGTGGAATGAATTTGCATTCCCATAACTATAAATGAACTGAACACTTTTTCAAATATCTGAAAGCCATCTAATTTCCTTTCTGAGAAATGAACTTCTTCTGGGAACTTTTGATCATTTTTTCTATTGGCTTGTCTTTTAAAAGACTGACCCCCCTCCCTCTGGTGGGGGGAAAGTTACAGGGATTAAACATGAAGGGAGAAATCAAATATTGTATAAGAATGAACAACGATGTTAGAAAATAAACAATTAATTGATTTTAAAAATGACCCCTAAGGTCTCTTTATTTATTAAATAAATGAGCTTTACATTTATTGGATGTAGTACAAAAATTTCCACTCACTCTGGAGATTATCTTTAAATTCTTTAAGTAACATTCCCACAATTAAAAAATACTTTTTGGTTATCCAACTTCTGGTTTTATGACAACCTTGGAAGGGACTTTGCTCTAGATTATAAAAATGACTCTCATGTTTTCTTCTAATGCTTTTATATCTTCACTTTAAATATTTAAATCTTTGACCTATTTGAGGTTTGTTGAGGAGTAGAGCAAAGGGTTTTTTTCCCAGGGCTTCCATTGGTGCTATTATCATTTACTAAATAATCCATCTTTCCCAACTGATATGAAGTTATACTTTCTCCATACACTTAATTTCAAGTGAATTTGGATCCTTTACTGGACTTTCAATTAAAATCTATTGATCTATTTCTGCTCCAGTTTCACACACTTCTATTTAATTTAACAATTATTCTCTTGCAGACATTTTTCTGGCTATTCTTGATTATTCACTTTTCCATTGCCATAGAATTGGCCTGTATAATTTTAAATAAAAAAGGGGGAGCACATTAAGATTGCAAATAAGTTTGGAATATTGGACTTTTTGACATATTCTGTTTCTGATCAAAGTTTTCTTCTGTTAAATAAGGTTTTCTTTAAGAGGCAACATGCATGTGGACAGTGGTGAGATGTGAACATTCCTTGTTCTGATGTAATTCCCCCGCTAGCTCAGAGACAAGGAGTTTCTGATAGAAATGTCCTATGTGCTATAAACACTGTAAGGCATATAATCATCTGGCTTGACCCAACTCTCCTCGACCTTCCCCCCCCGTTCTCTTTTCCAGGAACAACATGTACTGAGGAACATTCTCTATCAGTACATTCATAGCTGCCTTATTCCATTTAATAGTTGCTTGGCATTTAACTATATAAAAGCAGTTAGAATTTTTAATGAGTCTCCTGTTGATTAAAAAAAAAAATCTTCCTATCTTTGTCAACAGCTGTAATGACCATCCTTCCTTGTATACCTTAGTGTGAGAATATTGCTGAAAGGCAATTTCCTAGATACAGAATTGCTATATAAAGGTATAAAGAAAATGCACACACAACTATATGAATATACTTAACACTACTGACCTGCACACTTAAAAATGATTAGCTAGCAAATAGGTGGGTTTTTTGTCACGGTAAAAAAGCATACCATTTTAATAGATCATGCCAAATTGCCCTCTAACTCTTGAAATGTATTATTACCCAGTATTTAGGCTCAGTTGCTGTAAATATAGATTTTTCGAGAGCTGAATAATCTGTAAGTTTTGAAGAAGGCTGCCCCATATTTTTCCACAGATTTCTAGAAAAATTCAGTGTTGCTCTGGTTTGAAGCTGCAGAACTTGGGAATTGCTATTAAGAGGCAAGATCTGCCTCCTCTTGCAAAGGCAGCCTGCACCAAGCTGCTAAAGAACAGGCATCACTGCACCACTTTGGCTGCTTCTCCTACTGTGATCTGGACTTGTTTGAAGACTCAGCTGAAAGCAAACAGGTTTCATAGGACTCAAATCAAACCTTTCAACAATGTTCTGGTTTCTGTCGGAGGATCTTTATTTAACTCTTCTTCCACCCCACCTCTAGAGTCCAATTTAGTAACATTTCATTAGAGGTAAAACTTGAATGAAATGGAAAGATAGAGAATGTGTGGATAAAATAATGTAACCCACATAAAGCTGGGCACCCCTGGGAGCAACAGGGTGGCAACTCAAATAAAATGAAGCCAATATGACAACAAGAAGCCTTGAAAGTATTGTAGATCTTTCTTGAATGTTTCTTAAGAAAGCAGCAAAGGGTAAGTGCATCATAGAATGTTCTGAAACATGCACAGCTAAAAATTCTCTTTTGACGTCTCTTCTTTTAAAAATCAAACTTAACAGAAGTCTTGTTTGGACCTTTCCTTCCCTCCCTGAAGCTCACTCCAAATGGCAGCTACTCAGTTATATTTCTTCTTCCTCCTTAAAATCCCAATTCTTTCCCAGTTTCCTGATTTTACTTCTTTATGTCTCCTTTTGCTTGGTCTTTTATGTAGCACAGTTTACCTCTTCTTTCAATGGCATTACCACTGAATAAAACTAAAATATCTTCTTAGAAGGCAGGAAAAAGAGGAATTATAAGTCCTTCCAATTTATTTATTTGTTGTTTCATATAAGAGTAACAATGGTCTCACACTTCAAGCCAGGCAGTACATTATTTCATAGCAAACACATGCAGTTCAGATTCTCATTACTGTTGTCTTACAAATGAAAACTGTATGGCTCAGAGAGGTGAGCTTACCTAGGCAAAGGCTGGGGCCACATTAAAGCTATTCTACTTTACTTACCGTTTTCATGATGTTTAACTCACAATGCCAGGCAGCAGGTGACAAGGCAAGGAATGACCATGACTGAGCTCTTGGTCTTCGTATTCTTTTTCTAATCTCTGCCTTTCCTTACGTTTTCATCTAGTGAAGATCCCTGGTCTTCTTCTAATGGTTGGATCAATATAGAAACTGCATTTCTTGTCCAGTTGGCTTAGCTCTGTGTCCAGGATTTCTGCTGACCTCTCTCTCCCTTGTGCTGAGCTTCTCTTTGATGCTTCTCCCTCCTGCAGGACTGAATTCCTGTCCTTTAGCTGGTTTTCTGTGTCTATATCCAACCATTGCCTATCCACCTCTGTCCTGATGTGTCAGTTAGTTTACCTTCTACCTTCAATTTCTTTTTTAGTGTATGGTGCACCACCCATACCCTGCATGGAGTAATGGGCTGAATGGTAGGGGGACAGCCATTGACTGGATTCTGTAAGTTGATGATGCAAGGGACACCAGTGCATAAACTGTCCACTGGTCAACCTATTTCCCCAGTATCCTAAGAGTTACCAAAACTGCACAGGTGGTCAAGGGAGGACATTGTATAGACACTATACAGGAGACTCTGCTGTTTTTGGTTACTCTGGAGGTGTGATTCCCATGAGAATCTACGTGAGGCTGTTCCATGGGAGAAGAATGTGAGCACAGAAATAGAGTTGGAATGGGCCTGGGGTTTTATTTGGCTCCTTTTTAAAAATTTAAAGGCATGGTTATTGTGTTGACTTACAGTCAACTCTGAAACAGAGTTAGGGCATATGGGGAGATGAGATTCTTGGGCAGTGGGGGAGGGGTAGGCAGAGGCAGAGCCTGGACAAAGAAATCAATGGGCATCTCAGGCTGAAGAGGATACACTGAACGTAAACAATTACAATCACAAACTTTTCTAGATTCTGCAGGGGCTCTTAAGTCTTAAGACAAATTCTTCACTTTACTGATGAGAAACAGACTCAAGAAAGCAAAAGTAGTCATTAATGATAAATAATACTCAGTGCACATTTGTACAGAGAAGGCTCTGCTCACTTTATGCATGTCACTCACTTACTTCACTTCTCACATCAATTCTGTTTCTATCCTCATATCATAAAAGAGGAAACGGAGGCACAGAGGGGTTAATTAACTTGCCCGAAGTCACAAAGTCAGTCAGTCATGGAGCCAAGAATTAATGTTTTCCGCTATTATGTACACTGCTTCTCACAAACCATGATGATCATTGAAGCTTTATTATTATAAGTAAAAGCTGCTGGTGTGTGTGTGTGTGTGTGTGTGTGTTAGAGGAAGGTTGAGGGACCAAAGAGAGAAGGGAGGAGAGAGAGCGTGAATGAGTTACACAACCAGATGAGGGATTATGTCATGACCCAAAGCTCAGAAACAAGGCAGTGGTTTAAATTAAAGAAAGAGAAAAATGATCTATAGTTTAGAGAATGAAAAAAAATTCATGGAAAACAAAAGCTTTGTAGACATATGTTGTTCTCTCCAATGATTTAAAAGAGACGAGAAAAGAAAATTCTAAACACTTACTGCCAGTTCTCAGAGCCTTATAAACTATTTCAACTTCTAAAGAAAACTAAAATGGCTTGTTTATTGATTCTTGCCCCACACGTGGTATGATAATCCTGCCGGGTGGCTTAAGTCATCCGCCAAAGGAAGGCCTCCTAAAGAAGAAACAATCAATGACCACATCAGGGTCCTCCATTATCTGATCTCTGACAGTCAGGGGAGCCTTGACTTCAGAGAAATATAAACACTGGAGGGCTTCTGTCTAGTATATTTTTCATGGCTTTATGAGACATTCATGGTTTGCTTGTCAATTAATCAATTCAGTATTTGTTGAGCAGCTACTAGGAATGAGTGAGTGCTGTATTGGGTGGTGGAGGTATTAGGATGTCTGAAAGCATGGAGGACTGAGCTGATATAAAAGTCTCTCCTTCCTGATGAAGACAAAAATGCTGCACAAAATATAAAAAGTCATTACCTTTGGAAGGGCACAGTGGGCTGGTGCATGGTGACCAGCTAGTGTGTGGGCCAGGACATGGGCCCTGGAGTGACAGGTGGAGGTTTTGAGGCTTTGTAGGGAGAGAAGGGGAAGTTTTGAGTTGGCTTGAGGTTCGATGTGGGGAGAGATCCCTGCATCAAGCTTCCCCGTTTATGACAAAGGAAAAGAACACACTTCCTCTTCGGGAAGGTGGCCAAGTTTTCCCACTACCCAAGCCTGAGTGAAAATTCAGAAATGGAAGAAATGGAACCCTCGTCTTCTCCCTGTGCAAGGGCAGAGTCCATATTTTATACTAATTGTGCTTGGGGAACTCCAAGCTAAGGAATCACATATCGTGGTGGACACGATAGAAATACAATGTCACCCTGGAGAGACACCCACCTTGAGCATAAAGAATCCACACTGATGAAAGAAGAAAAATAGCCACGAAAATGAACAACCTAAACCCAGCTAGGAAACTGGTGATGGGGAGAGAGAAGAAATTTAGTTCTAAAGAAAACTACTTCCTAAAACCATGACAGAAAAAGATCATGTGAGAGACAAGTAGGCATGTCAAATGGAAGAGGTCAAAGTAGCCGTAATGAAGCCATAGAGACAGTGTGAAGAAAAGCAGATGTGGGTTTGAAAAAAGAGACTGGAGCAGTCTCAGGAGGACCAACAAGGGCCTGCTTTTGAGGGACAGTGGCACTGGGAGACAGAAGGAAAGAAGTAGGGACAATTCAGTCTAGGTAGAAGCTGCGGGAGCCCAGAGAAGGGGCCCCAGTCCAGGCCTCCTCACAATGGGGTCACATCAAAAGTAACATGTGCCTCTCCCTGTAGGAAATGGGATGGTGGGAAAACTGGGACGATGCAGGGCAGGGCACGTGTATATATACCACTGTCCAATTCCCCCAGCAGATGCAGAGATTCCTCTAAAAGCACTAAGAGCGTCATATGAAAACAAATATTTAAGCCTCTATCCCTCCTATACAATCTGTGACTAGAGATAATGTGGCTGTTCATTCAACTCTCCAACTCCATGGTCCCACATCATGCCACCGCCAAACCCCCTCACTTTCCAGTCACCATACCACAACAGTCGTCTCCTAGATTTTCAAGCACAATAAACTCTTTACCCCAGGTCTTGGCACATGCTGTTGTCACCATCTCAAACCCTAAGAAAGCAGTGAGACTTGCCCCTTTCCTCCTGTGATTTCACTCATAAAAGAAGACAGCCTGGGGAGCTGTAAGAGCCGAAAGGCCTCATCACTCCATCCCCACAACAGGTGGAGCTGAGAGGCAGAGCCGGACTCCGCAGGAGACTTTCAAGTCAGAGTCTAGAGCCGACTGGCATTCAGGCAGGGGCCTCGTGTTTCTGGTCTCCCTTCAGTTCAGTTGTCCTTCTGGGGCTGGGGAGCTCTTGCTGCTGCTCAGATCCAGCTTGAGCCAGTTCAGTTGACTTCCACTTGTGACTCCTTTTCCAGCTCAAGGTTTTGGCAGGCAGCTGTGGTAGTTGTCATCTTGACCCTATGGCAGCTTGGACAGTACATTTTGAACTCTGGTCTTCTCCTCCTCCCCCAGGCCTTTGGGCTCTCGCACACCACTTTTTTGTGTGTTTCCTGCTGGGAAGTTGCCTTGGACTAGTTCTCTTGAAGGCTCTACTCTTGGGCCTTCGCCACTCTGCTTTGAGACCTGTCTGTTTGGTCCACAAGGGGATGGTTGATCTGGGAGCTCGAGTGGAAAATCTTTCTCTCCCTAACACCTCTTCTCCCTCTATCTATTCCCTTTTGAACTTCTCACCAATGAGTATTCTTTGGATTTGATTATTTTGCACAGGCGGGCCTAAACCCTTAGAACTTAGTGTCCTTGGGTATCTCTTGATTTTGCCCTGTATCTTAACAGCTCAGCTTAATGGCTGCTTTTCAGGAACATATCTTAACTGACTTCTTCACTGAAAATGTCCCTCCCTTCCACTGCTTTCTATGACTTTACTTGTTTTCTTTCCACTTACCATACCTGATAATGATTTAACTAACTTTTTTCTTGACTTCCCTATTATAATGTAAACTCCAAAAAGGCAAAGAATGCTCTCCTCACTGCAGTGTCTCGAATGCCTGGCATGTAGGAAGTGCTCAGTAAAGTTATTGAATGACTACATCAGTATACGCAAGGAATATTTATAAAGCAACTTAACACTATCTCTAGGACACTCAAGGACACAGTGATGGAAAGCACAGACTTGAATTTTTCAGCTTAGTGAGGGAGAGACATATACAAGAAACCCACTATAAATGAGATGACGGTAATGACAGGGGAAGTGTAGGGTGCTGTGGGTATTCCTGGCAAGGGGACCAGTTAGTACAGAATCAGGGGATGCCTCCAGGAAGAAGTGACCTTTAAGCTCAGTCCTGAAGGTTAAATAAGAGTTCGCCATTTCAAGGGGAGCTAGAAGATGTTCCCGGCTGAGAGAGGGTTTAGATGCAAGGCTATGGCTTCGTGGAGGGGCCGAGAGAGTCTGCATGGGTAAAGCTTAGCTCTGCAGCTAGGGAGAGGCAAAATAAGGTTGGAACAGGAAGCGTTTTTTAAGCCATAATAAAGAATTTGGATTTTATCCTAGGGCCAATTACGAGTCATTAAACAACTTAATTGGCATGATCCAATTTGTACTTTACAAACTGGCCCTGGGGTAGTATGGATAATAGAATGAGGACTGGGGGCAAGGAGCCCAGGAGGCTAGTGCAATGGTTTAGAAGACATGAGTGTGGCTTATACAGCATGGCGGTGGGGGAAATTAAATTGACTAATTTAGGAGAGACGGCAGAAATTGGGGCAGGGTATAGAGACTAGATGATCCCTACGTTTCTAGCATGAATAACGTGGTGAATGGGGCACCATCTTTGGGCCAGCATCTAACAGAGAACCAGACACTGATAGCACACATGCCATAAATGTGTACTTGATGATAAAAATGGCCTTAATGGAATGTAATGCTTCATAGAATCACCTCATAGAGCCCAAGACTGCTTACAGGTGTGACCCACCATTTCAGCTGCCTCCACCTGCCCTGGGTTACCCATCCATGGCCTTCCAGGCTTGCCTTAGTGCAGTGTTTCTAGTTCACGGTCCAGCTGGCTCCAGGACACCCTGGCCTCTGTTCCCTTGCTAAGCAGTAAGTGTGTGCCCTTCCCCCACTCCCTCTGTCCATCAGTGTCATTACAGCCAATAATGCTGCTGTAATTTTTCATTAATTTTCTTGGTGTTTTGCAGTTACAGTAGCATTAAAATTTATGCTCGATATTATTATTATAATTTCCCACTACTAATGGGTTTATTATTTTTGTTCATTTGTATTTGAAAGCCATTAGCATAAGATTTACCTCCAACAATATCTGTGATTTTTAATGCCCTTGAAACTTGCAGTGAGCGATAAGTCTATAATAAGAGAATGCTGGTAAGCATATAAATGGCTTTCTTGGGAAGAGAGGGCTTTTTATTTTCATCGTGGTTAGATTCAGGTTCTTTGATAGAGCGATTGGTAGGATTTGAGGTATGAAAGGCTGAGAATACTGTGTGTTTGTAAATGTGTTCAAACAAGTTCCCCGGGTACTCAGAGGGCACTTTTATATTCTAGGAGAATTCATATTCTTGCTCTTTTTAATGTTGTTTCTTACCTGAGTTACAGAAAAATGTCATAAATTGTGTGCTTGCTGAGAACAATATTTAGAAATATGAATCGTTTGGAAGGGACTCTGAAGTTACTTTCTTCAACTGACTTTCCTAGAAGCTGGGATGCTTACTGCAACTCTGGAAACGGCTTATTTCAGGCCTGAGAAAGAGGTTTCTCTAAGGGCAGCTGTGCGGGGCAGAGAAGTTAGTAGGCAGAGCTGAACTCATTGGTGTGCAACATATGTATATCCTCAGGGCCATTTGCTATAAAATTCATAGCACCACTGTCTTGAAATTCTTAACTAGTTTTGGACAACAGACTCCACATTTGCAAAAGCCTTGTGTGACAGGCCTGAGCCAAAAAAGTAGGCCCTTGGCCCTCTAGGGAATGAGTCACCGGAGTGCTAGTTGTAGTTGAATCAGATAAGGCTTTAAAATTAGAGAGACACATGCATGAAAGAGGCAGTTCAGGGCAGGAGACTATAACCTGGCTCCCCAAAGTGAGCTAGGAGTTGACAGTTAAAGGGTAGGTCTACAAAGTGGGGCCCTGGATGGCAGCTCCCAGCTTGTTCTGGGTTGGCTACGCCCAGGCATGTGCAGATGGGTCACATTCCAGTTATGCATGAGGGCTCTTAGCTTTCTCTCTCCAGGAAATTGTGAGATAAGCATTAGTCAGGATTTAACACTTTTTAATCCATCATGGCCCTCACGGTCAGGGTAGTGGCCAGATTGTTTGGACAGGACTTACTAGTCTGTGATTTAGTCTACCTGAGAGAACAGGACAGGGGTCACTCATCCTATTGGCTAGCAGTTTCTTTTACCTAGGCTGTCTCACTTGCAAATTATTTATCTGATATTATGTAGAGACTTTGGAGCTAGACAGACGTGGGTCAAGTCTTGGTATTCTTTAGGTATTAACTGTGCCTAAATATTGTCCCCTTACAGGTGAAAGCTAAAAGAAGATGCCTAAACTCAGGATACCTGAGTATTCTGCTCATCCTGCTCAGTGTGCAGTACTCATATGTGCAGTACTTATAATTAAACTTATGTCTTAATGTCATGAACATCAACCAGCTCAGAGAGGCAGTTGTGTGGTATAGAAGCTAAAGCCAGGTGTGCTGGTTAGGATAATACACCAAGCAGATGACATTCCCCCAAGGGAAACAATCGAAAGTGGGGGCTGCCATTTATCAATTTTCAAACATTTTGCAGATGACAGATAATGTTTGCTGGAACAACATGGCCCCAGTTTTCTATAATTCATACATGCTTCCCTTCCCTGCAGAAACCTCTCGTGAAAGCCAGTCAGTAAGAACCGTATTATTGTGAAGATGCCCTTGACCTTGATCAAGTTTATTTGAAAGCCTCAGTTTTTCAGCTAGCATTTGTAACAAACGGTCTTACTACAAGAGTTCACAACAGAACTCAACAAGTCAGAGTATTACAATGCCACGTATGAGAAGCAAGAACATGGATCCTCAAGACCCCAAACAAGGGTTTGCCCATGACAAATCAGACAGAGTAGGACCAATAGGAGGCTCTATGATTTTGCAAGTGAGGGACTGTGCCATAGCCCAAACGAGTGATACCAGTTTCCCAGCATGGGGCCAGTCAGAGAAACACTAAGAAGTCGGTCATATAAACTTGTGATAAATAACATGTGATCTTAAAACATTTGATTAAACATATTTCCCCCCACAAATGGAAATAATACTAAAATCGAATTAATAAGAAGCATAAGCTAGTTTTGGGGCATTTTTGCACTTTGGTCCAAAAGGATTGGACCAGACTATAGTAGGAGTCAAGGTGACTTTCATTGCATTCAATTCAGGGTGTGTGGGAGCCTGGAGCCAGAGGGCAGATGTTACAGAGTGCTCACTCCACTGTGCTGCTTGGAACTCTGGGTGTACACCTATCAGGTGAGATCCTGGGCCTGGGGTCTCTGGGCCTTCTTGAGTTTTCTCAGGAGACATGTGACAAGTTCACGCAGGGCAGCAGCTTCATAGGAATGCGCATTATGACATGACCATGTCCCAAGCCTGGTATGTTCTTCCCTTCACCATTCCTAAACACATGTGGGCAGTGAGACATGGCTACCCATCAGTTCTCTCAGGCCCAAAGGGCTCTGTGGGTGGTGATGGACCATCACCTCTCCATAGCACAGCCTGTGAATGAACAGTGAAAAATCACAGCTCTCCTTCCAAGATCTCTCATCAGCCTCTGCCTAGTGCTTTTGATGAGGGACATGGCCTCGTCAAACAAGCTGAAAAGCGTGGCAAGTATATCTCATTGTCTCTCAGAAGTCTGAACAGGGATCTCAGTACCTGCCCAGCTCCTAGGGCCACATGACATGTGGAAAGAAAACAGGTTTCAGGCTGTCATGGTACCGTGAAATGGCTGACTATTTTTTCAGACACCTTGAGATATCGTCACAAAGAGCATATGTCAATACACTTTTTTTTTTTTAGAAATAGTGATAGTGGTTTAGACAGCTGGGATGCCATTTCCCTGACCCTCTCAAGGATCACAGTAAGAAGACTGTAATCCATTATATTGTTTGAAGCAAACACAAAAGCAGTCAGGGATAATCTGAGCCAACACGGTGAACATTTATCCCTTTGTCCTCCCCAAACTCAGCAAATAGATTTCCCTTCTAATGGCACCAACTTCCCAGTAGTCTGTACTGTAAATATCAAGCTTCTGCGGAAGAAATCTAAGGGATGCTTTGACTACATTCTAGTTTTTGATCACTTTCTGGTTGTTTTTCTTACCTGTTGTCGAATTTCTTCCTCCATTTTCACTGGTGAGCCCAATTCTGCAACTTGTTTGACGCCTTCACTTGCGTATCCTCCATACTCCCACAGCACATAATTCTTGGAGTGGGATCCACCAATGATTGCAGACCAGTGATTGGCCCTACCTGGGAAAGCCAATGGGGATGCAGTTGTCAGTGCAGGGCAAGTGCACAATGATTCACCCACCACTGGCTAAGCATTTGCTCTGTGGTAGGTCCTGAGCTAGGCCTATTCATGAAGATGGTTCTTTTCAGCCAGAAGATCTTGGGAATATGCAGGCAGGGCAACAGTAGATGTCTGAACAAGGCACAGAAGTAATCCAGAATGATGACTTCTGTCTGGGAGGGCTTCAGAGAAGGGACAGCTGAGAGAATTTTAAAGGCTGATCAGATTTGTAAGGCAGATGAGAGAGAGAAGGCTATTTCTGGCAGGCTCAGCAATGTTAAATAACACTGTGTGTTTGGGGAGTTATAAGTAATTTAACATGGCTGTGTCACAAACTGTCAAGGGGAGAGGTAGCAATTGATGCCAGGGAGGTGGAGAGGAGCTGTGCCTGAATGGCCTTGTTCTAAATGCTTCAGGAGTTTGGATGTCATTTGAAAAGGGTCTGAAACCACTGAAGGGTTCTGAACAGGGGAATGACATGAAGGCATTTAAATTTTAGATAAATCTTCCAGGCAGCAGTGTGAAGACTGCATTAGAGAGAGCAAAATTGGAGGGGAGCACTAGGAGAGTGAGCAAGGAGCACAAGGTAAAGGGGGAGGCTGGGGGCAGTTCTCGGGGCTAAGCACTGCTGCCTTTAGACGACTTTTATATACTGTCCAGGCCAAGGGACAGGCAGCCTAGCTGGCTGAAAGATGGGAGAGGCAGTTTGGGGATGTGGGGAGGTAACTACAGTGGGATGCAGGAGGGACTGGATGGATGACACAAGGGGAGAACAGAACAAAGTAGGGCCAAGACAGAATATAACCTGAAGATTTTTCAAAGTTCTGGGTGCAGAAGGATAGAAATGGAGATCAACACCAGTATTACACTGGTCTCTGCATGTGATGGACACATGTGTATATATTTATTATTAAGTTACATATAATCCATTATAAGGTTGGATCAGTTCCCAACTGATCAGTTCCCAACTGATTCTTTGGTTGCTTACCCAGTCTCAGATTAAAGAAAATCTTCAACCATGGTGACAAGGAAGCCTTGAAGTGGGCAGACCTAATGGACATTTGTCATTTACTAGCCTCTGACCCAGAGAAGGCAGAAAGCTCCACTCCACCCCACCACTCAAGAAGATTCTCATTTTGTTTCCATCTCCCGCATGTTACATCAAGGCTCTCTGCTCCTCTGTACATCAAGAACATGGACACAATGATCCACCTGGCTGCTGACAGTCACACCCCACCCTGGGCCAATGACATCATCATGTGCCCAACTGTTTATTTCCTACATACCAGGAAAATGCAAACTCTGTGCTTCTCCAACTTGTCGCTAATGAAGACAATGCCAGCTATTTCTGAAACTCACTATATGAGTAGGGAGTCATCTAAGCTGAAAGTGCTTTTGTGCAGGGACAGAAGTAGGAGTCAGTTGTAGACTTTGGCTCATGATGTGAACACAGGGGGGCCAGCTTCAACATCTCTGCTCCCACTATACTATTCCACCAGGATGTTCTCTTGTTCCAGCCCCATCCTACCTGTAGTTGTGTACCTGAGTGGCTTAGTGCATGCTGACCTTCTCTGCTTGCTTGGCTAACTGGCATCTCTCCTTTATGATCCACTCAGAAGCCTCACAGGACCAGCCTAGAGTGATCTAAGCCCTAGTCCTCTGTCTCCTCAAGGCACAGATCACATTTGTGATCACTGCTGCATGGCTCACTTCTCACTATCCTGTATGCTCCTTGAGAGGACCTGTCTTCTGCACTGTAGTTCCAGTGTTTAGCATGATGCCTGATGAATTGTGAGTGATTATTATAATTTTTTTCTGCAACATTTCATCTAAACAATCAAATGGGACAGTAGCAGCATATGTGCTGGAAGCTATGGGGATGGGACTTGAAGAGATGTGATTCAATGTGGTTGAATCCAAGTCTCAATTCAGCAGTGTCCCTGACTCCTCTGGGCTCATGTCCTTAGCCATCTTGTGTGTTATTAAAAATACTGACATCAAACATCAACAAAAAAGAAAGACTTTGGTCTAAGACTCAATAGTCAGGGATTTGAATCCTAGCATTGCTACTTAACAGCTATGTAAACTTGGTTAAATTCCAATTACTTTATATCCCTGAGTCTCAACTCCCTTCTTTGTAATTCAAGGATGATAATGCCTACTTTATCAACCTATTACAAGAATTAAGTTCAATTTAAAAATGAGATAATATATGTGAAATCACTACCAACACACAATAGACTCTCAATAATTGTAGTTTCCTCCTCTCCTGGTTGTTAGGGAGGCTACATAAATGAGTAAAACATAAAACTGGCCTTTAATTCAGTGTAAGAGATAAGAAATGTGCATTATATGAAATAAAGTAAGAGAATAGGACATGCACATTCATGGGGGATTAAAGAATGGACCCAGATGGCTGGTTTGTTCATCTAGCTTTCATTAACTATATGCCAAACCCAGTGGCAGGCCCTGGGCATGGACAGGAATTGGATTCGGTGCTTGTCCTGGAGGGAGTCACAGGCTGGGGGTGAGGAAGCAGATGGATAAGCAGATTACTTACAACCTGTATGGTCAGGGTTATCATAGAAACAAGAACACTGAGCAGAGGGAATAAAGCCAATAACTTCAAATTTCCAAATCCAAAGTCTAAAAGGGAGGAGTGCAGAGAAGCAGTTGCCACAGAAGTGGAATCTGTCTCTGGCTTCTTCCTTGAATAAAATGTCGTGCCAATTCAACCTTCTAGAGGATACAGTTTGTTAGTCTCTCACAATGGCCTTGCCATACTCCATGTTAATTCACATGAACACATCGAACGAACCTGAAAGTCATCATATTTGAATGACATCAACCATATAACGGATATTTGCTGAGTAGTGGACTGGGGGAGGGACCAGACAAGTCCTCCCTATGGGTACAAAAAAGGAGCTGTGGGAAAACAATTGGTAACGTTAGAGAGGATAACAATGACAGGGGAGCACAGGTGATATAAGGTGACCATGACGCAGAAGACTTGTACTTCTGGCCTCCATCTGTGATCATAAATCAGTCATTCAATCTCTTAGGGTCTCGGTTTTGAAAAATAGAGCTGATGGTTACTAGGCTATTCTAACTGTTGGAGTTGTGCTAATTAACTGGGTTGTTTTGGAAAGAAGCAAGAAAATGTTGAAGAAGTATAGGAAACAAAGCACTATGGTAAAAAAACACTACGAGGAGCCACAAGAAGAGTCCAAAAGAAGGTAAAGGAGCAAAGCAACTACCTGATTGGAAGGAGTCTTTGGTGGGAAGACAGGCCGGGTGGTAAGAACAGAGATTCTATTAAAAGTGGAGATGTGGCCCTCCCTGGTGGCGCAGCGGGTTAAAGCACAGCACTGAGAATCTAAAGCCACTTCCACATGAGTTCGATTCCCGCCTGCCCCGGAGGTGACCACATGGTGTGGCAGACCTCTCCTGACCCACCCGCTGCTCCCCTCAGCAGTGTACTTGGTCGATCTGCCTGTTCTGTTCCCCACTCTGTCTCTGGTGAAGTCTCTCACCGCCCCTGAGCCTCCAGCCTGTACCCCAGTTCTGTATGTACAAATAAATAAATCTTTAAAAAAAAAAAGTGGAGATGTTAGGTTAATGCCTATGAGGTGTTAGGTATAATTCCTTCCTAGGTGTCATCAACAATGCAGTCTCAATCTCATTTTATGGATGATGAAATTCAGATCCAGAGATGTGAATGAGTGTACCCAGGTGTACACAACAAATAAGGGGTAAAGCTGGGCTTGAAACCCAGATCGTTTGATCCCAGAGCAGGAAAACTGTGAAAAGATTCTCTGCAACCCCAATAAAAGTCACAAAGATGGAGGCGATCATTTGGCCAACTGGAGAGTTAGAAGACAAAGGGATAAGATGAAAAAGAATGAGGGCCAGATTAAGACAGTCAGGAAGCTGGCATCATGGGGGGACATGGAAGGTTCCTTTTGAGAAGAATGACAGGATTAGAGTTAACATATATTGAGTTATTACTGTGTGCCAGGCACTATGCCAAGGACTTGACCTACATTACCACATTAAACACTTAGAAAAGGAAAGTTGTGATACAGATGCTATCATAATTTCTGCTTTTCACATGAGGAAACATATTCTCAGAGAGTATAAATGAGTCAAACCAAGATCACAGAAGCAGATGAACGAAGACTCTGTCTGGCACCAGAGTCTCTTCCCCAGCACCCAGCATCACACGGCAAAGATACCCAGTAACATTTCCTGCAGGAGTTATGTAGGGTTTGAATTAGGGCAGTGGAGAGGAAATGGGGACACTAGACTAGAAGTGGGAGCCAATAAAAGGGACTCTTGGCATTTGCAAGTAGTTAAAATTCTGACCAATATGTATTCTACTCTCAATTCTGAAACTTTCTAGATTGAATAAATCAATTAATCACAGTCAAGCTCAGTTTCTTCATCTGTAAAGTAGGCATATTGACATCATCAGCCCTTGGTATTGTTCTGAGGCTGAAATTCAAGAAATAATGACTAATGACTGATACATAAAGAGGACTAAAAAAAATACTAGCCAGTCAAACTAAATTTGAATATAACAAGGCAAATCCAGACACATTTCTGGAAGTCATGGGATCAAAAGAATCTGATTGAGTGACTGAGTGGCAGGTTGACTTAGAACTGGTGGGCAGAGATGACAGGAATGCTGATGTGAGAGCCTGAATCTGGAAAGCCTTATGGAGTCACCAAAGTAGTGGCCTGGAACATGCAGAATGAAGAGGCTGAGCAGACTCTACATGGAATACAGAAATTTAGCTCCAAAATCCTCCAGGAAAAATAGAGAAGAGGAAGATGCCAGGTGTCAGGAGGCCTGGGTAAATGTGCGTGGCCTTCTAAAGGAATATTCA
Source organism: Condylura cristata (assembly GCF_000260355.1). Taxonomy (NCBI): domain Eukaryota; kingdom Metazoa; phylum Chordata; class Mammalia; order Eulipotyphla; family Talpidae; genus Condylura; species Condylura cristata. The sequence goes on from NW_004567116.1 coordinate 29,792,377, forward strand.
AGGAGGCTACTACCGGGGTCTTGGTGAAAACCTGGGGATTCAGTCTTGGGGATAAGATCAGAGAAACAGATTCTCAGGTAAGGTTCTGCTCCTTGGTTTAGCATATCTTTCTCAGTGCTCATGTGGCTTACACATCTCTGACTTTAGATGTTTATTTCTAATAGCATGGATGGGGTATAATGGGCCAGAGGCAATAAGAAGTGGGAAGAAGAATATTAGATGTGAGTTTGAGCTACTGATAGCCAAGCATGTGCATTTGCTGAAAGCCACTCCAGGGAGATAGCCTGATTACTCATATGTAGTAATCTCATTCCTGAATCTTTTTTGTTGTCATCACTGGTGCTAAATTACCAGGGTCCACCATGATACCTAAAAGGCTGATCAAGGAAGAATGGTGTTTGGCCTTTTGTCTGGTGTGGAAGGAGGTGGAGGAGGACATGCTGCATGGTAGGTAGATTCTGCATGTGGCGGAAGTTCATCGACAGCCCGGCTTTCCTGGCTGGCTTTGCAGTGGCTGCATTCCCCTGCTCACCCCACCCCGTGGAAAGCCACCCATTCATGTCCTTGACATCCATTCATAGAGCTTCACTGGAGAATATACTACAACTTTGTAGATCAGATCATTACTACCTCTTGTTATTTAACCCCTTCCCATCCCTAATATCTCAGCAAATCTTTGTTCAGGGTTGCCTAGTTGGGGCCTTAAAAAATCTGTCTAGGAGCAGATTTCCTCCAGTCTCCTCCACCAGAGTTCCCCCAGTCTCTACATCCTAGCCTGCTTTCCTTCCTTATCTCTTAAAAGACAACTCTGTCACTTACCTCTTCTGAAAAGACAAAGGTCAATCCATACACAGGTGATGTACCCAAGTATCATGTGGCCAGTGACCAACAGAAAATTTCTGTGGACCTGCCAGCCTCATTCATTAAAGTTGTCTTGGATCTCACCTCCTTTTGCCCTTGTTATTCTCACCCTAGGCTTACTTCCAGAATCTGCCTGGCTTCTGATGCTTTGGGTTTGGCTACAACACTTGGCCCCTCTGGGTTCACCCCTGGGTGTTGCCCAGGACACAGCTTGTACTTGCCCTCTGGCTCTTCCTGCTCTTGGCTGAACTTACTCTGACCAAGCTGTTCTGGATTTCAGGATCCTATCCCAGAATGGCCCCCTGGAAAAAACCTTGCATGGGGAAATCTGTCAATTAGACCAGAAATTCCTCGACTTTCTGTCCTTCTGCCTTCTTCACATAGTTAGTCTTTTTCCTTCCTTAAGTTCTCAAGAGAAGTGTTACTTTTCCATTCTTTTAATGCAAGTGATTACATTTTGCATTTTCTCTAAGGTCTCCAATTGTAATAATTTATTCTGCTAATTAATTCATAAAATGAACAGTTACTAGGTATGTAACTGTGTGCTATGCCAGGGATCAGCAAGTAACAGCCCACTACATATTTTTGTTCCAATAAAATTTTACATTTAACATATTATTTATAGCACATTTGTGCTACAATGGAAGAGCCAAGTAATTACAAGAGATTGGTTTGCCAACTCTAAACTTTTTACTATCATGCCTTTTATAAAAGAAGTTTCCCAAAGCCTAGGCTAGACCATGGAGAATCTAAGAAGAGTCAGTCTTTGGTCCTCGTCCTTGGGATGTTTCACTTTGGAAATCGGGGTGGAGTGCATAAAAGACAGGGCATAACAGGCAATTACATTAGTATGGGCATAGTACAGTGTTAAGAAAGGTAAAACCAGAGTGACATAAAAGTACAAGTAAAGGAACACAACCCAGAATGTACCAGTGAGGGCTTCCTGGAAGAGGTGGCAGTTGAGCTACATTCTGAAGGATAAGTAAAAAGTAAGCAAAGCAACTAGGGGTTAGGGAGAATATATTTTTGCAGAAAGACCAGTATATGCAAAAGCAAAGCCTAAGAAAAAGCCAGAGGTACATGGAAAATCACAAGTCGATTAAAGTAATGAGGTGTGTATGTTTGTGAGGAAGGGATGATCAGTGATGAAGATAGTCAGCAAGGCAGATCATGAAGGGTATGAATATTTTCACAATTTTTGCTTTATAATTGTAAAGGAAATGTGAGAATAAAGCAGTCCTATTATAGATAATTCCCAAATCTGTATTACTCATTCAATTTCTACTTCTCACTTTGATGAAAATGATACTGGGCTGGCCCTGTGAACGTAAGTAACTATAAAACTGGGGGGGGGGGGAATTAAGAAGCATGATTTTCTAGATGGTAGAAAACAGAAAGCAAAAAACTATGATCCCTAAAAGAAGGGAAACACCAAAAAGAGCCCCATTTTTTGTGTTGGACATTTTCCGGTTTGTGGTACAGGAATGTGAACATAGTAGAGAATGGCAATCTATATGAGCTAAACAGGTAGAGACAGTAATTGGAGCCTTCTTACGTAGATAGGTTTTACTGTAAGAATGCCAGAGAAAAAGAAGCTGCACAGGGAGGAAAATTAAAAAATTCACATAGGCATCCCCTTAAGTCTTTGACCAAATGTTAAGCTACACATGTGTAGGGTGATATCACCTTGAGGAAGAGGGAGGGAATATCTACTGGGAGCTGAGCTGAGTGGAGATGGGAGAGTTCACACAGTGCTAGAGATATAAGACTCAGAGCTATCTATATTAAAGAGACATTGCTGACTATGCTGAGTATTTAATGGAGATTCTAGAAATGCAACAATTCAGGAATAAAACTGCTTTAGCCTTAGAGTAAGGGATAAAATAGACTTACCCTAACAAAGGAAGATTACAAATCAGATACTAACAATGTAAAAACTACAATGTCCATCACACAATATAAATTTACTAACATGAGCAGAAAGAGCAAAATATGATCTATTGGCACACAAAAATGTCAACATTCTTGAGATTACTGTTATGTTGGGATTATCATCTGAGAACTAATACTCTTATTTCCTGTATGTTCAAGAACTTAAAAGAAAAGATGAACGTGACAAGTGAGCAGATAGGGAGTCTCAGCAGGGAGACAGAAAGTATTAAAAATAACCCAATGGAATAGAACTGAAAAATATATTATCACTTTTAGGCATGACAAAGGAACAGATTTGTAATGATAGGGTGATAGAAATGGTTTAAAATGAACCACAGAGGAAAAGTCTGGAAAGAAAATGAACTGGAATCTCAAATATGTAGGGGTTCCAAAGATTACCCCTTAACAGGGGTAACTGAAGTTCTTGGAGAGGATAAAGAGATTTGGTCATAAAAATATTTAAAGAAATAATACTAGAAATTTTCTCAAATTTGATTAAAAATAGCCTATAAGAACCTCAATAAACTCCAAACAGGAGAAAAATAAAGAAAATTATAACTAGGCACATTACAATCATCTGATGATAACTTCAGATAAAAGAAAAGTCTTAAAAGTCTAAAGTTCATCTTAGTCTTAAAAGTCGACAAAGAGACACACTAAAATTAGGAAGACAGACTTAGGAACGAGTTCTGGCTTCAAAACCAGGGCAAACCAAAGACAATGACATGCCATGTCTGAAGTTCTAAAGGAAATAAAAACTTGTGTTAACCTTGAATTCTATAAACTATAGCTTTCAACATGAGGGTGAAATTAAACACTGATAAATGAAAGCTGAGTGAATTTATTACCATCATATCTGCAGTAAATGAAATATTAAGGGAAATTTTCAGGCCGAAGGGAAATGAAAACATGGAAATTTGGATCTACGTGAAAGAAGGAAGACTGTCAGAGATGGTAAATATCTGGCTAAAGTTCATCTTTAGTCTTATTTTCCATGAAGAGCCTCTCGCCTGAACTAAAGAGATTTCAAGTATTTTTCTGAGTGAAAAAACAATTTCTAATGTTCTTTTCCCAGAAAGGCTACCTTTTGTCTTCCTTACATCTCCAGGTTTTTTTTTAAAGTTAAGCGCACTGTTCTCATTTCCTCTGGTTGAATTCATTTCTCAAGCCTAGACATCTGACCCAGAGCCCCACTGAAGTCCCTTTACTTCCCCTGTCTTTGTAACTTTGGTTTTGCTTCTCACAGTGGAAAAATGCTTAGCACCACTGGAGGAAAATTACTGTCTACTTTCTTTATTTCCCATTTAAAAACTACTTTAAATTCAGTAAAAATGCATCCTTTTAATAGGTAGTTTAGTGAGCTTTGAGAAAAGCATGCAATATATAATCACTACCACACTCACAATATAGTCAATATAGTTTTGTTACCTAAAAAAAAAAAAAAAAGTTGACCTGGGCCTCCTTGATGGCACAAGGGGTTAAAGCACAGCACTATGAAGCTAAGCACAGCACTATGAAGCTATCCACAGCCACTACTGCATGAGTTTGATCCCCAATCAGGGAGGTGACCCACATGGCACAGCAGACCTCTCCAGTCTCACCTGCTTATTTCCTCAGCAATGTATTTCAACAGATCTGCCGGTTCTGCTCCCCACTCTATGCATAAATCAATGAAATAAATCTAAAAAAAAAAATTTGTTGCCCCTTTGTAGTGGTGCTTGATCAACCTTTTCCCTCTATTTCAGCTCTGGTAGCCTTCTAACTGTTTTGGTCTCTATAGTTGTGCCTATTCTGGAATATACTATAAAAAGACAATGCAATATGCAGACTTTTGAGTCTAGTTTCTTTAGCGTAGCATAATGCATATGTGAATCAACATGTTGTATATATCAGTTTCTCCTTTCAAGTGTCTTGAAAGGAAAAGCTATCCTACTAGTTTATCACCACCTTTCTATTTTCACCACTTCATAGCTGTATGACCTTGAATAAGCTACCTGTCTTCTGAGACTCAGCTTTGTTATCTGTCACATGGAAATAGCAACAGTACTTCCCCTGTAGGGTTTTTGTGGACCTTTCTGAGGCATCTCCATCTCCAAACTGTATACTTCTGGTAAACGTTAAATAATACTTTAAACTCAGCTTTTTCAGCCCAATTTTCCTGGACTTCTGATTCCTGATTTATTTGGACATTTCCAAAACCTAGCCAATCACTTGATTTTCCTCTCAGAAGCAGAACACAATCTCAGGACACGCCCTGGACTCCCATCCCCATTGCTTCTGTAGAGGCTGGTTAAATGTTTGTTATGTAATGACAAAGAGCAATGTGGTTATTTTCTAGAAAGAGAACCTTTAAAAGTGTCCTTCCAAGCTGACTTTTCACATAAACATTGTTATATATGAGATAGAGGCAATGTTTCTGAACAACTTACAAATGCCTAATACACAGTTAACACCTGAGCTTGAGGTCTCAGGGAAGGCACTATAGTACTTTGGATGATAAATTCTAGTAATATTAATCCAGGTGAGAAAATCTAGGAACTTGTATTTAAACATTAAGCAGGAGCAGTAAATAACTTTGCTTTGTTTTTTAGAATGTAACATAAAGAATAGACTTTTCCCAGCTCCATTACCTCCTTTTTTTTAGGTTTGAATCTTGACTAAGTCCTATAAATAAGCAAACCAATGCTGTTCTTTGTTTGAAAAGGTTTTAGGTGGCAGAGAGAAAAGGTAGTGAGAAATAGGAATTGCTGAGTGTATGCTTTTGCCAGGTACCTTCAGAAGAATTATCTAATTTACTTTTGAAATCCCATTTTACTGATGATGAAACAGAGTCTCAGAGTGGAACTATAATTTGCCAGTGCACACCATGCCAGGGAATGATTGAGCCAGGACTTGCATCATGATTGTTTTGTCTTTGGGAAGTCTTTTTGTTCTGATAGGGAGGAAGAAGCTAGAGGCCCTGGAAAGTTTGTTAAGTTAATAATAGAAGCTGTATTATATTATATCACCATTTCTATTCAACATTGTTCTAAAGGTTCTAGTCAGTATAATAAGACAAGAAAGAGAAAGAGAGGTCAGGAGGATTGGTAGGAATTGTTGGTAGAAAATATAATTGAAGGCCTTCCCTGGTGGTGCAGCGGGTTAAAGCACAGCACTAAGAAGCTAAATCCACTTCAGCATGAGTTCGATTCCTGCTGCAGAAGTAACCCACATGTTGTGGCAGACCTCTCCTGACCCGCCTGCTGCTCCCCTCAGCAGTGTACTTTGTCAGTCAGCCTGTTCTGCGCCCCACTCTGTCTCAGGTAAATCCTCTCATTGCCCCTGCACCGCTGGTCTGTACCCCAGTTCTTGTATGCATAAATAAATAAATCTTTAAAAAAAAGAAAAAGAAAATATAATTGCATAAACAAAAATTTCAAAATAATCTATTTTTCTATATAGACAAATAGAATTAATAAATACACCTAACAAGGCCTCTAAATACTAAGTCAATATACAAGATCAATTTCACTTCTTTATGCCAGTAACTATTAACTGGAGACTAAAAAAAAAGTAATTACAATAGCTTAAATCTAAGAATAAATCTAGTGAAGAATGAATAAGACCTCTATTCCACAGAAAGTGATAAAACATTATTGATTGAGTTTAGAGTAATTTTAAATAAATGGAGTGATTTATCATATTCACATTAATTAGCGGTGTCAATGTTGTAAAGTTGTCTTCCCTAATTTGTCTAGAAAAATTTTAAAATCCACTAGTATTTTTTTTTTCCACGAGAATTGAGATCATGATTCTAAAATGCAAAGGACCAAGAATAGTGAAAATCATCTTGAAGAACAAAGTTGGATAATAGCTAACAATTCCAGATGTGAAAGACAAATAGGTCAATGAAATAACATGACAAACACAGAGTCCAGAAAGAGACCCACAGACATGCAGTCACTTGATACAGCCAAAGGTAACACAAACACAGCGAGGAAGGGAAGGACATTGCAGTGAATGACTGGGGAAAAAATTAATCTTGGCCCTTACTCCACATCATACAAAGTCAGTAACAGATCAATTCGACATTTAGATGTGAAAGGCAAAACCAATAAAGGTCCTAGAAGAGAATATATTCATGACTTTGAATAGGGAAAGAGTTCTTAAATGGGACACATGTTTACTCTGAAGAAAAAAGGATCATCTATATTACATTAAAATTAAAATTTTCAATTCATCAGAAGATTAAGAGAATAAAAAGGTAAACCATAGAGCAGAAGATAATTGGAATGTATCTGAGAAGGGAGTCATACATGAAAATATAAGAATCTCTACATAACAACACGTATAAGGGAGACAACCCAATAGGAAAATGTTCAAAAGACCTTGTGTGCAAAATTGTTCAACAATATCCACTAAAGGTGGATCACAAGTTGTATGACTTAGCAACTCCATGCTAACATAAAGCCAACAGAAGCACACTGCACATATCTATATGCTTATACAGCACTACCTGTAATACCCCCAAACTGAAAACCTCTTAAATATTCATCCATCATAGAATGGATAAGTGCATTCATGGCAGTGGATTATTACATAGCTAGAGAAGGAGCAAAACAAAATTGTCTCAAGCACATAAATGAATCTCACAAGTTAAAATTGAACATAAGAAACCATACACAAAATTCCATTTACAAAAAGTTTCTAAAGGCAAAATTAATGTACAATAGAAATCAAAATGCTGGTTGCCACTTGTCTGGTGTGGGAGGATGATCAGAAGCAGACGTAAAGGAGCCTTTTGGCATTTTAGTCATTTTCTGATTTTTTGCTGGAAATAAGAATGTACTTAAATGAATGAGTAACTGGGCAATACACTTATGATTTACCCTAAGTGTGTGTGTGTGTGTATGACTTGTCTGTTTGCTGTGCTCCAGTAAAAAGTTCATTTAAAAATAAGAAAAGGGGGGCCCTTCCTGGTAGCACAGCAGGTTAAAGCACAGCACCAAGAAGCTAAAACCACTTCAGCATGAGTTCGATTCCCAACTGTCCCGGAGAAGATCCACATGGTGCAGCAGACCTCTCCTGACCCGCCCACTGCTCCCCTCAGCAGTGTACTTCGTCAGCCGACCTGTTCTGCTCCCCACCCTGTCTCTAGTGAATCCTCTTACTGCCCCTGCACCTCTGGCTTGTACCTCAGTTCTGTATGCATAAATATATAAATCTTTTTAAAAAAATAAGAAAAGGACCTCCCAAGGGATTAAGTCTCAGCATTATCAAGCTTTTGCAAGCCACTGCAACATGAGTTCGATCCCCTGCCAGGTAGCTGACCCACATGGCACAGCAGACCTTCCCTTAGCAGTGGATTTCAGTAAATCTGCTTGTTTTGCTTCCGGCTCTGTCACTGATTAATGCTCTCACACAATCCCTCTATGCCTCTGGCTGCACGTCTGGTTGCATCCTCCCACCCCAGACAAGTGGCAACCAGCATTTTGACTTCTATTGTACATTAATTTTGTCTTTAGAAACTTTTTGTAAATGGAATTTTACAGGGTATACTCTTTTGTGTATGGTTTCCTATGTTCAATTTAACTTGTGAGATTCATTTATGTGCTTGTGATAATTTTGTTTTGCTCTTTCTCATAGCTATATAATAATCCACTGCCATAAATGCACTTCATTTCACTTATCCATTCTATGATGGATGAATATTTAAGAGGTTTCCAGTTTGGGGTATTTATACATACCCCAGCTGTGGTATGTATAAATAAAAATAAATCTTAAGAAAAATAAAATAAAATGTTATGGCAGATGTAGCATTCTTCCTTTTCCTGTTTCTCAAGGCTCACTCTGGACTACTTGAAGCTTTAGCTGAATTGTAAAGACAACAAAAGTTTAATTCTTATGCATTAAGAATGGTGACAGGAAAACAACAGTGATGAGCTATGGACATGTAAGGAGAGATGGGAGGTCAAAAGTTACCCCAGCACATTTTAAAGATCAGAGGTCAGGTGCTCTGGGCCAGGAGCTCAGCCTGCAGGGGACTATTAGCCATGGGATCTTTATTCTGGGATTTGACTTGTCAAGGAAACAGCTTGGTAGGCCAATGGCTTGGTTCATCTTAATGAATATCCACTGATCACCCATTATGTTAGTCCTAAATGCTTTGAAAGGTTCCAGGGACTCTGAGCCAAACCAGATGAAAAGCCTCCCCTCTCTTAATATATCGGGGGGGGGGAGGGTCAAATATGTGAACAGGAAATTACAATGCAGCATGGAAAGTGTCTTGATAGGATAACTACAAGGTTTGAGCCACAAAGAAAAGAGCTGATCATCAGATTGGGGCATTGGGAAGGGCTTTTCAAGGGGTTTAGATAGAATTTGAAAGGGTGGCCACAGTCAAGGAGGTGGGCAGGGCAGGGTTGCAGGCACATGAGGCCTGAGCAAGGCAGAGAGAGATTATATGTTTGTCTATGAACATAAGATGGAGGGAACCGAGAGTATGAGTTGCATATAGGCGAGGGATTTGACCGTTGTTGGCCAGATCCCAGTGAATTTAGTCCAGCTGAAGAATCTTTATTTTATCCCAGGGCAAAGCAATTAAGTCTTGTATCTATCCCTTTAGGAATCTGTGACCTTGGGCAAGTCTCTTGTGCTTCGGTATTTCAGAACTTTATATGAATTTTGCCTTGAATCTGAGCCTTCCCTCACACTTCAAAAAGTGTATGAAGAAGTGACTTGTTTTGAAAGGCCTGCACGACTAGGTGCACCCAGGAAAGTTAGTGGGTTGATGGAGGTCCAGGGATCTATTTTGAAGAAGGACAGCATCTCAGCTTTATTATTTAGAAACACAAAGCTGGCTCAGAACCATGCCATCCGCATGTGCTGGCAGCTGAGAACACTGCAAAGCAATATTCAGGATGGAAAATTCCCCTCTCTAACTTCCTGAAACCTTTAGCCCAAGGTGGCAGCTGGTGGCCTATTATTCCCTGGAGTTCTGGAGATATGGAAGAGTTCTATTTGTGCAATCCTAGGCAGAAGAAGTTCATTTCTCTTAATGTGGAGTTGTAGTTTATGATTAGAAGGATATTTCCTTAGATTTTTATTTTTTGATTCTTAAAAATTAAGTTAGTGAATAAAGGGAAGGAGCAATCCTTTTGACTTGATAAAGTCTGGCTTCCTCTTCCACGAAGAATATAAAACACTGAATCATTGATTCATTGCTTGAACAAATTCCAAGGGTGCTGTCAGAACCAGGCATGAAGATGAGACAGTAAGAAAGACTAGGACACTGGGCATCAGGTAGGTCTGGCAGCTTGAAGAGGCAAAATTCCAGGACTTGGAAAAGGAGGAGTGACCTCATCCCTGGAGTGGCAGAGATAGGCCCTTCATGGGTCTCTTTCCTATATGGGAACCAAGACAGCATACGGGCTGGGGAGCAGTCAGTCCTTACATAACTATGGAATCAGCAGACACCTGAAGATTGAGACCTAATTATGAGACTCAGGGTCCAAGGCAAGAACTAGATCACAAAAAAGGAGTTATAAAAATAGCTAATAAATAGATAGCACTTAACATATGTTAGGCATTCTTTTAAACTATTTTCATAGATCAATATATTTCAGCCTTTCAACAGTCCTATGAAGTTGGCATTGTTATCATTCCCACCTGACAGATTAGAAAACTGAGGCTCAGAGAGGTGAATTAAGTGACAGTGCCTAACATCTCATAGATAGCGGTGGAAGCAGGATTTATCACTGTTCTAGATCTACACACTCAACCATTAGATTGTGACAGCTTTATTAGAGCTGGGTGGAGGGTGAATTGGGTGCTATGCTCTTACAAAATTCTTCCAAACAAAAGAAAAATCAATGGTTCCAGAACCAAGGGTCTGGATTGTCAGTAGGGGCAGAGTGTCCTTGCTTGGCAAGCTCACTTTTCAGGAGTACTTTTGTATAAGCCCTATTTGTTGTGAATTATCTCTAAATGTGTACTTTAGGTAGCTTTGATTGGCAAACAAACAATACCTCCATCTGCCAACTTTCTGATTTCTCTTAAATGCAAGTTTTGACTCAGAAGTCACAGGACAGGGAGCTGTTTTCTTGCGTTGGTTGATAGAAATATCGGACTGATCACCTCTCAGTTGGTACCTCTGGCACGGAAGTAGTATGAGCCATTTTCACGTATTACGTTTTCAAAACCCAAACTGACATTACTTTAACTTGTTTCTCTGCTCCCTGTTCCTACTCTGTCACCTAAAGCAAGCATTTCAAAGCAGAGTTAAGATGTTGCTCTAATCACTATAGCCTAAGTAAGTATTAATGAAGAATAAGACTCTGATAAGTTGGGTGGAAGAAACATTTTTACTGCTTTATTTCCAACATGAAACTCAAGAATCCTTGCAAATTGGAAGGATGTTTGGCAGGAATGCAGCAGCTGGCACAAAGCATGCAGCAATTCTACTCATGAACGTGAATAGTCAGCCTTATTTGGCATAAACAACTCTTCAGGGCATATTTTCAATTCATTGTTTGGAAAACTTAAGCACATACATGCTGTTAGCTTCAGTGGAGTTTTGTTTGTATGCAGGTCTTCTGATAAACTTATTAAGATTTTTTTTTTGAAAATCCACATTTCCCCTTCTGATGGTTTTAACCACTTAGAATATTTTCTCTAAAATGGAGAAGTTTTCTCACAGCATGTCCATTCAAATCTAGGCCTCTCTGGTGGCACAAGGGGTTAAGTCTCAGCACGCTGAAGCTATCTGCAGCCACTGTAGCACAAGTTCTATCCCCAGCCAGGGAACTGACCCACATGGTGCAGCAGACCTCTCCTGTCTTGCCTACTGCTCCCCTCAGCTGTGGATTTCAGTCATGCTGTTTGTTCTGGTCCCCATTCTGTCTCTGGTGAATCCTCTCACCACCCCTCCCCCCCACACATACCTTGCGCCTACACCCAGCTCTTGTGTGCACAAATAAGTAAGTCTTAAAAAAAAAATCCATGCATTAAGTATTACTTTCACATCAGATACTATGTTGGAGCTGGGGATACATGAGGGTCCCAATTAACTCCAAAATGTTATTCACGGGTCTGCATAAAACCAATGTAAAAGGCAGGGAAAACGAAGAGGAGACAGGAAAAAGAAGGAAAAGGGTCAAAAAGGAAGTTTGTCCAACATTATTTCCAACATACATAGAACCTTGATGCAAATTACATTTGTATGACCCATGGTTGAAGATGAGAGATTTTTCCAGATCTTATTTATTAAAGGATGACTTGACTTAGGTAGATTTTAGAGAGTTTAGATTCTGTCCTGTGTAACATGTCCTTGATATCAAAAAGGGAGGAGTCAATTCCAGCAGCCTGGTTCTTCCATCTGTTAATTGAAGAATGTCTACTCTCTTTTTATAGACTGGGAGTTAGTGATACAGTTATGAACAAAAAATGGGGAGCCTGTCTTCAGGGCAGAAGACAGACTCTACATTTTTCTTTTTCTTTTTTTTGCTAGTTAGAATCAGTTTCATGATATCAGAGTAAACAATAAATAGTTGGGGCCCATAGAATGAGCTGTCTTTCTTTCCTCTGCCTTTGAGGTAGAGAAGGTGCCTTTCTTTCTTGTCCAAGGGGAAAAGACATTCAGATTCTTAGCTGTCAGTTTCTACCCTCCTTAGTCCTGCCTAGGTTTCCTGAGTGTCTACTCCAGGCCACATATTTTTCTGATCATTGAATATACTGCAATGAATAGTGGGTAAAAACAGTTCCTGGAAATAATCCTTAAATGGTAAAGATAGCCACTTTAAACAAAAAATTATGGAGCAGCCACATTTTATGTGAATGTGCATCGTATATATATATATATATATATATTAATATATATTCATATATTAATAAATATATAGGAAAGATATATGAAATATTGATAAAGTCCCTCTGTATGCCAAAAATAAAGTAATGCAAACTCCCTCTCCCCCAAATTAAAAAAGCAGTGTCAAGAAGCATCATCTCAAAGCTGGCAATGAAGTGAATTTTAAACTGGACTTGTGTTCTTGATGTCCATCCGTCCATCTTCATAGCTGGTATTGAAAAATAGCCTTAATCTGTTTGCAGGATTCATCTTGAGTTCATCAGCTTTAAATTATATGGTTATCTTAAGACCACACCTCTGGGCCTACAGCAGCAATACAAAATAATAAATAGTTGAAAGGTTACAAAGGCATATGCAGAGGCTTTGAGAACCAGATCCAGTCCAATGTGGGATCTCAGAGAAGAGCTCTTTAAAGAAGTGATGGCTTTGGCTGACCTAAGAAGACTGGGTAAGATCTGGTTTGGCAAAGAGGACTACCAGGACTCAGCTCAACAATTAGGTGAGTTTTCTTATTCATCCTCACTTTGCATCTTCTCTAATTGTTTGTTGTTCAGATCTCACGTGAGGAATTGCTTATGTGTGCTTGGTGGGGTGAGGGGTGGGGTGGGGTGGAGTAAGAGAGGGGAAAAGGAGAAACCAAGTAAACTAATTTTGGGTAACAGAAATCACAGAGCAGAAAAACCCCACACTCTGAACCTCCTTCACTTAACTTATTTACAAAAATACAAGTCAGTAAATACTAACTTGCAATGAAAGGTAGCTGACTAGTTCCATGTGTTTGCCTGGCTGATTGTGAAATATATTCGTACTTGTTATGAAATTCTTTTCTGTGGGGGGGGCAAATGTCACAACTGTAAATTCCATTTCTTCTGTTAGTTAGGCTGTCTGTGGAAACAAATCTTTTGTAAAGAGTCTTTTAATTTTAAATTTGTGGTCATTCATTTTCAGTGGTATTTGTAAAGTTAAGGTGATAAAATATTCCTGGCATTCAGCCCCTTCTTAAGTTGGGATGAGGAAGAAATTCGGATGTGAGGTCAGAACTTCACCAGATTTTTCATTGAACATTGTAAGTCAATCAGATGAAGACTTGTCTGAGATATCATCATGAAATCAGAACTAAATCCTTACTGAAAGGTTGACAATTTGGGTGGGTATAATGACAAAGCTAGAAATAAATACATGACAGCCTTGGCTAACACAAGATTTGCTGAGTATCTGGTACTGAAATAAATACTATTTATACATTATCTCATTTTAATTTAACAATGACTAACACTCTGTGTGCTTTCACTATATGCCAACCTTGTTTTAAGGGCTATAAGAATATTAATATATCTAACCTTACAATAATCCAATGATGTAGATTCTGCTTTGCAAAATTGCAGCTCAGTGAGGTCACTTGGAGTGTGTCTTACAATGAGTAAATGGAGGGGTTTAGATTTGAACGAGGCTATTTCAAAGCAGCTTACTGTGGTAGGTGATTTGGTTATACTGTAGATAAGGAAACTGAGGTACAGAATGATTAAGAAATTGTTTTTTTTTAAAGATTTATTTATTTATTCATACAGAACTGGGATGCGGAGGGTGAGAGAATTCACCAGGGACAGAGTGGGGAGCAGAACAGGCAGATCGACGAAGTACACTGCTGAGGGGAGCAGCGGGCGGGTCAGGAGAGGTCTGCCACGCCATGTGGTCACCTCCCGGGCAGGCAAGAATCGAACTCATGCAGAAGTGGCTTAAGCTTCTTTTGCAGCGCATTAACCTGGAGCGCCACCAGGGAGGGCCAAGAAATTGGTTTTTCTTAAAGATTTATTTATTTATTTATTCATACAGAACTGGGGTACAGGCCAGAGATGCGGAGGGTGAGAGGCTTCACCAGGGACAGAGTGGGGAGCAGAACAGGCAGATCGACGAAGTACACTGCTGAGGGGAGCAGCGGGCGGGTCAGGAGAGGTCTGCCGCGCCATGTGGTCACCTCCGGGGCAGGCGGGGATCGAACTCATGCGGAAGTGGCTTAAGCTTCCCAGTGCAGTGCCTTAACACGCCGCGCCACCAGGGAGGGCCCTGATTAAGAAATTTTTTAAAAATTTTGTAATAACTCAGATTCAAGATTCTCAGGTGGAATCAAGTCCATAGTTGCTAGAATGTCTGTGATGAGTTGCCTTTTAGCAAACTGTTGAGTTGCTGTACTTCTTGAGGTGAGGGAAACCTGGATTATAGTTTTTCTCACCTCAGAAATGACCCTTTTCCCAAGTCTCACATTGCTCTGAAATTTGCTGTGGAGATTTGCTATCTGCTTTTACATATTTTTCTGATTTTAACTTTCACATTAAAAACCTACTCCCCACCCACTTTTTTTCTGAGGAGCTCACCTTCAGGGTAGAAATCAAAGTTTAAACAGGGAAGCAGAATTAGCTCAGAAGCTTGAAAATCACTCAGGTCTGCGGGCAGCAAATAAATGTTTACCTAAAAATTCAGTTAATGGACCAATGATGAAACCAGAGACTTGAAAAGCAAAGCCAAATGAATCCATGTCCACTGCAGTTGGGACGGCCAGACAGATGTACGACTTTCTTCAAAGGTTGCTTAGGGACTCAATAAACCCGAAAAGACTGTGCCCTGAATCTCAATGTGGGTGGGCGGATAAAGAAACATTATTCCTCTTCTTCCTCTAGGTTTTCCCAGGGTGTGCGCAACAAAGCAAATGCAATTTGCATTCAATGACTGAAAGCCACTCACATCTGTAAACACTAAGTGTCCCCACCAGCAAAACCCTCCAGAAAGCCTCTCAGCCCCACTTCCAGGAGCCAGATGTGAAGAGAAAGCCTGCTTTCCATTGTTCTTTCTACTTGAACTGCAAGGCCTTGGGAAGTTCCACGTGAGGGGAAAACATGGCACATTTTCTTTTAAATTGAATCAAGCTTATTATGTTAGAGTGAGTTTAATTAAACTCTCGCTGGTGGTTGTGAAAAAGTTTCGCTTCCTTCCAAGCCTTTCTCCCTGTGTTCCCTGCAGGTAGTACACTCTTTTCCCTTTCAATGAAAAGTCATTAGGACCATATGAATATGCACAGACTGTGCAAATTTCCAAGATGTTCTGAGCATTTGACTCATACCTTTCAATTTAATCAATCAACTCAGTGGTACAGTAA
The DNA here is from genome assembly GCF_000260355.1 of Condylura cristata. NCBI lineage: Eukaryota > Metazoa > Chordata > Mammalia > Eulipotyphla > Talpidae > Condylura > Condylura cristata. The sequence goes on from NW_004567116.1 coordinate 29,808,165, forward strand.
AGGGATTACAACTATCTTATTCCCCGATCACAGGCTATCAACTTTATTGAAGGGCTCCCTGGACTCATCCTTTTCACTAAAAATAAGACATGGCTGCCTGTGCTGTGATTTCCTATAGTCTTTGTCCTCTTTTATATATGCTTCAGTTGGAATTTAACAGAGGCTAGGAAAAGCTGCAAGCATTTCTTTGTACTCATGCTTCACTTCCAGCCCCAAACAGTAGAGGTCTTGCAAATTGGGAGGGATGTTTGCCAGGGTTTGTAGTGCCTGGCACAGATCTTTGCAGAAACTCCACTTGTGATTAGAAATAGTTGGCCTTTCTTGGCATAAACAATTCTTAAGGGTATATTTTTCAACTCATTGTTTGGAAAACTTAAGTACATAAAAGCCATTAGACTTCCCAGAGTTTTGTGTGCAAATTCCTGGGTAACTATATATAATGTTGCCATTTAATGGACTTTGTATAGTCCCTCTCATACAATTTCATAAAGTTGTTTGGAGTTCATTTTCGTGCAAAGGAAAAATGAGGTCTTTATTATTAAAGTATGTGCTTCTTGGAATCATAATATAGGAACTGACAAACAGTTTTGAAGAAAGGATTAAATGAAAAATGTATGCGTTGGTATCATTCTTAAATGTTAGTCACATCCATTTTGTCAGGAAAAGTGGTAATACAAGAGTTTACTTAATAACCGATCCATGACTTGCCAATGAACTCAATCATTCTTTCTCCTCAAATTGGTTCAAAACAGATGACTACTTAAGCTATCTGAGTGAGATGAAAAAACCATGTGCTCCTTTAAACAACCAGGAGAAGTAAATGGCAAACAGCTATCATTAAATTAATTTACCCCTTTCAGTGGTAATGAGACTTTACCTTGAGAGATATAAAGAAAGTGATACTTAATATAATATAAATCCTAAGTGGTCTAACCAATATGGTGTGTCTTATTTAAGAAAGAATATGTTCTAGAAATACTTTGTGGACTTCCAGGAGAAAGTCAATGAAATGCTATGCACCTTCCAACTCAAGACCCACTTAAATACCAGTGACAGAAGCAAATGTTTCAGAAATGGCAGTAATTATCATCACAAGGAACTTAAGAATGAATGAAAGGCAAAAGGATTAATTTTGAACTACTGAAAATGTTTGGCAATATGGAGAAATATGAATTATGGACCTGGATGTCAGGTGGAGCAGGGGTGAGGGTTGTGGAATCAGTAAACCATGAAATGAAATGAAAATCAAAACAGGAAACAGTTACAAACTATTTGTTAAATGTGGGGAAAAAACACTCTGCCTGTATCAGAAAAGCCCATATCTGGAAGGAGTAAACTGATGATACAGATAAAATGTGGAGTTGAGTGCTACAGATACTAAACAAGAAAGAAAATGAACTAAGGAAAAATATGCCAAACATGGGGAGAGACATTAAAAGATGCGAAGAAGAATGATGAAGACAATGGAGCATTCTGAGGGTGATAGGAATTCCTAAAGAAAGAAGGAATAAACAAGAATAAACTGAGCACTCTGCCTACACACAATAGATGCTCTGGATTGATTTGTGGAATGAATTAACAGATGACAAAGAACAAAACCTCCAAGACTGAAAAACGATCCACTAGAAGAAAAATATCACCATTAATAAATTGTTGAAGGAATAAATAAACCCCTATTTAAGATCTCATTTAATATAACTGGGATTTATATGCATCATCAAATATTTTATCAATGAGAGAAAAACAAAGCATTGTATAAGGAACTAGGTTATAAAATTTCAAATAAGGAATATATTTTTAAGTGAGTAAGAGCAAAAGCTATGTTTTCTGTCACTGTAATGGAACTCCACACACAAGCTCTGGTCAGAACAAAAAGAGGTATAATTTGTTATCCAAATGCAAAGACCTTCACAGGTTTTCAGTCTTAAGAAGATTAATCACTTACCAATGGACAATTGTTGGCTTTCAAAGTTACTTAAAAAATATGATCTTCAAAGACAGACATGCTTTTAAAAATACCAAAAAATACCAAAAACTAAAAAAAAAATAGCAAGAAATCCTGAATTAGTTAATATCTATTTAAGATATAAGTAAATAAGAATAGTTACAGGGGGGAGAATTGTTGTGATAGTATTTGGGGACTAAGAATTGTTAAATTAAAAGTAGATTAAGGGAAAGGAAGGAAGTAATAAATTCAATCAGTGAAGCTCAATGTGAGATCAGGGTCAAGAGAAACAAAAAACTAGCAAGTTTTCTCATGAAAGTGAATCAAAAGATAGTATTTTAATAAAATGTGGCTGGCTGCATTGATAAAATAGAATGTTTTTGTTTATTTTAAACTGATAACTAACTGAATTAAAATTATTGTGGCTGAAGGGAATAAAAATAAGCAAAACAAATGCGTTGTCTATATGGTTCCAAAGATAACCTAGAAAAATGAAAACTTCTAAGAACTGGGAGGTAAAAAGCTGAATGACAGAACATAAGCTAAATTGGATTAAAATAAGTTTAAGTTTAAATAATCATGTAGAAAGCAAAACAAACTAAAAACAAACAAACAAAAAAACCAAAGCCCCTCCTAAAACACATCAAATCAAAACAAAACAAAAACTGTTTCCAGTTAGATTAATGGTATAATTTGCTGAGAAATCTTTCAACACATTTAGAAAGTCTAAGAACAAGAAAAAAATACATTTAAGTAAACAATAAAAAGATGAATTGAAATGAAGGAAAAGTAGGTGGGATTCAGAACAGGTGTATGTAAGGCAAAAGTTATTAAAGGAAGCTAATTATGTGGCAGTGAAGAGTTAATAATGAGAGCATAATGATGTCTAGGGGACTCAAATAACATAACAAATAGAAAGCAATCACTATTAAAAATCAAATAGCAATTATAACTATGCAATTGAAATCAAGGTATTAATGCCCTATTATCAGAATATGAAAACTCAAGAAGAAAATGATAAGATAATAGAATGGAAAGCCTGAAAAACATAATGAAATTTATTATAATTTAGCTTTAAGGATAGATAGTGCCAAGAATTAAAAAGACTGAACAATAACAACAAACTGAAAGCGTATTGCTGGTTCCTGGTGAGATGGTAGATTAGCACATATACCTCCTCTAAATTCAAGACAGATACATGGAAATAACAGAGACACTGAAATAAAGGGGAGCTATGCCTATCCTAACTGGAGGGTGGGGGGTGAGGGATCAAAGCAATTAGAGGTGGCAGGTGATCTGATACAGGAACAGGAGAAGGGTGGAGGAGGAGGGGAGTCTTCCTTGTGAGGACTGAGCATTCTAGTTCCCTCTCTGACCCCGCTAAGGGAGTGTCCTTGCCTTTCCTGCAACCATGTTTCTGCAGCACCACACCAGCCCTATTCCTGTCCCTTGCCAGTGCAATCTCAGGGAAGCAAATCCTTAAGGAAAGAGGAGAGTCCAGGCCTCTTTGGGGTACCCTTCTCTACCCCACCCCCATATGGAGGATTAGAACCTAAGGAGACCGTCTCTCCTTTTCCTCCTTCGTTCTAAGATTGTTGGGATGGGCCCCTGGCCATTGAAGGTGCCCTGTGGATGGAAGCAAATAGAGGAGTTGATAGCAATGAACTGATGCCTGAAGTGCTCTTCCCTGGTCTTGTCCTCTTCCCTTTCTTAAATATATCAAAAGAGACAGTGCCAGGATTTGCCCTTCTCACCCCATACTACCAGTTACATTACCAGAGTAATAAAGACCACTTGCTACAATAACTAGTTGCCATGGGGTGCTACTAAAAAGCAGTGAAAATGAACTGAGCAGGAAGCAGCTTTATTACAACAGAGGGGCCAAAAATTTAACATAAGCCCAACAGAGAGGAGATTAATAAGAAGAACAAGTAAAGCTAAAGAACCAAATGTAAATTGTGTGTTAAGTATCTACAATGGCTTAATCTAATCATGAAGAAACATCAGACAACCTGGAATTGAGAGTCTACAAAAGAAGTACCTGGCACTTTTTTAAAAACAGACACAAGGGATTATGGTGACGGGTCACAGGAGCAATGGCAGTGGGCACCGCTGGCATTGTACCTGAAGGCAGACATCAAATACTGTTCAAAAATTAACAGAGATGGACGAGAGAAAACACTTCATCTAAAAACAAACTTTAAAAAGGGTCTATATAAGAATGTTCTGAGCAGATTTAAAAAATCTCACTGTCAAGGTCAAGACTGACTAGCATCCAGGTTAAAAGATGTTAAAGAGACATGACAAATAAATACAGTGTGTGATCTTGGATCAGATCATGAAACAGAATTTACCATTTCTTTTTGCTACAGAGGCGATGCCGTTCAATATAGTGCCCCAGCCACCTGTGGCAACTGAGTCATTGAAATGTGACTAGTCTGAGCTCTCCCTGGTGGCACAACAGGTTAAAGCACAGCATTATGAAGCTCTACGAAGCCACTGCAGCACAAGTTCGATCCCTGGCCAGGGAGCTGACCCACATGGCATGGCAGACCTCTCCTGTCTCGCCCGCTCTCCCCTCAGCAGTGTATTTCAGTAGATCTACCTGTCCTGCTCCCTACTCTGTCTCTGGTGAATCCTCTCACCCACTAGAACTCTGGCCTGTATCCCAGTTCTGTAAGCATAAATAAATAATAATATTTATTTATTAAAATAAATAAATTAAAGAAAAGAAATGTGGCTAGTCTGTGTTGAGGTGTTTTATAACTATAGAATAGTATGAAAAAATGAATATAAAATATCCTAATAATAAATGATGATATGAATTACATGATGGAAGAATACTAGTTTAGAGATATTGGTTTAGGTAAAATATATTACTAAAATTAATTTCACTTGTTTTTTTTACTTCTTTAATGTGACTCATATTTAGGGTTTGCATTATATTGATACACATAGTATTGTTATAGAGAACATTATCAGTTGAACTAATTCAATGTGCACAAGATATATAGATTGGATAATAGTATTTTATCAATGTCAATGATAAATATATTGTGGTTTTATGAGAGAATGTCTTTGTCCTCAGGAAATAAACACTGGAGTATTTATAAGGGAAAGGGGGCAGGCAGAAACTCTGCTAGTTCTACTCGAAAGTTCAGAGAAAAACTATATATATTTATAAAATTTGAGATGGGGTGGAGACAGAAGGAGGGAAAGAAAATGTGGCAAAGCTTAATTGCAGAACCTGAGTGAAGGACAATAAGGTGTGTTATAATTACACATAAGGAGTTCTATATACTACCTTGCAACTTCTATACAAATTTGGAATTATTGAAAAATAAAACCTTGTCCCCAGTCCCACACAATGGTTAAAACAAGCAAAACATACTCCATTTCTCCTTCAGTGTGGCAGGAGAACAACTATCACGACTTCAAAACCTCAGATGTGTGTCTTCGCACCAAGTGTGCAATTTCACTGCACTCTGGAGGTTGCAGCTCTTTATATATTTGTGGCGACAGAACCAGAAAGAAGGCATACACAGATTTCTACAGGAATGATGATCCCATGAGAGGTGTTGGGGAGCGGAGGGTTCTGGAATCTTTCAGAAGGCAAAGTGATCTTGAAACATAAAGGATTTCTTTGGCTTGATGTCCACGGAAGCTTGTCACTGACTTGCATTTCCAAACTATGAAACATATTCATGCTAAGGATTAGTTTCTCTTGATATATAATAAGCAGCACAGTCGCTGAGCCAACAAGCAGGATGGTTAGTATTGAAGAAAGAAGTGATGGAACTCTCCCAGAGGCATCAGAAAGGTGTGAAGAGAAAGAACAAATAAACGAAAATCTAAGTGATATAAAGATAAGTAAAAGTAAAAGTGACAAAATCTGGGTAACTAGGAGCTCAGAAAGAGTGAGAAAATGGAGAGGAAATATTTGAAGTGAAATAAATCTCCCAGAAATAAAGAAAGAGGGAAGACCTCATCTTGGATTCATAGAGTAGAAAACTGTTTTTCAGAAAGAAAAAATCCACATCTAGTAACATTTAATAACAAAAATCAAGAACATCGGTCCTCCCTGGTGGAGCAGCGGGTTAAAGCACAGAACTAAGAATCTGAAACCACTTCCGCATGAGTTCGATTCCCGCCTGCCCCGGAGGAGACCACATGGCCCGGCAGACCTCTCCTGACCCGCCAGCTGCTCCCCTCAGCAGTGTACTTCGTAGATCTGCCTGTTCTGCTCCCCACTTTGTCTCTGGTGAAGCCTCTCGCCGCCCCTGAGCCTCTGGCCTGTACCCCAGTTCAGTATGCACAAATAAATAAATCTTTAAAAAAAAAATCAAGAACATCAAAAATACAATAGAGAAACTGAAAAACAGAGAGAAATAGATTATCTAGAAACAGAAAAACAGATTGATATTGGACTCCTAAAGAGCTGCATATGAGTACACAATATTTTACTATATAAAAGAAAATGATTTTGATCTAACTCTTACATTCAACCATATAAGTGTGAGCACATAATAAAAATATTCTCAAGCACATAAGGCCTTAGGGGGTTTGCCTTGCAAATATCCACAATGGAAACACTTTTATAAGAAGTACTCAAAAAAAAAAAGTCAAAGTTCAATTGGTTATCAAAACTTTAATAAAGTTTATGTTTGTGTAAGAAAAGAAATATAAAGACTAACAAAAATGCAAGTATCCATAACAACCTAGAAGCAAATTGTTAGTAATTTTTCTATATAAAGTATATATTTGGGTAGAAGAACTGGAGAGACCAAAGGAACCTAAGAGCATACTAATGTTCTTGTTTTGTTCCAGGGAAGATATACATAGTCAAATGTTTATGAAATCAACAGAGATAAATATAAACATGTGTTTTAAATTAAGAGCAACTGTCAAAAGAAAAGCTGAAAGGAATAAAAAACTTTTAAACTAGTAGGAAAACTTAATTTAGGCAAGGTAAAGAGAAAGTAATTTAAAAAGAAATTATAATCAGAATAAAAATAAGACAGAAGAAATAATTACAATATGACAGTAATAAATGTGGGGTAAGCAGAATGAAGTAAAAAACAAATTTTTAAGCAAGAGGGGTCCTACCTGGACCAATAATGTTCATGTGTCATGAAGTTAGTAATATACCACTCGGGATTTGAGGTGGAATAAGAGAAAGGCTTTCTTAAACAAACATAAATGAGGTTATTAAAAACTACACTGCAAATTAAAAAAAAAATACCCAGGAAATTATCTATTATATATCTCTTATCCAAACAAAATAAACAAAATTAAGAACAAAGCTATAAACCAAAGTCCTTGGATACTTGGAAATTTAAAAATGCTCTGCTAATTAGCAAGTGTGTCAAGAAGATAAAGTACAAAACGACTTTATTAGGAAAACAATGAAAATGAAAACTACATATTAAAATCTCTAGGAGGAACTCAGAGTTCTATAAGAAGAAAATTCACAACCTTAAGTACATTTATTATTAATTTTAAAAAGCAAAAATGGCGAAATCAGTATATTAAGAAAACATCACAAAAATTTATCAAAGGACCAAAAAGGGGTAATCCAAAAGAAATAGATGGAGGAAAATAGTATGTAAAAAGCCAGAAAGCATCAGAAAAGGGTAATAGCACTGTTTACTAAGCAAACAAAATTTAGTTAAAGAGGCCCTCCCTGGTGGCGCAGCGGGTTAAAGCACAGCACTGAGAAGCTAAAGCCACTTCCGCATGAGTTCGATCCCCGTTTGCCCCAGAGGTGACCACATGGCGCGGCAGACCTCTCCTAGCCCGCCCGCTGCTTCCCTCAGCAGTGTACTTCGTGGATCTGCCTGTTCTGCTCCCCACTGTCTCTGGTGAAGCCTCTCGCCGCCCCTGAGCCTCTGGCCTGTACCCCAGTTCTGTATGCACAAATAAATAAATCTTAAAAAAAAAAAATTTAGTTAAAGCCAGCATAGGCAAGTTCAGTTAGTGAATAAAGGAGAATTATTGTGTTCAATAGTTTGAAAAAGTCTAAAAGTCTGAATCAAATGGTTGATTTTTTTAAGGAAATTAATATTCTAAAATGAAAACAAAAGAACTTGAATATTCCAAAAACTGATAAAGAAATTGGAAGAGAACTTGGAAGTAAGGATGAGGAGAAATAATCAGTGTTCGTGGGTTTTGTGAAGTACCTACAGATGCTTAGGTAGTAACTCACCAATTTATTCCTCAAAGTTAATATGATCTTGAGCCTAAAGTCAGATAAAAAGCAGATTTTAAAATCAGAAACTAGAGACCTTTTTCACTCTTTTAAAAATTGTAACCTTTTAAATTGGGGTAATGGTTTACAACACTATATATGGTTTAGGTATACATCACACCTCTCAGATGTATGTCACTATACCACACCCACACTAAAGTCCCTGGCAGATGGGGAGAATTTACAGACAATGCTGGTAGATTATCTCATTAAAGGAGAGTCCCTGCAGAAAGGGCTCTGGGCCAGATGGACCTGGATTCCAAGCCTGGCTCTACCATACATTTGTTCTTTGAGCTGAACTGAATTGCTAATGTTTCTGGAACTCAATTTCATTTTCCATAAATAAAGAACATAATAATCCATGGGGTTCACGCCAGGATTACTGAGAAAATGTATGCCAAAAAAAAAAAAAAAAAAAAGAATAAGAATAAGAATAGTCTCTTTCCCATATTGCAAGATAGTGGATGAAAAAGCTAAGAGTGACTACTAAAGAGAAGAGACCTGAAGCCAAAAGGATTGATGCTGGTGGTAAGGTTAAGAAAGCCTAAGAAAGGGGAAACCCCATTGCATCTGAAAGTCTGTCTTACTGAGAGGAATTGACAGATATTCCCAATCTGCTATGTATTCCTGAAAGACCACAGACAAGAGGAAGTATTCATCAGCTAAATCCAGGATTGAAAAGAAAATTAGAAGGAGGTACTTGCTACAGTCACAAAACCATGCACATGGTAGTAAACAAAACATTAAATTTCACAAAATGCCAAGCTATTATCCTACTGAAGATGCACCTCAAAAGCTCCTGAGTCATGGAGAAACCCTTCAGTCAGCGTGTGAGATAACCACAAGTCATCATAACTCCTGTGGCCATTCTGACCTTCCTAGCAGGGTGGCACAGAGGCAAGATTGTAGTTTTCCTGAAGCGACTGGACAGTGGCTTGCTACTTGTGACTGGATCTCTGTCCCTCAATTGAGTTCCCCTAGGTAAGACACACCAGAAATCTGTCATCACCACCTCCACCAAAACTGATGTCAGTGGTGTGAAGATCCCAAAACACCTCACTGATGTTTGCCTCAAGAAGCTGTTTAAGCCCTGACACCAGGAAGGTGGATTTTCCACCCAGAGAGGAAGAAATATGAGGTTCCAGAGTAGTGTAAGGTTGATCAGAAAGCTGTGGCCTTGCAAATTCTGCCAGAAATCAAAGCTGCTCCTCAGCTTCAGGGCTACTGCTGTTCTGTGTTTGCTCTCACAATTGGAATTTACACTCACAAATTGAGGTTTTAGATTTCTTAAAAGGAATCTAGTTCGATTATGATCCATTTCTTTAAAAAATTGTTGTACTACTTTGTAAACAGTATATAATAGTGGAGAAAGAATAATTGTGCATGGGCTCTAAAAAAAGCACTATGATCAAGTTAGGCTCATCACAGAATGGAAAATAGTCTGACAAAATGAAAATGATTATAATAGTCCACAAAAAGAGATTAAGTCATAACCATTACATATATCAGGTGCTAAAATGGCATTGAAAAGTCCAGTGGCCACTACAAAATTAAAAGTAGATATCTATATATATTTAACATATTCAAAGCCAACAGCCAATATTGTCTTGAAGAAATACTAAGGGTATTTTAAATACATGTAGGAGCAAAGCAAAGCTACCCATTTTATCATTATTATTTAACATTTTTCTGGAGGCTCTTGTCAGTGAACAAGACAGATACCATAGGAATCATAGAACAGTAATCAAAATCAGACAAGGAGAGAAGCGAATTGGAGGCCTTGTGAGTAGAACGGAATTGTATCTGAACCTACCCACAGACCCTGAGAAAAGACAGGCCCCCTGAATGGCTCCAGGTCTCCAGGAGACCAAGTAGTATTTAGAGGCAGGGAGAAAGGAGATTCTAAGTCAAAGAAAGTGGCAGTGTAGGCCCTCCCTGGTGGTGCAGGGGTTAAAGCACTAGGAAGCTGTCTGCAGCCACTGTAGCACGAGTTCAATCCCTGGCTCTGGAGGTGACCCACATGGCACAGGCCTCTCGAGACACACCCGCTGTTCCCCTCAGCAGTGTATTTCAGTAGATCTGCCTGTTCTGCTCCCCACTCTGTCTCTGGTGAAATCTCTCAATTCCTGCACCTCTGGCCTGCACCTCAGTTCTTGTATGCATAAATAAATCTTAAATAAAAAGAAAGTGGCAGTGTAGGAGGGTGGATAGGCTAAATCTTAGAGTAACAACTGACTTCATTGTACATGTTACTTTTGATTTTTATTCTATCAAAATAATACATGTACAAAGCCTACAAATGCATTTCTGAAAAATAGCCCCATCAGTTAAGTTCCCAGAGGCAACAGATGGTATAATCTTGTGAGGCAAGAGAGAGAGGAGTTTGATGAAGGGACAATTTATAAGGGCACAGCAGGGTTGAAAGAAAGGAAAAGGGAAAGTAAAGCTTGCAGAGTGGTGACACCTCTGAGCTTGAAATAGTTCCCTAGGATAGGCCCTCCCTGGTGGTGCAACAAGTTAAAGCACAGCACTATGAAGTAGTCTACAGCCTCTACAGCATGAGTTCCATCCCAGCCCTGGAGGTGACCCACATGGCACAGCAGACCTCTCCTGACCCATGCAATGATCCCCTCAGCAGTATATTTTGGTCAATCCATTTGTTCTGTTCCCCACTCTATCTCCAGTGACTCCTCTCAACCCCCACACCTCTGGCCTGCACCCCAGTTCTTGTATGTATAAATAAATAAAATCCTTAAAAAAATATATATCTCCTTAGGAGGTGGTGTAGTTTCAGGAACCCAGAGGGAGGCCTGACAAGAGACCTTAAACCATGGGCTCCTGACTCCTTGTCACCTGACTTTCTGGAAGCCTTGTTCTAAAATGTTAGGGTGAAATGCCTTTCATTCACTGTGTTGAACCTTGGCCTTCTAACTCCTGAGGCTATCCTGGGCTTTGTAAAGAAGTGGCTTGGTTCCTGTGCATTGCTCTGAGAGGGGGTGCTTAGTTTCCTTCCTCAGCTAACACCATTGCCACTTTCCACCTCCCCCAATTTTGGGGTGTCCTTCGTTCCTATTTTCTTGTGGTGTTTCGTTTTTAAAAAATGCATCCAGGGCCCTCCCTGCTGGCGCAGCGGGTTAAAGCACAGCACTGAGAAGCTAAAGCCACTTCCGCATGAGTTCGATTCCCGCCTGCCCTGGAGGTGACCACATGGCGTGGTGGACCTCTCCTGACCCGCCCGCTGCTCCCCTCAGCAGTGTACTTCATCGATCTGCCTGTTCTGCTCCCCATTCTGTCTCTGGTGAAGCCTCTCACCGCCCCTGGTCTCTGGCCTGTACCCCAGTTCTGTATGCACAAATAAATAAATCTTTAAAAAAGAAAATGCATCCAGAGTTATTGTTACGGGATCTGAGAAATGAGCAGTGATTATAAAGTTCAGCTTGCCGTAGTTAGCCTGAAGTTCTAATTATCGATTTTCCTTCTCTACTCCCAATGTCCAGAATAGTGAGCTCGGTTCGAAGACTTTCCAGACAGGCGGAGGAAAGAAAGTGGGGGGAAGGGGAAGAAATGATTTCATCCTTTCCTGATTTTGCCCCCTCTTTCCCCAACATAAGAGTTTGGTAACAAATCCTGTTTCTTGGTGACTTAACTCTTTTCGTGACTCAGCATGATGGTGGCACAGCTGGAAGGCTCTGATGAAGAGAATGATTGCCCTTGGGGATGGCAGGAAAATTTTTTAATTTTATTTTGGTAGCTAGGTTGAGAGAAGAGGCCTGTGGCCCCCACGTGGCTCATCCCTGCTCTAGGTGCAGGGCTAAGGAAACCCACAAGTGGTCTTATTCATAAATGGGAAGAAACAGAGCAAGCTAAGTATTTTAAAACTACCATTCTTCCCAAAGTCACTTGGGGATTTAATGCAATCCTACTTAAAATTCTGACAGGATCTTCTATAGACCTTAATAAAAGTGATTTTACAATCACTTATAAAAATAGAAAGACAATAACATTGAGGAATATTTTAAGACGTGAGAGCACCCCATTGCCAAGCCAGAAACCTGGCTGGCAGCATTCATGTTTCTCTCTCTCACTCCTCTGCCTCCAGCCCATGAGAGAATCTACCTTTGAAAGATCCCGGAAATGAAGCTACAAGTCCAGCAATAGTCACAGCCTTAACCCAAACCAGCGCCACCACTGCACTCTCTGCCTGGTCTTTTCCCACACAGCACCCGCCCCATCCAATCTGCTGCTCACTCAGCAGCCAGGAAGGATTCTCCCACCCCTAACCTACTCATTGCTCCTCCCTCTCCACTACTTTCCTTGATCATTAAAAAAAAAAAAAAAAATTGCCTCTTATTCATCCATTTATTCAGCCCTATTAATGGAGAAGCTTTCAATGTGCCAGGCAGTGAGTTTGACCCTAGGGAGATAATGAACAAAATCAGACTTGACTCCTGCCAACAGCTTAGTGGTTTTAAAGGCGAAGGATAACAAACATGGAAACAACACAAAAAGATACAGGTGTGTTATCAATGTAAACAGTGTCACTATAATATCAAAAGAATATTTTTGTAACCATTAACTGACAAAGTGCAAACAAAAGAATTTATATTGAAAGCAGAGGAGGTGGGGGTATTCCATGGTAACAGAGTGAAAAAGTATAAATGTTTGGAAGAGTAATTTGCAAAGGTCTCCAGTATATTAAAAAAAAAAAAAAAAGGCTATATCCTTTGCCCCAGCAGTCAAAGAGCTAATTCAAACAAAGGAAGAAGGATGCAGGAAGACTACACACTATGTTTTACACTGCAGTGGTTTCTATGCTAGTAAAAGACCTAATATCACCCAAATATTCAATAAATGACGTTAGATAAGTAGTTTAGAGCAAAGACGACTATGGAAACAAAGCCAAATGCAAAAAGTAGGACTCCATGAATTCCAAGATAAGCTAGAAACTCCATATATGGATCAGTATGGGAAGAAATGAAAGTACTTGTCAAGTGTTACAGTGGTGGCCTTTCAGAAGATTGTATTTAATAATTGATCACTTTTAAACAAAGGGACCCAATGGCAAAGATGGCTGAATTTCATTGTAAAATTAACTTTGATTATGTATATTTCCCAGTCGCTGCCATTACATTTTAGGCCAGGTGGATAAAGTGGTATTTGTGTCAATATGTATTTGTTAAATTGATCTGTGTCATAACTGGGGGTGGTGGTGGTGGTAGTTATATGCAGTTTACATTGTTAATGGGCACTACGGAGACTCCATGGGGCAGAGGCGTTTGTCAGAAACCCAGGAGCTGTATTCAGTGTTCCAAAGTAAAGAGACTCCTCATCTGTCAGACAACTCCCAATCCCCTGGCCAACTGGGCATGGACCCAACCCCCGAGGCATCCCTATGTGGGAACACTGCCCAGCCACACTCTTCCTGTGCAGAACACGTGCTCTGGACTGCTGCTGGGCACCACAAACTGGCAGTGCCCAGGCCAGACCCACGGGAAGTGACAGTCTAGTACCCCAGGGCTCCAGACCTAATTCAGGTGCCTAATCCAGACTTTCTCACTGACTTCTAAATTGGGATCTCTGCAGAGCAGGTCTTTGTAGGGTAGGGAAAGGCTGTTCAGAATTTCGTGTCTGTTAAGCCTATATTGGGACAACAGGGCCTTTAGTAAAAGACACTTTGTATACAAGATATTTAATTTTACTGCAGGGAAGACTTTGTGACAGCCCCACAAGACTCCAAGAGGAATCAAGAGCTTTGATTTGAGTTCTGGCGTTCTGCCTCTATGATCTGAGCCTTTAACTTCTTTGTATTTGAGTTTTTTTTTTTTTTTCACTTATACAATTAGGAGGTAAAGCTCGCATGATCCAGCCTTAAAATGGATTTCTAGGAATTGCTCCATTGGGAGTGTTTTTAAAGGATTTCACTGTTTCCAGATGGCCAGCAGGGATATATGCATCACAATGGAAAGGGAATGCCAGAGGTCATTTAGGCCACCCTCCTGCCTTTCTTACCTCAACCTCTTAGCCCCTCCTAAAAAGAGGGGTGTCATAGAGGCAAAGAGTGCACTGTTCTCTAAGAGAGTGACCCTTAAAAAAGCATTTGGGACAAACCATTTTGCATAATGGTTGAGAAGAGCCTCCTGCAGATGTGACTGACCACTGGAGAGATCACGGAAAGCATCAGGCATTGCTGAGTCCTTGCAAAATCCATTATGAATTCTCAAGGCAAGTTGCCTGAGAACTGAAGGGTAGACACCTTAGGCTGTGGCTGTGTCTTACTGCAAGGGTTCTCAAAGAATGTTCCATAGAGTTCTGAGACTCTTTCAACAGTGTCTGTGTGATGAAGACTGTTCTATAATACTACTGAGTTCATTCGCCATTTGTCATATGTTGACAGTAATACTGATGGTGCAAAAATCATGAGTAGAACTGTGGGCTCTTCGTTCAGCTCAAGACAGGATCCTTGACCTGTGTTAATTGTCAGCACGTTCCTCAATGAGGTAAACAACAACCAGAACAGTTTCACCTATGAATGACCTTAAAACAATAAAAATTATTAGTTTTATTAAATCTCTGCCTTTGAGTGTACATCTTTTTATTATTGTGTGTGGCTAACTGGGAAATGTGCATAAAGTACTTCTGTTATAACTGAAGCACTACGACATGGATAAATGTACTTGTGCAATTGTTCGAGGTGCAAGCTGGACTGGATATTTTTATTTTTATAAAGCATCATTTTTCCTTGAAGAACAAATAACAGACAAATTACGTTATTCTGACATGAGAATGTGGCATACCATTTCTTAAAAATGAAGGAAGCCTGCCACTTCAAGGAAAATAACAGACAGGATCTGTTGCCAATTGTAAAATTTTCACTTAAATCAAAACTTAGAATTTTGGAAAACTTGCATCCACTGCTGTGAATTGGACAGTTTTCCAATACTTGAATGCTTTTCTGATGAAATTGGTAGTGATATTAATACAATGCAAAATGTCTCAATACCAGAATCATCTGCAAAATTCAGTAAGTCTATATTCCAAGTGACAATGGGTGATGTTACAAAATCATTCCTTTGAATTCATTCAAGTTGCAAGGTAAAGCAATGCGGTTCATTGACATGGCTTCATATTCCATCATTATCCTCTATGAAATGATTATTTGTTGAGTTTTGATATAGTAGTAAATGTGCAAACATTATTAAAGTATTTTTCCCTTCTCCAATTGTAATTGTCCCTGTACTTAAACCAAAAAATATTCCACGACAGGTTCAACGCAGGCAGAACAAATACAAGAATCCAGATGTCTTCCATTGAGCCAGACATGAAAGATATTTGCTAAACTGTCAAACAATGATGTTCTTTTCACTAAATTTCTTCTGTTTTGGACAATCTAGTTATCTTCAAAAATATGTCTAAATGTAACATGTGAGTTTATTATTTTTATTTCATTATGCTATTTTGAAAAATTAGTGAGCAATATTTTAAAGTTTATGCTTTAAGTTTTGATGTGGCAGATATCAAGTGACATAGCCCATATGAAAAAAAAGTAGGTTGGGGTGCATAAAAGGGACATGAAATTTAAAGGCTTGGGAATTACTGCTCTGAGATCCTTGTGGAGAAAGTGGTATTTTGAGTGAGTAATTAATAAGGAGAGGGGACTTGACATTATCAGTTTGTGCCAAGGTCTGGAAGCATCATTATTAAGCCAAAGCCATCCCTGAAGTGGAAAAAAGAAAGTCATCTGTTACATGAGACTGGTAGAAGTCACTTTTGAAGACAGAATTGTCAACGTCCTGGTCAGACCCTCTTTCCTGCCTCTCCTTAGGCCCTTCTGCTCCAAGAGTACAAATCTACCCTTTTCCCTCCAAGTGTTAACAGGGTGGTCTCCAGGAAAAGGGGAGGTTACAGGTTCCCTGCCCTACCCAAAGGAGGGTGGAGCTGAGCAGGGAGGAGAAGAATCTGGAGAGAGACTGAGGAGGAAGGAAGCAGGATGGGGGCCAGAAGGAGACCTGAGGGAGGCACGTGGAGCAGAGAGACGTGAAGAGGTGGGTCTTGTTTCTTGGCCCTGAAACATCTGTTTCGACCAGGTGAGAGAACTGTGGGGAAGTTCACTATGGCAGCGCTTATCTTCATTTTGATTTTGCTCCTTTCCTCCCAGACTTGTCCAGCCATTTCTGACCTTTTTCTATGGGTCCCAGCCAGAAGGTGTTTTAGACTCATGGCGGGCTTTCAGGCCTTGCTTTGGGCCAATCCCTTTGGGGTGGACTTTTGCTCATGAGGGGATGGGTAACTTTGGGTGCTTGATTTAGAAACTATATTCGTTGTGTTTTGCACACTAATTGTATTAAAGTTCCTTTCCATTAAAGGTCTTACATGTTTTGTCTTGATGTGGTGGATGGCAGAACCTATTTAGAGTGGGCAATTCTTGGGAGCTCAGGGGTGCCCCTCTCATTGCCCTGTAACACAAGGAATATCCAGCCCCACTCTCTGCTTTGTCTTGGCCATCTACACTGAATATGAATTCAAAATCTGCCTCCCAGATCATGGAGACTGCCATTCAGAGTCCAACAATCACACTCAGGAAGGAATCAGGAGACTCCAGGTGTGAAAAATCAACAATGAGCTTATGCTGTGGCTTTTGTCTCTGGTGGGGAAGAGAGACCATAGAAGAAATAATAACCACAAGAGGTGATAAGTACTCTTCTGTACACCATGACCATTTTTTTCCAAGGAAAGATTAGGACGCAAGCTGACATCTTGGGGGATCTGGAACACATCTGTTACATTTATTAAGAAACTCCCAACAACACCACAGAAAATCCTAAAAAAATTTATAATTGATTTGGCCCTAAGACCCAGAAACAATGGTCTATACCTTCTTTCCCCCCTAATTCTGGGAAAGAACAGAGTCAGAGTAGAAAAGAACAAGAAGCGTCTTAGAAATGAGTCATGGGCCCCTAACATTTTATTTCCTCTGGGTTAGTGGACGGGAGCCACTACAGGAAATTTTTTTTTTCCAAATTTATTCCAAGTGGTTGGGCCTCCCCACCCCCACTGCACATACATAGCCAGAGTCCAAGTTTGTTCATGCAGGTCTGCCCACACCAGCTGACGCAGATCAAGCTGAATCCCAGAGTCAAAAGAATGAACTAGAAAGAGGCTTCTAAGCAGCCCGGCCTTGATTACATGTGGGTAAAATTAAACAACAAGGCTCTTGATCTGCCAAGAAATGCTGGAGGCCCCTCTGGGTGGGCTTTAAGGGAACCATGGAGGTTCTGGTCTGGACTAGGTCTCCTTAAGTCCCAGCCATGCATTCTTTGTTCCTCCTTCCTTTGGTCTTCACCCACATCCCTCTTTTCATCTTTCTCGTAGCCCCACTGTCTGTTCGCAGCTGTGGTAACTCCAAAGTGAAGTGAATGAGAACAAAAACAATGAGCAAAGTTTAGTGCCACACACGGACATCCTGCCACCCACAGCAGAGAAAATGGGAGAGTCAGCGTCCAAAAGGGCAACCTGCAACGAATGCAGGACCACGACCCTGTCCACCCCCTTTTCGGACCATGGACCCGCTACTTACACTGGCAGTGAGAAAGGCATACTACCTCTCTGATCTGCAGTGAGCTCATCCCCCACCCCAATTTATTTTGAAGGTTCAATGACATAACATGTAAAAATGCCTGTCACACATTAAATCCACTATTCAAGGTTAATTTTCACATCTTTTGTGCGATTATTTGATCAGTGTCCATCTCCTCGCTGAGCTGCATGAGAATATGAACTGTGTCTTTTGCTGTTGTTCATTCTTGCCTCTCCAGAGTTAAGCATAGTACCTGGCACATGTAAATATTTGCTTAAATGCCATTTAAACAACCATTTGCTAAAAGGAAGTTTAGGATCTGCTGATGCTTGTGGATTAGTGTTGGCTTATCTGGATATGGTAGCAGGAACTCTAAGGTGGGACCTGGAACCAGCTGGCCAGGGTGTACTGACAGAATGCCAGTGGTTCTGGATGGTTAAAGATGCTGAATACTTTCTGATCTTGGTCTGTGGAGTCAAGAGCAGGTCTCTTTTGCCAACTATTCCCAACACAAGAAGGCATGCTGTGTAACATTTCAGAAGGATTGAAGTTTCCAAAAGTCTGACCAAAGATAAGCACCATAACCTTAAGAACAGTTTGAAAAATTACAGATCATTTAAAACAATGCCATGTAAGGAAGCTAAATGCATACACTTTATAGCTGCCTATTCTGGTGAAGTCACAGACTTGGAATGTCAGGTTCATGAGTCAATTAAAAAGAGCAAGCACACCGGAAGTACCAGTGTACACCATAACCAGAAAGAACTTTGCAAGGTGCTTTCTCCCAACCCATAAAGTAGCCACTCTACTCACGGGGATAATCCTTTGGATGGGTCTTCTCGGACCAGTTCCCATAAAATGTGAGTCTGTATTTGGCAGTTCCACAGGCACAGCAGTCTAAGATGGGTTTGTCAGTAACCCCATCAAATGTGGAATCTGAAACAATCAGAACAATCACCAGGTTAGGGAGCTTATTTATTTATTTTTTTTTGACAAAACAATTTTTTTTATTACAAAGTTTATTTTTACATCATTTTGCACATTTTTTTTTTCATCTCGATTGTAATCCCCGCGGGTTTCCCATCACCAGATCACCCCTGTGCCACCACCCTAGTCCCGTGCATTTCCCTCCCTTCCCCCCCCCCCCGTTGATCCCATTCCCCACTCCACCCCACAGAATGTCTCTGGTCCATGGTTGTTCATTATTTTTGTTATTTTCTCGCCTGGTCCATTATACTCCTGCTATGAGTGAAACCATCCGGTATTTTTCTTTCTCTTTCTGGCTTATCTCACTAAGCATGATCTTTTCCAGCTCCATCCAAGTTGCTACAAAAGACATGTGTTTCTCTTTTTTGGTTGCTGAGTAATATTCCATTGTATATATGTACCACATCTTTCTAATCCAGTCATCTACTTTTGGGCATTTGGGCTGCTTCCATGTTTTTCCAATTGTAAATAAAGCAGCAATAAACATGGGGGCACAGGTATCTTTATCAATCAGTGTTTTTGTGTCTTTTGGGTAGATACCTAGGAGTGGGATTGCTGGGTCGTAGGGAAGCTTAGGGAGCTTATTTTTAAGGCAGTGCTATCTTGGTTCCATCCTGTCCTTAATACTTCAGAAAAGAATATGAGGGTTTCATTGATTAATAACACCCTGAATCAAGTGATTATGAGGGCTGTAAAAGGATTTTGGATCCCTCTAGTAACTGCATTTGAATACCGAATCCAGAACTTTTGCTCTGTCAACATGGGGAGACTTAAGGGACTAATAAGGAAGAATTTGGGGGGGGGGTAGGGGTGATCTTGGGAAATCAAGGATAAATTTTATTTGGTTGCCTTTTTTGGGGTCCCAGTCTTCTTGCCCACTCCTCCCACAACAGGAATTCACCACTAAATATGTATTTTCTTTAAGAAAGATTCTCTGGGGCCAAATTGCCAGGACAAGGAGTGGCTTGAATGGGAGCAGAGAGAACAAGTAGAGAGACATAAAGGACCAATGGAAAAATAAAAAGCTATGCATATGTAGTCACACCACATCTTATCAAGCTCTTAGAGACTTTGCTGGGAGGAGTGGAGGTCTGGGAATAATGTTCATAAGTTGAGGTTTACTTTTGTGTATAGAAGCAGCCAGGAAAAACTTAACAAGATTCCCTTTCTGCCCCCATTTTTATCTGTGAATAGCTGATAAGTGGGGAAAGAGAGATTACATGAATAAATTCAGTATTTCTGACTGTCGAACCTACATCCCTAACTGTGCATTGTTGCTTTCAGTCTGTTCAGCTTCCTGCAAGATGAAAACAATGACTATAGATGCAACTTGCTTCAATTGCTTTTTCCTTGGTTCCCTGGCAATATCAACACAAATTTTTTTTTCAAGTCGGACATTTACTCTTAAAAATATACAAAGAACAGCAACAAAGAGTATACAATTTTTTTTTGAGTGTCAGGAAGAACATTTTACAAATCTCCTACAGAACGCTGGGTTCTTTTAATTTGAATATGTAATACCTGGGATAGGTGGAAGCAGTGAGTCTGGGATTTAAAAGAAAGACTGAGGTATGGAATTCTGAATTAATAGCTACAGTATACAGAGTCCTTGCATGTGCTGATCCCTTAATTAGCTCTATTTTAAAGATCAGTCAACTGAGGCAGATTAGGTAACCGGCCCAAGGCCACAGCTATGAATGATGAAAGCAGAATTGGAACTCAGGTCTTTTTTTTTTTGCTCTGTCCTATATCGCTCAGGGGAGACCTCCTGTTGGGTAAGTCTGCATAAGCCCCAATGAGACAACTTCTTTTGAGAGTTTCTCTTTTTGCTTTTTCAGATGAAGAATGGTACATTTAAAAAATTACTTCCCTATATAGGTGCAGGACTTCTAAACAGCCACAAAGGAGAGGTTTGAAACCACCCAAAATAGAAATCATTGTCTGGTTACTTTTTGTACATTTGGAAGAAGCCAAAGCTTTGTGTTCAGAAGAGGCATCCCACGGGTGCACGGAGTCTGGATGCAGATCCTGTATGTGTCATCTGAGAGTTAAGGGACAACCCCTGTTGAATGTATTTCAGGAAAGGTAGCATATGTTAGTAACTCCTAAAGAATTTTTCTTTTTACATTTCTGTAATGATCAGCTATATTGTGAAAAAAAAACTAAACTAGTTTTGAAAAAGGAATTCAGAGCAGAGAGATACATGCTGGGGCTTCAATTGTAAATATCAAGCACTGTTAAATGAAGCAGCATTAATCTCTCAAAGAACCAAAATAAGGCAAATTGGTAGCTTTACCTATCCAAGGGTTTTTGGATAAAAGTGGTGAATTTAAAGATTAAAATTATATCTTCAGGAGCTCAAGAGAATGAACTAGTAATAAACCTTTTGGAATTCCAAAGGAATTTCCATTCACAAAATAAATTTGTAACTTTGAAAATAAAAACAGACATTCTGTTTCCTATGGAGGGAATATCTACTGGAAATGAATCCAGTTTTCTTTTTCAAAGATTTATTTATTTATGCATACAAGAACTGGGGTACAGGCCAATGGTGTGGGATGGGGGGCTGTGAAGGATTCACCAGAGACAGAGTGGGGAGCAGAACAGGAGATGGACAAAGTACACTGCTGAGGGGAGCAGCGGGCGGGTCAGGAGAGGTCTGCTGCACCATGTGGGTCACCTCCTTGGCCAGGAATAGAACTGTGCTGCAGTGGCTGCAGACAGTTCCATAGTGCTGCACTTTAACCTGCTGAGCCACCAGGGAGGACCCTGAATCCATTTTTCAAGGGGCAGTGATAACAAATGTGGATTTATCCCTCTTCCAAACACAGGAGACTTCAGGCCAAGCAGCATCTTGTGTCCTATTACTTCTCTAACCCACTAGTTTTCTTTTCAACTTTGTCCTTTATTCTTCATTCTGCACCCATTTTTCTTCCATTTCTTATCCCTTCTCTACCCACTTTTCCCTTTCTTTGCAGTTTTCCTGTTCATTTGTCCTTCTTTCTCCCTTAATTGTTTGTGACAGGTATTAAAGTGAATATGTGTATGCTTCTATTTATTATAGGTAACCTTTTTGAATATTTTATGCTTCTCTGTTTTTAATTGTAAGTAATTTAATGTTTCATGATTTTAAAAAAATTAATGAATCCCATTGCTTTTTATCTGTGTAGTTGTCCCTTTTCCCTCTATGAGTTAATAGCTTCAAGTGGGAAAAACATAATAGATATTAGTGTGTCTCCCCTCCTTTCACAGGTTTGATTGACTCACCCAGGAAACAAAGAATGTGAAGATCTTAATGAAAAAACTAGAGATAACTGAGTGGGCATACACATTTAAGAAAAATACCTTTGTTCTCTGCACATGTCTTAAAGACTTTCTTAATATGACCTGCTTTGTTAGCTAATGGAGTCTCATGGTTCCACTATCTCCAGGGATCATCTACAATTATCCTAATGATCCCACAGTTCAGGTCCACAACATTGCCACTGAAAAGTGATCTCTCTAAACAGACGTGTGCTTAGTCACTTGGACAGGACGTCTGCCTTAGAAGTGATAACCAACAGAGCTTTGACATGCCACTTTATTGACACTAAATCTGTAGCATTTTAGCATATTCGAGCTTAGATACAACTTCCCTCAACATCAGGACTGAGGCTTTGGAAGATAGCAGGTAACCATTGTTGCCAGTAAGTGGGAGTGTCAGTGGAATATTTCCTAAGAACCCTGAAATCTGAGATATAAGGCTGTCCATTTAGGGCCAAGCTAATAAAACCAACCCACCTTGCTTGTGAAGCAGACCCAGAGGGGCCTGTCCTTATGTGATCCAGAACACCCACAACTCCAACCCAGAGGGCTTTGATGTCATAGCAGGGAGGGAAGGAGGGTTTGGGGGTGTCCTTGAGGAACCAAAAATACTAATTGCTTTACATACCAAAAAAATGCATAGAAATCATATAAAGGTATATAATTATACAACATGTTCTATTCTTATTCTTTAATGACTTCTAAGTACATTCAAATGCATAAGGTTTTAATTTTTTATGGCAGACTAATAAACAAGGTTTAAATATAGATCTAAGATTTAAATGTAGATGATAATAGCTGACACACACACACCTACACTATACACATAGCATTTACTAAGTGTCAAGGAGGCAGGGTACTAGTTCACATATATTGAGTTATACATGTCTAGGAAGGACTAAAGAAGGATTGAACCCAGGCTGAATCCCAGCCTCTGCTCAAACCTCCCCTGTTAACTTGGTGGCCACAAGCTTTGTTAGAATGCCTTCAGCGTGAGGAGATGGTGTTGATGAGCTTGCCAATCTCAGAAACAGATCCTTTGAATACAGTCAAATCACTAAGTCAATGACCTTTTGACTTCCCCATCTCCTGCTGGTCTTCCCTGGAGAAAATCCCTCCAGATTGCCTGGTTGTCACACAAGTTCCTGTGGGTGATTACTCCAGAGAACCATTACACAGCCCTTAAAAGGTACACCATTGTGCATTCCTTAATTAAGTCCTATGAATTATTCCAAGGAACCTCTTCAGAATAATCACTGTTTCACAAAAATAAGATGATGCCAATATAAGGTACATTATCTCCTACCCAGGGAATCAAGCTGAGTAATTAGGGCTTAAGGCAGATCCAATTATCCACAACACACAGCCAGATTAAAAATCGGAACTACGTGAGGAGGCAGAACATTTAGGAATCCAGAAAGCTCAATCATCTTGATTTAACAGCTGCATGGTTTGACTGAAAGAACCATCTACCACTTACCTAGCCCTCCCCCACCTGCAGTTCTTACCTTGTTCACAAAGTTTCTTGGTCAAAGAGCCCTCATCTTGAAAATAAATGATGCGTTTCTGTACGATGCTGGCCCTGTGGAGAAAGCAGACACACAGGCAGTGGTGAGTGAGGTGGGCAGGTTTGGGGAATCAGTCCTTGCTGGGCTACCTACAGCTGTGCCACTTTGGGTGAATCACCCCAACCCACAGTTTCTCCACTTTTTATTGGAAAATTGGCTTAGTAAAAATACCTAGCTTGTGGGATTGCTGTGAGAACAAAATAAGAAAATATATGCCAAGATCTATTTTGTCTAGCAGCACGTAGCTAAAAGCCATTAAATAAATAAATATTAATTATCGCATTGTTGGTGGTGCAAATAACTAGTGGGGTAAGAAAGTGAATTCAATAACTTCTCAATGGTTCATTTTAGTCTAGTTTTGCATCAAACCATTGAGGCCATTTATAGATCAACCAAATTCAAATGAGAGAAGCATGTCAAATCCTCTTTCTGCAGGGGAAAAAAAGAACTTAAAAATATATTTTGATATGTTCTGAAAATGTCATTCTGTATCTTTCCTGAAAGTCTAGACAAAACTGTCTCCTACATTCTGAACAAAGACGACTTCAGCTGTTATCTCTCTCTCTTGAACATGTCAAATGCAGGATCTTAGGATTTGTAAGAACATTCTAAGGTAGAAAAATGACTTATGTTGGGCCAGCACATATTTTCATTTTAATCTACGATGGCACAGGCCACTTCTCAACCCAGGCTGCAGCTGATTTTCAGCTGGCCCTTCCGAGGTTGAATCCAGAAACCCAGTGTTCCAGCAATAACAATGTCTACAACACTTAAAATTGAGACAGTGCCAGTGGATCTTGGGCCATTTCTATTGATTTTCTTCAGCAATGCTAATCAATCAAAAGGTAATTTTTACTTTGATTTGCCCTATTTAACAGACAGAGGAAGGAATCCTTTGACTCCAAGACAGCTGACCACAGGGAACAAGTGATAGAATAGCAGAGAGCTGCCCTGGGTCACGTGACCTTGGCCCAGAAGGAGACCACGTACTTGAATCTGCAGAAGATAGAGGCAATGTTTTTGATGGTGTGGGCCTACACCAAAATAACTTCCCAAAGAAAGGCCTGCTCTACACCCAGTCTTGCACAAAAGAATAAAATTCAGGCCAGCCTAGATGTCTTTTACAGTCTTTCCCCACCCAAGAGAGAAAAGATGTTGAAATAAATGAATGAAATATGTTTCTTGTCTACATAAAGTGACTTTGATCATTCATCCATTCTGTTGACCATCAAGCAGAAAGTTTCCTCAGGCCAAAGAGAATACTCTTGAGAACACTCACTCTTACCCTAAAGCCAAACAACAAAGCCTTTTGCAGTCAGAAAATCCCATCATTTACCACAATGCTTTCAGAGTGTTCTCCAAAGAGGGATGCCTCAGGGTCAAGAAATGCCTCAGGAGGGAGAGAGAACACCAAGTGGGAGGCATCCAAGGTCCCATATTAATGCTTCAATCGAAGGCTCCATCCTCATTTTAACCAAGCAACCTCCTCCCTGATTTGTCTTCCCATTAGAATGTACTGTTATCTTTTCAATAAACAGTTGGTGGTGGCCTTTCTAGTGGTCAGATGCTGGCCAGGGCACTGTCATGAATGAGACAGGTGGGGCCACTTCGCATTCTGAGAGTTTACAGTCTATGGGGGAGGTGGGAAACAACCCTCAGCTGATCACTTAACACAACCATGACTGACCCTCAATGGAGGAGTTACAAGGTGTGAGGGAGGATGACACAGAGGAGTTCCAGCCAAGCCAGGAAGGCTCCCTTCACAAAAGATGGCTGAACTTAGCTTTGAAAGAATATAAGGCAATGAAGCAAGTGGGAGCAGAAGCAAGGGAGAAGACATCCTTTGAAAAAGCTGCGGTTGGGAGGGTCATGGTCTCTGTGGAGAGCCTGGGAATGGGAAGCCAGAGACAGGATTTGAGATTAGCTGGGGAGATAAGCCCCTAGAGCCTGCAGGAAGATGGCCATTACTTTGAGTTGGAGGAAATAGCTTTGAAGAGAGTGTCTTGAGGAGTGAGTGGGTGAGATATGCTCTTTTGAAAGAGTCCTTGGGTGCTAGAATAAAAACTGTTCTGCTGTGGTGGTAGGATTCAGCTTTCCTATGTAAATCAAATTTTGGTTTAATAAAATACAAATTTTCCATGGTATTCAAGGTTTCTCACAAAACTTATCAAAATATCGCTCTGGCTTCATTTCTTTCCACCTTTGAGAAATGTTTGCCCCTTATCTAGATACCTCTTCCACTCCACTAGCCCCCTTATTTGAATTACATCTCCAAGAATCTGTCAGCAATCACCTGCATTATCTAATGTTTGTTAATAAGTATTCTGGATTTTCTTTGTCTTGCTGTGAATAGAACAATGTCAATGAATTATGCCTATGATTTAAAGACAGGATCGTGCTTAGTATATTTGAATCACTCCACAAATTTTTCAAAATCAATTTGTAAAAATTTGGGGAGCTACAATCTTATGCCTACAGGCCTCTGTCCCTGGGATTCCTGTCTCCTTCCTTGTGACTTCTCGACACAAACACCACACCATACAACACACCCTCCCAACATAGAGCACACTCCCCCCACTATATCCCACACCCCACATACAATACACTATCCCCCACACACTATAACCCCCCACAACACAAATACGACATACCCCCAACACATCCTATAACACACTATACACACTACATCCCACATTCCACGTGCCATACCTACCCCACATACTATACCGTCCACTACCACGCACATACTCCACCTCACCACACATACTCCACACACACACCCAAATCACACCCCACCTCACACACATACTTTGTCTCCCCATTCCCCATACCACACACATACTACACCACACACACACTTCATACACCACACGAACACACAAGGCGTGATGGTGGTCTATCCAGTGTGGAGCGAGACACAAGGGCTCAGGAAGAAGGGGGCTGTGAGGGGCACCCGGCATAAGTGAGAGTGTCTAGAACTATTGATGCCACTCAGGAAAAGCTGTGGAGCCATAGGGTGCTGAACTCAGGATCTGAGGAAACCAACACTGGCTTCACAGATAGGCAGATATACTAGCAGAGACCACGGTTTGGCATGGTCGGCTGCAGAAGATGTTTCTTTTTACTCCTCATTTGGCCAACTCCTGAGAGAGTTTTATACTCTGAGAAAATGCATTTTACTTTAAGTCTGTTCCTATCAAAAGCATAAAACCAGCTGAGATTCATAAATCATATTATAGTTCAGAAAAATAATAGCTTTACAAGATGAGAAAGCTGTTAGTAAGAATTCCCTTAGCATTTCAAAATGACAAATTTCTCCCATTCTGTGTTGCAATTTGGCAGTTCTGTTGCATAGCATTTATATACTGATATACTGAATGCTCTCTTATCATGAGAGACCGTGTTAAGGAAATCTAAATTAAATTTCTCAGTATGTTAGCTGCTCAAACTTTGGGATATTGAGGTTCTAAATAACTTACTAATCATTTCAAAAGTTTTCTTTTGAACGTAAAGTGGAACATTTTCAGAAATGCTGAATTTCTTAGATGCTTGACCCTTTTCTGTCCGAAGGGCTTATTCATTAGCTGTTCTTTTTTCCTTGAGAAATATATGCCCATTGAAGTGGCTAAGTTGTGGGCCTGAGACCCCTGTTCTAACCAAAAAGGGACTAGGAGACCTCAGAAATAGAAGGGTTCAAGTCAAGACATGACTTAAAGCTACAGAGGATCTTCTGAGATTGGGTCATTGATATAAAGAAGGAAATCATGCAAGGTCCTTCCTACCTGCATATTATACAAAGTAAATAGCCCAAGGGGCAGCCACTAGCCCCTGCCAGAGTGCTGACACTCTACAGCACTTCAGAAATAGTAGCTGTCACTATGGTTGACCACAGGTCTGTCTCTGGCGCGTAGGGGGAAGAGTGAGGCAACTTAGCTGCTGCAGGTGAATGTTCAAAATAAAAACTTGGCTTGTGGTCTCCAGACTATTTTGCCAACCTTCTCAATTCTAATAAACTCCTATTACTGAACATTTCTTGGATTATTCTACAAAATTTGTCCCTGATCTCAAGGAAGTTTTCTATAGCAGTGGCTAGGTTTATAAACAGCAACATACCTTCTCCCAATGAAAGGACCACTCTGTGGGAAGACCTGAGAATAAAATACTAAAATCACAGCGATGGCAATAGCATCAGGATCTGATGCTTTGTGCTTTATCTTATTTCACAAAGAGGTCAAGTGCTTAACCTGGCCATGGTCTCACTTTGATCAGCAAATATTTACAGAGACTGGGTGCATCCTGTGAAACAGTTTCCCACAAATCTTTTATAGCTTTACGTGGACCGCAGGAATGGAGCTGTGTACAGGAGTTAACAGCATCCTGGAGCCCAAGAGAAGGTGCCCATGGGAGAAGAAAAGTGAAAGCTTCTGTCTACAACCCACACAAAAACTCCATGGCTTCCCACCATTAAGGTCGCAATCTAAGTTTGGGGTCACAAAACTATGGATTCAGAGACTGGGAAAGTTGTCGACCATTACTGCGAAAAGCAGTCCTCGTAGTTGCCTTGAGATTACTTTTGCTTAGTTAGCACTCATTCACAAAACATTTACTGAGCATTATTTTGTGTTGGGCATTTTGTGAAGAGCTGAACATTCAAAAATGAATAAGAGATGGTGTCTTCCAGTAAGAACCCCCTCATCCAGTGGGGAAGAAGAAACACAGCAGAAAAGAAACAGAAAATCAATGCAGTGCACTATCATGGCAGGGAGAGGCTGAAGAGCAGTGACTAACTTGGCCTTGGCAAAGCTCCAGATGCAATGATGGAGACAAGGAAGGTCTGAATTGGAAGAGAGGCAGTGGAAATGGAGACTGTAAGAGACACATCAAAGTTTTGCTTTCCAGATAAATCAGTGACCCATCCCCACTTGTCCCTTTTTGCTGACTTTGATTATGAACATCACGTGTGAAACAAGGCAATCATATTGTGGTTAAGAGGAAAAGATCAGGAATAAGCACAGAGACTTGGCCCTGACATCACTCAACTGCAGAAGCAATGCTAGCAGTCACCAACCTCTGGCCCACTTAGTATGTGAGAACAATAAACGTCATTTGTCAACCTCTCATTGGTCAAACTTCCTAAAGAATGCTCTCAAAGGCATTCCTGACTGGTAGACAGCATGCTGTATGAGCAAATATTGTGATAAAGAGTGCAAATCAGAAGGTAAGGCACCTCAGGTCTGCTAGCTCTTTGTTTTATTTTTAAATTATTTATTTATTTATTCATTTATTCATTTATGCATACAAGAAACGGAGTGTAGACCAGAGGTGTTGGCTGTTGGTGAGACGATTCACCAGAGAAAGAGTGGGGAGCAGAACAAGCAGATGTACTGAAAAACACTGCCAAAGAGAGCAGAAGGCGAGACAGGAGAGGTCTGCTGCAGCTGTGGGTCACATCCCTGGTTGGAGATTGAACTCATGCTTCAGTGGTTGCTGATAGCTTCATAGTGCTGAAAGTTGACCCCTTACACCACAGGGAAGCCCCTCTGCTATATCTTTATACCATGCCAAGAGATTGCCCTGGGGAACCACTGAAGAACTTTGTGGTCAGGGGGTCAGGATGCTTTGCTCAGAAGAGTCTTTTAGGATTCTCAGGATGAGGCTTCAAAGGGGGTCTCGATCTGATGGCTGGGAAGTCCTGCTGCCCTTTGCTGGAGTTTTCCATAGGGGGCAGGGACAAGTACCTGTTTATGATGACTAGGAAGAGGGCAAGCCACTGTGAGTACACTTAGGGTTGGAGAAAGGTGTGGCTGTAAAGGAGAGGACAATGTGAGGGAGTTTGACAGGAAAACACAGGAAAGGGAAATATTCCTTCTTTCTTTGAAAGAGGCTTTCACATGCCTGTATGTCATGGTGAGAAACAGTGGAAACCCTCAAGGGTACCGGCTAGATCTGGCTGGAAATTTGTCATCTGTTGGAAAAATCTTAAATAAACTAATGGACAAAATAAATAGACTGCAGGATGGAGTCCTAGTTCTGGGACACTGACAGGTAGGCAATTGTGGGTAACGAGCAGGACCATTTCTCATTTCTTATAGTTGCTTTAAACCAAACTATCAATTTTTTCCCCAGTATCATTCAACCCTTAATGGGTTCCTCCCTCTGGCTTAAATTATCCATGGCATTTCTTAACCTTGCAAAGAGATGCATGTCTAGTCCTTGAGAATGGGGTGAAAACAATATCTCACAATATATCTTCAGGTGAAAATATCTTCTCTTAAGAATACAGAAACAAGGGGTTTGATTTTCCTAAAACATCACTTTTATTTTTTCAGTCAGTTTTAGCAGCTGGCAAATGATGGTAGACACCTGGTGTCTTCCTAGTCATGGGACAACTGAGAGGTTCACTGTTGCTCTGATCGAGGTGACCGCATGGTTGTTAGGACTCGGGTGGTTAAGCTGTTGGCAGGTGGTCAGAGCCTGCCTTGGTTCCCTGTGTCCCCGACACAGCTTCACATCTACAAGCCCCCACCAGTGGGAGCCCCCCCACCCCCCGCAGTCCCAATGATGCATTCCCAGCACTAGCAGAGGATCTGGCCACAGCTGTTTGAACCCAGGGTCCTTCCTCTGGGGTCTCTGCAGACAAGATGATGACATTTTGCATGATGTACACACTTGCATATTTCTGAATAGGAGTTCATAGCTTTCAAGTGCTCCTCGAAGGGGTTCCTGACCTTGAGAAGCTTAAACATAGCTATTAAGTCTGAAATGAATGATGGTAGATATGTGAAATGGCAGCACTGTCATTCCATTTAATAAAATCTCCAAATAAGATATATGCTTCCACGAGCCCATCTCCCCCCCCCCCCAAAGATAAAGGTTAAATTTTTATTCCAGGCACCCAAGTCTTCAACTGCTTTCTGTCCAGACTATGCTCTGGTCTGACATGGAAACTGTCTCAACTGGTAAATAAGAAGTAGAAAGCAAAGCCTGGCTCCTGGGGTCTCTAGTGTTCCTTGAAGAGCCCTTGGTGCACCCTGCAGGGTGTGGGTGGAATCACACCATCGCCCCAGCCTCTCCTTATTGAGGGAAGCAAGGCCACCAGCTCTCTCCCAGCTGGCTCACTGTCATTACTCTCTGCAGTGGGTCCCACTCTGTGAGCTCCTGTAAGCCAGGTCTGGCAGCCTCGTCCTTTCGGGTGGGGTGTAAGGAAACAATCCAGGCTGCAGAGCAAGGTTCTTAAGCACAAGCCACCTGCCACCCTTTCCCTTTCTTGGGAAGCCTCCCCGATGTCATCCAGATTTTCTGGTGCAGAACAGGAGCTTCGTGTACAGACCTGTGTGCCAAGAGAGGCTCCCTCCCCTAGGCTAGATTGGGAGGGTGTGGGGTGGTGGTTATGGCTCCTAGCTAGGGATTCATCATCTCCGAGTGGGTTTCAGAGAATTCTTAAACCCCTGAAAAAACTAAACTGTCAGCAACTGCATTGATTTGGAGAGCGATTCTACAAGAACCACTGCTCTAAATTAGGAATCACGATTTTCTTATCAGTTAGTATCCACTGAATCCTGTCCTTCTTCAACCTCAGGAAGAACAAGCTCAGAAGATTTAACAAAGGATCCCCTATACAATAGCTATAATCCCTTCACAGGTTAAGACTGTAACCTCTTCCCCTTGTAAAACCATCCAAATTACCAACTTTCCATCAGGGGACTAATTGTCACCTCTAGCATATAATCACTTCCTCAAATAGCAGTGACACCATAGTCCTAATGATCCCTTCTCCTATCTCTGCCTGGATTTCCTGACCCTCACATAGGGTCTGGCACATAGCAAGTCCCCTCTAGGCAAAGGTTCCTATATAAATTATAGATGATATAGTCCAAGTTGTTGGCTAAATGTCCTCAGTCCCGAACACAGGGCACAGGGGCCTTCCAGGTCTGACCCTCCTCCCCATAGCTCCTGCACTCATCCCAGTGTCTTGGACTCAGCCCTGTCTCTTTACTGGGTGCAGAATGCGTGTCCCGTGTCCTTCCTGGCTGCTGCCGGTATTATGCAGTAAACTGGAAGGGCACTTCTGGCTCCTGCCTAGGCATATCCACACACCTGTTGCCATCTCACTGACAGACTCTGGACATCGGGGTCACTTCCTCTGAGTTTCTAGAATGCAATGGTCTTTACCCTTTGTTGTTTGGGCATAGGGGCTTGGTGTATGCTTGTACTTTAGTGTTTTGTCTCACTGCTGAGCTGATTGTATATTACCATTTTATACTTTTGACTAAATTCTGAGTTTTTCCAGGGCAAGGTTCTTGTTGACTTCTCTAAGCACTCAGCATAGTGTCTTTCATGTAGGAGGCACTGAGGTTGCTGATGTGGTATCTCTTCATATCTGGACTTTACTGGTAGTTGACTCTCCTTAGAGTCAACACAGTGTTGTGTGTCTACCACACACCCATGATTAGACAAGAAGCATAAAATCTTCTGTGTCAGTGGTGCCATACAGCATCCAGGTGACCAGCAGACTGTGGCTGATCTGAGTCCTGGAACATTTTCACTGCACAAAGGCCAGTTAAGTCTGCTTTGCTTTGTTCAAGCCGGGCAGTTTGGCTGATGGCAACCACTGTTTTCAAAAGAAACCATTCGGATTGAATTAAAAAATTTCTTCACAATGTTGGGAATCAGCAGGAGGTGGTCTGCCTGCCAGGAGGAGCTTAAACAGAGGGCAGAGTTTTCTTGATGGAAAAGACTGTTGCTGATTGTATGATGCATTCCACTTCATTCATCCTTGAGTTGGTTCTTCATAGGAAAAGATGCCCCTAGGCTTTATATTTTTGACTCCAGATTTGCCCCAGGTTTCACTTTTCAATATCTGCACCCCTCTTGTAGCATCTGACCACATCTCATTACAGGTGAGCACTATGATTGTGCTAACTCCCCACAAAGTCCTGGTGCAACAACATGAAAACTCTGGGCAAGATTTGCCCAGAGATAAGAAAGCAAAGAAAGGAAGGAAGGATGGAAAAGAAAGAGAGAAAAGG
>NW_004567116.1:29840968-29895087 GCF_000260355.1 Condylura cristata
CTGTGCTTTAACCCGCTGAGCCACCAGGGAGGGCCGAGCTTCATTTTTTAAAAATTTATTTATGTATACAGAACTGGGGTACAGGCCAGAGGTGCAGGAACGGTGAGAGGCTTCACCAGAGACAGAGGGGGTAGCAGGATAGGCAGATTGAGGAAGTACACTGCTAAGGGGAGCAGTGGGCAGGGCAGGAGAGGTCTGCCACGCCATGTGGATCACCTCTGGGGCCAGGTATCAAACTGGCACTGAAGCGGATGTCGCTTGCTTGCATTGCTGCGTCCTAACCCGTTGCACCATCAGGGAGAGCCAAGGACTTTATTTTTAATGTTTAGTAGAGTGCAAGTGTCAAATCTTTTGAAAAATATGATAAATTAAAAAACATTTCACTAATTCTTGATTTACAGAACTTGGGGATGATTCTGGAACCTTTTATGCATGTTAAGCAAGGTACTGCAAGTCCTTTTTCTTCAGTAGGCAAGGAATAAGACCCAACAAGTCAATAAAAATATTCCACCCATGACAACATAGCTACATTTACATGTTGCATGTCTTGGAGAGATAAGGAAGCTGAACTTCAGAGCATGTGTCCCTGGGAAATGCTTAGAATCTAACAAAGTAGGAATGGGTGGAAGTCAGAATGGAGATAAGAGGGGCCAGGGAGAAGCTTCACTTGCCTCAAGTGAAGGGAACAAGAATAAAAAACCAGATGGTGGACACCTCCACCTGCAGGGGGCGGCACAGAAGACATCCTTAGAGTGGACCTACGCAGTATGATGGATCCAAAGATCAAACTTCTTCACAGGTCACTTCTTTCGAAGGCCCTGGTCATTGCTTTCTTTTGTGTTTTCAGAGAGATGCATTAGATTAGGATGTACATTTCTCTGGTTTTCTGGATGACTCCAGAAAAAGATTCATCCCAAGAAAGCAACCCAGCAGAATCCTTTCCTAGCTGGGTATCTGATAACATCTTTGTATGGCATTTTACACTGTACTTAACCCCTCTGTGTCCAATTGCATCAATCTGCATGTTTCTTTGGGCTTAGAAGGTCTTGCAAATCTGTTATTCAATTTCCTGCTGATGTGGAATCATCTCTGATCCAGTTGCCCTGGAGATGACCAGGAATCTTCATGTCCAGAGATCTAATGTCATAGATTGTCCCATCTGTAATGCTAATGTCCTGAATGGCAGCAGAAAACTCCAATAAATGTGGTTATCCCAAATTGGTAACCTCCTTAAGAAAACCATACCAGTTCGTTCACCCATAACTTGTTATGACTTGTGCAACATGCTTTGCTGAAAACAATTAAGAACAACTGGTTTGACAGGGAATCAATACGAGAGCCAAATGCAGCCATTGATGGATTGGACATAAGGGATTCTGCCTGCTTCTGGGTTGTTTTCCTAACTCTGCCCAGTATATTGTGTGTGCATACTGAATAATGCAAGCTGGCCTTGAATTCTGTCTTGTGTGTGTGGGTGGAGGAGGTCAGACAAATTAAGAGAAGATGGGTGACTTACATAAGCCTACATCCAAAGCAATGGACAGTTGTCCAGAGCCTTTTAATGCTCCTCTTTGGAGCCCATGGTATAATCCCATTCTGAAAGCTATGGCTGATGTGATGATGGGACTTGCCTCACTATGTCATACACCCCACATATTTGTGTAATACACTTCACACAGGAAGGTCAATGATGCATGAGAAATGCCCTGTCAGCCCCCAGTTTACAACATTTCCATTTGTATGGATGCTGTTGGGCGCATTTGGTGGTTGTTGTTAGGGTTCATCAACATAAAAATGAAGTTGTTTTGATTTGTTACCAGCTCTCTGCTATCAGAAAACTGTTATTAGGAAAATCACATTAATTAGCAACAGCTGAGGGGAGGATGGACTATTTTGGAGCTGCAGCTGCAAGTCTCTGCGATTTGACTGTTGCCTAAATTTTAACAATTAAAAGAATAGATAGTCGCTGAGTGTATTTAATCACATTAATTTTGTTTTCCTCTGTATTACTGTTTAGGAGAGGTAGTTAATCTACATTTAATACTCTGATACCA
Source organism: Condylura cristata (assembly GCF_000260355.1). NCBI lineage: Eukaryota > Metazoa > Chordata > Mammalia > Eulipotyphla > Talpidae > Condylura > Condylura cristata. The sequence goes on from NW_004567116.1 coordinate 29,843,023, forward strand.
TCAGCACACTTGAAAGCATAACTCCAGCTATTCCTTTCCTCCATGATATACTGAAAGTGAGCTATTGTTTATCTTATTTTTTTGAACTGTATGAAGAAAAATGAGGAGGCAATTAAAATTTATCCAAAAGGTTGGTCTATCAACCTAATTTTTTTTAATGAAAATCTTATTTTGCAGTCATGATGGGTAACTAAATTGGACAATGGATGGTCAGATAGAAGGAAGGACAAGTAAGCTGAAGGATGGATACAGAGGACTCTCATGTAGACATAAAGACTGGAATTTAAATCTTCTAAATGGCCATTACTTTTCTTTATAATCACTATGAAATCAGCATAATAAAAAATAGTATAATAGAAAGACTTTAATTAGGCAGGTCAGTTTTGATGCTGGATTTATCTTTTCAGGAGGTGTATTATACACTTGCGTATCATTTTTCTACCCTAATTGAGGTTAGTATCTACTTCATAGACTTTAGGAACGTGAATGAACTATGCCAGGATAAAAGCAAGTGCTCAGTTAGAAGTTCATGCTTGAAAAATATTGTCTTCCTTTTATTTTAACCTCCATGTTGCTATTTAATTTACCATGCATTTATGCTTTTTCTACCCACCGATAGAGTTATTTAAACCGACAGGCACACTCTCCTACTTATCTCTGTTATGTGTCCAGAGTAGGTGGGGTCCTTTTCATGTTAGACATCATTCACAAGTATTAGCCCACATCTCTCAACTTTATCCTCAGTATGTAAAACAATAGTAACACTAGTAACATCAACTGCATGTTTACTAGTTATTGGGCAATTTATAGCAAGTATTTTTTTTTAAAGATTTATTTATTTGTGCATACAGAATCGGGGTACAGGCCAGAGGTACAGGGGCGGTGAGAGGATTCACCAAAGACAGTGGGGAGCAGAACAGGCCGACTGACGAAGTACACTGCTGAAGGAGCAGCGGGTAGGTCAGGAGAGGTCTGCCACGTATGTGGGTCACCTCCAGGGCCAGGGATCAAACTCATGCTGAAGTGGCTTTAACTTCTTAATACTGTGCTTTAACCCACTGTGCCACCAGGAAGGGCCCTATAGCAAGTATTTTATATACTTCAAGATTCTCAACCATTTGGAGGCAGTTTTAAAAAGGTCTGGCTCACATGGTGTGGCAAAGTTCTTCTGTCTTGATCCTCTGTATTTCAATAGATCCATCTGTCTGCTCCCCACACTGTCTCTGGTGAATTCTCTCACCCCCCACACCTCTGGTCTGCACTCCAATTCTTGCACACATAAATAAATCTTTAAATAAAAATAAAAATAAAAAGGTCTAACAGTTTGATTCCATCCCAGGCCTAGCAGCTTAGAATGTTCAGAAGTGGGACCAGAAAAAAAAAAACAGGCCATTTTTAACAGCAGCTTGGGAGACTGTAACGAGCAGTAGGATGCAGAACCACTGACAAAGTTTATCTTGCTTAAATCCCCTCCTATGAGGTAGGTACTATTATTATCCTCTTTTACAGATGGAAAAAAAAAAAATGGAGGTGCAAGGAGACCAAGTATCTTGTTCAAGTTTATTCTGCTCCTAAGTGGTAAAGCCAGTTTTAGGAAACCCAATGGATTCCAGAGTCCATTGCTTTCTCCACTGTACTCTCCTCACTTCCAGGAGACAAGGAAATCTCAAACTAAAATTATGGGGTACAGAATATAGGTAGGTGTTCCCCAGTGTTACACTGTGATTCTGATCATCGTAAAAGAAAATAGCAAAAACACATCAAGTCTTTCTGTTTTAAAACTGCAGATCGGGTTGCTATCTTGACTTTTACACTCAGGGTCTGTGAGATCTAGTGTAAATCACATCATCTTGCTGAGCCTTAATTTCCTGTGATGTTTATGATGTTAAGCCATCTTGCAAGTGTATTGGGAAGGCACTCTCTAGACATTACACTACTTAAAAAATGTAAAGGACCAATTTTCATGCCTAAGCCCATAATCTCCATGCTATAAGGGGGAAATGGGCTTAGAGTTAGTACAGCTAGGTTCAACCTTAACCTTTCTCACCTCAGAGACCATCTGCAAGGGCAAACAGCCTGATGCAACCTGTATCATTTTTCAATAACTATCTTGAAAAATGTAACTAATGGTGGAATCTGTAGGGATTTCAGAGAGGTGTAGAAAGGGGGACACTTCCAATGGAATAATCAGGCTTTTCTATAAAGAAATGTTTTAGTGGCCCTCCCTGGTGGCGCAGCGGATTAAAGCACAGCACTGAGAATCTAAAGCCACTTCCCATGAGTTCGATTCCCGCCAGCCCCGGAGGTGACCACATGGCGTGGCATACCGCTCCTGACCCGCCCGCTGCTCCCCTCAGCAGTGTACTTCCTCGATCTGCCTGTTCTGTTCCCCACTCTGTCTCTGGTGAAGCCTCTCGCCGCCCCTGAGCCTCTGGCCTGTACCCCAGTTCTGTATGCACAAATAAATAAATCTTTAAAAAAAAAAAAAAAGAAATGTTTTAGAGATGGCCCTGGCAGTGGCTGCTGAGGAGAGCTTGCTCTTCTTCCCTCCTACACGTCCTCTCCTCCCTCCCCCCAGCCTGTAACTCAGTCACTTCCTGGCTTTGTTCCAGGGGCTAAAGTGAAAATGGAAATGCAGCCTTGTTCTAAAGGGAGCTTGGCATTTCAGGTTCTCAGACATGAATATTCATGTGCCAGTCCCTCAGCCTTGTTCTCTCTTCCCACCCTCATACCTAGTAAAGCCTGGTACACAGTAGGTACTCAATAACTGTTTTTCAAATGAATAATTGAGTTCTATGGGGTAGTGTGAGGGGGTAGTGGGTAGTGAAAGACATACTGATTTTCCTTTCCCTTGAAGCTACATGCCTGTGGTACCATATACTGGAGCCCTTTCCACATTTACCGTTTTCAGTTTCTATCCTTAGCAGTTCCCCTTGACCCAAATTTCTGCCCCATATTTCCCCTGGTGACAGTTTTTCCAACTAAGGTCACTTTGGACCCTCAGCCTTTCTCTTTTGATTTCATGCTTTGTTGCTCTTCTGCACTTGAGCTCCTCTGGCTCTGCAGCTCTCCAGAGCAAAATATCGCCACATCCATCCCAGTCTCCGGGTTCACCTGATTGCTGCTGATGGTGCAAGAATGGGAAGACAGTGATTGGATTGAGAGGGGAGATGATTTGATGAGTAAGACATACTAACTAACTGCAATTCAGTCTCTCTCCAATTCATCCCTTTAGTTAGAGAACTACTGAAGCCTGCACACTCTGGTTGGAAAGATACGCAATTCTCATGAGAACTCAGCTTCTTTAAAGATTTACTCATACACAGGGGCAGATCAAAAACTTGGACTGTGGCATTATTATCTGAAGTTTAAATCAAAGTTCAACATTTATAATATTGAGCAAGTTGTATCCCAATTTCCTCTCTGTAAAATGAGAGAATAATATATTCAATATTGAGTGTTGACACTTAATTTAGCTATTATTATTACTGCTATGTGTAAGTTAGACAGTCCAAGCAGTCCTTATCAAAATTCCAATGGAATTCTACACTGAAATACAACAAAATAATAAAATTTAGTTGAAACTACAAAATACCTCAAATAGCCTGGACAATTCTGAGGAAAAAGAGAACAAAATTGAAGTATCGCATTCTCTGACTTCAAGCTATAACACAAAGTGGTAGTAATCAAAACAGCACAGTATTGGTATTAAACACACAGACATGCATTGATGGAACCTAAATGAAGACCCAGAAATAAACTCAAATATACATGAACAACTAATTTATGACAAAAGAGCTAACAGCATATTATGGAGAAAAGAAAGGCTGAGGGTCCAAAGTGACTTTATCTTCAATAAATGGTATAAGGAAAATTGGACAGTCACATGCGAAAAAAAAAAAGTAGACAACTACCTAATACTTCACACAAAAATACTTCAAAATGGACTGTAAAGGCATAAATATAAGATCTGAAATCATAAAATACATAGAAGGAGACATAAGTGATAAGCTCTTCAACACCAACCTCACTGATTTCTTTGTGGCTACATCTCAAGTGGGAAAGGAAAACCAAAGCTAAAGTAAATAAATTTGACCACATCAAATTAAAAAGCTCCACATAAAAAAAAAAAATAGACAATGCTCAAAAGAAGACCTATAGACCTATAGATGTCCAGTAGGCACCTGAAAAGATGTGCTCAGAATGAGATATCACCTCACATCTGTAAGATTGACTATTAGCAAAAAGATAAACAGGTACCTCTGAGAATGTAGAGAAAAGGGAGCCCTCCTATGCTGTTGGTGGAAAAGTAAATTGCTCCAGCTATTAAGGAAAATAGGATAGCTTCCTCAGAAAATTAAAAATAGTACTATCATATGATTTAGTAATTGCACTTCTGGATGTTTAGCTGAAGAATGCAAAGACACTAATTCAAAGAGATAATGTACCTTCATGTTCATCATAGCATTATTTAAAATAGTCAAGTTTTGGAAACAACCTACATGCCCATTAACAAATGAGTGGATCAGAGATGCGGTAAATATACACAATGGAATATGTGTATACACAACGATGAGATAAAGAGATAAAACCACACCATTTGCTACATGGATGGACCTACAGAGTAATATGCTAACTGAAAAATATCAAAGAAGACAGACACTGTATGATTTCACTCACCTGTGGTAAAAGAAACTCTTAGGCTGTAAGAATAAAATACTGGTTACCAGAAGGAAAGAGGGAAGGTGGGTGGGTAAATTGCATACCATACTGGTGCTGGTGAACACAGTGGTATAGACAGTATTAAAGATATCATATAAGTAGTATAAGCATATGTGCATTTGTAAGGCTGTCTACTTGAAGCCTATATAATTTTATAAACCATGCTACCTCAGTATAAAATATAGAGCAATATCCAGCTAAATGTTCAGAGAAGGGATGGTTTAGCAAAAGGGAAGGATAAAGAAAAGAAAGAAAGGAAAGAAGGAACACTTAATGGAACACCACCTCTGCTTAATGCACTCCTTCCCACTCTACCATCAGGACCCACTTGTAGGTCCCCAAATATTATTCCAGGACTTCTCAGATTGAAGGACAATCTTCCTCCCCTATTAGCTTTGCTCCTGTCAGCTCTCAGGTTTTGCTCACCTGAGAGCACCCTGTGCTCTTCCCAGGGTGGCGCTTTCATAGCCTGTCATTGTTGCTGATTAACCAGTCTACTTCCCCACCACTGTAAGTTCCTGGGGAGGGCGTGCCCCATTCAGCTCAGCATCCTCCATGGCTGGCACAGTGCCTGCTACGGAGCAGTGGAGCTCTATGGAGGAATCGGGGACAAATGAGCTCAGCCCAGCCACTCGTGCCTGGTGAGTCCTTGCCTGTTTCTTAGTTGACCAGAATGTCTCCTCACCCACATCGTCAGAGAGAAAAAGCCAGGAAGAAAGGGGGAAAAAGAAAGAAGCCAAGGGAAACTGCAACTGCAAGTACTCTGTCCTCTCTTTTCCCTTCTGCCTCACTACCCTCTGTCTATGAGCTGAGTCTGTTTAATTTGAAGCCATTTTGTCCTTCAAGATAACTTATAAGAATAGTACAAAAAAGTACAAAAACCTAAAACGTGTTTCCCCACTGAACACTATGGGTTTCCTATGAACAAAAAAGTTCTCCTACATAACCATAGTTTTCAGATTTAGGAAATTAACATCAGTACATTTATTCCTAGAACTGTATTCAAAATTTGGACTAGAATTGCTCCTTTAAAGTCAAAGATCTAGTTTTGAATCACAGCATTGCACAAAGATTTCAAGTCTCTTTAATCTGAGCAGTTTTCTTTAATCTGTAACATCATTCAAGGCCACTTCTCAGGCTTTCCTTGACTTCCCTGATTTTAAAACTTTTGATGATTACATGTCAATAATTTTGTAAAATCCTTGGGGCTGTCTGACGTTTTTGAGGATTAACTTCAGTCTGTTCGTCTTTATCAGGGATATTGTGGAGATGATGCTGTACTCTTTCCATCGTGTCCTGTCATTTAAACTTAGATTGGTCCACTAGTAGTGTCTGTCAGACTTCTCTACTCCAAAGCTCCTATTTTCATCTTTGTAATTATTAACTACTAACATGCACAGGGCATTCTTTTGGTCATGGAAGGAAGGTATAGGGTCCACCAAGTGTGAGATTAGGGAACCCCTAAGGATGAGCTTGGACTTCTGGACCCTAAGAGCAGCCAAATCTTTGTAAGCCATTATGTGGGTTCTCTTTGTTACAATTCCCTCTGATATTCTCCAAGCTTTCAAAGGCATCTAACTAACCATTGTCATATGGCTTCAGCTATGAAGTGGGCTACTACGCCTGGAACAAAGATGGGGCTGCAGTTGGACCCAGAGTCAGAGCCTGGGCCAAGGTAGGTGGCAACAATCAAGCACCATCCCTAAAGTAGCCCCCAGATTTTTGGGTGGTCAACCTGGCTGAAGTCGCCTTTCTGTAGTTAAGGAAGAATTTTTTTCCCATTAACAATCTGTAAATAAAGCTTCTCATTTCAAAAGACAGGGAGGATACCCTTGAGGAGTCAGACTTGTCTCTTAGAGCCCACATCTTTGGTTCTATCTGGAGTGGCCTGTTATTTCTAGCATTTGCTGGAGAAGATTGTGATCACTGCATCAAAGCATGACTTAAAGAGCTGGCATCCAGGACATCTGCCAAATTTTCTCTTTGGGCAGATTCTTCTTTAGCATATCATGTATCACCACTGTTGAATGAGGCAGAAGGGAAGGTGAGTCTTCTGTTTCAATCTCAATGTACAAGGAGACAAGTACAAAGAAGTGCATCGAAAGAGTGCTATCGTGTATGCACGCCAGTACATCGACATTGTCCAGGAGGGGTGGAGTGGAGGAGGGAGCACTGGCTGGACACATGATAGATGGTAAAAGTAAAAGCCAAATGAGAGCACTGCAAGCCAAACACAAAAAAGCAAGAGTAGAGAAATCAGATCCGGGAAGTGGGTTTACCTAGCAACACAGCTGGTGTGAAGGCAGATTCCTCTAAGCACCATGGACTGGAACAGCGGGGCCTGTTCAAATACATTCTGACTCATCAGATTTCTACGTGGACCCACAGATGTGTTTAATTTTATACACTGAAACTGATTTGCACACTGTGAGCCTGCACGAAGCCAGCTGCCTAAGTCACATAAGCATGGTGGCTTTGTACGAGTGAGTGGGAGACCCTGGCTGCTGTTCCAGACTCCGTGTGTTTGCTCTTGTTGGTTTCCTGATCCCACAGCTACAAGACAAGACTGGTCCTGCGGCTTTCTTCTGGGGTGGTGGCTCAGTCAACCATCATTCACTACTTCCCAATTTTCTCTGCCCTCTGGAAAGCTTTCCTGGGTAGCTGGGACTGTTGTTCAGAGTCTGGGTGTAATTATCACAGAACAGCCTCTGACTTTAAAAAAGAAAGCAAAAATGGACATTGGGCCACGTAGGAGATGATAGCTAACCAGTCCTGCACCCAAAACTGCAATTAGAGCAATTCTGATGTCATCGTTAATCATGCCGATTTATGTTTTGAAAGGAAACCAAATGATGAATATAATGATTATTTCTGTTTCTGCTTCCCTCCTCCTTTCTCCTCAAAAATTGGCAACGGCACTAAAGTCAAATTAAACATCTGTTTGAAAAATAAGCCTGAGTGCTGATGACAGCTGCCCTGGACTTACAAATGCACCACAGCTGTCAAACTCTAAATTAACAATGATTTTCATTTATGAATAGGATAGAACTAAGATATAAGGGAGGTTTTTCTCCTCTGTTTTCCCAGCTTCCACAGAATGCGAACTGGAGAAGCCCAAGGAAAACCATAGTTGAAATCAGCTCATGATAATTGACTATGGGAAAAGTAAGTGATATTCTTTCTTCTTAGGCAATGTTGTTGCTTCATTGGCTTTAGGTTGGTGTTCTCTGTGACAAGCAGGCTTGCAAGGACGCAAATAATGCAGAGACAAGTCTTTGACTAGTAGTGGCTAGCCAGAGACAGAGAACATCTCTGTCGGGTCCCAGATCTTGGAGCACCAAGATTCCTCTGCTCATCTTTTCAGCAGCTTCACAGCACTTCCCCTCCTGGCTTCTTTCAGATAAAGAGACAGTGCCAGATATAAGGCTTTGTTACACTGTGGTCATATACTGGATGTAAAAGATCTAATCAAGACATTTCAACGACAGGATAAAATACTCCAGACTGTTCCACATTTCACGACCCTGAAAGTCGAAGTGTGAAACCATTTCTTTGTCCTTTTCCACCCTTGGTTCCAGAGACATCATGGTTCTTCTCCAGGTGGGGTGACGGCCCAACTGGAAGAGCACATGGATTGTGTGTATTTCCTGATTTAAACTCTATATAGATTAAAGGTTAGTGGAGGTCTGACACATTCTGGTACTTTTCACCATTATCCAAATGTTTCCATTTTTATCCTTTGATCATTTCATGTCCAAAAGTGTCCACGGGGACACACAAGTTGTGTTGTATACATGTGCTGGAATATTATTCAGAGATATAAGAATAAAATAATGATACACACCACCCTGTTGCTGAACTTCAAAAACATGACTCTAAGGGAAAACGTCGGAAGCAAAAGGTCACCTATTGAATGATTCCATTTCTATGAAATATCAAGACTAGATAAATCCATGGAGACAGCATGCAGACTGGTGGTTGCCATGGGGCTGTGGGGGAAAAACTGCTTAATAGGCAAAAGGTTTTCCTTGGAGCGATGGAAATATTTTGGAACTCGATGGTAGTGGTTGCGTAACATTGTCAGTTACTAAATGCTACTGAATTGATGACTCAAAATGGTGAATATTACTTTATGGGAATTTAATCTCAATTTGAAAATGCCCACAGGATGCAAACATTGTGAATATCGGCAACTCCTGCTCCATCCATGGGCGAGGACTGAGACTGTTCTTGCAGCAGGGCCCTAGAGTCGGGGTGCCTGTCCATTGCAGTCAGCTCCTCACGGTGCTGGCACAGCTCACAGGCCGGATTTCTGTGCTCCTGCTGAGCCTCAGCTGTGTCTGAGGCTGCCCCTGGGTGCTGTATTTCCTCCTTAATTCTTGCCAGTTTCCTCCCCTGGGAGCTGGATCCTGTGCCTGGGCCTTCAGATTCTGAGTGAAACTCTGCTGTCATTAGATTGCTCCCCTGAAACTGTGCCACTGCTGGCTCCCAGGGACCCCACATGTTGGATGGGAGGTCTCTGAGTATCTGAGTCTTCCCGGGCCAGGCACATGCTGCCTTCCTAGTCATGCCTCCGCTTTTCTAACTGCCCTTCCATAAACTGGTCACTCCAGCTGGTTTGGGGTTCCCACCCCCTTTACAGCCGACTCCTTGCTTCCTCCCCATATGGGCATTGCTGAGGTCCGAGCCGGCCTCAAGAGAAAGCCACCCAGACTAATGACGAAGGAGTCTGTGGCTTTTCCCAATACCTAAAGTCAGAAAAATTGTGGGGTAAGCTGCACCCCACCACATCAGATCCTCTGAACTCTGCCAGTTTCTCCTAAATCACACAGAGAATCATCTCATGTGGGTTTTCTATGTTATTTCCTCTCAAGATAAAAAGAGTTGGTGAACTCTATGAAATTACAAAATACTGTAAGTGCTAGCTAATTCTGCCTTAATACTCATCCTCCCTCCCCACTAACAAGTCTTTCTCTTGCCAGGTCCCTGAGTTTATTTTCTAAATAACATTAAATCTCCTCACTTGGAGAACATCTCTCTGCAGGCGGTCCTCTACTTCTTGGGTCAGAGGAGGGACTGTGTACCTCATAGGCCTCACTGGGGGAAGTTTGGGTATGGTACTTCAATACAGCTGAGTGGTGATTAGTTAACAAGAGCTCTGGAGTCAGGTAAAAGGTGATTTCAATTCCAGCTCCATCATTTCTTGTTTAAAAGATTTATTTATTTATGCATACAAAACTGGGGTAAAGGCCAGAAGTGCTGGGTGAGGGGATTCACCAGAAACAGAGTGGGGAGCAGATACAGGCAAATCGATGAAGTACACTGCTGAGGAGAGCAGCAGGGAGACAGGAGAGGTCTGGGGTGTCATGTGAGTCACCCCCTTGGACAGGAATTGAACTTGTGCTGCAGTGACTGCAGACAGCCTCACAGTGCTGCACTTTAACCTGTTGTGCCACCAGGGAGGGCCAACCTCCATCATTTCATGGCTTACTACCCTGAAACTCTAAGCCTCACTTTGTCTCATCAACAAAATGTAACAGTAGGGTGAAGATCCCACAGGGCATTCAGGCACCTAACATAGCATTTCACTATATAGGGAAGTTGTTCTACTTCCTCTACTCTTCATAGTAATCAATGCACTGAACACCTCAATATACATCCTCACTACTTCTCTTCTCCATTCTGATTCCAGCCACTGGAATCAGGAACCAGCTCAACCCCACTATAATTATAAAAGGCATGCTCAACTGCATGGTGCTTTTGTTCCTGTCTTGGCAATTCCCAATACCAAAGAACAGATTTTGAATCTCATGAACACTCACAAATGCAAATACAGAAGTGCAGGGGGTTATAGGTGTGGGAACACCTTTGGCCAATGGAGGATGGAAACCCATGGGTATGAAATGGCTTCGTCCTTCACCACAGGGCACACTGTTCTGAGACACATGCCATGAGGCTTCTTCGGAGGTTCCCAGTGGGATCAAGTACCAGTTGCCTGCAGTAAGTCAATTATACTTTACTGGCCTACCCGCTCCCTCCCACCTTCCACACTTGCTCCCCAGAATCACTTCCCAAATAAACTATCTGCACACAAGTCATTATCTCACCTGGGCCAAGAATCAGCAGTTACTGGGTTCCTTACACTGAAGCTTGCATTTGAGCTGGGTCAGTACAATTGTTCTAAAAAGTGCCACAGAAGAAATATTTCAGGCTTTGCAGGCCATCTGTTGCACCTTCTGGATTCTGCTTTTGTAGCACAAAAGTGTCCCTGAACAATACATGGATGAATGAACTTGACTGTATTCCAGTAAAACTTTATTTACAAAAATAGGCAGTCAGTAAGATTTGGCTATAGGCTGTGGTTTGCATTAAGACCAAAAAGAGGCGTCCAATGGATCCCTTCCTTGGGGAGCTCCTGCCTTGTGTAGGGAGGACAGAACCCCAGAAGTGAGATGGCAAAGTTGGCTGGGACAAATCACGAAGGGCCATGAATACCATGCTAAAGAATTTGGACTTTACTGAACAGTGATGGGGACATTAAGTAAGTTCTCAGACCTTTTGGTGGCTGCAGCTGGGAATAAGTCACTTCACTGGATGAATTATTATTATTATTTTTAAACAGAATGGGGAGCAGAACAGGCAGATCAATGGAGTACACTGCTGAGGGAGCAGCAGGCGAGACAGGAGAGGTCTGCTGTACCATGTGGGTCACCTCTGGGGCGGGGATCGAACTCGCACTGAAGCGGCCACAGCTTGGCATAGCTTAGTTTAGCTTAGCTTCGCAGTACAGCGCTCCAACACACTGCACCACCAAGGAGGGCCCTTCCCTGGAGGAATTCTTTTGAACATTTTTGTGAAACCCAGTCCTGCCAGAGGGCTGTCCACTCTGCACTCTTACAGCGTCCTGCATGAACTTCCACTACTAAACTACTCCCACCCAGGATTGCGCCAGCAAGACAAAGCTCCTTCTCTGACACCCTTGAGGCCAGGTGTAGTTCAGAATTTGAAATTTGTTAGCTTTCAGAAAGATAAAACAGTGCAAATTCCGTACATTTGTCATAATGCCATCAAACTCTGGGGCAGCATCAAATACATTAATATTTACACTAAAAGATGCTAATTTCAAGTCTGTTAAGGGTGGGCTTGGACCCTAAATAAGTTCAGAAAAATCTTTTGGATTTTAGAGATTTTTAGTTTTCAGAACTGCAGGTGAAGGCCTGTACCCCGACTTACTTCGCTTGTGGGCCTCCTTCTCCTCCTTCCCCCCAGGTATGGCCTCCTGGCAGGTGGCCTCAGAATCCTCACTGCCTGCACCCAGGACACACTGCACCCAGGACACATTGCACCGAGAGATGGAGCATACAGCAATGGCTGCAAACAGGATTTGTAAGAGATTAAGTGGGGAAAGAGGCTGAGTGGGGACACTGGTAAAGGACGTGGAGAGATTTCTGTGCTCTGGCCACAATTCTAGACTTTATCTTGAAGGTGATAGGGAGCCCCACTCAGTTTTGTTAAGTAAGTGGCGTGAGTCTGCTGGTTGTAAGGACAATGGGATTCTGCTGGTCAGAGGACAAGCAAGAAGCATCTGTGAATAAGGCTGTGGATATCAAGTAAGTGATGGAAAAGACTGATCTGGCAGTTCCTGGTGCTGGGGAGAAGGAAGAGTTGGCATAGAAGCTGAACCAGTGGCGCCTGTCTGAGAAGGTAGATCCCAGAGCGCAGAGGCTTCTCTTTACATTCTAGCACTATCATCACTTCTGCGGCTTTGGGCAGGTTACTGAACCTCTCTGTGCTTCAGTTTCCACCTTAGTATTTTCTTCATAGGGTTGTTGTAAGGACAAAACCAGTGTTTGCAATGCACCTATTGATAAAACAGGACTTTGTAACCAACCATTGCTTCATAAGGTTGAATCCCCACAATGGTTGCCAAGTGACTATTTCCTCAAAAGCAGGATCTCAGAGCCTCCCAGGTCTGATAAATGGCAGCCATTTATCAGATGATGATATCCATGGTAAATGGATGTCAAAAATCTAGTAATAAAAGTCTACAATAAATGTAAGAAATTTAAAAGGAAGATTAATTCAGGGGACAAACTTTTGTTGGACTTAAAGGCACAGGGCTCACCTCTGGTGGGGTCTGTAAGCAGCTATGCTACTCATGAGGGTCTTTCTTTCTATCACTTGCTTTTTGCTATTCTTGCAGCACTGCAGTATATCAGGGACATTTGAAGTGTTGGGTCATTCATCTGTAGGGAGAAAGCTATGAGAGGGCTGCCAGGAAAGCCTGTAATTTAGAAATGTTCAAATCTTTGCATCTGAATGGAAAATGGAAATGGTGTCAGGTCTGCACCAAAAGGAAAGAGTAGCTGCTAAGTGCTCCCTTTCTCAGCTCCTGGGTAGAGGGACAGAGCGACCTGATCTTTCGTGCAGTATCATGGTATCTACAGACATTTAGCAGACTCTGCAGCTTGTTTTACCAGGTTGCCTCTTCCCAGGAATAATACCCAGACACTGCAACACAAAAGCTCCTTTTTGTAAGTGAAGGCTTTCTGAGTTGCCTTCTCTCTTTTCATTTGTCATATACTTTATGGACAGATTGAAGTATCCATAACTTTTTAATGAATGTTCTTCCTAGCTTGGAAGTCCACTATTTAAAGTCACCAACGACTCGCTTGTCCCTCCTGACTCAAGTTCAATCTCTTCATCTTGACACTGGAGGACCTCCATGATTTTGCAATAGATCTTGGCCCCTAAAGACCTTCTAATCTAACCAAAGCTCTCTGCTTACTGACTTCTCAGGGTGCCATATCTACTTTCACCTCCAAGCTCTCACTTCACTTTTCACTGTCAGCTCTCTTCATCTGCAGTAATCTCTTTCCTCTTGTCCACTTACACAGGTCCTGTGATTGTCTTCAAGACAGAAACTAACTTTTCTAAGAAGCTCTGATGCTCCCATTGTTTCACTCTCCCTTCAATCTCTGATTCTAACCCTCCTTAATTTTGTCCTCAGTTCCTGTCTATCTTGGGTTTGCTAATTTTTTCATACATGTTTTTATTTATGTTTACTTCACAAATATCTTGAAAGTCAGAATCTTGGTTTATCCTCTAAATCTCTCTCAGTGCCTGTAAACTCGAGGCACATGGAATCCTGCTTGGCTGGTATTTGGTTTCCCAAATACCACCTTCCACACGAAAAAGAAGGAAACTTTCTCAGTTAGATAAAGGGTTGTCCCTTTATCTAAAATGATTAGAGGCATCATTTTGAAATACACATTTCATGCTATACTTAAAAGTGAAATATAGTAATATTCCCGTTAAAATCAAGAATAAGCATGAGTACCACTATTTAATAGAATTTAATATTCTATAGATAGATCAGATACCGAAACATGAAAAAGAGACAGAAATTATACTTGTTATTTCCCAAAAGAGTAAAATAGCAAGCCATTAAAATTGCTGAGAGAACTCAACAATGCCCTGATACAAACTCAAGGTACAAGAATCGGAAGGTTTCCTAAACCCAAGCAATCACTGATTACAGTGTAATAAGGAAAAAGAGCCCATTCACAAAGCAATAACACTATAAAATGCCTCTGAGGAAAAAGCCTCACAGGAACATGCAGTTTAAATGAAGAAAAATTACATCACTTTACTAAAGAACATTAAAAAACCTGAAGAAAATGAGGCTATTCCATGCCTTTGATTGGGGAAACATTGCAGGGATGCTGACTATATTAAAATATTATTTCAACTCAATATCATTCAAAATTCCAGCTTAAGTTTTTATTGAACACAATAAACTTATTTTAAGATTTGTCTGGGATTATGAATCTGCTTGAATAGCTGTGAAAAAAAAAAGAAAAAATCCTTGAACCAGAAGATGAATGGTAGAGACTTGCCATCCAAACAGAAATACAATTATGCTATAACCTGGTATAGTTTTTAAGCAAAAATAGGAAAAAAAGATCAACTGAATAGAACAGATATGGACAAACATCTTATATTTGATAAAGTAACATTTCAAGGCTTGGGGGGGGAGGGTAAACTATTCAATGAATGGATGTAGGTCAACAAACCAGCTACTTGGGGAAAAGTTACACACTTTTAATGTAATTTCCCATCTGTGCTGGGTATCCTTGGTTTGCTTCTCCAGACACTTTCTTTGGCCTTCTGTACCCTTATCATTGCCTGAGAGGAGAACCCACATGGACTCTATCCCAGGGCTCTGTGGGCCTCTTACTTGGAATCAGGCCAAAAGGCAGAACAGGCAGAAAAACTGAAAAGAGTGGAGCTAGGGGTCCCTGCAGCTTGGGCTCAGGCTGGCTGCTTCTCTTAAGCAGGGAGCTCACTTCAGACCTGGGGGATAAGGCTCCCCTCACTAACATTTTGGCCACATCATTCTATGAGCACACCATTCTATTTTCTCTAGAATTTTCTTGATACAATATCATTCATAAAATTAAATTACAGAAAGCTGAAGGACCCATTTTAAAATTTATAAAAATAATAGAAGTAGGGGAGCATACTTATAACTTAAGGTGTCAGAGATTTTTTTTTTATGTTGATTTTTAAAAATTTTATTTATTTTTGCATGGAAGAATGAGGGTGTAGACCAGAGGTTCAGAGGATAAGAGAATTCACCAGAGACAAAGTAGGGAGCAGAACAGCAAGACAAGCAAATCTGTTGAAATGCTGAGGGGAGCAGCAGGGGACACAAGAGAGGTCTGCTGGGCCATGTAGGTCACCTCCCTGGCTGATCAAATTCAGGCCATAGTGGTCATAGTGCTGGGACTGAACCCATCGGCCACCAGGGAGGCCCAGAGGTTATTTTTAAACAAGACACAAAATAAAAATTCATGAATGGAAGGTTGAATACATTTGGTTAAAATAAAAATTTCTTGATGATCAAGCAATCACAAGTAAAATTAAAAGAAGGGTAGAGAAGTGCATCTGAAATTTATAACCACGTATCATTACCTGGGCTATATAAAGATCAATTTTAAATAAAAATATGTTTTAGATAAATAAAATTATGTACTGTATGGCCTCCTTAAATGCTAAATAAAGCATTTTGGTATAAAGATATATTAAAATATTTTAGAATCATTTTTAGAAAGACACATTATTTTAAACTGGACAAGAATAAGAAAGAGGAAATCAAGTGGAATACAGATGCTAAAAAACTCTTACTGTTTGTAGTAATCAGGAAAATGTAAATTAACATGATACCACTTTTAACTATCAGATTGAGAGAACTATAAAGATTGATAACATCAAGAGCTATTGAACAAGTAAGGAAATAGACTCTTGTTCACAGTCAGAGAGAGTGTTTAAATTGGCAAGATTTTTAGAGGAAAATCTGGCAGTGACTATTAAAATTATAAATGTGCATCCCTTATGATCCCATCCTTGGCAATGACCAAGGATGAAAAGTTGCACATTTTTTCAAAGAAGTCTCTACAAGATGTTAACTATAGCATTATTTATAATAATAAAATATTCACAAAATTGAAATGTTCATCAACTGTGGAATAGCACATCATACTATAGAGAATGTGCAACAGTTTTTAAAAAGAGGTAGATCTCTAGATACTGATCTAGAAATACCTCTGGTATATTTTGTAGCATGTAAAATTCCATCCCAGTTTGGTTCACTAGATAGGCCATGATATCATTTATATAAATTTAAATTCCTATAAAAATGAAAGTACATTACTTTGTATTTAATTTTATGTACATGGATGCATATATACAAATCTAAGGATGCACATTAAATTATGTTTGATGTTACCTTTGGGTAGGAAACTGCGATTTATTAGGGGATGGTGTCAGGGATTTTTCACTTTTTTTTTTTTTTTTGCTTCTGTATTTCATTATTCTCTGTATTGTTTGAAATTTTACAATGTGAATGTATATATGTCTTACCTATAATATTGTTATTTCTTTAGTGAATACTTACAGTTTATATTTAATTCCTTTGGAAAAATACATAAAAGAAAGAAAGGGCCCTCCCTGGTGGCACAATGGGTCAAAGCATAGCACTGCAAGCTAGCTGCAGCCACTGCAGCATGAGTTCAATCCATGGCCCGGAGGTGACCCACATGGCGCTGCAGACCTCTCCTGTCTCACCCACTGCTCCCCTCAGCAGTGTACTTCATCGATCTGCCTGTTCTGCTCCCCACCCTGTCTCTGGTGAATCTTCTTATCAACCCTGAACCTCTGGCCTGTACCCAGTATGGTATGCATAAATAAATAAATCTTGAAGAAAGAAAGAAATGAGCTTTAGAATTAAACCTAAATGTGACATGAAGAAACTTGTTTCATTCTCCTGGAGCCTGTCTCTTCCTCTGTAAAATGAGGATAGTTCATTGTGAAGACTACATTTGATAAACCTGCTACTTGGGAAGCTGAGTGCCTTTACATGAACTAGTAGTGGCTGGCCTTTTCTCTCCTCCTTTTGACCCTGAGTACCTTGTGGGCCAAAACCATACTTCAGCTGCTGGTCTGTCCTAGGTTCCATGTAAATAGAAGCTCCGTTTCTTTTGTTGAAAGAATGAGTGCATGAACAAACCACATTTGCTCAAAGTTAATGGATAAGCATATGTTCACATATGTGGATTGTTAATGAGTAAATAAGAGGAGCCTCCTGGCTTCCACCAGGAAATCAAAAGGTTTGTGAGAGCAATAAATAAAAAATAACCAGAAATTTGTGCCAGAGGGATACAAATTTTTGAGCAGGAAGACTTATCACATAACTCTGAGATTTCCCAACTATTTTCTTCAGAACCTCCCAGCTCTGCAGAGTGATCAGACTGAATGGGCATGGGTAGGGTATTGGAAGGTCGAACTGAGAACCCGGTGTCCAGACTGACACTGATTATACTAAAGAACAGATGTGACAGTGACAGTAGAACACTGACCCCCAGTCTCTGCAGCAGCCACGGGAAAGTAAAACTACAACCTCTGTAGCCATCAGCCCAGATGGTTAGGACTCTGATTATCAACTTGTCTGACTTTTGACCCCACTTTCTTCTCTACTTCCAACTCAGGGCCAATAAGAGAGAGCCAAATATGCTCTCCAAACCAATCACATAAGATATGCCACTTCTATTTACGGATTCCCAGCTTCCTATGTCAACAAACTCCAATTAAAGTACCTGTAGTTTTCTCTTTCCCACTCCTCTTCTTGTCTCTCATTCTCTGCCAAATGCTAGTGATGCCAGCTCCCTTCCTTGCTATTCAGCAAGCTCTAAATAAATTGCCTCTATTTGTTCTTATTTCAGTGGGCTTTCTTTATTTCCACAAAGCCTTCTCCCACATTTAAACTAGTTATTATACATGCCATAAATTGGGGTTTATATATAAGGTTTCAATTTAAAAATTCTACTGCTAAATATTTTTAAGTCACCAGTGTAGATGAATGCCAAGAGCTAAACTTCTAAAGGAATCTGAGGAAGGATGCTCAACTTGCATTAAACCAAGAAAGAAACAAATAATATGCAGACAGATGGCAGCAAAGAAGGCCAGACAAAGACAAGTCTGAGCCTGGACAATGGTCAGAGTCTTCCAGATACCTCAGTAGGCTTTATTCCATAAACCAGACACAGCTGAATTCAGAAACTGCAGGAAGTGGAATGCATAGGTGGAAGGCTCCTTATCAGCTTCTCAGGGGTGGGCTGAAGTGAATTACAGTTGCAAGACTGTTGAAATGTCCCCTGCCAGATGTGCAGACAAATAAACCAAATATACATAAGTTGTTAAACCAAATATACATAAGATGTTAGAGGGTTTAAAAAGGAGGAGGATGGGACCCTCCCTGGTGGCGCAGTGGGTTAAAGCACAGCACTGAGAAGCTAGAGCCACTTCAGCATGAGTTTGATCCCCACCTGCCCCAGAGGTGACCACATGGCGTGGCAGACCTTTCCTGACCCACCCGCTGCTCCCCTCAGCAGTGTACTTCGTCGATCTGCCTGTTCTGCTCCCCACTCTGCCTCTGGTGAATCCTCTTGCTGCCCCTGCACTTCTGGCCTGTACCCCAGTTCTGTATGCATCAATAATTAAAATCTTAACAAAAAAAAAAAAAAAAGAGGAGGATGGTTGGGAGGGTTCCAGATTCCACCTACACAGAAAAATGGCTTCTTGGATGCTGGGATTGGAGCCTGCCCATCTACCCACGACTGTTTGCCTGTCTGAGATCCCAAAATTCCTAGCATTACTCTATCCAATCTTTAATTCTATTTAAAATACAATATGGCTGTGTTTTTCAAACTGTTGGATGCTAATAGATGTCGCAACAACAACAAAAAAAGGGAGTGTTGCAGTCAAATAAATTTTGGAAGTGCTGGGTGAAACCCAGTTAAACAAATTTCATTTTAGCAGAACTTTGTACACTCTTCAATATGCTGATATGTGTTCTGAGTCTGTAAGGAGGAGGATATAGTGTGCAACATTTCCAAACATTTTTAACTATAGAAATTGATTTCCTTCCCACCTATTTACACCTTCTGAGTACCATTCTGTGCATACAATTTTGGAGACACAGGTTTGAGATGGTGCTACCTTTCAGAGGAAAAGTATTATCTGGTTAACACCTCTTAACCTACTGTACCCCACCAAAGGGAGGGTCAAGGGGTCATATGCGAAGTGGCCCAAGAGAGATCAGTTGTGATGACAAGAGAGTAGACTCCTAAAACAGTGCTCTGGGCTGATGGAAAGTTGAAGTGGGCTTCAGGTCGGCTTAGTAAAGTTTGAGGAGACTAAGCATAAATTCCAGATGGAGGAAGTCAGGATTACTTTCATCTAGTTTGTAATTTTCCTAAATCAGTATCCCCAGGAAAAAAGAGTGGCTAGGAGAATTACAGTATAAGGTGGAAACAGAGATTCAGGTCAAGAATTCTTTTTATAACACTTCACCAGTGGTGGTCAGAATCCTATTTTAGAGTCGAAACAACTGAGGGTAAAGAAATGATGCCACTCTCTGTTGTCCCAGCAAAGCCGCTTTCGGCAGCCACACCACAAAGTCAATGCTAAACCGCAGGGAAGAGGCACAGAACATTAAAAGGAGTCCGCTGGGCCCTCCCTGATGGCGCAGCAGGTTAATGCACAGCACTAAGAAGCTAAAGCCACTGCAGCATGAGTTCAATCCCCACCTGGAGGTGACCCACATGGCATGGCAGGCCTCACCTGACCCGCCCGCTGCTCCCCTCAGCAGTGTACTTCATTGATCTGCCTGTTCTGCTCCCCACTCTGCCTCTGGTGAATCCTCTCACCGCCCCTGCACCTCTGGCCTGGACCCCAGTTCCGTATGCATAAATAAATAAATCTTACAAAAGAAAAAAGAGTCCGCTGAGTTCACTTACTTAAGGATCACACAGCCGGTGCCTGCTGGGGGCGCTATCCAGAACACCTGGATCCGCGTCCTCCTCCGGGGGGTACTTTCAGTGACAGCAACCGGACAGTTGCTCATAAACTGTGTTTCTTCTTCATCTATGATCTGTGGAAAACCAGGGGAAAATAGACACATTAAAATGCAATAGCACTTTGGGAAGACTCTTAAGTTTCCAAGTTGATGCTTCTTTAATTTTATTTTTAAAACTGTCATTTTGCTGTTAGCAGCTCTAGATCCCAGACACCAGAATAGTGCCTGGCACAGAGTCTTAGGCTAGGCTGTGGGATTAACATAAGGGCAAGGATTTGGCGCCTATCATCTGTTCCCTGGGACCAGAGTCTAGTGTCAGCACTTTGAGGAACAGGCCACTAGGTGATGATCTTGCTCATTTCACAAGGACAACAGAGTCCATTTCAGGGAAGGAAGAGGGGGCTGAGAGAGAGATAATCCAAAGTCAACACGACATAGCTAGACGTTGTCATTCAGTTACAAAATTATAATTTTAACTTAAAATATTAAAAGAAAACATCCGTTGGAGGAAGTGGACCAACGTGGCCAAGTCTGGTTTCATGGCTCTCTACCCGTAAGTGCAGTCTCTACTTTCTTCATTTTGGTGTTCTTCCAAAGTTAACCATCAGGTTAACCAGGATCAGGCAAAAATGCTGACCCCATCCCCATTGCCCAAGGCAGTGGCAGCTTCTTTTCCTGTTTACCTCAAGGTCAGGGATCAGTACTTGGTTCTCCTGTTATTAGAACCACAAACTCTTAGATCTGGAAAGACCTTTCGTGGGAAACAATCTAAATCCAATGGGTGTTCAGTGCCATTTCCAATTGATTGATGGTAGCTGTGGATGAGTAGTGATGATAATATTAATAACTAACATTTATTAAGAGTTTAATATTTGTTAGGCACTAAGTTCAATGCTTTATCTGAATGACTTCTTTAATCTTCAAATACAATTTAATGTGATCATTATATCCATACTGTCTTTATTTTACTTTTTTAAAAATTCCTCTTCTTTTTAGGACAAAGTTAAATATAATTGCCACTAAACTCTTTAGTTGATAATATAATTGTATCACTGAACAAAGCAAAGGTAAATTTGATTACATTTTGTCTCTGTGTTCTTTATCTTACTCCCATTTTCATCCTTTCTGTAGCACCCACTCCTAAGTATTTATGTCCTTCTGAGAAAATGTATGTGTATATATATCTGAAACTGTATATATATATATATATATACATATATATATCCATACATATATATAAAGTGATGTAGAACTGCTTTATATTTAAATGGTTTTTTATACTTAACCTTATGCTTTTGAGATAAGTCAATGTTATTACAGATGGTCCTGACTTATGATGGTTTGACTTATACCATATTTTTCCACTTTAAGATGGTACAAAAGTGATACATATTCAGCAGAAACTTGCATTTTGATCTTTTCCTGGGCTAGTGATATATGGTGTGATGCTCTCTCTCTTGTGATGTAGGTGGAGGCAGCCAGCTGGTGCCACATCCTAGAATGTTACCTTATAGAGGGTAAATTGTTTACCCTCTACAATGGACTGTCACTAATGTTTTACCAGTACTGAACCTAGGCTACATTAGGAAATGTCTGACGATATATAATTCACCTATCTTGAATGCTGCTGACTATTCCCCTGCATGCATAGACCCCATTATACTTGTATATTCTCCCAGGGAGGCACACTTTGCTGACTCACATCTCTTTGCCTCCATAAACACTGCTGCAATGAAGATCCTCAAGCTGCTTTACTTCCTGAGTTTATCAGTCATGGAAACCATGCAATGGGATTGCCAGGTTGTGCCTATATTCATATTAACTTCATTAAATACTGCCAGATTGTTGTGTAGAATGGGTGCATCTACTTTTATTCTATTAGCTATGCATAAATCTTCTCATTTCCCCACATCCTCACCAGTACTTGTGATTACTGGACTTTCCAGTGGCTTCTAATCTGATGAATGTAAAGTGACATCATGTTTTAATTTAATACTAGAAAACTGGGGTCTCTATACATGTGTCATTTTTTCCTTCTGTGAATTGCCAGTAGATTTTTTGGTTCTTCATGTTGATTTGTAGAACTTTGTAGTTTTGAATTCTTCATCATTTACAAATATTATTTTGTCACCCAGCAACTCGGCTTATTATCTGAATCCCCATTTAATAGATATAATTTTCCTCTTATTAAATTCATCAGTTTCTCTTCTACCATTTGCACTTTTGTGGTCTTGCCTAAAAACTGAGATCATGAAGATACATGTAAGGCTTCAATCCACTTAGAGTTTTTTTTTTTTTTTAATATGATGAGATATATATCCAACTCCATTTTCTCTCTTGTGAGTTACTTAAAAAATAAATTAATAAACTTTTTTTTTAAGCTGTTGCAGGTTCCCAGTCAAATTGAATAGAAAGAACAGGAATTGCCATATATTTCTTCGACCCCATCCATGCACAACCTTCCCCCATTGTCAATACCTGAATCCAGAGTGGTATATTTGTTAAAAATCCATAAGCCTACATTGGCACATCATTAGTACCCAAAGTTTATAATTTATATTAGCATTCATTCTTGGTATTATATATTCTATGGATTTTGACAATCGTATAACGACATGTATTTACCAATCTCTGGCAACTATTCATATTTGCTTATAATCACTTATTAGTAACAGGGGGATTTTTGTTCTTTCAGATTTTCCTCTGCAGACAATCATGCTACCTGTGAGCAAAGACAGCTTTTCTCTTCTCATTCTTCACTGAGATGGTCTGTTCCTTTCTTTTTAATTTTTTATTTGTCAATCCTTTTTACATAATTTTATGATTTGGGGAGTACAACGTCACACCTTCATATGTGCACACACTTTATTTACTTCCCTTCCATCAAAACCCCAGTCATGTTATCCTAGCTGCTTCCTCTAGTAATCCTTCTTCTTCCCTCATTCTTTAGATAACCAGTACATTATTCAGAGTCTAAGCATTATTTTTGCTTTGTGCTTTGTCTGTTTGTTTGCTTTGGTTATTTAAATTCCACAAGTGAGTGAAACCCTCTAATAACTGTCTTTTACTTCTGACTTACCTCACCTCAAAATCCCTCCATTTTGTTCCTAAAGGTACTATTTCACCATTTTTAGTAGCTGAGCAGTATTCCATTGAGTATATATTCCACAATTTCTTTATCTGTCAGTGGGCATTTAAGTTGGTTCCATGACTTTGTTGTTGCGAAAAATGCTGCAAGGAGTGATACAATTCTTGGTATTAGTAGTTTCATAAGTGAACAAAAGCAGTCCTATTTCTTCTTTCCTGACAGGTATATTTTTATTTTCTTTTCTTGTCATATTGTATTAGCTACACCTTCTCATCTGTATTGAAAAGTAGCGACTAGAAGGGACATCTTGTCTTGTTTTGATCATTACAAAAATCTTCAAATTTCTTTACTGGTAAGTATGAAGTAAGCTATAGGAGTCTTGTAAATGTGCTTCATCAAGTTGAGGCCATTTCTTTCTATTCCTAGTTTGCTGAGAGTTTTTACACGAATAACTTGAATTCTGTCAAATGTTTTTTGCATCTATTAATATGATCATGTGGTTTTCTTTCTTTAGCCTGTTGATGTGATAGATTATATTAATTGATTTTCAAATGTTAAGTCAACATACATACATAAGATAAATCTCATTTAGTTATGGGTTACACACATACACATATTATTGGAATTGAATTGCTTTTGGTTTTGTTGATTTTCTGTATTGACTTCTTGTTTTCAATTTGATGTCTATGCTAAGTTTTACTATTTCCTTTTTTTTCTGTTTAGTCTGAATGCAATTTGCTTTTCCTTTACTAGTTTCCAAAGATGGAACCTTAGGTTATTGAGTTTAGATCTTTCTTCTTTTGTAAATACACATTCAATGCTATATTTTCTTTAAACACTACTTTTGTTGCACCACACAAATTGATAAATCTTGTTTAAATTTGGCTATTTTCAGCTATGTCTTTGTTAATGATTTCTAACTTATTCCACTGTGGTCTGAGAGCAGACATTTTATGATTTCTATTCTTATGTTTTTAATAGTGTGTCTTATGGCCTACAATGCGGTCTATCTTGATGAATGTTCCATGTGAACATGTGAAAATGTGCAATCTACTTTTGTTGGATGAAACAGTCTATAGATGTCAATTATATCTAGTTGAATGATGTTGCAATTGAATTCAACTATGTCCATACTGATTTTCTGTCTGCTAGCATATCTGATAGAATGGTATTGAGGTTTCCAACTATGATGGTGGATTCATCTATTTCTCCTTACAGTTCTCTGTTTTCACCTGGCATGTTTTGGTGCTCTGTTGTTTGAGTTCTAATATAAAATTTTGTATACCTTCTTTATCATTATGTGATGCCCCTCTTTATTTTCTGTTAACTTCCTTTCTCTGGGGTCTGCTGTCTGAAATTTGTATTATGATTTCTGTATCCTTTTTATTAGAGATAGCATTCTATATCTTTCGCCATTATTCAGATTATAATCTCTCTATATCTATATCTTTATATTTAAAGTAGACTTATGGTAGACAACATATAAGGGTCTTGTTTTTGATTCACTCTGAATATATGTCCTTTAATTGACTGTTGATAGTTAAGATGATTATTAGTTAGATTACTATTTACCATATTACTGTTTTCTATTTATTGTTCTTGTTGTTTGTGTTATTTTTACAGATTTAACTGAACATTTTGTATGACTGAGTTTTCTTTCCTTTGTCAGCACTTCACCTGTATTTTTTTCTTTTTCAGTGGTTGCTCTGGAGTTTGTGATATACATTTACAACTAATCTAAATCCACTTTTAGGTAACACTATACTGATTCTTTATTTTTGTTACAAAGTTTTTTGAAAATCACTAAAATTTCTTATTCTTCCTTCCCACCCCCCTTCGGATTTCCAGTTCTCTGCTTACACTGTCCATCTGTTCTTGCATGCTGTCTACTTTACCCATTAGCACCCTTAGCATATTAATCATTGTTTTAAAATCCCAGCCTGATAGTTGCAATATCCCTGCCATGTCAGGGTGTGATGCTCTGTCTCTTCAAATTATGTATTTGTTTTTTTAGGATGCCTTGTAATTAATTTTTGTTGAAAGGTGGATATAATGACCTGTGCAAAAGGAACTGAAGTAAATAAGCATTTAGCAATATAATGGAAAGGTGTGGAAGAGTGGAAATGTTCTATAGTTCTATGACTATACTGTGAACTGTGAACTTCTCAGGGCTTCTCAATGTCTTTCTTCCACCATTCCCTTAGGTGGGTCTGAATGACCAGAGGAGGCTAGAGTTGCATATTATTTCCCCCTACATAGAAGGCTAGGGTGTGGGTAAGAATTGGGAGTTTTCCTTCCCCCAGGTAGGTCAGACTGATAAAACCCCAGCAGGTTAGCCTTTGGCCAAATAATTTTTCCTGAGAATAGGCTTTCGTAAGAACAAAAAGCTCTGGCATATTTAAAAATGGTTCCTTTTCTCCTCTCCATTTTCCTACCCTCCCATTTGAGTTTTCTTTTCTGATAAGCTGGTATCCTTTGTATTGTCCAGTCTGCCTCTCCAATCATCCAGGCCCTGTGACCTCACACCTCTGATGGATTTAAGACAAAGATAAGTTATCGACTTTTCATTTTGCTGAGCAATTTTTTTGTTGTTGGGAGAGAGTGAAGTCTTCAGTTCTTTACATGTGTAACCTGAAACCAGAAGTCCATAGTATAAGCTGCTTTTCACACCACTTAATTCATCTCTTCCACACATTTCATGATCGCTCCTGTATATAAAATGACCATTTTATATAAAATGACTGAACAATAATGAAAAAGACTGCTATTAAAAACTATTCTGAGACAACAGGCAAAACTCAGGTTTTTCCTGGCAAATGAGGTATATGTTTAGCTTAATCATACACCAGGCTCTCATGCACTGGGCTTTCTACATTTTCCCCCCACAGTATTATAATATATTGTAACACATGAAAGGACATATCCTCTTTCATTGCTCTTCTTTATCATCATTATCTTATCTCTTTGTAGGCTTTTATTTTTTTATGCATGGCATAAATACTCTAAAACTTTCTTAATATCTTGGTCATTTTATCTTCCTAATGTGATAGCTGCTAGATGAACTGCTCAGACCCATGCAGCTCAGTGCTTCTGGACAAAGTCTGTGATAAAGTTCCCTGTCTCCTACATTAATTGATTCCTGTTCTCAAGTCTGCCCTGCTACACTGCTGTATGTTATCTGGTAAACCCAGTGACTTTCCCATTCTCAACAATGATAATTTCAAATCTTCTTCAGTCTCTTCAAATCTCTAAAATTTAACCCTCATCATATTACCTTGTCTCTTATTTTACAAAAAAAAAAAAATCCTGAAATAATTAATTTTAGTCCCTCCTTTTCCTATTTTTTAAAAAGATTTATTTATTTATGCATACAGAACTGGGGTATAGGCCAAAGGTACAGGGGTGATGAGAGGATTCACCAGAGACAGAGTAGAGAACAGAACAGGCAGATCAACTGAAATACATTGCTGAGGGAGCAGCAGGCAAGACAGGAAGAAGTCTCACCATGTGGGTCACTTCCCTGGCCAGGGAGACAGGAGAAGCTGCACCAGGTGGGTCACCTTCCTGGCTGGCTATCAAACAACGCTGAAGTAGCTGAGAGCTAGATTCTCAGTGCTGCACTTTAACCCATTGTGCCACCAAGGAGGACCCTCCTTTTTTTTTTTTTTTTTGAGGACACCTCAAATCCATCTGTCAATCACTAACTTAAGTATCTTCCTCCTAACCTGATCCTACTCCAATTGTGGAAATCAGAAACATTGGCTACCATCTTGGCTCTTCTCTCTCATCCTTCAGATCCAAATGCTGTCCATTTTACTTTCCAAATATTGCTTTAATTCCTACTTCCACCTTAACACTACTCTAGGCTAAGCTACTTTATTAAAAATCTGAAATAATAAAAATATTATCCTAACTAGTCTTTGTACATTCTTTCTTGTCCTCTTCCAACTGGTTCTCTATACTGCAAGCCAGACTGATTTTTTTAAAGCACAAATATAATGTGTCCTTCCTTAGAATAATTCAAAAGCTTTCATTGCTTCCAGAATCAAAATGGAATCCTTAACAAAACTGAGTTCCTGCCTCTGACATTTCTAGCCTCAAATTAAACCATCTCTGTTCTTACTTTTTGCATTGGTCTTGTGTTTTTTCCAGCAAAATCCTGGTCAGTTCTAATTTTTATCTTTCCTTTTTCCTTCCATCCCTCCTTCCATTTCCTTCAACTCATCTCACTCATCCTTTTCACTGAAAAGTTTTCCCTGTCCTCTGTTACTGTGGCAATTCCATCTTTTATGTCCACCCCTCTCCTTTCCAACACTGTTGATTTTACATGCATTTGTCTACGGCCTTGATTAATGTCTACTGTATTAGTCTGTGAGGTGTATGAGGGTAGGTGTTATGTCTCCTGAATTTCTCTCGTTACTTCTTGAGCACTTAACTCACGGCAGTCCATGACAGAGAAGCACAGTCCTTTCTCCTCCCTTAGATTGTGAGAGTGCAAGCTGTGTGTCCTGGCAGCAGGATCTGCTTTGCTCCTTTAGTTACACAACTCCATGGATTTCCTTATGGCTTGGGGCTTTTTCTTTTCTTTCTTCTTTTTTTTTTTATACGACAAGTCTTTTTTCAGAAGACTCTTTTAAACAAGCATTTTGCAAATATTATTTATAATATATTTCTATCCCTCTCAGATGCTGAAGAGCAAGCAAGTTTAAGTCTATCCTTGAGGAATTGCTGTTACATGGATGGGTTAAATAATCTGTCAAGTCCCACAGAGGGTAGACCTCAGCCCACCTGACCCAAATGCCTGTGTTCTTCCCACAGTTCTTCCTAATTGTGTCATCTCCTTTATGTTAGGTAAGAAGTTTCTTTTGAGCCAAGTTTAGAGGACCGCATACACTGGACCAGTCCACAACAATGCAACACCCTACAGCAGTACATGTACACGTGTGTGGTGAATAGTTCTTTTGTTTTATATTTTCTTAAAAGGTACTTTGACAGTTTTGTTGGCCCAAGGGGGATTTCCACACAATGTGCTTTTCTTGGACTTTTGCACATAGCCTCCAGTGAGGATCCCCTTTGCAGAGGTATAGGCAAGCACAGAAAACTTTTGCAGATACTTTTGACCCAAAATCTTTAAAATCCTTGGGAAGGTTCCTGGTGCTGAACCTGGGAAAGCCAAGGGGAACTAATATTTAATGAACATGTACTATGTGCAGGTCCTTAACATGCTCACATCATTAATCCTTGATGGGAATAATTAGCCCCATTTTACAGATGAAGAAATGAAGCTTAGAGTGCCCTGGTCTGGAATCTGCGCCATGCTGGCCTGAAACTAAAGTCTGTGCTCATTCTAGTTTCCCCCTGGTAAAGAGCACAATGGAAATGACCTCAGACTCTTGGTCCAGAGTGGAAACAAAGAAGAATGTTTTCCAAACCATGGAAGCCACTTCAGGTAAATACTGCTGTTTATTCATGGCCTCAGTGGCCAGATGGTAATTAAGCATTGAACAGAAGGGGTTGTTTCCTCTGATTCAGAATACTCCCAAAGTCATGTGTTTTCAGAAAATATCAGCTTCTTCTGATAGGCTCTGGGTCTATAAGAACCTGCTGTTGTATCTTTCCCCAACCTGCAAATGTCTCTACACTTGCTGTGGTCTAAACAGACCCACCAGGTTAGTCACCAACAAAGTGAAGATCACTTTAAAAACCCTCACTATTCATTACAACTGTAGTTTCTTCTCTGAGTACCTGAATCCCCAAATTAAAACCTTATACAGTGGATTGGATGTGTCTGGTAGTAGTGTTATGGTTGTCTATGCTTTTTGTATTTTTTAAATTGTCTATAGTAGTAGTGTATTAAATTAAATTTAAAATGAAGAGATTTCTTTTTTTAAGGCCCTCATTACAACATTCCATAGATAACATTTCTTTTTTATGTAGAAGCTAAAGTAAGCTTTCTCAGGTTATATTTAAATTTAAAGACACTGGAGAGGGACTTGTTGCTAAGGCAGGCTGTGGGAGTTTCTGGAAGACTCTATAGGACTGTGACTGGTCCCCTGTTCAGCCAGGTAAAATTGTCAGGTAAGGCAATTGGTTGGACATTTGGTTGTAAATAGGCTTTTTCAATTCTAGAGGCTTTCTAAGCTACTTATCAGTTTGACGATTTGGAAAAATTCTAAAATTTTTCATCGATCACAATGACATTCTCCATTACATGCCATCTTCACTTTGAAGTCTATATCATGATATACCTTTAGGGTATCAACTCTTCCTTCAAACTATTTATGGCCTCACTTTCCTTTAGACTTAGAGACAGTATTTCTTCAAATATAATGTTTCTTGCTTAAATCTAATCTTTGCTCCCTTCCTTAATTTTGGTCTGGATCCTGTCTCCTGACATGTTCTGACATAACCTCAAGAGATGAACATAAAGTGGATCAAAGAACCAAATGAAATTACCAGCTTTCCTACAAAAGTGTGGTTTGTGGGCCCTCCCTGGTGGTGCAGCGGGTTAAAGCACAGCACTAAGAAGCTAAAGCCACTTCCACATGAGTTCTACCCCCGCCTGCCCTGGAGGTGATCTACATGGCGCGGCAGACCTCTCCTGACCCGCCCGCTGCTCCCCTCAGCAGTGTACTTCGTTGATCTTCCTATCTCTGGTGAATCCTCTTACTCCCCACACCTCTGGCCTGTACCCAAGTTCTGTATGCATAAATAAATAAATCTTAAAAAAAAAAAAAGGATGGTTTGGGCAATGAGACATATAGGGGGAATCAGATGCCCCTGGATAATTGTCCTGCACATTTGTCTTCTGGAAGCAGAGCCCACACATGGAGACCAGGGCTAGTGGCCAGGGTCAAGGCTCCAGTTCCCCCACGAGAACTCATATTAAGTCAGATCATTGCAACAGCAGCCTGGAACAGCATTGACAGTAGGAAATTGGTCTCATGAGCATGGTCTTGACGCAGTATTGGCAGAAAGAGGAGGTTTGGGAACTTGGACCTTGGGATAAGAACTGACTTCTGCTGGGATACTGTGAGATGTCAGTAAAAGACCAACTTTTTCTCTGAGCCCAGTGGCTCAGAGAAAATAAGTGAGAATGTATCTATAAAGCATTCAACACCCATAACGGGCTCTTAGTATGCTGTAGTTCTCCCAACTTATGCATGGTAGAAAATCTGAAAGCATAGAGAAGCAAAAATTACAAAATAAATGTTCACAATTCTACTTCCCTAGATGCCTATTAACATTTTGATATATATTTTTCAGATTACTTGTTCACACAACACATCGTGAGTATCTTTTCTTTTTTTTTTTTTTACATACAGAACTGGGGTACAGGCCAGAGGCTCAGGGCCGGTGAGAGGCTTCACCAGAGACAGAGTGGGGAGCAGAAGCTTCACCAGAGACAGAGTGGGGAGCAGAACAGGCAGATCTACGAAGTACACTGCTGAGGGGAGCAGCGGTTAGGAGAGGTCTGCCACGCCATGTGGTCACCTCCGGGGCAGGCGGGAATCGAACTCATGCGGAAGTGGCTTTAGCTTCGCAGTGTAGTGCTTTAACCCGCTGCGCCACCAGGGAGGGCCTTCTTTTTCTTTTTAACATATGACAATATAGATTTTTTTTATTGAGGCTTAATTGATATATAATAATAGTTTCAGGCGTACTGGGTACTTATATATACTGAAAAAGGATCACTACAATGACTTGCTATCATCTGTCACTATACATAATACACAAATTTTTCTTTTGAGGAGTTCTCTTAAGATCCACATTCTTAGCATCTTTCAAACATGCAATACAGTAATATTAACTAGAGTCACCATGGTGCACATTATATTCTCACAGCTTATTATATAACTGCCAGTTTTTCCTTTTGACCACGTGTACCCACCTACTTCCTGTCCCCTGCCTTGGCAACTACCAATCTGTTCTCTGTTTCTATGAATTTAGGGTTTTCATGGTTTTTGCTCACTCATTTGCTTTTAGACTCAACATATAAAGTGAGACCATATGTTATTTGTCTTTCTTCAGATGACTTATTTCACATAGCATAATGTCCTCCAGGTCCATCTATGTTGTTGCCAATGACAACCTTTAATTCTTTTTTATGACTCAATAATGTTCCATTGAAATTACATTTTCTTATTCATTCATCCATTGATGGACACTTAGGTTGTTTCCATGTCTAGGCTATTGTTAATAATGTTGCAGTGAACAGGGAGATGCATATATCTTTTCAAATTAATGTTTTATTTTCTTGGGATCAATACCCAGAAGTAGATTCACTGACTTATATATGTTAGTTTTCATTTTAATTTTTGAGATATCTGCACCAATTTACATTCTTAACAATACGGCACAAGCGCATTTTTTTCCCACCTGCTTACCAACATTTGTTATTTCTTCTTGGTGAATGCTACCTAGTAGGAATAAGCCAATATCTCATTGTGGTTTTACTTCTCTGTGGATTTCCCTGATGATCAGTAATGCTGAGGATTTTTTTATATACTGTCAGAGATTTTATATCTTCTTTGGGAAAATGTCTATTCAGATCTTCTGCTCATCTTTTATGATATTTTTTGCTTTTTGTACTATTGAATTATATGAGTCCTTTATATATTTTGGATACTAACTCTTTGTTGGACATAAGATTTGCAAATATTTCTTTCATTAAGTAGGTCACCTTTTCATTTTATTAATGATTTCTTTTGCCATGCAGTAGCTATTATTTTGATTGATCCCACTTATTAATTTTTCTTTTATTGTCCATTTTTCTCTTTTATTACTATATATCTCAATAAAATGCTCGATAACTGTATAATAATCAAGAACATGATTAGTCCACATTTTACCTAACAAACCTCAGGGTGTTATTTTGTTTGGGACTTTTATCATCAGCCTTTGTGACTACACTTCACATCTGTATTCTTGGGAGTAGTGAAATTTGCACAGGTTGTTACCTGTCCAGGAAAAGATTTCCAACAACGTCAGTAAAATCTGAGTGAATATCTAAAGAAATAATCTCAGTCATTAAATTTTCTCTTTCTAGTTTTCCATCTACATGCCATGTCTGAAAGCCATGGCAAAAAAAAAAAAAAAGACGATGTTTTGTCTTAAATGGAAAAAAAATTAATTTCAATTTTTAAAAATTAAATACAGATTTTACCTTTATTACTTTAAAGAGTAAATTCATTATAGAAAAGTTTGCTGGACAGAAGAGCAGAGAGGAAAGTACCTTACATAGTTTCAATCATTGTGACTTGTTTTCTTTATCCATACTTCGAAATTTGTAGATAGCTACGTTAATATTGCATGTATACTATCATATCTGTTTTTTCCACATGTACTAGAAGGTTCTGTATTTTTCTAGGTTGTTCTAAAACACCAAAAACATCATCTGAATGTGTATTTATCCAGTGTAACTGGACTGTAGTCCCTTTTCTAGACTATAAAGATTTAGGCCCCAACCCTGTCCTCTTTTCCTATGAGATCCTCACCACCCAAACCCACAACCAGCAGCCATTTCTGCAGTAGCATATCTTCCAACAGATCTTAATTTCCACTTTCTTCATCTTCTTTTACTCCTTCTACATTATTTTCTCTTTTCTGGGGATTTCCCTCTACTTCCCTGAGAATCTGGAGGCAGGGACAGTGCAGAAGTATTCATTCATGAGGATAGAGGGGGCTCCCTCTGGTACATCACCCTGGGTACAGGGCATTCATACATGGATGTCCAATCTTGAGAGCCAATGGGTTGTGTTCCCACCAAAAAAAAAAAAATAAATAAAGCCACATCAAATCTCTAAGCTGTATGGGTTATTTCACATATTGAGGAAAACAAACAAACAAACAAAAAATAGAAGGCCAGGCTTAGAAGCAGGACTGAATCAGGACTCATGGGTGCCCTGGTCAGGCTAATAACCTGGCCTCCTTTCCAAATGATATTCTCTAAGTAGTCGCCCAACATTCATTTGGAGGAGAACTGATTGCTGTGTGTGAGGAGGCAGAGAGACTGCTGACTCAGCACTGCTCACTCTTTATTGCTCTGGCAGCGTGTTCCAGGCCCTGAACTTGCTCACCCCACCCAGCAACTAAGAGGCCTGGAAGGCAGCCTGGACTCAATCTCCTGTGATTTCAGTCCTCACTGGAGTTTTGCCTCCTACCAAAAGGTAATGGCAAAGGTTATGGGAGAGGCCAACAGCCTATTTGCTAATGGTGAGACTGGCAGATTCCCTAGCCTTTCTGGAAAGAGTCTTCTTATCTGTAAAATGGGGAATAATAATAGTCTTAACCTCAATGGGCTGAAAGGGCTTAAATATGCAAATACATGTAAAATCAAGAATTTTCTGGTACAAAGCTATTCCTGGGTATATTATAGTCACTGAATATTATTCATAATAATAAATATAATTACCATCATCATCATTCTCATATCATGGTTGCTCTTGCTCTCAACAACTTTAGTGAAGATCATTTTCCCATCTGATTACATTTCTAGTGATGTTTTAGCATTGCCTACAGACTTAAGTAGCCTGGCACTAGCACAGCTGGCCTGTAACTAAATCCAGTTTGGCTTGGGAACCTCAAGTACAATGGGCAGGGTCTAATGGAACTGGTGTGTGCATGTGTGGGAGTGGGCGGATAGAAGGGCCATTGCCAGTGTATCCTTGGTTAATAAAGAGAGCCTCATCTTCTGATCATCACTCCATTGATGAGAGAGAGAGAGATGCTAAGAAAGGTAGACATGGATTTTAGGGAAACTATTTATGAGGGATAGGTTAGCCTAAGGAAGGGGGAGAGAGAGAAAGAAAGAGAAAGGTACTTTAAAAGAACAGGTTGGGAGCCCTCCTTGGTGGCGCAACAGGTTAAAGAGCAGCACTATGAGGTGATCCATAGCCACTGCTGCATGAGTTCGATCCCTGGCCAAGGAGGTGACCTACATGGCATGGAAGATCTCTCCTGATCTGCCCGCTGCTCCCCTCAGGAGTGTGATTCAGTCAGTCTGACTGTTCTGCTCCCCACTCTGTCTCTAGTGAATCCTCTAGCTCCCTACACCTCTGGCCTCTACTCCAATTTTTGTGTGCTTAAATAAATAAATCTTAAAAAAAAAAAAGAAAGAAAGAAAGCACAACTTGGGAACCTTTTCCTTTCACCAGGTGAAATATGGTCTTTGGAGTCCTGAGAGATAATTCTACTTCACAGGATTACTATGCTGGTCTGT
Organism: Condylura cristata; assembly: GCF_000260355.1. Classification (NCBI taxonomy): domain Eukaryota; kingdom Metazoa; phylum Chordata; class Mammalia; order Eulipotyphla; family Talpidae; genus Condylura; species Condylura cristata. The sequence goes on from NW_004567116.1 coordinate 29,877,472, forward strand.
GAGACAGTATGAATTGGGTAAGAGCATGGTGTGTGGGCTCTGAAGCCAAGCAGACTCAGGTCTGGTTTGTCTGACTAACTAAACTGTCTGTGCCTCAGTGTCCTTATCTGTAGAGTCGCTCTGTTGTGCTGATGGAAGCAGCAGTTCTGTGCACAGTGCTTAGAAGGCGGCTGGCTCAGGAGGCTCCCTAACTATGACTTTCTTTGACTCCTTCCAGGACCAATCAAAGATTGGCCCCTGACTGAGCCCTTAGTGCCAAAGCTGCTAGTGATTGATACGCATTTGTAAATAACTGGGAATCCCAGGGCATCTCAGAATGCACAGTCACTGCAATAATATCTAGTATTTATTGAGTCCACAGTCTATGTTCTTGCTAACACTTCATACCCATTCATTCACAGACCAGCATAATAATCCTGTGAAGTAGAATTATCTCCAGTTTACTGATTCAGAAACAGGGACCATAAAGGGGAGAGCCAGAGTTTATGTCCCCCATGACTGGAAAGCTAGTCCTGTAACCACTGGACTTAGCTCACTGCCCCCTCACCTTCCACTTGGACAGCTGGTGTCAGTTTTAACTCAATGCTAGAAAATCATCCTTATAAACAGGTTTAAACAAATAGAACCATATAATTGAGAAACATTAAACTGAGTGGTCTAATGCCTAGGAAGTAAATCAACCTTTTAAGTTCTATATTGCAATAGAGTTGAAATGTTTAGTGATGATTGCCAGGGAATGGTGTAATGCCATACTAAAAATGAGTAATTGAAAAGCCTATCAAGGCAGATGAGGCACCTTCTCACTGAATTGCTCTTGAATACTTTACATAATTATTTCATTCAAATTTACGATCAGCTCAGCAAAATGTATGTCTCTCCATCCTGCTCTGCCTGAAGTTGTCCAAGAAGCCTTTTCATATCATGCTAACACCTTCTAGGAGGGCTAGATGAACATTTTTTGACACTAATGGAGCTCTCACTGGTTTGACTTTATTTAACAAAAGACAATGTTAGGAATAAAAAACTAAGCTTGTGACTCTTTTGTGGCTGAGTTGTCCCATTAGGAATTACATGTATAAGCTCTGCTGGCTCATTTTAGGTCCACGATAGCCCTAAAAGGTCCATGTTTTCTAACTCACAGAGAAACTGAGGTACAGAGTAATGGTGTTACTTAATGAAATTCACCAGAACTCATACCAGGTAGTCTGGCTCCAAGCCAGTGGCTTGTCCACTAAATCATCAGCCTCCAGAAAGCCCCTGTGCAGCCAGAAGGCTTAGATTTTTAGAAAGAGGATTCTCATAATGTCAGGAGCAGAAGAAAATGGATCCCAGCCTGGCTTTATTTGCAGCTTTTCCTCTTTAAATATGAGTTGATCCTTTACTCCAACTCTCCTTCCTTATTCCATCTTAAAATACGAGCCTCTTGGGCCCTCCCTCGTGGTGCACCAGGTTAGGATGCAGCACTGCAAACTGGCTGCAGCTGCTTCAGTGTGAGTTCGATCCCCAGCCATGGAGGTGACCCACTTGGGGTGGCAGACCTCTCCTGGCCCATCCCTGCTCCCCTCAGCAGTGTACTTCGCCAAACTGTCTGTTTTGCTCCCCACTCTGTCTCTAGTGAATCTACTCACTGCCCTGCACCTACGGCTGGCACCCCAGTTCTGTATGCATAAATAAATAAAAATCTTTAAAAAACAAAATTAGCCACTCTAGGTGGGGAGGGATCCAGACCACCATCCAGAAGAGAAAGTTCCCTTGGACTCTGTCACCTCCCCCTTCCCAGAACACCAAAGACTGAGGTTGATCAGAAGCATGCCTCTCCGGGGCTCTCCTGGGAGTGGGAGTGCTTGGCAAACTCTGTTCATGGGCAAGTGAAGACAGATGGCTGCCTGATGAGCCGGCAACCTTCGTTTCTGGTCTTACCCATATGTCAAACTGGCCTAAGATGAGGAAAAGGGGGGAAAAGGAGCAGGAAAAAGTTGAATTACCTTCCAAGCAGAAAAAATATCCCTTTTTAAACATTGCATTAGAAGATTATTAATGGAGGGGGGGAGTATCCCCTACCCTAGAATGCGACAATGACATTTCCTGCAGAAGAGTAATTTGTCTCCTCCTTGCCCTAATGCTGAGTTATGCTCTGCTTAAGTCGGCAGCTCAGCACAGGGTCAAAACTCATTTTCCATGACCCCTTGGCCTTGAAAATGTAGAAACCTCTGCTGAGAGTTACCTCTGAGGAGGCTAAGCATGAAGGACATGAAGGCATGTCAGATTTCCCTCTCATTTCAGCAAGAGCAGGGTGGACATGGCTCAGGAACTTACATCTTACCGAATTGGGTACACGTCTGTGAACTTCTCCACACCCTGGGGAAATGCCAAATGTTGATCTAAGAATATTTCTTAAAGAAGTGGATTTATGGTAACTTTCAGTGGCTATTTGTCAAATACATCCAATGTGGTTCCCAGCCCCAGCGCTAGTGAACACACATATAACACAAATCCACTACCACAGGAGCATGCATTAGTCTTCCTGCACCTGCAGGTTGGGGTGAAACTACTGATCAAAAAGGTGTGAAGTCGTCCCCTCTACTGTCATGAGCTGGCTGTGGGGTGGAGGTGTGGGGTGTTGGGTGCAGGTGGAGAAGCTGAGATCTGCACTGTTCACCAGCTGATGGATGACAGGAAGAAGCTCTTGCAAAATTATTAGAAGCCAGAGAGTCTGCTGTTTTCCTACCGACACAGTGTGTTGTAGGAGAAAGGACAGTAATGGAAAGGGGATGAGAGCCTAGGAGAATAAAGGGAGAGAAATAGGAAAAGAAATGGGGCATTGAATGCTGGTTCCTGGCCCCAGGAGGTATGAAGTGTGTCTCATTCGTTACACGTCAACCTGGCAGAGAGCTTTCCCTGACGCTGTTGCGGCTCCTTGTGGTCAGACTAACTTCTCCTGGGACTCACTTTCCCTCCACTTCCGCTGTGAAGTCTTTCTGAAAACCCCAGGCCTGAGCCAGGTTGCTGCTCTCTGTCTCTGATGTGCCAGGCCCAGTGCTAGGCACTGGTGACAAAAGTAAGCCAGGCAGACCCAGCCTCTGCTTTCAGATGTAAACTCAAGATGGGTTGCCATCCAAATGTTCATCTACATCTCCTCCCTCTTCACCCTGTCACCCCTCAGTGACCGTTCATGCCTTCTCAACCTGAAGACTCGAACCACTTTGTGAAACTAGTGAGCCTGTGGTCCCCCTTGATCAACTGGATCAGAAGCTCCAGGACCAGTGATTTTTTTTCTTTTTGAAGGCCCTGCGTGCTTTAGATGAACACTGGGATGACAACCACCTCAAGTCTGTCTGTTTATCCAAGCAAGGCCTGGGTCTGCCTCGCTAACTTTTGTCACAGTACCTAGCATAGTACAAGGAGAGGAACCTAATTCATGGAGGCAAAATAGCTGGCCACAGTAGCAGGGTCGCTTCTTACCCATAGGATAAGCCCCATGGGGGCAGGTGTCATGGCTGCTTTGCTACCCTCCATTTCCAGGACTGGAGTTGTGTCTAAGAACTGGAGCTTGGGACATCTTTATTGAGTAAATGACTGTACTTGAATTCTTTTACTTTGAAAATCAATCTCCTTCTTCTGTATCTTGCTAGCAGCCTGGTCTCAGCCAAAACTGGGTGACTGCACAAGCCACTCCTCTCTGCATTTCAGTCTCCTAAACCAAGAACACTGAATGAGCTGGTATTCAGAGGGTATCCAGCAGACAGCCCTGGCTTAACTAAAGTGTCACTTCTAAGCAGGCAAGTCCAGTTATGATGCCAGCACCTTTAAACACAACAGCCTCTCCATATTTGTCAGGAAGCCTCAGGAAAGATCTTTCTCTTCTTTTTTCTCCACTTCTCTTTCCTCTTTCCTTGTTTCCTGCCTCTTTGCTTTCTCCCGCCTTTGACAAGTGTTCCCAGTAGGCAGGCGATGGTCAACAAGAGCTGGCTTTCATCTCCTGGTTAGCTATTACTCCAAAGAACAAATCTGTGGCTGAGAAAACCTAATTATTAGTTCCCCTAAATCCATCCCAGAGAAAAGCCTTGCCTTGTTGATATAGTTATAGCACAAAGGAAAAAGGAATTCATGTTTGTTAAATGTCTGTTACATGCTGGGATCTTCTCTATGCTTATTTAAGCTTTACTTCTAACTTCCTGTTACTTGTGCCTCCACAATCTCTCACCAGCACCCTAGGATACCCAAACCCTATAAACCTGGCAGCAACCTCCTAATATCTCTGCTGCCATATTTAACCCCTACAATCCCATCTTCCCGCAGAAGCCAGAGCATGCATTTAAAATAACTCATGTCATTCTTTTGTAAAGACTTTTGGTGGCTTTTTTTGACATTGAAAATCCAAATTTTCTAATGCCAACTGACCATTCTCTGCTTTATCTAGTCTCTGTCAACTTCTTGGACATCGTCTCCTCTGCCTCATCATCCACACTGCAGTCCCTTGAACACTTTCTATCCAAGAGCCTTTGATGGTTGTCTCCATTCTACATGACCTCCCCGATAGATCTTGCAAAGTTCGGAAGAAAGAGAAAGAGGAACACAGTTGGAGATATTGGAGGTGCTCCAGGCTTCTGGGTGGCTGGTTTCCGGTGGACCCACTGAAATGCCTTGAGCTTTGCTTTCCATCTTTGGTTTCTCAGCCTGCTGCTACAGACCAGGGAGATGAAGCCACACAGGGCCTTCTATAGTTAAGGCAACAGCATATGCAAGGTGGGTAAAAATCAAATACACGGCTTCTCTTCATCTGCTGAAAGGCTGGTTTCAGTAGTTTATAACTTTGTGTTTTTAAGTGGTCAGGGAACAAAGGTTTAACTTTGAGGAAAGGAAGCCAGAATTCATTAACAATGTGTCAGACCTTTTAAACATGATTTTGTTGAATCAGCAGCACAATGTCTGAGCCACGTAGAGTGAGCCCATGTTACAGAGGAGGAGACTGAGGTTCAACAAAGTCAAGCAATTTCCTGAGGAATGCACAGCTTTTCTAATAAACAGAATCAAGTTCTGTCCATCTGTATCTAATCCCAAAACTCAGGCTCTCTGCTCATATCCCATCTTCCCAGCAAATACACCCTCAGAGTAAACAGCAATGTATGGGTAAGTAATGATTAAGATATAAAAGGGAGAAATGGCTGTTTTCCAAGAGCGTATTTGAAGCCTCCATTTACCTGTGCTAATTGTAATACCTTAACAAGTTGTTCTTAAATATTCATTACATTGGATCCCCTGAGGGCCTGTACTTGAGAGCTCAGTTGGCTATATTCTGAATTTCTAAATGTGCTTAAAAATAACCAAAAATTTTCTCCCAGAACATTCTACAGTTTAGAGAAGGTAAGCAATTCAAAATGACACTCTGCTCAATTAGTGCTTTTTTGCCTTCTTCTTTTAGTCCTCCAACCATAAGGTCAAATTTCAACAGTGTCACCTGCTGAGTCCCCCACTGTGCTCACTTTCTGGATGTGAGTTGCCAAGAGAACAATCTTGCTTTCAATAACAGCAACAGCAATCAATGCCTGCACAAAAGGCTTACCAACAATGGGAGGTGTGGCTGAGTTAATTATGCTCTGGTCCCTTTGTTCTTTACAAATAAAGGGCATGGGCGATCAGTGAACTTTAGAAAGCAAGTCACACAACTTAAGAAAAATGGGTTTCTTAGGCATCCAGTAATGTCGGCTCACAATAACTTTGTTTATAATCAGAAACATCCCTGCTTTTGGGCCCAGGAGGGAGCCAACATCATAGCCTGAATTGGGAGACACGCATCCTAGAGAACTTGGGGAACTCACTTCACCTTCCTGCATTTGGTTTTCTCACATTAAAATGATGCTATTGTGGGCCCTCCCTGTTGGCGCAGCAGGTTAAAGCACTGCACTGAGAAACTAAAGCCACTTCTGCATGAGTTCGATCCCCACCTGCCCCAGAGGTGACCACATGGCGCGGCAGAGCTCTCCTGACCCGCCCGCTGCTCCCCTCAGCAGTGTACTTCGTCGATCTGCCTGTTCTGCTTCCCGCTCTGTCTCTGGTTAATCCTCTCACCCTCCGCATCTCTGGCCTGTACCCCAGTTCTGTACGAATAAATAAATAAATCTTAAAAAAAAAAATGGTACCAAAATTACCTGCAGTCCTCAAGTCTGGTTCTGCCCTCAAGCTCTGCCTGATTGGGAAGTGCTGAACAGAGTGAGGGCTGGACCCCGTGTCTCTGGGCTTATGCCCCTCTTCTCCCCTCATGCTGTCAACTTCCTGAGAAACTGCATTGTCCATGTTGTCTGATGTCAACAGACAGCTCTGAGTTCTGCTCTTTTTGCCCTCCTGAGGTCTACACGACCTCTTCCTAAGCACAACTTCCTATTTTTCATTCTTTTATTCAACAACTTTTTATTACCTGCTAACCTTGTACCAGATACTACAACAGTGAACAATAACAACAAAAATGGTACCTGCCCTCCTGTGGCTTCTAGTCAATTAGGTGAACCAGACATTAAAATGCATGTGTTTAAAGGCAAGAGATAGAGGAATAAAAAATAAAGTGGAAGTGAGCTATACCCATGGCTTGGCCTTCCAGGTGACAGCCCTGCTGATCTGCTGTATCATGTTCTCTTGTAACTGTAACTTCATTCTTTTCTCTTAGTACCTCATAAATAAGGTGGGTAGTAGAACAATTGGTCCTAGCACCTTAGCAACCTATGTAAGCAAATCAAAATTTATGCCTGAAATACCTCATTTAAGAAATTAAAACATAAGTATAACCAATTACAAGCAGCCAGTTATATGCTTTGTTTTACATCTTCCTCTTCTTTCTATAAGTCTTTCCCTTGTCTGCTAACAGAGTGCTTTTAACCACTTTTGTTGTGGCTGATTCAAACTGAGTTTCACTCCAAAAATTCTTAACAATGTTATGCCTTAATTTATCTTTTACAGGTTCTATAATTACCCCCCTTGACAGAGAAGAAAAGTGAATCCCAGAAAATTTCCCAGTGAGCTGAGAGCACTCAGCTAGTAAATGACTGAGTCAAAATTTGACCACTGATTATCGGACTCCAGAACTTCTGTTCTTAGACTAGTATTCCATTGCTAAGATGCATCATCATTTGTTTCCTTAATCCTCTATGATGGGTATTTAGATCATGTCCTGCATACAAAGGTATTGATTGCAGCCTTGTATATAATAGCAAAAAAGGATTATTATACACAAGGCTGCAATCAATATCTTTGTATCTACATCAGCCTACATTTGTCTAATTTGCCTATTGGATTAATTCCTAAAAGTGGAATTTCAGAGTTTCAGTATCTGAGCATTTTAAATTTTGGTACACATTGCCAAAATCACACAAATGTTGAATTAATTTGCACTGCCACCAACTGCATATGACAGAGATTACCATTCTTTTCTCAACTCTTGGTTTCACTAAATGTAGCTTGGCACTAGCCAGTATGACCAGGAGCTGTGATGTGGTATCGCCCTACAGCTTCATCCTGCCACTCGGCCAGCTGTGATGTGCCTGCGTGGAAGCACTCCCTGGGTTTCTCTTAGATTCTTCTTCCATTCTCTTCTCTTCATAGTTCTTTGGCATTTGAAATCTCTTTCCCAAACCTCTCTCACAGGAATGTTATGTGTCCATGGAGCTCTGGTCTCTTTCTTTGTCTTTTCTTGTTCTAAGTATCCCCCCTCTATACAGTAGGTAGACTTTGCTAAAGCAAGCCAAACACTGTTTCTTCCTTGCTTGCTGAAAGAATTTCAGTTTTATTCAAGGCTTAATCTGTCCAGTCTAAAAGAATGAATCATGAACGGTCTAAGCCAACCATGTCTATTCTATTCCCTTTCATTGAGCATACAAGCTGGTGAGCATACAAGCTGGTTCTGATCAATGACACATAAAGGTAAGTCTTCCTGTGGGCTTCTGGGATTTTCCTCTATGATTAAAAGATGAAGGTCTGTGAAGAGAGCATTTTCCCCACAGCCGCCTCATTTCCTCCTATTTGGAACACTATTGAGAAGGATAAGATGCTTTGATTTTATAGATGAGCAGTGGTTTTATGTATGAGAAGAGCCAAGGCCACCTATCTCAGCCTGACATCACTAAGCTGTTGAAAAAAATGCTGAAGCCACTTGTCTCCAAACTCCTTACTAAGCAATCAACAAATCCACAAGAAAATTCTCAAGTGGACTAAAGGAATCTCAAATTTAACATATCTCAAACAGGTCCCCCATCCTTGCCCTCCTTCATAAATGAGCTCCTCTTCAAGGGGCAGGTTAGAAACCCAGGACTCTCCTTGGGCTTATGCTTCTTTTGTCTCCCCCAAGTACAGTAAGTCAACACAAACTGACAAGTCTACCTTCTCTAGCTATTCTGAACTCTTCGTTGTGCTGAGCTTACACTAAATACCTAATGAATGCTGGCTGCTGTTGCCAGACTCTTCATGATTAAGCTGCTGCTACTGTCTTATCTTTCACTGCCCCAAACCCTCCCGTCCACTGAACTCAACTGATCTACTGACTATTCTTTTCCTTTGGAACTTTGAATATGTTGTCCCTTTTCCTTAAATGTCCTATGCTGTACTCTTCCTAGTTCCATCTTTTACAATTTAGTCCAAGTCCCCTAAAAGGCCTTCAGATCCCCACATCTCAACAAATGGTGCTCTCAGTATCCTCTTTAACTTTCCATGGAAACCCTTATCAGACTACATTTTAATCATTGGTTTATTTATCTATTTCCTTCCCTCTCAACCCCACGTTCCCAAACCAGATTATAAACTCTTCAGGAGTAGGTTATAATATCTCAAACTTCCCTCCCCTCTTCTACTCTCTGCCCTTTCAATTTCAATTACTGGCATCACTAAACTAGAAATTTCCAAGTCATCTTTAACCTCCACAGCAAACTCCTACTTCTAAAGTGTTGTTTGAATCGATCTTTGTTTCTTTATTCCTATGGACTTCTTCCCCAATACTTCAAGATCTTAACCTTGATGACTTTGACAAAGTAGATCTCTTTTCCACTTTGGAACTTGGGAAGAGTTCCTGGCAGAGCTGCGAGGTAGAGCTGATTGAAACATGATTCAAATGTGAACAAAGGCCCTCCGGTCATTTGTAGATTGAGTATATTCATGCATTGTAACACATTTTACTTCCCTCTATCCACAAATTAGCAACAAGACCCAACTACTCCAAACAGAACATTGCTGCAGGGTTATTTCATAAGAAAAGTAAGTAAAAGAATTGTTGAGTAGCTCTGGCAAAGCCTTAAAACTTAGTTAAGTATAAGTTAATCAATCAGCGAAGCAATCAATAAAATATAACACCAACACAGCATTCAATAATAGTGAGCTGCTCATTCCAAATAGTCCATGATTTATGCGTTTTTTCAATACAACAATGTAACAAGCATAAAACCACAAGGAGCCTAAAAATATTTAGTTGATGTAATATATTCATTATCAAAACTTACATATCAAGATACCTAGGCCTGGCTAATTAAACAATTAAACTTTTGTGATATGCTAAAGAGCAAGCAGAATTTGGTCGAGAGTTTTCCATTTCAGTGTCTAATTTTTAAGTACCTGAAAAGGAAGCATGGCTCCATGAACATGCCTAGTCAGCCCCTTCCTCACTTGATGGCTATAGGCAAGCCATTCAATATCTGGTTCTGCACCTATAAAGTCCAGGTAAAACTAAATTCTGTCTCCTCCCCAGAACTGTCGGGAAGCTCATAATCTGAACACAATTTAAGCACTGCTAAGTCTTCTAGGCATGTAAGGTACATTTTGCAAAAGGGTCAGTACTGTTCAAACTAGGCAAAAGAGAAGAGGTGTATCTGCAGACTATTAAACACAGCGAATGAGAAATAGCTAATTTTTAAATCCTAATTTTTAAAATCAGGGCCCCAAATCCAGTTATACACAGTCAATGTTTTAGTCTCCACTTGAAAAGTGGTTAGTAGTAGTTTCCTTAACAATGAATACTTTTGGAGAGTAAAGGAAATTTCTTATATTGAACATGGGGAAGTGAAGGGCTAGTGAAAAGGTGCCTGGCAATAGCTCTAAATTGTGTAAAAGTGCCCTTAAAACCAGCAATCACTGACACTTGCAAAGAGGGTCTAAAGACTGCCATGCAATGCTGCAGTGTTTACCTCACTTTGGAGGTAAACATCTACTGTCTATTAGCGGTCATTGTTGACCAATGCACACAGACCTTCGTGGCTAAAGTCTCTTAAGTGCTTATGAAGTGCTGCTTGAATTGAAATGAGAAAATGTCACATTTATATTACAGACACACCCCCATGAAGGGGAAGTGCCATTTTCCCCAGCCCACTTACATGCAGCCATCTTGGATTACAGGCCCCAGTGTGCCATGAACCTAACTTCTGAGCAGAGGAACTACTGGGACCCAGGGGTGGGGCTGAGCAGACAAGTAAAGCTATGTAACATAGAAAACAGGTGGGCTCGTAGGGGTTTTTGCTTTTCTGGTTTTAACTTGCACCCACAGACTTAGAAATGAGACATGGAAGGAGAAACATGTCATAAATAAAGACATGTAGAGACACTTGGAAAGGACATATGGATGAGAAGCATGTGAAGAGGCCGGCCCTATTCCTTGGCAGGAACAATGGCAGCTGTTATCTTGATTTCTACTTTGATTTTACATTTTCTTTTTATCCTTTTGTTCCAGCTGTCTGAGACCTGCCTTACCCCTTTCTTGCTGTTCCCTCCCAGAACGTGCCTTAGATTTGTTTTTAGGCCTCAGCAGCCCCATGTCAAGCCACTTTTTTTGGCTGGGCATTTGCCAACAAAGAGATGGGTAATTTGGGGCATATTATTGGGAAACATTAGAAGTATCCTTTTTTCCCCTTTCCTTTATGTACACTAATCTATCTACTAAAGATCTATTTACTGAGTCTGTTTTCTTTGCTTTTATAGGGTGAAAGGCACAATTCTTTATAGAACATGTACCCCTTAATGTTTGGGGTTCCAAGTACTCCTCAGTACATGCTCATTACTTTCTGTGGAGAGAAAAAGAATTGTGCAAGTCAACACATTAAATTTCCTGATTCTCCTCAATTCAAATCCCCAAAGCCCCTTCCATAATGATCATTTTAAAATTCTATTTTAAAAGTCTTAAATTTACATTAAACCAGATAGATAAGAGCTAACAAATTCATTTTGCATAAGGTTGGGTATATATTTCTTTTTTTAATATGAGTATAAAAATAAAACAGGAAAAAAAATTCCTTGCTGAGAACTTGCTTTACAACATCCATTAGCAATAAATGAACAGTATGTGCTGTTGACTGTTAATCAAAATTAGAGAAGACATAACCAAATGTACAGTTATATGGGCCCTTTTTCAAATAAATGAATGAGTAAATTGGTTGTTGTTTTGATTGAAAATCTACCTGAATGAATATACTTTTTCCTTTTTGCTAAATATATAGACTCCACCAGGCTGATCTCTACTTGTTTCACAAGTTCAATCCTCTCATAGGGTAGTAAAAGTGGAAAGAGCACAGATTGTAGAATCTCCTTACTCACTCCCTAAACCACTCAACTTCTTGGTGGTTCAGATACATGACTGCATTAAATAAGCTAATGTGTGAAAAGGACTTAGAACATTGTAAGAGTTCCCAATATGCTCCCGGAAGAGAAAACACTGCTTAATTATACCCATAGGGCAAAGAAACTTCCAGAGAACTCCTTAGCAGGGTGTGCAGAATATTGGGTCCAAAGCTTCTACAGAGCCCCTCTCCTCATTCCTTCCCCTGAAAGGGATAAAAAAAAAAGTATCCGCCCTGAGATTGGATGACCCCAGGGACCAAGTCATTAACTGCCCAGTCGTCTGTGGTCACCTGCTCTTGATCCATGAAAAGGAAAAACAGCAGCCTGATACTTCAGAGATTGCTCCTGGTGGCCTGACATGAGGGGAAATTCCCCAACCTGCTATGAGCAAATCAGCTAAGACAGATATAAAGACAAAGGTGATAGAAAGACAGATATAATGGTGACCCAGATCCTGCATATTTCCCAAGCGGGGCCCCTAAGACCCTGAATCCCCAATGCACTACACACAGAAACACTTGACTTGCTCCAGTCTAGTACGAGTTGTTGCTAAATAGGCACAAAGATGCACATGGAGATATTTCCAACATTCTCTTGCTTTTCAACAATAGAAATACAAGAATTTATTACTGTGCTCAAATTTATCCATAGTTACAAGTATCAATCAGCCAAATCTATGGAAGATCAAATCACAAATTATCAAAACTTTAAGTATGTACATACTCCTAAATATATTAATTCCTTCTTTGGGAAACCATTTTAATGAACTAATTTTAAACATTAAAATTATGGCCAACATGTTTTCTCTGAGTATTTAGAGTTAAAAAACAGGAATCTATGAGTTATACCTCAACAGGGAAAGGTTAAATGGACTATTTTGTGCCTATTAACACTCAGAATGTCTACTCAGAATTCTGCTTCTAAAACTCAAACCAATGACATGCAAGTGAGTATGTGTATGTGCCCAACTCCATATAAATATTCATGCTGGTTTGCAATAGGAAAAAAAAGTAAAAATAATTTATATGACCACTAATAGTAACATTCACATAATGGAAATTTTTTATTTCAGGTATTTCTGCATTTTTGTTTTACATCAATTTGTACTAATTTTAATAATTTAACTATGACTTTAAAAAGACAAAAAACCACAAGTATCTAAGAGAAAGCAGGCCTCTCACCTGGGCTCTGGGTATGTACTATGTGGACTGTATCCCTCAGTTTACAAAGACTTGGAGGATCTTCCTCCATTTACTCCCAAATATGACATGAAAGTCCAGATGCTTGGCGCAGGGGATTCCATGCTGTCTCCCAAGCCTATCAATGCCCAGCTCATCATTCTTCCCCACTGTCAGCACAGCCAACTCCAAAGAGCCCCCACCATTGGATCAGAGCTGACACACAAGACTTGTCATAGTGCCTCCTACCGTGCCACTGAGTGTGAGAGGCATGGGGCCCTCCCTGGTGGTGAGAGAGATTAAAGTGCAGCATTGTGAAGCTATCTGCAGCTACTGCAGCTCAAGTTCAATCCCCAGTCAGGGAGGTGACCCACATGGTGCAGCAGACCTCTCCTGTCTTGCCTGCTGCTCCCCTCAGCAATGTGTTTCAGTCAATCTGCCTATTCTGCTTCCTACTCTGTCTCTGGTGAATTCTCTCGCCACCCCATACCTCTGGCCCACACCCCAGTTCTTGTATGCATAAATCAATAAATCATAAAAAAAAAGATGATCTTGGGAAGGACTTCTCCATTACATGTGTTTATCAACTATAAGGTGCATCCTGTTTTCTGACTATAATGTTAAAAATTGCAGCTCAGAATTTGTGGAATATTGCCACTGCCCTCTCCAGACTGCAACAGTCCCTCCTTTCTTTTCCTACAAGGCACCGTGGTAGCTGCCACCTCACCCACTATTAAGAATAGTGGGGTGACATGTCCCTCGGCTGGATCCACTTGGTCCACCTTGCCACAAAGAGAAGAGCTGGGATCCAAAAGTCACTGGAAGATTCGGGGAGGTGAGAAGCAGCTTGGGGTAGCACAGGAGCAGGAAGATGGGGTCTCTATGCAGAGTTTCTCCTCCAGTATAAACTCCTAACTTTACTAGTCAAAAGTTTCATGAGAAATAGTCTTTTCAGGTTATTATGCTCAGTGCTTTGCTTTCCGTTAGACCCAGGGTGATTACAGACTTTCACTTTCTTTGTCCTCCCTACAAATACCCAAGGGAAAGTATGAGAATCACTGCTGTGTGAGTGAACAAGAAAATAACTCCTCTCAGTCTGCTTCTTCACCTTTAAAATAGTCACAATAGCTTTTTTACAGGTGGCTTATGACGAGTAGATAGGGCACGCATAGGGTAGAGCCAGGCACCCAGCGGGTGCTCAGTAAAGGCTGGCCATTATGAAGAATATGTGGCGATAAGCACAATAGGAAACTGCACACTTACTAACATCCTTTAGCATGTGCGCTCAATCTGAGTGTGACTTCAACCTGTAAGCATGAAACATTTCCAAAATTTCTGGTATGTCCAGATATTTTAGAAATGCTTCTGAAAGTCTACCTTTCCTAAAAGTGAGATGCACTTAAAAATGAAGTAAAGTGAGCAAGAGGTCCCCTACTTGGGTGAAGGGGTTACTCAAGAACCTGCACATTCAGTAGGAGCAGCATGGCCTGAAAAAAATTCAAGTTGTTTTGGAAACTTCAGTTGAGCAGCAGATACTCTAGGAAGATCCTAGAGTATCTGGCAGTGCAGGGAGTGGGACTTCTAGCAACAGCAGCACAAATCCATCAGTGTGTCAGAATTTGGGGAAACAGTTGTCACACTGCCCCTCCATTCCCCCCTCCCTTTTGCCCAAGCAGAACAGCCAAATTGGGTAATTTGTAGCCTTACTCAGAGACTGGCTCTAAAGTGACTAATTATCACTCCTTTTCTAATAGAATCAGATTTTTACATTCCAAAATCTCAAACTAAGATAAAATCTGGTTAAATGGAAGTGAAATGGCATGGAGTTGACTTGGTTTTCCTAGTCTCTGACCTCCTCCCTCCTCTTACAGATGAGACAGATCAGGGTACAGAGAAAGTTAAAAGACCAAGAAGTAAAAGGACTATCTACCTGCACAGTCAGTCTAAAAATTAGCAGCAGTTGTTGACATAGGCCTTCTAGAACTGCCTGGATCTGGATTTCCAGCCTGCAACTTACTCTGAAGGAGAAGCAAGAAGCTAGGTTCAGACTGGAGCAAAGTGATTTAGTAAATTGTGTGAAATTACATTTGGAGGGTGGGGTTGTTAGAAACAGACCTGAAGGGAAATGATGTAAGAAATATCAGATCATTTGGTCATCTGGTTAATTTTGTGCAGACAATACTACTCCACTAAAGCAAGATGCATAAATAGACATACTTATTGTTTAATAATTCAAGAAGAG
This sequence comes from Condylura cristata, assembly GCF_000260355.1. Taxonomy (NCBI): domain Eukaryota; kingdom Metazoa; phylum Chordata; class Mammalia; order Eulipotyphla; family Talpidae; genus Condylura; species Condylura cristata. The sequence goes on from NW_004567116.1 coordinate 29,892,472, forward strand.
GATATAAAACATACACTTTTGTTCAACAAACACTTATTAATTAACTACCAAGAACTAATTTTTGTGCTGTGCCTTAGGGATTCCAAGATGATTAACCCATGCTTTGCCCTTAAGAGGCTTGTGGTCTTGAAGGCTAAAACAAGCAGATGCGGGTAAAAGAGAAATTCACCAGTGGGGCTTCTACTGGGACTGGGATAGGGGAGGAGGATCAGGACCAACTTCACAGAGAAAGTAACCTGTAGCCAAGTCTCAAAAGAGGAGTATTGATTTATTAGGCCACCTGACAAACTGGTTAATCCTTGTTCCTTCTTAGAAGTCTGAAGTGTGTAGAGGCTGCACTTCAGGAGAAAAGCCTCTTTCCTGAGCACACAGGATATATGTGGTCTGCATGTGTCCACAGTGAGAAACACTTGGCATAATCAAGATGGTCCACAGGAGAGCAGATGCTTGGTTCCCAGAAATAGCCCATCAGAGTCTTTTTGGTGTCAGAAGAAACTCTACTGTGGCAACTCCCTGTCAATCCTAAGCAGGGTCCTGTGGCTTTGGGTAAAATGCCAGGGTGGCTGTTGGGAATGAAGCCACCTGTCAATGGAGACTGCAATCACCATTGGCACAAGGGGCTTTGCAACAACAATGCCAGGGACAGAGGCTGGGAACACGGGGGACCAGGACTCTGCAAAGCCGACCAGCAAGCCCTGGTTGGGTAGGAAATTCCATCCTGTGGCCTCCAAGGCCTTCGTGACCTGACCCTCAGCTGCATGAGCAGTTGGCAACCCCTGTCAAACATTCCTCCATTCTTCATCTGCTTTTTCACTGGCCAGCATCTGCTAGGCACTTACCATACAATTAAGCTGCCGCCTCACACTTCATACCCTCTGCAGAGTCAAATGCACTTTCTCTGAGCTTCTTACATGGCTGCAAACCCACACAGCAGAGTGGTGAGAGCTGAAAGCTGCTCTGAGGTGGCACATATTCCTCATGTTACAGGGCACCCCAATGTGAACTGGGTTGCCTGTCTGTGGGTCCTCACCTGTGTGCTTAAAATTCAGTTGTACTGCAGGCACACACAAAAAGGGTCAATAATGGGTTTATTTACAAAGGGGAAAGGAAAAGGTAATTAGAGCATCCTACCAGCTCCGCTGACTTGACTTGGAACTCAATAATATACTGAAAGCTCATCAAGAGCCTGATGACCAGCCACCAGCCACTCAGTCCAGAGCTCACCCCATGGTCCAGAGAGACACCGGTCCAGAGAAAGCCACGCAGTCCAGAGAGTGAGAGCATCTAACATGGCTCCCTTATATAGCCCCCAAAATCCCAGAATGCCTGCTTAGCTCCGCCCTTGGGTCCTCGCAGTTCTCCCCTTGGTATTGCTGGGAGTTGTAGTTTCAATAACTAGAGTCCACAAAACTGGAGTAGAGGGTGAAGTCCACAAAACTCTGCAGAGTTCCTTCAGGACATCCTTTCCCCCTAACACTTACACTCAGCCATGGCCAGAAAGAACAATAAACAAAACCAGGAAGACAGAAGAGAAGAGTGTTTTAGGGACAAGGAGTAACCGGTTAGTTTTCCCTATGATGTTGAGGAATGTATTAAGAGATGAAGACAATATGGAAACCACGAAGAAATTGGGAAGAGTTGTTTTGGTAAAGTAATAGGGTAAAACACAGGAGTTTTGTTGGGCTGGGAAGTAAAAAGACAATAGAGACTTGGGGAAAATGTGGACAATGAAGACAGAAAAAAACATAAAACTCTTTTGAGATGCCTGGGTCTGAAAGAAGGCAGTGAAATGAGGTAGAGGTTAGGCATCCTAGGACTTGTTGGGTGTTTGTATGATAGAAGATACTGGGGACACCACCTTCTCCCCACCCTGGGTCCCTGACAGCCTCCCCAGAGGTGCTGTAGTTCGCTCTTCCCATCTCCTACTGTACTCCTGGGTTTGCCTGCCCTGGGAAATTCACATCACCTGTGCATTTGGCTCCTACAACTTAACTCTTGAGGGCTGATGGAGTAAGTTACAAATCTGCCAGGAAATGTGTGTTTTCTAGGCTGGGTCTTTATGTTGCTAGGCAACTTTTTCATCTATCTCACATGGTCTCTCCACTACACTGCCCCCACGCTTGTCCCCAGCCTCTTGCATCTTCTAAGTTCTCAGTCTTGTTCTTGCCCCTCTTCATTTCCTGAGTATGTTTCAGGCCAGTCTATAATCTAATATTTATTTATTATTAAATTTACCCAGGTGCTTGTGAAAAATACAGGGTCCCCCCCCCACCTCAACTCCAAACCCTCACAGTCACAGACTCAAAAATCAAAGGCCAGGAGCTTCTGATGCTCACTATAACATCTCCTGTGAGAGAGAGATGACTCTTAAAGTGAGAATTATATGGAGAGCAGTCTATGTGAACTGTCACCTGCATTTCTTATTCATAATATTTTTACCAGTTTCCTTTGCCTTTTTTATATCTTAGAAGTCTTCTTCCTATCCTTGATCAACACTAAGTTCCCTTTAAAAAATGCCTCTCAGGGCCCTCCCTGGTGGCGCAGCAGGTTAAAGCACAGCACTAAGAAGCTTAAGTCACTTATGCATGAAGTCACTTATACATGAGTTTGATTCCC
>NW_004567116.1:29895492-29961932 GCF_000260355.1 Condylura cristata
CATAGATCATACACAAAATAAAAATTAAAAAGTGTCTTTGATTTAAATTCTTTTTATTATTTCATCTAGTCTGCAAATATTTCTTTCACTTTATTTCTTTCTCTGGAATTCCCATTATACAAATATTATAGTTTTTATTATTGTCCCACAGTTCTTGATGATTCTGTTCTGGCTTCTTTGGGTTTTTTGCCTTTTTTTTCTCTCTGCTTTTCACTTTGGAAAGTATTGACATATTTTCAAGCTTGCTGGTTCTTTCCTTGGCATTGTCCAATCTATTGATGAGCCCTTCAAAGAGATATTCATCTCTGTTACGCAGTGTTTTTATTTTTATCATTTTCTTTCCACTTTTTGCTAGAATTTCAAGCTCTTTGCTTACATTACCATCTGTTCTTGCATGTTGTCCAGTTTTTCATTAAAGTCCTTACCATGTCAATCATAGTTATTTTAAATTATCAACCTAATAATTCCAAATTCTCTGCTATATCTGAACCTGATCCTAATTGTTTCTTCAGACTGTGTTTTTTCTGGACTTGTAGCATGCCTTATTACTTGTTGTTGAAAACCAGACCAACATATGGGATAACAGAAACTAAAATAAGTAGGCCTTTCATGTGAAGATTGTCTGGGGATGAGTGAGGCTGCTTTTAATGTTTGCTGTAGCCTTAGGTGTCAGACTTTGGTTTCCTGCAGCATCTTTATTTTTTGTCTCCTCTATTATCTTTGGTTTCCTCTAAAAACTTTTTAAATAGAGTTTGTGCTTGGAACGCTCTCTCAGTTCTAATTCACTGTTGCTATGCTGTTGATGAGCCCTGTTGATGTGATGCTGGTATTGTGAAGAGGGAACATTCTATAATCTTATGATTAAATCTCATTTTTGTTTTTGTTTGTTTGTTTTTTTTTTAATGGGTCCGGAGTCTCTGGTTGTTTTTTTTTTTTAATGGGCTGTGACCTTCAGAACAGTTTGGTAGTCTTTGTTTTTACTCCCCTTCTGTGAGAACAGAAGGCTGAAGAGTGCTTGGTTTGGCTAATTCCCCTCCTCAGGTCAGAGAAAGCTCTGGTAAGTTAGTTTTCCTTGAGGGCTGGTCTTTATGGAGATAAGCTCCAAAGAGCAGATCTATATGAAGAATGTTCTGGAGATATCTCAAGTGGTTATTTCTCCACTCTGTTTGCCTGAAGTAGGAGGGGATTTTTCTCTGACCTTCACTTTGAGAAGCTGTTAGGGCTCCTAGAGGAGAAATTCATAAAAGTGTAGTGTCCCCCCAATAGTGGGCTGCAGATCCACACCCGGTCTCCAGCTATTCATCAATTACCATTCTGTGTTCCTATCAGGTGCTGTCTGGTAGCTTCTGCTCCGCAAGTTCCCCAGCATTGCCTGTGTCTCCAGCCTGAGGGTGAGGAAGGGTAGTGTGCCTTTTGACTTCACTTTCCTGATAGCTAATTGGAATTGTTGGTTTTCAACTTTTCATCTTTTTTTCTTGTGAGGTCATGAATGATGACTTCTTTGAAATCAAAAAGCACACTTTACATATCATAGTGGAAATTGGAAATCTTTATCTAATCTCTACCAGATCTTTACAATTCCTTGAGTTAGTATTATTCCAAGTTGACAGGCAAAGAAACCAAAGCTCAGAAAGGTTAAAAAAAGTGGCCCCAGGATTTTGCCACACGGAAGAGACCATTACTGAACTGGTAAAATTAAACTGGGATTCAGACAAAGTGCTATATATCGGGAGTCAGAAAGACAGCAGCTCAAGTATATTTATTTTGGAAAGAGGCCAGGTTTCTATGTGTCCTCAACATGGGTACACATGAAGAAGGTCCAGATGTCAGCTGACTCTGGGAGGGAAAGGAGTTGAGCAAGTAGGACCAGACCCTTATCTTTACCAGAGTCAATGTTCTTTCTTTCTTTTTTTTTTTTTTAAAGATTTATTTATTTATGTATACAGAACTGGTGTACAGACCAGAGGCGAGCAGAACAGGCAGACTGATGAAGAACACTACTGAGGGGAGCAATAGGCAGGTCAGGAGAGGTCTGCTGTGCCATGTGGGTCATCTCCCCCACTGGGTATCAACTTGTGCTGAAGCAGCTGCCACTAGCTTTGTAGTGCTGTGCTTTGACCCGCTGAGCCACTGGGGAGGGCCATCAATGTTACTTCATTGTCAAAAAGAATAACTTGTTTTATGATAAATTGCGAGATGCACACCTAAGAAACTGGCAGCTCTTTGTTAAAAGACAATTTGCCAGGCACAGTGACAGTGCTGAAGAGGAACAGTGTTTAACAAAATAATGTCTCTGTTCTCATGGAATTGACATCACAGTAGGGGAAATAGCTAATAAGCCAGCAAACAACAAATAGGTCAGGTGGTGATACGCCAAATGAAGAAAACCAAAGCAGGGTAAATGGATTTAAGAGCAACAGGGGCTTCGTTTTGTAAAGTATGATCAGAAAGGGACCCTGACAAAACTGATGTTGGAGCAGAAGCCTGGAAGAAGTGAAGGTTCAGTCTCATGGATATCTGAGAGAAGAGCATCCTGAGAGCAGGGGGAAGAGGAACTGCAGTGTGAGAATATAGCTGTGGCAAAAGATAAAAATATCTCTGTCCTTGCAGACATTGTCATTGCTACATTCTCACAGCCTAGAATATGCCTTGAACATAGATGGTTTAATGAATAGTTTAATGAACAAGTTTTCTTTATAAAAATGTATGCCACTAAATTATTTATAATATTTTAAAATGTTACTTAAGTATATCTTATGCTACTGTTTAAATAAACTGATCTATTTGCTCTTTGGATTTCACTCTATTTTAAAAAGCAAACAGATGACTAAAGTGTTTGTAAAGTCAGAGTTAAGATCTATCTCATAAAGTAGGTAGTTAGGAGGTTCATTATTCTTGTATTAAAGATGCAGGAAAGACTAGACTTCCAGGAATCTTTTCTCTAGTTCATTAAAAATGAAGGAATTACAAGCTCCTACTATGACTTGTTGGCATGTTTAAGTTCATTTATACATACATGATAAAAGTTCTTTGGGGCAGTAAAAGTCATACATTGTCTGCTAAACAATTCCATAATGTATTTGAAAATGACTTCCAGACATTTAGAAAATTAGATATGGAAACACATTAGTTCCCATGCAAGAGAGCATGAGGCCAACTAATGCCAGCAAACGAGTGGGCAGGCCAGAAATTGCAGCAGCACTCATCCATCAACTTGGACAACATTTATCAAGTGGCCAGTGTGCCAAGCCTCGGCGAGGCCGTGGGAATACAGAGATGGCTGCAGCCCAGATTTCTGCCTCTTTGCTGAATCTTATAGGGAATGAGGCAGAACACATCAGGCCCACCCAGTATGTATAGCATTAAATAAAAGGGCTGTGCCAAGTGTTGGAGAACTCGGGTAGAGATCGGGTAGCAAGAAGCGGGCAGCGGGTACAGATTCCAAATGGGATGATATAAAATAAGATGTGGGAGTCAGGGACACAGAGAAGATGGTATAAGTAGGGCTGAGATGTGCTGGATGAAGACTCCATATGATGATAAACTGGGTGTGATACCTGCAGTGACCCAGAAAGGATTTCAGGGGACCAAGGAATCTATTCCTGTCATTTATCCTACACATCTGCCCCTGGAGCTCCAAGAGATACTGAATAGGGAAAACAGCACAGACTTCAGATTTTTTAATCCTTGCTCACAGCCGTGAACTGGCTCTGTGCCCTTTGTCACATTTCTAATTCTCTCTGTATTGCTTGGCCTGGAAGAGGGTGATAATAATAGTGCTTACTTCATGGGATGGGTCTGAAACTGACAGGAGATTAATACATATATTTCTCTTGGTGACAAATATTCACTGAGCATCTATTATATGGCAGGCACTGTACCCAGGGCTAGGTGTGCTGCTGTGAAAGAAACAGATGTCCCTGATCTCATGGGAGAGAGAGAGAGAGAGAATTAAAGTAAACAAAGCAACCCGATTAGTTAGTACCTGGAAGAGATAACCGTGATCTCCTCTGTCCACCATTCTCCAGAGGTGAAGTCTCTGCCCAGGTTTAATTTAAACTCCATTTTCAGTGGAGCTGCTGTGTGGGAGTAGGTCACAAAGGCAGTAATTGAGTCTAGCCAACCACCCAGCACCCCTATGGAACAGAGTTTGTTTTACTTACTGGATATCGTCTATTCAACAATGCTATAGTTTTTCATTTACTGTACAGCCTTCCCAATCACACCATGGTGAAGGTAGAAAGAATTAGGGAAGCCTGTTTCTTCCTTCCTTTGGTATTCAGACAGCTGGTCTTTATACCTCTGATGACACGTCTGTTCAGGTTTGCACAGGAGTGGGGTTTGTGAGTGACGTGACCCAAGGGTGAGGGAAACTTAGTTTGAATTTCAGAAGGAAGAGGCGACAATGGAGGGGTCATTGTGTCTGGGCAAGGTGTTGGACATTTATCTCATCTGATGGACAAAACAGCCTTCATCACCCTTCTTTTATAGAGGAAGGAATGAAGGTTCAGAGGAATCAAGTGATTTCTTCATTTAGCTGGTAGAGAGAAAATCAAAGCTCTGCCTGGTCTGCTGACTCTAAAACTCACATTCTTTCTACACATCCACTGTATATTCTAAATAGGGAACTAAGCTAGAATTGGAAGACTAATAAGATATGTGTTTTTTTAATTGGGAAAAGCACCCTAAAAAAAAGATATATATTATATTGTCTTTAAAATCTGTGTGCCCACTGCTCTCTCAGTCAAATTCTAAATGACAAGCTCAGAAAGAGCAGGGCCAATATATACATAGATGTGTGTGTGCGTGTGGGCACACAAAGACTGTTGTCAACTTCATTCTTGAAATTAATAATAATGACATACTCTTAGAGGCTGACAAAGATTAATATGCTAAGTATTCATTGCAGTGTTCTGAATGGATTAAGAATTGCATAAAACCGTCTAGCTCCTTTGTTCATGCTCTTAGGATGCATCCTAAGATCCCATTGGTTTTCTGTGGTCCTATCTCATGGGTGGCTCTTTCTGAACTTGTTTACAAACAGGTAAAACTCATAAAGTATTTTGTCACTAGTTTAATGTGCTACCACAACTCCAAATCGCTCTTTTTGTGCTTGAGCAACTGGTTATTGGGATCTAAGTAGGCAGGATTATCTGGGCTCCTCCACTAGCTTTCACCTTTTAGACCTGGTCTGTAGATTTGGCCTAAATTCTGTGATGTCCAGTCCTGACATGGGAAGATAATTTCCTTCACAATAGTGGTCATGGCTCCCATGATGGAATTCCCTTATTCAGGTTGTTGAAAGGAGTGCTGAGTGCAGCTTTTTTCAGGTTGGGGTGGGTAGGGGTTGGGATAACCTTGTAATATATATCAAAAAATTTCAAATGTTCATACTCTTGCATTTGCAATTATACTTCTGGGAATCTATTTTAGCAATATAATACTAAATTAGGAGAAGAGTTTTATGCAAGAGACAGTTTTTACTCCATTAATTATTATGCAGAACAGCAGAGTGAAAAACTAGTATCTTATAAAGGGCATAGGTTAGATGAATGTAACAAGAAAAAGTTTTCCTATGAACTAAGAGGATTCCTGAGAACATACTTGCATACCATTTCATTTTTGGAAAAGTATGTCAAAAACTTTCAGCTTCTCTCATGACTCAACCCATTCGATGCTAGTAAATATTATTGCTCATAAGGAAATAATGAAAATAGTTTACAAGCAGGTCATTAAGAATTTGGGACACTTAGTTATTAAAGATACCTGCTTACGTAGTATTAATAGAGGGTTTTCTCAGGTAAATCCCACTTTATAATGAGGCTTTCAGCCTTTGGCCAGCAGACTGTTACCTACAGACCTTAAATTAGAAATCAAATAAAGCAATGACACAATAAATTAGCAATTCCAAATTCTATTGATAAATAGCTGAGTGTCTATTCTGTGGAAGGCAGTTCCAGGTGCTGGAGGCAGATTGAAAACCCCTCCTTGTGAGGCTAATAATTTAGTGGAAGAGGGGGATAACACTCAAATGAACCAACAAAGGAATAGCACGTCAGGGCCAATGAAGGCCATAGGAAAGAGAGTGGAACTGCTGGGTAGGAGCGGGGTGAAGTTTCAAAAGGAGAGGGGGGAGTGGGTACAAGGATAAACAAAATGTGGCCCACACAGACAATGAAATATTATTCATCCTTCAAAAGGGGGATATTTGAATACATGGTGTAACACAGAGGAACTGTGAGGATACCATGATCAAGGGGTCACTGTGGGAAAGGGACATCTGAGCAGAGGCCTGAAGGAAGTGAGCGAATGAGTGGGCTGTTGGCTGGGCCGTGAGCATTCCAAGGAGTCATTCGTTTGCAGCAATAGGTTGCGTGTCGCTTTTGTAGTGTTCCAGCCCTGCATTCTTTGTCACTTTCAATTACCATGAGAAGATGCAGTTAGCTCATCAAAGAGAGAATCTGGTGTCTCTCCCTTCTGGCAGCCAGAGACAGATACTCCAGTCTCCAAAATCTGGTGCTCTGGACCCAGTGCTGGAAACAGAGGGGTCAACACGCCCCACCTCCGCCCCCACCCTTGAATCCCCATCAGGCCCAATGCAGGCATCATTTTCTTTTATTGTGGCAGAATATACACAATGTAAAATCTATTTGTTTAACTGTTATAAGTGTGGCATTCGTGTGTACATTTATATAAGTACATTTTCGTGTGTAGTCATTAAGACTATTGCCAGGCCTTTGCTCTTCATCTCAAACTATGTAGTTGTTTACAATGAATTGTTTCCAAAGAGTAATTTCCTATTTCTTCCTCTCCCACGCCCCCTGATGACCATGCCTTTGACGGCTCTAGGTACCTTCTAGGACTATTTGTCTTTTTTTGACTAATTTATTTCACTTAGCATGATATCCTCATAGTTCATCTGTGTTATACCATGTGTCCAAATATCCCCCTTTTAAAGGGTGAATAATATTCCATTGTCTGTGTGGACCACATTTTGTTTAACCCTGTATCCATGAATAGACTTTGGGGTTGTTTCCACCTTTGAGAATACCGCTATTGAGAATACTGCAGCTGAACATGGGTATAAAATTTCCGTTCAAACATTTGCTTCTGACTCTTATTTTAAAGTAGTAAATTTTGTTGGGATGAAGATTAAGCTCACATTCTTTCCATCTTAGAGATCTTTACTTCTGCTACTGCTCAGGTATCCAGATCTCTCAGCTGCCTAAATCTGATGAATATCTAGACTTCCAGGTAAACTAGCACAATAAGGAGATGCGTCTGAATACTTCATGGGCTGAACGCCTGTGTGAATCTTCCCTTCCCTATAAAGACAACCAATATACTGTGCAAACATAACTGTGTAGAAGCTTGTTTCGGACTACAGCAAAGCAATTTAGTTTTTGCAACCAGATACCTGAGAGAGAAAGCCCAACCTTACTATTTACCAGCCATTTGGAAAAGTTATTTAATCTCTTTAGTTTCAATTTCCCACTTTAATAATTTTCTGTTCCCACAATAGGGATAATAGGTTCTATCGACTTGGTTGTTTTGAGAATTAAACTAAGGCAGAGTATACAAATTAAATTAAGATGAGATAAGCTAAGGTAAGGTAAAGCACTTAGTCTTCTGTCTGGAAGAAGCTAAGGACCTAACCTATATTGGCCATTGTTGGTATTATTATTGAGTGACTTCCTGAGATTCACAACAAGAAGTTCTTGCTTTCTAGGTACATGAGCATGGAAGTAACTGACCCACTAGAAAATAGCCTAAAATTCTAAACAATGGATATATATTTTTTAAATCACAAGATTCAAAATTACAACCTGCCTCAAGGAATTAAAAGATACCTTTGGATGGGGAAGCTATTAGGGGCCAGGGTCTTCCCACAGAGTCCCCTGTGGCCAGTGATGAATATAAGTATTTCTCTTCTGGAGTTTTTTTCTTCTTCTGAGTTTGCAAATGCCAGAAAAAAAATAAAAAGGATTCCAGAACAATGGAAAATTGAAATGAGAAGCGGTTACGGCATATTTGGCCAGGCCTCCTCCTAGGATCTCCCCAATCCTTCTGAGACATGCTGACAACGTGCAAGCCTCTTTCCAAACCTCAGCAAGGGGATGATGTTCCCGCCACTTCCCTTGGAAAAATACTCCACAGTGAAACACGATTCACTGTCAGGGCCCTTGCCTTTGAGATTCCCTTTCTTCTCTTGACCCACTTTTGTCTTGCTGTGCCCTTTACTACAAAATCAAACGAAGCTTCCCCTGGAGGAGGTTGCTCTAGGAGAACTGACATTTAAAGACCATTACCACCTCTTAAACCTGGCCCTGTTCATTTAGCAAAGCAAAGCATGTTTAATTCTTTTAATCTTCCCTCATAAATCAATCTCTTCCTTCCCTTAATAGTCCTTCTCCTGTACTTTGAACTCCCTCCAATCTGGCCATCCTAAGCTCTTGTTCCATGTACACTTGAGAATAGTCAATCACAACATGGCTGCAAGGAAAAACAGGCAGCCCCCAGCACCCTCATCGGGATAGAGGCACCGGAGCCCAGAGGAGAGTGCCATGATTGCTGGACAAAGTGGGCCCGGCCTGGGGTCAGTTCTGAAGCCTTTAAGTTAGACTGAAGTATCTGCGATCTACTCCAGTGTGGGTCTTTCAAAGCTACGTGGCCCGCGCAGCCAGTTCTCACGGGAACTGCACTTGAGACTCCTCAACACTGTGCTTCTCCCTTCACTCAGGTTCCTCTGTGTCCACCTTTTACTTGGTTTTGACCTGCCTTCAGGTTAAGGTAGGGCCACTGGATAAGCCCAGGAGGGGGTCTTACCTGGAAAGTCCCTGCATGGTCTTCTTCCTTATCACCCTCTCTGTTTTCCTTGAGGGCAATTAATGTGAATCCTCGAAAGTAGGAGGGAGTAGCAGCTGAAAGTGTCACTGTGGAGAGAAGAAAATAGATTATATGCATAGGTATCGATTGTCTTCCATCTGTTGTCCAATGGCTGGACATGAGCTCTCTATCCACGTCCCAGACCTATGGGTAGAAGGGGAGGTCGACAGTGGAAAAAGACTTGTCCAGTTGAGTGGTGAAATTTTCACTCACTCTGCCTGGCTCCCTCTACATTTTAGAACCAGCTAAATGTCAGAAATCTTACTTCATTGTTTCTTGAAATAATAAAAGTTGTGATGAACTATCTCCCAGTAGCCACAATTTGGTACAGTCCATGACCAGAACCTCCAACCTTAGTAATTAGCTAATATTATACTGCCATTCGATTAGGCCCAAGAGAAGTCTAATTGCTCACAGTTAAACTCCCACAGGATGCTCTTTGCGGCACAGTCTGTGTTCTCCAAAACACATTTTCATTTTTCTTGTGGATATTCAACTAGATCACATCGCCAGTCTTGCTTGTAGTTAGGTCTGTATGAACTCCAGTTCTGCCAGTAGAAAGGCAGGGCAGATACTCTGCATGACACTTCAAGCCTTTGAGACAGTATCAGCCAAAAAAATCATGATCCCGTAAGGTAAGAGTTGTCCAATGTACTATCTGAACAGGTGGACCAAAGCACGGACTGGTGAGCTCTGTCCCAATATCCTGTGCAAACAATTTGGCCCACCACGCTGGCCATAAGGTGCTTTGCTAGACAAAAGCATTAGATCTTGACTAATGATTATCTCACAATTTCCTGGAAGGAGAAGGCCAAGAGCTCACATGGTAGTTGGAATATAACCCATCTGCTTATGCCCAGACACAGCCCAGCCCAGAAAGCTATGAGTCTGCTCTCTTCCTCCCTGCCTCATGGACCTACTTTTAAATGTCTCCTCCTAACTCCCTCCTTGGAACCAAGCTAAGTTCTCCTTTCTGGCACTGGTCCCATCATGCATGGGCCTCAAATAAAGCCTTATTTGTTTCTTTCCCCAGGGAGGAAAGGACAGTCTCTTGTGTGTTGGGAGCCTGTTACCCTTGGCACATACAAACTTCCCTCATGATCATTCAATCTTCTTCCACCTTTGCCTGCTGAACACAGGAGATGAATCAAGGCTGCTGATGTCTCAAGAGAAAACAGTAGACCTACCTGATGTGTTTCTGAATAACCATCTACCAGAAACATCCATATTGTACTTTGCATAAACTGGAGTAAACTTATTTTGTGGGGGATTGCTTGTGAAAATAGCTGACTTTGGATTCTATGTCCTATTTTTTCTTCCCAAGTCTACCCAGAGAACCATGTTTTCTTCAAAATCAAGCTCAAAGGACTTGTCAACAATTATGTTCACCTCTCCTTTTTATGCCCCAATCTTCTGAGTTGGAAATCCTTCATTATTTATCATGCAAAAAGAAAATGAAGGTTATGTATGATAGAGGGAGAAAAAGATAAGGTCTCTGAGGGACAGCAGAATGCCCCAAAGAAGTTCAAGGCTGTCTAAAGTGGAGAGAAGTGGACTTCAAGGTCATTATATACAATTCTGCAGCAAGGGGAGAGAGAACATAGAAGCTGCCAGGAAAGATGCTCCTCCCAGATCACCTCAAGTTCCTGTCTACTGTTTTAATGTGACGCAGGTGCTGACATGCCTTTGCTTGCAGGGCCAGCACCTTGGATCTTTACTCTGTCTCTGGCATCCATTTGGCCTAATAGGAGCGTCCCCGCTCCCTTTATTGGTATGGGCAAGTCTGAGGGGGAACTTGACACTTTAAAATGGTCCTGCAGGCTCAGACTGAAACTCCCCTCAGGCACCTATCTTAGGAAGGGTTGGGCAGGTCCACTTCTGGGGGACCCAACCTCAGTCGGTCAATCCCTACTACCTAGCCACTGCTGCGAGGAAAAAGCTCAAACATGGACTGAAAAGCCTGTGAACACCCCCCTCTCCAGCAGTACCAGCCATTTGCCCACTTCCTGCCACACTTCATCTCAGTCTTGGGAGTCACCTCCAGGCAGGTTTCTGAAAAGCTACATCCTTTCACAATGTTTTACTTTATTTTTTCCTCCACATGCTACCTATGTGCCTGAAATATTCTATTTCCTCCATTCCTGGCAAACTTCTTCAGAGATCAGCTAATTTTTCACTGTTTTGTGTGATGTTTTCTCTGACTTCCCTACCAAGATCTAGGTGTTCTTTACTTTTGGGCCCTGTGAAGTTTAAACATACCTATAAAATGGGCATAATAGTAGCTCTTAACTCAAAGTATCAGTATGTAGTGTAAATGAATGAATACTTGCAAAGTCCTTAAAATGTTTTCTTTGGGCACATAATATTTTGCATCTAATAGGCTCTTAAATATGAGCTGTTAGTGTTAGTGATGAGATTATCACAGTAATTCTATTTTGTGTATGTGCTTAGCCATCTGTAAATCTTCCAAAAGCAAGAGCCACATTGAACACAGCAGTGTTTAAGCACAGAGAAATTAAATTTACTGAATCATGTTGATAACTGGTAGACTTAGTATTAGAAAGACAGAAAACCTTCTCAAATTGATTTTTAGATTTAGTGCAATCTAAATGAAAGTCCTAGCATGGTTTTTGTGATGTTGACAGCTAATTCAAAACTGTGTATGAAAATGCAAAGGACCAAGTATATACAAAGCAGTCTTCAGAGAAATAAAATACAAGGGTTTTATTATCAGATACCAAGACTTAGGCAAGGAAAATAGGCTACTTAAATATTTTGGGGTTCAGTAAAATTTCCACAAGTATGGAAACTTGATTTATGATAAAGGATGTACCCCGAGCAGTGGGGGGAAAAATATTTTCAATAAATGGTGCTAGAAAAACTAGATAAACATATAGAAGAGGATGAATCTGGGCTCAGTTAGTAATAAACTTTACAGAATGCTACGTTCCTATAGGTTCTAGAAAACTAGGGTTTTACTGATTTTTTTTTTATTGAGTTCAATAGACAAGTTGGAGGCTCTGGATGGTGAACTCAGTGTGGCATTTCAATCTGTAATTATCACTGGGGGTGATGGTTTTAGACAGTATAATTTGAAGAAAGAGAGGAGACACTATCCCTCCAGAGAACCCCATTATATGACTCTCTTCTGAAAGGAGCAAATATACAGCGAGTCCTGAGTCCCAGTAATGGCTAAAGATGACTGCTTGGCAATAAATAATAGAATCTTCTCTCTAATGACTCCTCCCAAGTGCTTCCCAAGAGAGGCCATTAAGAGATCCAAGAAATTCAAGAAAAAAAATGCTTATTAAGGATTTTTAAAAAGGTCCATTCAGAGCCATCTATGAGTACATACTGGGAACTGCTTGAGAGCAGATTTTGTAATCCCGGAATCCCAGAACTACTCTTATTAATCATGTGACCTCTGGCAAGTTACTTAACCTCTCTGTTTTCTTATTTATAAAAAAAAAAAGTGAATAATATTGCTTTTTTGTAGGAATGGGGAGAAGATTAAAACAGGATTCAAGAATTGTAAGGACCTCCGTAGTAGCCTAGGAGTCTCACTATCACATTATCACCACTGTGGCCTGAGATCCATTCCCAGCCAGGGAGCTGACCCACAGGGTGCAGCAGACCTCTCCTGTATTGCCCACTGCTCCTCTTAGCAATGTATTTCAGTAAATCCACTTGTTTTGTTCCTCACTTTTTCTCTGATGAATTCTCTCACCACTTGTATCACTGGCTTATACCCCATTTCTTCTACACAAAAATAAATAATTTTTTTAAAGATTTATTTATTTACTCATACAGAACTGGGACACATGTCAGAGGTGCAGGGACAGTGAAAGGCTTCACCAGTGACAAAGTGGGGAGCAGAACAGGCAGATCAACATTACACTGCTGAGGGAGCAGTGGGCAAGACAAGAAAGATCTGCCGTGCCATGTGGGTCACCTCCCTGGCAGGGGATCAAACTCGTGCTGAAGTAGCTATGACTAGCTTTGCAGTGCTGCACTTTAACCTGTTGCACCACCAGGGGTTAAATACAAATGTAGTATTTTTAAAAGAATTGTAAAAGATGGTGGTGCTGGTACTGGTGATGTTCTGAATGAAGATTATAAGATAAAAGTAATGATGATAGAAGCTTGTGGATGTCTAGGCGGTGGGTGTGATCTTGTACTTAATGATCCTAAGCATGGTGAATCAATGTTGCCTCGATAATTAAAAAATAAAAATAATAATGATAACCATGATAATGACCATGATGTTCAGCAGGCTAACCAAAAGTGAGTTTCAAAAAGCAGGTCCTCAGACACAATGAACTTTTAGTAGATGCCAATGGAGGACCACTAAGATTATGTCAACAGAGATAATTATCTTCAGGGATGAACCTCACAGAGCCACACTGTGGGGAGTTTGGATAAGTCATGCCTTACAATGGCGTGAGTCTTCTTGCAACTCATCACACCCAAGACTGAGCACCATGTCAGACCCTCTCAGTCTCTCTACTCACACATAATATAAACTTTGAACACCTGTATCTTTTTGTCAGGGGCGGGCCTACGGCCGAGGCACCGTCCTCCATTACAAGATGGCGCTGGGACGCCTGCAAGCCCAGAATGCCGCATTATCGCTGGAGAGCTGCCAGGGAGGAAATAAGCACCATTGGACCCCAGTAGGCTGGGGGGTAGGAGGAGGGGCGTTTCTGATTGGTTGCTGGGAATGTAAATAGCACTGAGCAACAGCAATAAAGGGCAGCTGCGTGAGAACAACCAGGGCGTCTTGTCGTTTCTGTGGGTCGGGAACGACACTTTTCCTTGAATATGTTTACCCTGTTTCAAGTAAATATTTATTGTAAGTTGTTTGTAAATGTTGGTCTCCTCTAATAAACTGCAAGATCTATGAAAACAGAGATGTATCTTTAGCATCTATCATATCTCTTAGCACATAGTAAATGCTCAAGTCAAATACTTGTTGACTGAATGAATGACAAAGGGGTCATTTGTTTTAAATGCATAGTTAGTTCACTTCAGCTCTGACCCTTCCTCCAAATTTCCTACTGTTTACTAAGAATAATATGTTAAGTTTCTATCTACCCAAAGACACAAAAACACGGATTCAAAAAGATACCTGCACCCCCATGTTTACTGCTGCTTTATTTACAATTGGAAATACATGGAAACAACCCAAATGCCCAAAAGTGGATGCCAGGATTAAAAAGATGTGGTACATATACACAATGGAATATTACTCAGCAACCAAAAATAAATAAATAAACACATGCTTTTTGCAGCAACATGGATGGAACTGGAGAAGATCATGCTTAGTGAGATAAGCCAGAAAGAAAAGGAAAAATACAGGATGGTTTCACTCACAGCAGGAGTATAACGGACCAAGCGAGAAAATAATAAGAATAATAATGAACAGCTATATATCAGAGACATTTTATGGGAATGCAATGGGGAATGGGATCAAAAACAGTGGTGGGAGGGAAATGCACTGAACTATGGTGATGGCACATGGGTGATCTGGTGATGGGAAACCCAAGGGGATTACAACTGAGATGGAAAAATGCACAAAATGATGTAAAAATAAACTATTGTATTATTTTAAAAATGTTAACCTTCCTCATTTTTTAATTTTTTTAATGAGTAGGTGACAAGGAGGTACTGAGTGGTTTGAATCAAGGAATGTCATAGTCAGATTTATGTTTTAGGAAGATTAGGCTGGAAGTTTGCAATTATGCAGTTACAGCCCTAAGCACCAACTCACTGGCAAAGGCCTCTCACATTTGCCTTGTTTGAATGAGGACTGATAGAACATGGCCCCAAATTTCCACTAAGGGTGGCATTCTCCCTTCTTTATTATAAAAACCCAAGTCCCACCTAGTTCTCAAATAACCTTGAGTCATTTAAATGTTGATGTATCAGCAATCTAGCATAAACCTTGATGAGCAGTTACCTAATTTATCGGCTATGCCTTTTAATCTCATTATATCTTTTTACCCTTCAAATTTTATTAATTTTTCAGTCATTTACAAAACTATAGAACGTTGGGGGCATATTTTCACACCTCCATTTGTATACATGCTTCACTCACCCTCCACCAAAACTCCTATGCAAATGTCCTGCCCTCATCCTTCCCCCTATCTGCTCCTCCCTTCTTCCTGCTCACCTCCCAGCCCCCAGCCCCTCTGACACCCAGTAAATTTTTCACAGAACGAGAATTATTTTTGCTGTTCTTTGCCAGTTTTTCTTTCCTTATTTATAATCCACAAACAAGTGAAACCATCCAGTTTCCATCTTTCACTTTCTGATTTATTCCACTTAGCATAATCACCTCAAGACTTACCATTTTATTCCAAAAAAACATAACTTCATAATTTTTAATAGCTGAGTAGTATTCATTTGAGTATATATTCTGCAGTTTCTTTATTCACTTGTCTGTCATTGGTCATTACAATTGACTCCACAGCTGCTATTGTGAGTGGTGCTGTTATGAACATAGAGTAGCTACATCTTTTTGTATCCAATTTTTCATTTTCTTTGGATAAAAACTTCATTTTTAAAAAAAGATTATTTATTTATTCATACAGAATTGGGGTACAGGCCAGAGATGCGGAGGGTGAGAGGATCACCAGAGACAAAATGGGGAGCAGAACAGACAGATCGACGAAGTACACTGCTGAGGGGAGCAGCGGGCGGGTCAGGAGAGGTCTGCCGCGCCATGTGGTCACCTCCTGGGCAGGCGGGGATCGAACCCATGGAGAAATGACTTAAGCTTCTTAGTGCTGTGCTTTAACCCGCTGCGCCACCAGGGTGGGCCAATCAATACTTCATATTTTTTAATAGCTGAGTATTTTTTCATACTAGAAATGGTTACACTCATTGTATTTTGACCAGTGCCATCACCCTCCTTACTCTGCCTCTGAGACTTAGACACACCCACCCCCCAGTCCAGCCAACCTCAATGAGAAGGTCCTAAATCAGACCCTAGCTCCACTATGTGCCTCCCCCCTCCTTAGCATTCACCTACGGTGTGTTACTGAGATGCCCCAATCTCTGTGCCCCACCTGTCAACCACACCAAATTTGAACTTCCGCCAAACTTGTAATATGGGGTTGGGTATAAGGACTGCGGGAGCATTATTTAAGCCACCATGATCTCCTTCCCACTTTGCACAACGTCCAGAGCTCTGGGGAGCTACAACTCATAGAACTAGCACAACAGACCAGGTGAAGGCAAGAGATATTAGTGTTGGGTTCACAGATAGGAAAGCAGAGTTCAAAGTCCAAGGGTAAGCAGGTATGTAAACCGAGGTTAGATTATGCTATTCCTCCAGGCAATTGTCAGTCAGTGTTCCCAGCATTCTCAGGCAGAGATGAAACATCTCCCATTGAAAATGAAAACCCATGCTCATTTAAAGCTGAATTCATATTCCCTAGGTTTACCTTGCGTAACCTTAGGCAAATTGCTTAAATTCTCATTGTCTTAGTTTCCAATTACCTGTAAAATGGCAGTAACAATACTTGCCTCATATTGTTATTGTGACAACTAATGAATTATTTGTAATAGTAATAATATGCAAATATTTTCTAAATCAATCAAATATGAAAAAAAAAGTAAATCAGTCTCTCCCATAAATTAGGGGTCATCATTATCATCCCATGGATTTATCATCAGGATTAAAGGAGATAAAGCACATTGCAATAGCTAAATAGAAGTTCATTCTTTCCTACATGTGCTTCCTCATTGTGAGGTAGCTGGGAGCCAGAGGAATGGGCTGCAGACTGAGCAAGTGGATAGGAAGAATGGATGGGAAAGATGTGCTTGAGGAACTGGAGATCTGTCAGCACAAAGGGTTATCTGAGAAAATGAGTGAAGGCAGGAAGCTCTCAGCGTGTTTCGCATTCTGTCTCTTCCTCTACTTTGACCATGTGATCTTACAGACTGGGGATAACAGTACCCCTCTTCCTCCTCAAACAAAATGTCACTAAATGTAGTCCATCTCCACATCCCATTTCCCTGGGCATGTGGCCCAAGATGGAAAAATCAAAGTCCTTCCCTCAGATTTTTAGATTGATGTTCAAGGGAAAATGGCATTTCTTTTAATTACAGACTAACCAGGAGACGATTCATTGATGGTTGTTGGCAGCGATCTTCTGTCATTTGGACTAAGTTTATCGGTGGTAAGAAAAATGAGGACAATATACAGAAACACAGCCAACAGATAAAGGGTGGGAGAAGTGAGACAGAAAAAGTGGAAAGGAGAACTAGAAAAGAAAGAAGTAAGATGGAGAGGGGAAGAGAGAGACACACAGTCTACTTCAGTGCCTGGATCCACTTATACCTGAAACCAGATCCAACCCTGGACATTCCAAATACGACATTCAGTAATTCCCACTTTTTGCTTTAATTTGATTTTTCTCCCATCACTTCCATCACTTGCAGTGGAAAGAATCCATACAAATTTTGAAGCAAAGAGAAACTATTTCCACCTAAATGATAAGATTCACTAGCAACTAGAAGCAACAGTGTTCATGACTCAACTAAGGTGTCTGACCAAGAGGGTAGAAGTTGGTATTTATACCACTGAGATGCCTGCAAGTCAATTGACATTGAAATGACTTAACTAGATGTCAGTTTTTGAGAAAAACTCTGAGGAAGGTCAGAGTGCTCTTTTCTGAGCCCTGACCTGCTCAACATTCTTATCATCTTCTTTGAAAAAGATTTATAAAACATGCTTATCAAAATTGTGACTAATTCAAAATTAGATAATGTGGATAATCACCCCATGACAGAATCCAGAGCCCTGAGTGGCTCTCAGACACAAGGATGGAGCCTCACATGCTGGGTTAAATGTAACAGGAAATCGTCAAATCATATCTTCAGGGACCAGTTACACCATGAGGCAGTGAGGAGGTCAGCAGATCTCCCAGAAAATCATGGGAATGATTTGCTAGTTACAAGATCAGTGTGATCCCAGAATACAACATAGTCACCAAAGAGCAAACACAGACCTGGCAAGTTTAATACAAACACAGTGGACACAGTGTCCAGGACAAGAGAGATAATCATTGCACCATGTTCTGTCCTGAGCAGAACACATCTGGACTACAAAGCACGAGGGAGTAAGAAACAGTGTCCTATAAAGAATGGTTGGAGAAATGAGGCATTTGGGTCAAAAGAGAGGCCAGAAAAGCTATTTCTTCACAAACACAACAAGGGCTGACATCGGGACAATGGGAGGCCTTATTTACTTGTCTCTAAAGGACAGAACTTGAAGGGAAGAGTGAAGGCTACTTGCGAGGCAGACTTTGGAAAGAGAGAAGCATATCTAGGTCAGCCCCAGCTCGGACTCCACCAGTGTGCGTGTGTTGTCATCTAAAGCACACGCACAGTTCTCTCCCCACTACGCCTCTGCTAAGACAAAGAAGCACTGCTATCGTGTTGGCTTTGAGGGCCTTCCACTGGCCACTGCCCTGAGTCCCACTGCAGCAGAGGACAGTGAAGTGACCAGGTTTCCTGTAAAGCAGGTTGGGAAGTGGGGGGCTGGTGCGGGGCTAGGAGAGGGGTGATGGGGAAGCCGGCTGGGAGTAAAGCGACTCCTTTGTGACTCACCATGTGCTTTAAAAGAAAAGACGCAGATTCCTGGAATCCAACCCTTTACTGGGGTGGGGCCCAAGGAGGCTTTCTTTCCTTTCAAGCTTTCCAAGTGATTATGATGCATAGTTACATTTGGAAACCACATGAATGACTACACAAAGGGCTGATTCCAGGGAAAGACACTTTAATAATTGGTGTCTAAGTTGGAAGGATCCACATCCCCACATCCCTTCTGTGCTACTTCTCCACATGATCAGACTCAATGTATGAACCTGGCAGTTCCTTTCCTTTGCTCTTTCGTCTCCAATTGTTCTGCTCGCTCTCTCTGAACCACTGACGTTTGAGCTTTCCATCATGCATAGACTGCTGTCTCTTCCCTCCCAACAGTCTTCACTCTGGACCCAGGCCATCTGTCTGCCCTCAACCTCCAGCCAATGCCTCCAGGGCACTGGGCATCCTTTCTCTCTGCTGCCCCCACTGGGAGCGCCTTGCCATCTGTCCCCATCCCTGGGTCTCAATGCTCTCTGGCAGGGAAGGCAACAGTTTCCCTCTCTCCCACCCACCTCTCTCAGAAGATGATGTTATACTTGAGTTCTTGGTGCTTAAATGATACATTAATTTTTTTCAACAAATAATGATTTAGTGCCTGGTAGAGCCACTAGCTGTTCTAGATGGTACAAATAAAATGGCAAAATAAGAACAAAACTCTTGCATTCATCAGCTTATATTTAAGGTGTAGGAGACAAATGATAAATAACATCATTTCATAGAGTGGTTAAAGGCTATGAAAAAAATTAAGTCAGGCAAAATTAACGGGAAGCAGAAATTGGTGGTCACAGAAGCTTCTTTAATGAGCTGACATCTTGAAAGACAAAAAGTGAGCGATACAAGGATGGGTGGTGACTAGCATTCTAGACACAGAGAAGAGCATGTACAAAGTCCTTGGGGCAGGAATGAGCTAGGTGTGTTGGGAAAATTCAAAAGGTGACACCTCTGCTAGCAGGAAAAAGAGAAAGAGAATGAGGAGAAAGAGGAAGAAAATAAGAAGGGAGAAGAGGAGCATCACGAAAACCTCCTCTAACACCCAGAATCGCCCTGTTTATGGCTCACTTCTGAGTCTACCCACCCTCTTAGACTCCAACCCCTACCCAAGTGGCGATTTGCGGCATTCCTCGCCCTTCCCTGCTCTCATGCAGTCTAAGAGATGTGTTTGCAAATACCTGAACCACAACTACAGGTAGGATTCAAGTTTCTCATGGGCCACAAACAAATAGGTATGAGTAGACACCTATTTAACTTCCTCTGTCCTTTTCATGGCAATTTTGAATAATCTGTGACAGTTAGAAACCTTGTCCATGTGGTGCTCACCAAGGACATCTGCTGGTGTGGCCTAACTCTTTATTCCTTCTGTATCAGTCTCAAATCCAGCCTAGCCAAGACATTCTGAAAGTGGGAAACTTTAGGTCAGGAAGAGCTGCCAGCCACAGAGAAAGCTTTTAGGTGACGCAGCAAGCTGTCCACTACATAGGAGTTCCATGAGAGGTTCCAGGATACAACCAAACACCCCTGTGCACTGTGGAGGGAAAAGAGAGAGGTAATAATACTTCAGATAATTTGGGTCACTTGCACTTATGTGCTCAAGTGAACAAAAGAAGAGACTCTCAGCTCCCTCACTCCATCACACAGTGAGCATTTCATACTCGTCAGTGTTTAAGGACAAAGACACCAATTGTTTATTGGTACGCGAGTGAGAAAACATTTGTTTCTTCCAACGGTAGAGGGCGAGGAAAAGAATTGGAAGTACTAAGAACTGCCAGGTTTTTTGTTTTGTTTTGTTTTGTTTTGTTTTCTATTCCCCACTAACAAAACTATCTGGAGGGGAATATTATCAAGGGTAGCTTATATCTAGTATCCATCTTATAGTTTATGCATGATTTTAAAGGGCGCTTAAGGAATAATTTAGGTTTATGTGATTTTCGCTTTTCACAGTGTCACTTGAACATAACCAAGTAAGACCAGCGTGTTGCCACTATACACAAATATTTTTTTTTTGCTTTCATTCTAAATGTGGACTCAAGTGAGTTTTCTTCTTTTTCTTTTAATTTCATTTATTTTCCTTCTCTTTCCCCTTTCCTCTCCTCTCCTTTAATTGTCTTGCTTTATCTATTTTTGCCTTCATTCCTTTTTGTCCTTGTAGTTTCCACCTTTATTGAGGGAGAAGGTGACACAAAACAGACCACCCTGACATATTAGACTCATTTCTTCTCGGTCTGAAATTTACCAGCACACACACACAACATGTCTTCCTCTACTGACTGTTTAGCAGGAACATCATTTTTATGTGCTGCTGAGAAGATCCACTTAGATGATCTAGCACTGAGACAGAAAACATAAAATACTGAGTTCTTAGTGAGCATGCATCATGTATCAAAGCCTGTGTCAAAGACAGCTAACTCCTCCCACTAGTCCCACTCATTCACCTTTTTGAAAAATCCCTTCTCCAAGTTTTAGCTGGACATATACCTGGCCCACTAAATGCTCTATTTCCCAGCCTTCCTTGCCATCAGGTATGGTTACATTTCATCAGTAGAGAATATTTTGAAGTGCTGGGTGCAATTTTTGGGTCCCCTAAATAGAAGAAAGTTGCTCTTCCTCTACTTCTCCCCCTGCATGCTGACCAGAACTCAGCTGTGTTGATAGTGAGCTAGCTATGACCATGGTGACATGAATACTCTAGAATAACACTGTCCAATAGAAATAAGCTTATGTGTCAAAAAATTCACTCTACTTGTTAAAAGTGTCCAATAAAAGTTAAAGTAAAACAAACAAAAAAATTACACACATATATAGTAATTTCCTTAACCTAATATATATAATGATTACTTTATCATGTCATTGATATCAAAAGCCACTAATGAGAAGTGTACTCTTTTTTCATACTAATTGTTCAACAACCATTGTGCAGATACACTAACACTACAAGTCAGACTAACTACATTGCAGGCACTACTGTGACTCATGGCTACCTATGAGACAGAAGAGTGTGAGGTGATGGCAGAGCAACGAGATAGAAGGAACCTGGGCTCGTGGTTGAATTCAGGGAGCAAAATTGTCCATCCTCTTGAACTTTCCATTTTGAAGTGCTGGGTGCAATTTTTGGGTCCCCTAAATAGAAGAAAGTTGCTCTTCCTCTACTTCTCCCCGTGCATGCTGACCAGAACTCAGCTGTGTTGATAGTGAGCTAGCTATGACCATGGTGACATGAATACTCTAGAATAACACTGTCCAATAGAAATAAACACTGTCCAATAGAAATACTGTTTAAAGTACTGTAGTGTGTGTTGTCTCTTCATAGCTTAAGCTTAAATCTTTATCTTGACTAAAATAACACAGTAAGAAGTTCCCCTCCTCCCCCCAGAGAAATTGGCATTGACCAACATACAACATTCAGTATAACAAGCAAATGAAGACTGTAATAGTGAAAAGTTCTTCATCTGTTAGACCTCTTAGACCGAGTTTGTGAACAAATCAGCAATTACTGCCTATTCTGATTAAGTAGATCAGCTATAATGGAACAACAACTATGTGTGGGGAGCACTCAAGTTTCATATCTTGAAAAACTGCAATTTGTGTACTTTCATTTTTTTCATCCTTTGATGTTTTGCATTTTATTAAACTCAAAACAATAATCTCTGTAGGCACTAATCATTTAATATGTATGCACCTCTTGTTTTCTATTATCAATTTGAACTAAATATTTAAGGGAGCAAGGTGTAAAACATAAAGTTAATGAATAAAAAAGAAGAGAATGGTGCAAGAAAAGAGGTGGGAGGGGTGACTTACAATTAATTACATCATCAACAGGACTTAAAGAAAAAAACAGTAGGTCAGAAATAGTTTGTTTAAAAACCCTCATCCAGTTTAAACTTCTCAGATTCTACCTATGGACTTTCAAACATACAACTATAGGCATGGTCATATAACAACCCCTGTAGAAACAAAATATCAGTCAAGTTAGTTTTCATTTCCCTGTCCAGTTTCTTTTGGCTTCCCCACAAACAAAAGGAATTGGCTACAGATTGACAAGATTCTTCATATTTCTAAGTGAATCCTTTGGTTTATGGGGAAATGCAATACTGAAATCCAGAAAAAGAAAAACAAGTAAACAAGAACCTGTCACTTTATACTTTATGTCCTAGGATATATCAGTTATTACTTTGGTTTGTTGATTTTATTTTCCTTTACTGGAAGACTCATTATCGAGAAGGCTGAGGGTAGCTCAGTGAATTCATACTACTCCATTTTATTTTATGGAGTCAGTATGGAAGACAGATTAAAAGCACAGATTTAGAGTTAAACTCTAAACTCCACTAATTATTAGTTATGTGACCATGACAAAGTTACTAAACCTCTCTGAGACTTCCTCTCTGTAAAATGAGAATAGTAAATTGCATCAAAGTAAGGAGTAGGTAGGTGTACTTGACACAATGTCTCATCCAGTGTCTTATTGTTAAGTACTTTACTATTGCCAAAATAATCATCTTATAACATATTTTAATAGCAGCTATTGTATGGCAGTTTCATTTGACACAGATTTTTCCTAATTCACACAAATACTGGGTATGAGGTTGGGAGAAGCACTCTGATTTTACAAATGGAGAATCTATGCCTCAAAAAGATGAAGTGGCGGTAATTGAAAACAACCTAGCCAACATCACAGCCTGTGTCTTTCCTCCAGGCTGAGGTGGGACACATACTCTTGTGGTAGGATATACCCCAGAACAAAGAAAGAGAAGACAAAGCATCTTGAAGCTCTCCAAACCTTGCAGTTTAGAATAAATCCCCCAGTGATGCTTGAAGTTGGACCAGCTTTTGAAATCTCTACTGGACGTTTTTTTTCCCATCAAGTTCCTTGAAATTTCTCTTTAAAGAGCATCTAGGAAAAGCCACTCTCATTAGCCAGGGTTTGGCTTTATTTTCCTACTAAAGAGACCTTTGGTCAAACAAAAGAGCCTCTTTTATTTTCAATCAATTCTTGAACATTTCAGCTGATTTTCTTCTATTTGGCTTGAAACTGTGATCTGGGAATGGCCGGTCCAGTAAATTGTCCTCCTATAAGGGAAGCCCCTTGAGGATCCTCAACTTGTTATTTTTAATCACTGTAATCTCCTTTTCAAAGGAGGCCATGGTCAGAAACAGGGCAGCCTTTCAGAGCTTTCTAAAGCACAATTATTGCAGAAAGAGGGAGATGGGGAGGGGGGTTGGGAGAGCAGAAAGAAATGGTGGGAGAAAGGAGGAAGTCAATATAATACTAACAACTTGGAAAGGGCTGAATAATAATCTCAACTGGATCCTGGCTGTGGAGAAGAAACTCCATGTTTAACCATTTTTTAAAATAGTGACCCTTTTTTCAGCCTAGAATATTTAAAGGCTATACAGGACAAATGGGGTGGGGGTGGGACATGGGCAGAAAACGCTATATGAAGATGAACTGGAATACTGAGGACAAAGATTTGAGGCAGGAAAAAAAAATCTATTGGCTCCAAGGGTCCTAATGGGGGAGAGGGAGGACAAAACAAACAGAACAGCAGGGGATGGTAACTTCCACAGCCTAAAACCAACACACTAGACTGAAGGCATTAGATTTATTTCTAGTACAATTATTCTAAAGTCCAAGCCAACAGAAAAAGTCACAAAGTAGGCCATCATCCTTTTTCTTCCTGAGTGGCAGAATCAGGTTTGCTAATCGCAGAGTATTTACTCAGAGGACCTCAGCATGGTGCCTGTAAGATCTTTTTCTCAAGATCTACAGCCTGAATGGGGGAAGGGGGGGTGCACCGCCCAAAGGCTAAAAATTTAGGCTGGAATAACCTGTAGGGTGGAAGTCTAGTGTGGCACCCATCTCCCCCCCCCCCCACCCCAGCTCTCTCCCTTCCCAGCCAGGGACACAGTAACTTAGTAACTTAAGCTATCTCAGAACCTCACTTGCCTTGTGAATACCAGATGCCCCTTTCTCCTAGTGCTGGGGCTACCACTACCAGGGCTTAGTGAAACAGAGGAATGATTAGTGGGGGAAAGAGATACCCCATAGGGGGTCCAAGCTAGACTAAATCACCCAAAAGAGTGTGGACACAATCCAGGTCGAACCAAGTACATCCGTCCACTATGCCATAAAGTGCCCGCATTTCACGGAAATAAACGTGTTGTCTATGCACGCTTCTCACTGTAAACTCATTTAGTCTCCACAGTCACCCAACGTAATTGGATAAAGTTGTTTTCACAACTGGGGGCACAGATTCAGAGAAGTTAAAGGTCACACAACTACTAAGTCCGTTTGACTCTAGAGTCACCTTTTCCCCTGCCACGTGGAGCTAGGGTGGTTTCTCCAGGGAGAGGACAGTGGGACTCCTCCCGCTTCCCTCTCGTCCACGGAGAGACCTGGCCGCCTCCCCCAACTCCAAGCAGGGACTGAGGCCGCTGGTCTGCACGGTTAGCTCCGAGAACTCGCGGCCGACACGCCCGTCCCCTCGGGGCTGGGCGGGGTGTGCTCAGCCGACCTCCGCGGCGCCGAAGCGGAGCGTCCAGCCGACCCGCGCAGCGGGGTCAGGGCGGCTCCGCCGCCCGCGCCAAGCGCGTCTCTGCGCCGAGGCGCCCCGCGGCCGCCTCTGCTCGTGGTGACAGTCCGGGACCTGAACCCAGGAACACGCGAAAAACGTCCCGCGAAGGGTGGCCTCAGTTCTGGCTGCCGGGGTGGCCGGGCGAAGGCTGACACCCCCCGCCCCAAACTTTCTGCAATGTTGCCCCCACCTCTTCCTCCTGTGGCGTTCTGGGAACCCGGAAGGCAGGGGCGCGAGAGCGGCGAATGGGAACCCTTTTGCCCCACCGGTTGCCCCCCAAACCCGCTCTTCCCGACTTGGCACCACAGCTAGCTTGTGAAGGGGCAGGGGCTGCGGGCACAAGCCGTCACTCCCTGCCCGTGCCACCCCAGGTGAGCCCAGGCGTCCTCCTCTGCCGGTGGCCTGTCTTCCCAACCCGGGAAAAGGGGTTGCTGCGCGTAACAAAGATATCTGGGAGGCCGCTAGGCTGGGCGGGCGGCGGCGGGCCGTGGGGATGGAGTAGGAGTCTGTGGTCGGCCTGCCTGTCCTGCCAGGCGGCGCGCCGCCGCTTGGACAGCCCGCCCTGCGCTCCGGAAAGCGCGCTCTGGGCTGAGGGGCGAGGCGCGCGGAGCCTCCGGGGTTCTGGAGCACAACGTGCCCCCACCTCCAGAGAACAGGCCTTGGGCTTCGGGCTTCCCTCCGGTCTCTACCGCCCTCCTCCAACCCCCGCCCTCCCGGAGCTACCCAAAGCTCTTGGGCTCTTGGAGGCTGTTGCACCCGCACCCTGTCTTAGAAATCCAGGTCTTCTCGCCCAGGACCAGCAGAGAATAGCCTGGAGTTCTTTCCAGAGTCCCTTATATATATAAGCCGCAGGCTCCTCGCCTGCTCTTTGCCCAGCCCGGGATGCATTAAGAGCGAAGCCTTAGTCCCTTCTCCAGGAGGCTGTGCGTGGAAACTGAAGTGACCGTCCCGCCATGGGCCGGTTTGAGAGAAGCTGACACCTCCTCCTTCGGGAACGGGAGCGGGGAAAGCCGGTGTCACGCATTGTCTGCGACCCGGCTGGGAGAGTCAGGCCCCCCGCCAGCCCAGAGACTGATGTGCAGAAAGGCGGGTGTCTACGGCTGTCGTGGAGCGGGTCGGGAGAGAAGCCAGGTTCCCCCGCAGCCAGGCCGGTGCGTAGCGTCTCCCCGCCGCAGCCCACGCCCGGGAACCGCGCGTCGGACGTGGGGGCGCCTCGCTTGGCAGCGGCCGCCACGACAGCCTGGACATTACTAGCTCGTGACCCACCCAGAGCTCGCGGCCAAAAGGGCTGAGGACAGGCGGGGCACAGGGGGCAGTTGCCCGGCTGCGCCAGCGCTGGGCGCCCGGCAACGTGCGCCCTCCTCCGGCCCCGTGCGGTCGGCGCCCGCGGGAGCCGGGTCCTGCGCCCCCAACGCCTCACTAGGGCCACTCACCGCGGTAGCTGGTTCCCGGCTTGTAGAAGTCGGGGTCGCCCTCCACTCGGAGGCTGAACTCTGTGTAGCCCTCGCGCCGCGTGCCCTGGGCGCGCAGTATGCGGCTGCAGTAGCCCTCCGACTTGGGCACTTTGTCCAGGGTCTCGTCGGAGAAGGCCAGCGCCGCGGCCAGGGGCAACGCCAGGGCCAGCAGCGCTGGACCCCGGCTGAGCCTCAGGGGCGCTAAGGACAGCCTCATCCTCGCGGGCCCCCAACTTTGTGCCGCAGCTGCCGGCTCTCACTACTCGACTGCTGCCCGAAGGGGACCCCGCAGAAGCGAGACCTGACGGAGCTCCGGCGGGGAGCGGGAGCTTGGAGCTGATGCTGGCGACGGCGCGAGCGTGCCCGCCTCGGCTAGGCGGCTGCGGAGCTGCGCTGCGCTGAGCAGAGCTGAGCTAGCGGAGCGGCGCGGGGAAGGGAGGGAGGCGGCGAAGGAGGAGGAGGAGGAGGAGGAGGAGGAGGAGGGGGTGGGGGGTAGGGCTGATTTTGCCCAGATCCCCCAGCGCAGCGCTGTTTTGTTTCCGAGTTGGCGATTAGCGGCGCGATGGTGTTTATTTTGCGACTCTGGATTCCCAAAGTCTGGCAAGGAAATCATAAGGTCTATGGGGTCGAGGCGGGATCAGTCCACCACCCAGACCACTACCCCAACTCCTGGCTACACCCTGGACCCTGTGGAGGAGGGTGCTCAAAGGAGGGAACAGACAAAACTAACTTTTGTAACGCACCTGCTGTGAGCTTGCCAACATGCTGGGCAGTTTACTTCCACCACGAGCTCACAATCTCCACTGTCTCTCATCGCATACAACAAACAGCATCACTTTCATTCATGTTACAGATGAGCAAGTGAGGTTTGCAGCCCAAACTGAAGGTGAGTCAGATGCCATGACCAGCTGACTCTGTGTGCTTCCCTGGCCGTGTTGGAACAGGTGAGGCTGGAGGATGGGGGGCGGGGGGCAGCAGCACGACCCCTCCATTGGGCCCAGTACCCCATGTTTAGTGCCTCTGATAATCCTGGACTGCCCTGGATAGGTTGCTTTGAAAACGGAAATAAAAATTATTTAGGTAAAAAAAAATTACTGTATAATATTAACATATTATACTAGTCTACTACATCTACAGAGTAGTAAAATGTAATGTTTACCATTATTTCATGGGGGACCAAGTCCACAAAGATAAAAAGTGCCCACGACAGCCCTCAAGTAAGCCAGGGAAGGAGGTTTGAAAATGTCAATGAAAAACCTTTGACTAGGGGTTGGCTTTTGTTTCTGACTTAAAACACTTTCGTTCAGTTTCTCAGTCCTCAGGGGCAGATAATTTCAGAGGTGCTGAGCCTGTGGGCTCACTGTGCAGAGCCTCAGGCACCAACCCCAAGCCCAGGGGCAAGAATCTCACCCAGTGTTCCTCCGGGAAAGACCCAAATCAAATCTTAGTCTTGTGGCTCTTGGGCTGTAGACACGGCACGTTATTTAACCTCTCCAGATGCCACTTTCTTGCTCTGGAGAAGAGGTGTTAGAGTTATATGAAACTACCCACATAAAACACCCTGGCCTGGTCTCCAGTATCACCCTCACTCCACTGCTCCAACTAATGAAGACCATGCCCACCTTGAGGCCCTGTCCCTCTCTCCCCTCCTCCAGGGGCGTAAGCACCCTCCCCAGGTGCTCTCAGAATCTGTTTACCTCCCTTCCTCTTTACCCTGGGCTGTCAAGAGCCTATATTTTAAAAGCCGTCTCCTTTCCTTTCTGGATCAAGTTTTTCTCTTTGACATAACTAACAAAGATCCCAGAAGATTCACCTTCATTTGTAGGGCTCTATCCTGCTCACTGGCCCACGCTTTGGTCTGTGCTAGTACTCCCACTGCCACTATTACCTGGGTGCCTTCCCGCAGAGGTTACTGAGAATGTCTTTACTCAGCCTTGACCCTTTTTGACCCTCTGGCAGCACCTGACTAGCTGATGGGCCCTCCTTTGTCAATGTGACAGTCAGATTCACGTCTGCATCCTGAGAATTATCTTCAGGGTTGCTGGGCTGGCTCAGAGCTCATGCTAGTCACTATGGTGCACAGCCCCACTAACCCAGCAAGCTTTCCTTGAGTGTAGTTTGGGGCCAGGTCTGTGCTGAGCAGTGGGTGCCAGTGGGAACAAAAATCCATCCATTCCTTCATATCAAGGTTCTCTACAGGCTCAGGTCTGGAATACAAGTCAGATGTATTACTTGCCTTTGTGAATCTTACAATCCCATGGGAAAGACAAATATTAAATACATAGTTAAAAATCACTCAATGTTAGGCTTAAGTAAATTTTGATAGCAACAGAAAAAATACATGAATCTTTTCAAATTATAAATGTAATATGTGCTACAAACTAAAATAAGTGGTTCATCAGAGTATACCTGATTTTATTGGAGGACAGATATGAATAAAATGTAGTTTTTGTCTTCACAGAGCTTATATTAGTTCAAAAAATGCTCCTGAATGTCCTTTCATTTAAGTCAGCATACTCTAACCTAATGTGGAGGTGGATGGATAAAGACTAGGCAGGAAGGTAATAGGAAAATAGTTAATTTTTGTTTAGGGAAATAGTTAATTTTTGTTTAACATTGGCAGGAAAACCATATAAACTAAGAGGCTCCATTTCCCCTCCTCTGCTAGTTCCAGGTTAGGGACCTATAAAATTACCTGTCAAGGTGGGGAAAAGAACCTGGATTCAAAACAGATGTCACCAAGAACACCAAAACGGGGTTCTTCCCACTATCAGTGTGGACCTCACCCCCTGAGTTATGGCAGCCGGCTGTAGGCAGCACATCAAGCACCCATCCCACTGCCTGAGCTAGATTCCCTAACCTGGATCTGCTATCACTTGAGACCGCTCCTCTCTCTCCACACATCGTTAAAGTCCCAGGTCTCCTCTGCCACCACACCAGTCTGTTAGTCATCACAGTTCAGCTTCCTTGTTAGACTGTCCTCCAGTCTGTCTATTTCCCCAAAGCCTGAGTGTTCCTTTTATAAATGCAGATTTAATGTCAATCCAGAGGTTAAAATCCTTTTTCTGTGGTTTGTCAAGACTCTCAGAACAAAGGGAAAATCTTTCACGTGGTCTCCTGTATCGGTCTCTCTGCCTGGAATCCAGAGCACTTTACTTTCCAACCATCCTCTCTCAGACAATGCCTAAGCATGCTTCAGCTCTCAGTGCAAAATTGCTTCCTCGGAGAAGTCCTTCTTGATTTCCTGGATTAGATCCTATTCATCCTTATATACTCTCTTGGAATCTTGTACCTTTTCTCTTTTAATATTCTCAAGGTTTATAGTTATATTTGACTTTTAAATTTGTATTTGGTCAGTATCTATCCCGGCTGCTAAGCTTTAAACTCTGGAGGCAGGGACTGTCTCTGGGACGACCCCCAAATCATAAGGCCAGGTTCATAGTAGGGTTCGGTAAGTATTTCATGGCCTCCCAGTGCTCTCTGACTCATTCCAAGATCTTCAAATGACTTGCAGGTCTGAGCACCCTGCACTGTCCAGCTGGCTTTATGGTGCCCCCACTTTCATTATTGATTTGGCACCTAGAATGCTTTCGTTCCTCTGCCCATTTGAATTCTCTCCTTTCCTTCCTGAAGTGAGATTCTATAGTCTCCTATGGGCTTCGGTAGAAGTTAAAGGAAAAAAGTTTCTTATTTTGACTACTGTGTTCTGGTGGGTTGTCATGAACAGTTTCTTGTGTCTGTGTCTCATCTCCTAGCAATAATCCAGTTTACTTTCCGTTTAATTTCCTGTTCAGCTGTTTTGTTCTGTTGTAAAATACACTGGACTTCAAGAAATCTCTCTCCAGGTTTGTAGCCTACGACAGAGCTGATGTTAGTTGCTAGGGTGTTGCTAGGGAAAGTCATTTAGCCTGGGCAGATAATTAACTTTATCAGTGTGTGGGTAGGTCACAGAAGAGAAGAGCTGGGGGCTCCACTTCTCCAAGAAAAAAAAAATTCTTTGATTGGTAAGAGGTGAGAACAGCTCTTTTCTCCCTTTGAGAAGGGAAAGGGAGTTTTTAGATTAGTGTTTTTCTGAATATGGCCGTTGAAACACAAGCCATTGTTTGGCTCAGATGCAGATTCCAGAATCCCATTCCAGACCTATTGAATCTGTACTTCGAAAAAGTCCCAAGTAAAATTCAAGGACTCCCTATTCCAGGTCATGTCATTCAGACTTGGGATGCAAACGGTCCATGTTGGTGTACAAGGAGTCTAATTTTCCCATATTTAGACTGTGGAAGCTGGACTGGGAAGTCACAGGACCTGTTTAAGCTGCCTATATACAAAATTGGGAAGAGTAATTCCATCTTGACCAGCTCCTAGGTTATCCTAACCTAGGTAATAATTTGTAAACTTCAAAGTGATTTATCACAAAAAAAAAAGTATCACCACTTATTAATTTAGAGCAAGAAGTTAGAAATATTATGTCTTTGTTTTTCTAACTCATAGAATTGCACTCAGAAATATTATGGGAAAGGGTTCCTAGACAAAAGAAGAAGGCAATAAAGGAAACGGAATTGCACTGAGTCATCTAGTTGTAATCTATCATGAGAAAAAGCCTGGAAACTGTCTACCAGTAAACCAGAAGGCTTTAAGATTAAGTTATGGAAATCAAGTAGGAAGAGTAAAAAAAAATATATTTTAATTCTAGAAGCAAAGGCATTAGCTGAAGAACTATTTATTCAGCACCTGCTGTGTTCCAGGCATTGACCAAATCATGTATAATTACACTGCTTTGCAGTTCTGAAGCTGATTGAGTCCATGCCACTCAAGGTTTGTGCTTCTCCATTTCCCTGATTTTTCCAGTCTTTTATTCTTCATTCAGCTCTCCCTTCAGCTCTCAGGAGCATTTCTCCACCTATTTCCCACTCCCACATCCAGATAAGCATTTCAGAATATTCTTCAAAAGCCCCTTTGACTTTAAAACTCACAGCATCCAATATGTACGCCTCCTTCCTTTGTCCATCACCTCTATCTCCCTGGTCACTCCCCTACAGCCACAGAGGACTTTGCATGTGGTACACATGCCTCCTGCCCACCCTAAGTGATGCTGTAGTCCTGGCAGAATAGACAGTCTCAGTGTATAGTTAGCCTTCACTGTAAGGTCCTCAGCTCTAAGCTCGACTCCATTAATTTCAATAGTGTTCCCCAACAGGAACATGTGTTGACAACTTTGAGAATCTCCACTCTTATTCCACTTTCAGTTTTCCCATTTCCTCATCCCTTTCCATTGACCTCTGTGTCTCTGAGACCCACAATTGCCTAATAACTTCTGATTTTCCGGGTCTAGCTTGCCATTCCCTTCCCCCATTCAATCTGGATACCATCACTGACCATTTAAACCACACTCTCACCAATACTCTTCATTCGGTCACCTACTTTATTTCTGTACCTCCTCTCTAACTAACCCCCAGCCCTAGGTCAAAACAAAACAATGGGTCTATATGTGACTTCTGCATTCTGCTGCATAATACCTGATAAAGCCGGTGATTGTCTTATTATAAACTCAGGAATTCTGCTCTTACTTATTGTTCTTCATTTTATTCCTAATAGTTTCCTTTCCCATTCATCTTAGTGTCTGCTTTCTTCTAGTCCTCGCTATCTTTTCTTTCTTTAAGATTTATTTATTTGTGCATGCAGAACTGTGGTACAGGCCAGAGGTGCAGGGACAGTGAGAGGATTCACCAGAGACACTTAGGAGCAGAATGGGCAGATAGTCAAGTACACTGCTGAGGGGAGCAGCAGGCAGGTCAGGAGAGGTCTGCTGCCTTATGGATCACCTCCGGGGCAGGTGGGGGTGGAACTCATGCAGAAGTGGCTTTAGCTTCTTAGTGCTGTGCTTTCACCTGCTGTGCCACCAGGGAGGGCTCTCACTATCTTTTCAAGTCTGCTGTATTAACCTTACCACTCTTACTCTGAGAAATAACCTAGTCCCTTCCAAATAAAGGACATTCAGCATGAACTTCCTCAAGTCAGTGACTCCTCTATCACCAAATCAGGCACTGGCAAAACCCAAGTTCGCTTCTTGCCTCAAAGGGAAAAAGAGTTTGATACCTCAAAGGAAGAAGGTTTAGATTCCTGAGTTTTTTTAATCTCCTACTTATGTTCTTGTCCTCATTTCCTCCTTCCTTCTGTTGAACACTGTGTTAGCTTTTATCCTCTCTCTTGTAATTCTGTTCCCCCTTCCTGTCTGTGTCCTAGTCCTACAGATTCAGGTTAAATGTTTTCCCTCCTGGAAGAGGATGAGGACTGGGAAAGAAAGCACGAGGCACCCCATGGACCTTTCTCCTCTTCCTCTCCAGCTGTTCTCTTACTATGTTTTAGGGTCAAACTTGATGAAAGAGTTGTTCCCCCTTGCTATCTCTTTTCCCTCATTTTCCATTCATTTTCCTCTGCAGTACAGTTTGGAATCAGCTCATAGCTCTTTATTGAAATTGCTCCAACAAAGGTGACCTAAAGCCTCCTAGTCACAGTCATTATCTGAACTGAAATAGGAAAACAGCCCCACTAAGGGCCCTGCCATTGTACGATCAAATGGAAACTCATCCCTTAAAGAAATTAAATGGACTTCTGCAGCTGGGGGTCTTCTAAAGGGAAGACCTGGCCCCAAACTGGAGCCCCCTCAGTCTTTCTGTTTGGGTTTATGAAATCGAAGGAACACCATATCTGAATGCAAAGCAGCAAGACATGCAGCTTCCAAGCAAGCCCTTGCAATTCTGGCCTTGCACAGAATTCAGATGTAGTAAACACCCCATCCACCCTGTGGCCCTCTTGTCATTCATCCAGCAACCTGACCAAGAAGTCGCTTTTTAAAAGTTCTTGAACTTCGGCCCCCCCTGGTGGCGCAGTGGGTTAAAGCACAGCACTGAGAATCTAAAGCCGCTGCCGCATGAGTTCGATTCCCGCCTGCCCCGGAGGTGACCACATGGCACAGCAGACCTCCTCAGCAGTGTACCTCGTCGATCTGCCTTTTCTGCTCCCCACTCTGCCTCTGGTGAAGCCTCTCGCCGCCCCTGAGCCTCTGGCCTGTACCCCAGTTCTGTATGCACAAATAAATAAATCTTTAAAAAAAAGAAAAAAGTTCTTGAACTTCTTTGCTTGGACCACATGACCATGGCACACTACTGCCATCTGGTGACAACAAGCTGAATACGCAGCAGTGTGAGGTACTGCACCCTTCAAGGTACTCATGATGTGGTGACCTCTTTGGGCCTGTTTCAAACTAAATTGTTTGCTCTCTGAGAATATACTTATAGAGTTTTCTACTATGTTTAGAATAATGTGTCTACATGAACTAGGTATTTAATGATTTTTTGTGAATTTTAAGTCTTTTGCTCAACAGACATTGATTAACTAGAAGGGTAATACAATAGCATGATATAATTCTTGACTTCAAGAAGCTGTGAAGACAGACAAGGCAGCTATTTGCAAAATGAATAATATTAGTATTAGATTAAGTATTAATGAGAGCACAGAGAAAGGAGTGATTCCATTCTAATTCCATTTGAATTAAGGGCCCAGGAAAAAACATTTGAAAAGGCATCTATACCTTCTTGAAAGACAGGTGACTTGCCGATCAGACAGGGGAACAGGTATTCCAGGCAGAGGCAACAGATGGTAGGAAAGCAGAGAGATGTTAAGAGGCAGGATGTGTCCTTGGGATGATGCCCCTACCTGGAGATGGATTGTCAGAGTCTGGGAAAGGGATGTAAGCTAAGAGGCTTTAACAACCATTCAGAGGAGAACCATAGGTTAAGACTAGAAGGAAAGGATAAAATGGAAGATATTTATACAAGGTGGATGAAAAGGTCATAGTGTATAGTATTTGGAAGAGGGTGGAAGAGAGTCAGGATGAATCTGAGGTTCTCTGTTGAACTGCGTTGGGAAGGATGTCAATAGTCATATAATTACCTGAGCTGATGAATTCAAGAACAGAAGCCATGGGTATGTGGGGAAGGGGGAATGGTGTGAGAGGACATATATATAGTTTTGCTATGGGTCTTTCAAAGGGAGATGTGTAGTGAACTGCCAAAGACTATCGACCTTCATCCCCCAAAATAGGTGGGCCCTAGAGACCAGGGACTGGGAGTCAGTAAGGCTTATACCCCACATCTCCTTTAAGACACCCTCAAAATCCTGTGTTGCTTCCCCAAAGTTTTGTGCTCTGACTTCCAAACCACAGACCAACTTGATAAATGTGCTTTTGCTAGCCTGCTAATGTCTCGCCAGGTGACATATGTGGCTCTTCACAAGGGTGTTCTCAAATGCGCCAAAGAGAATGGATGCAAGAGTCTGTAACCTAGCAGCTACCTGTGGTCTTGGGGGAACTTCCAGGCTTGGTGACTGATCAGTCCTCTGCTGGTACATAAGACAAAAATTGGAGGCAGGCACTGAGAGAGAAAATAGAGGAGAAGATGGAGCACATCCTTTCAGCCTGATTCCATGAGGAAATGACAGAGAGGAAAGGAGGTGCAGTGAAAGGAACTGGAGGTGAGAAGACAGAGGGTATGTAGGTCAAGGGAGTGGCAAAGGGCAGAGGACAAGATGCTCCTCCCCCGCACGATAATGAAGTGTCCATGTGCTCCAATAAAAAGCTGTCTTTGCTTTCCAGTTATCTGTGGTCCAACTTTTGCACCTCTCACAATCTGGAAAACATAATTGCTGAAGTGTCAGGTTTACGGATTGGATTGTGGCTTTAAATAAGCTGATTCCAACTGTTACTTCAAATACACAGCCCAAAGAACTAGGGCCTGAAAAAAAGTTCCCAGAACATAAATCAGCCCCAAACTCATTTCTCTTAGAAA
Organism: Condylura cristata; assembly: GCF_000260355.1. Taxonomy (NCBI): domain Eukaryota; kingdom Metazoa; phylum Chordata; class Mammalia; order Eulipotyphla; family Talpidae; genus Condylura; species Condylura cristata. Next base: position 29,930,896 of record NW_004567116.1, read on the forward strand.
ATTGGAACCAAGTCTGTTGGTCAGTGTTCAGAGGAAGTAAGAATAAAATGAATTTTATTCATCTATCGGATAGCGGTGACATGACGAGGCTGAACCCTTTACTGAGTCCCTGAAGGACAAGATGGCATCCTTCCTGACCACACAGGGCAGCCTGCAGTCACCGCCGACAGGCACATTATGCCTTCCACAAGCCAGGCAGTGCTGGTCTCCGAGTTCCACAGATACAGCAGTTTGGGTACTTGAATTTCCCCCATTTTTCAGATGAGCAAACTGGAGCATTAAGAGGTTGGGTGACTTGTTTGTTCAAGGTCACAATCTACTTGAGAGGCCCTGCAGATGAATAAGAGACATTTCACTGCCAATTAAAGATAAAGACAAATGGCTTCCTGGCTCCTTGGAGAACCCCCAAAGGGAGAAAGTCCTCCAGGCTGGGGAGCAAGGGAAAAGCAGCAGAATTTGATGCAAGGAGTGTCGCACCGGCTTGGGCATGGACTGTGAAAAAGTGGGTCCGGAGCTGAAGGTTTGTGGCAGGGGATCATGAAGACAGCTGTTGTGACACGCAGAGTTGTGATGAGCTTGTGGAAGTGGAGTTTCTCTTGAGAAGTTTTCGGTGTGAGATGAGCATTAATTTTCAGCCCAGTGCATTTTAATGCAGTGGCACAGGAGCCAGAATTCAGAGTGCATTCATTCATCAGGCTCCATTAACTCATTAAACTTACATTTCACTTTTGTCTCTGTTCTTTCCTGTTCCTTAACAAGTCCTGACATCTGGGATGCTGACCTTTAGAAAGATTCTTATGCAGATTGTCAGTCCCCTTTCTTACCCTTGGAAACAAAACTCAAATGGCACTTCTGTGAGGCCTTCACTGACACAACAGGAAGAGCTGGCATTTCTGTGTATCCCTGGGTCCCTCACACATCACCCCTACAGCATTTATCAAATGGAATATTCATCTGTGTGCATATCTTGTTATCTTTTACAAGATCCCAGGGTTCTGAAGAGTTGGAACCCTTTATTCTGTATCCCTACTGCCTTTGCACATAGTAGATGCTCAGTAAGTGCTGAATGAATGCAGGAACGAATGGAGGGAGGGATGGATGACCGATCATCATTATAATGAGAAGGAATCTAAAGGACTATCTGATTCAAATGCATATGAACTGTCTCTATAGAACCAAAAACTATCCCTGAGCTCTTAGCTACTATTACAGTGCCTGTTATATATTGACTTCACAGCACTCATCACAGCCTGCAATTATTTGATTTGCTTTACTCTCTTAGGACAGTGTTACTTCATGAGTGCAGACACCATGTCTTTCATACTCAAGATTGCATATGTAGCTTCTTGCTCAGTACATAGTATGTAGTAAACACTCTACAGATATTGTTGAATTAAAGCATGACTGTCACGTCTCCAACTAACTAGCCACATTCTTGTGGGATCTCTCAGGCAAAAGGAAATTCTTCAGTACTCCTTCAAATGGTAGAGCTTATTCCCATCACAATCAGTGTGGACTGGACATAATGTCTAGCTTCTAATGACTAGAATAATACAAAAACTTTGGTGTATATTCAGAAATGAAAATACAGAACATGTAGAAATGAAAATAGAAGTGAAGGTATGGCTGTGTTGTCCAAAGGGAGAGGATTTTCTCCATTTCATTAGGAAAAATTTCAAACATAGAGAAGAGTTGTTAAGTTGTAAGTTGAATTTTGCAATGAACACTTTTATGCTTCCACTCCCTACGTCACACAGTGAACATTTTACTATGCTTGCTTTATCACTTTATCTATCTCTTTACCCATCCTCCATCATTTCATCAGTTCTTTTTTGTTAGATGCATTTCAAAGTTGAGATATTCACATTGAGCTTTCAGCCTTTCATGTGGTATTGTGCAAGCAACTTACCTCTTGGAAGCTTTGTTAATTCATCTACAAAGCGAGGATGATAAGAAGTTCTATAATGCACGGTTTGCTACACGTGTGATTATATACAGAAAGCATTTAGCAGAGTATCTGAAGTGTAGTAGATGCCTAGTAAATGATAACTAATTTTTTTAAAGATTTATTTATTTGTGCATACAGAACTGGGGTACAGGCCAGAGGTGCAGGGGCGGTGAGAGGATTCACCAGAGACAGAGTGGGGAGCAGAGCAGGCAGATCAATGAAGTACACTGCTGAGGGGAGCAGTGGGCAGTCAGGAGAGGTCTGCTGCACCAGATGGGTCTCCTCCGGGACAGGCAGGGGTTGAACTCATGCAGAAGTGGCTTTAACATCTTAGTGCTGTGCTTTACCCCGCTGCGCCATCAGGTAAGGCCCAAGTGATAAATAATTTATTTAGACCACCATTCCTACCCATCTAGATAATTTGGGGTGTCATTCTCAATTTACATCACCTTTCAGTCTATTAAGTCGGCTACAGCCTCATCCCAGAAAATGATGTGAAGCATGACTGAGACAAAGACTGAATTTCTGCCAGTTATTAATACTTTTATTGTTCATTCCTGATACTAGCTAAAATGTAGCTATGTGGCAGTTATAGCTATTGCTTATAAAGCTGACGTTAATGATTATCAGCAGCCTTTTGAGTCTTTTAACTAGTTATAACTCTACCTCACACTACTCTCACTGTGTCCATATTTCTCTACTTATCTATAAGGACTCCATTTTATCTAGCAAGAGCCTTTGTGTAAAGCCTTGCTGATGGTAAATGCATTTACTACATGTCCTATATTTCTAACTTCTACCAGCATAGAAACATTTTAATTAAAGAAAAGTAGGTTAATCTTCTTGGCAGTTTCTTTGCAAATGTATGGCAATTCCTAGTGATCTCTTTTTAGAAAAATTTAGCATGCTTCTACCTATTTCTTAGAAAATCTGTTGTTGGAAAGCCTATTGGTTGTATGACGAGGATTCTTTCTGCCCTCCTTTACTAACAAATCTCTTTACTAACAAATGTGCACAGCTAAAAAGCTATATTCCCCACTGTTTCAGGTCTGGTGGGCCATCTGACATGTCCTGAACAGTGAGATATGGATGGCAGTTGATCGATGGAGCTTTGGAAAAAGCTCCCCAAAGGGAGGGGTGGATAGGCAGAGGTAGAGGTACTGGTATCTGCCTTGCTCTTGCTCTTGCGCTTTTCCTTCTCTGCCTGCCACACAGACACGTCGGTTGGTGATGGAGCAGCCAACCTGGGCCCACATGGTGACAATGAGGGAAAGGCCAGAGGACCTCACAGAACTCAGTTCTGACACCTTAACCTGCTAAACCAGTGTCTACCCTGGGACAGGTCATATCATGAAAAACATGTCTCAGGTTGGTTAAGCTGCTCTCCTGGGGTTTCAGTCACGAATAGAAAAGCTCAATTCCTAAGTGATACACTGTCCTAGAATTTTGACTAGGACAGACACCACTATTTCCTAGTTTGAAGGCTCCCTCTTTTCCCGTGACATAGAATCAAGATGCTATTTGACTTCTATCTGATCTCCAGCCCCAATGATTTCTCATTCTGCCTATAGACTGAGATCTTATGGCAAATTAACATCATGCATAGAAGTCTTGGTCTTGCTTAGTTTTCCAGTAACCTTTCTTGAACTTCAGTTTCCTCTTGACATATAGTTTTCACCCTCTCTAGCCCAGTGAACATTCTCACTGACAAAGATGAAAGCCTAGTAGAAAAACAGGTCTGTGTTCTGTCACTCACTACCCTCAGTCCTTTCTCCAGACACCAATGCTGGGTCCTGCACTTATTATCCCCCCAGATAGAAGAAAAACATCTATTTTGCTTGATCTTGCCATTTCATTCACGTGTCTGCTCAGTTTTGTCTCCTGCCTTCTTTACACAATTCCCAATATATGTTTGCAGATTGAGTGAATATATCTAAGATATGAATAAACTAATGAATTCAATCAACCATGGAAATACAACAGGGAATGTTCAGTCGCTCAAGGAATGCAGGCATGGCTTGGTGTTTTGTTTCTGCTACATGTACAGCGTGGGCTGACTGCCTTCCTTGACTATATTTGTGTAGCAACTTTCCTGTTCAAAAACACTGGGGAGTCTTAGCAGAACATACTTGGAAAACAACTGACAAAAGAACTGTCTGAATCTATTAGCTCTTGGGCTAGTCGTCTCTCTTCCAGGTTAAAACCAAGTTCCTGCTCTGCCTTTGCTTTCTAACTATTTTTCTAGGAGGAGAAGGTGATTCTATCAAAGCTAATGGAAGTACACTAAATGAGCAATAGGCATTCTTTGTTTTAAAAGCCCTTATGATTTTTTTTAAAGATTATTTATTCATACGGAAGTGGGGTTCAAGCCATTGATGGGGTGGTGAGAAGCTTCACCAGAGACAGAGTGGGGAGCAGAACAGGCAGATCCATGAAGTACACTGCTGAGGGGAGCAGCAGGCAGGTCAGGAGAGGTCTGCTGCGCCATGTGGATCACCTCCGGGGCGGGGGATTGAACTTACACTGAAACGGTGGCCAGCCTGCAATGCTGCGTCCTAACTCATTGTACCACCAGGGAGGGCCGCCCTTATGATTTTTAATTTCATAAAGCTCTCATACAAGGTAGGATTCTTCTGTTGTTCTCTGTTGAAATAGGGCAGGGATTGTAAAACCTTTCCAAGAATAAATGTTTTAGACTTTGCAGGTCATAAGGTCTCTATAGCAACCATTCAACACTGCCATTGTAGCATGAAAGCAGCCATAAAATAGTAGATAAGCCGATGGCTATGGATGCCAAGAAAGGGTTGTTTTGATGGACACTGAAATTTAAATTTTGTGTATTTTTTGTGGTTCATGAGATATTCTTTCTTTTTCAATCATTTAGAGATAGCAACCATTCTTAGATTCTGACACAGAAAGTTGGAATTTGACCTGTAGGTCATTGTTTGCTAATACCTGAATCAGAGATACCCTGGATACTATTAATCTTTCTGTAATGCTGGAGCAAGAACTTACAGGAATTGGAAAAGAAAAGCAGAAAGCTTTTAGGACCTCCATGTTTGCTATGCCTTCTTCTTTTCTGGCATCACTCGGCACTTTAAATCCTTCTCCAGGCCCTAGATACATCTCTGCATTCAGAATCTCCACAGATAAAATAATAGGTCAATATGGTGGGACAAGGCATATGGGTGAGTCACGAGTGCAAGAGCAAGGACCAAACTGAAGAAAGGAGCGGGAGGTCAAAAATTTAAGGAAAATGCAGAAGATTTGGAGCAGTCTGTATGGAGAATGAAATAAAAATGAGAAGAAACAAAGAAATCTGAGTAGTAATGAAGACCCGCATGGTGTGGAGACTTTTAGCCCTGGTAGGAGCAATAGTTTGGTTGCCTTTGCGACAAAAAGTAGGAAATTTTCTCAAAGTGGTTTAAGCACTAAGTTCCCCAGAATGTCCTAAGTGCAGGGGATCTGTCCATCTGTTCACCAACCCAGCCCCCATCTCTAGGTGCACCAATCCAGTACATATGTGCTGAAATGAACAATTAGTGATCTCACATAGCAGTAAGTGGAGTCCAGATATGGTTAACTCAGTTATGAGTTGGAATCATCAGTAAGTCAGGTTCAGTTCATCTTTTCATGAATGGACTTGGTCCTCAAGCTCGTTTTCCATGCTTATAGGATGGTTAGTATAGTTCTCATTGTTATAATCAGATCCAATAATGTTCAGTCTACTCCTTAAATCTCCTTTAAGAGTGGGGAAACCTTTTTCAGAAGTCTCAGGAAAATTCCCCTCAGTTTTATCCATCATATTCCAATGCCTAAATTAATCACTGGTGGGAGGAATAAGACCACCATGATGAGGTTATATAGGAGGTTCTCTACTGGGAGGTAATTTTGTCTCTTCCATCATTGGCAATTTCTTGACACATATTTGATTGTCTTGATTGGGGAGGGGAGTGATAATGGCATCTAGAAGGTAGAAACCGGAAATGCAGTTGACCCATCCTACCATGCTTAAGACAGCCTGTACCACCAGAAAGAAGTATGTGACTCAAAGTATCAATAGGGCTGAGGTAGAGAAACTCATGCTTAGACCAGCCATTTTCTCCCCCCTGGAACTGCAGTGGAGCCCAATTTCCTGGGTGCACATGAGAGACAGGAGCATGATATCTGTAGGAAGTCAGGGTTCGATTAAGGTAGTGGAAAATCAAAAGGCAGTAGAGGAGAGGAGAAATGAAGGTAATCAAACTGACTCCACTCCAGAGGGATTGATTGGATTTCCCAATTTAGCAGAGGACTCAAGAAGGCTTTGGAAAGATATTTTTTTTTCTGTTTCTTAAAAAAACAGAACAAAGAGTTCCTGCCTTCTATAAACAAAACTGAGAGTTCCTATCTTTTTGGACAAAATGAAAATTATAAACTGCTGGCCATTTATCACTCCAATAAATACACATGGTACTGATGCTCACTGACCACTGACTTTGTGAGTGCTGGGAGCACCTGAGTTGTACACCACACACCCTCTGTCATCCTCATAGCTACATGCTAAGCCTGTGCTATGACCTGTGCTTTACAGATGAAGAGACTCAGGCCCAAGGGCTCTCCCTGTGAATCAGTCAGCTAGGATGTCCCGCCACACTCTTCATATGAAACTCTTTCTCCACATTTAGAACAGGGAAAGGGTTCAGTATTCCTAGGAGTGTGGCTAGAGGGAACACTGCTGCTACCTATGGTCTCGGGACATCGTAGATGCTCTCGCAACTTCCAAGGGCAAGCAGCCTGTGTCCCAACCAATGCGGAGAAAGGACCTCTTGACAGAGATCTATCCATTTTATGACATGCAAGGGCCAAGGAAATTCCCCAATTGAAAACTCTGGAAATTAAATTATTTTGTTAAAGACTTTTCTTTCTCCGCCCCCCCCAGCTCATACTCATCTTTTATAACACCCTGCTTTCTCAATCTGATGGGAAAGTCAAGGATGATAGAAAATAGAGCCAAAATTTTTCTGAAGTATTCCTGGAAGATAATATTGGGTCATTGAAGGGTGTTCACCTACTTACTGTTGAAAATCTCCCCTGAGAAACCCACTCTTACTGCCTGGAATTAGGATTCTGTCTGGTCTTCTAGCATGTGTGTGAAAGAGAGGAGCGGCTAGTGTCAGCTGTCCAAACAGAGGGGCACTGAATGCTTTTGTCTTGTATGACACCACGGAGCTCCATGGTGATTTTTAACTCTCACCCTGGGGTGTTACAAAGGCTCTCTCTCGCCTTCTGTCTTCTCTCTACTGCTTCTGTTTGTTTAGGAGCAGAAGGAGCCAGTGGTCCGCAGGCTGCAGATTTGGGACTGGGTCTTAAAAAGAAACAGAAAGGAAGGGGGAGTTAACTCTTCTGTCTATGTTTCATTCCATCCTCACAGCAAGGGCTACCATGGTCAAGCACATTCTCTCAGTGATCAAGCACATTCTCCAAACACAAATTGGACTCAGTGGAAAACCAGGAGTTTGTAACACAAATCTTTGGCTTGCGTTAGCTCACCCATAATAAATAATACTTCACAGGAAAGGGAAGAAAAGTCTAACAAAATCATTTAATTCACAGATAAGCAAATAAAATATAGGTGTATGGTTCAAAATAAGCAATTTCATCAGTTCATTGGCTAATTCATTTTTATTGAGATATCTTGATAGCATGTGGATATTTACTCAAAAGAAGCTATTGAAACTGAGGGGGACATAGCTTTTCAGAAAGAGTGCTATCTTGCTCTATATATTCTTTGTCCTGGGCCATGGTGACTGTCTCTGCTAGAAGCAGTCTCTTCTACTATTTCAATGCTTGTAGTATTTTTTTTTTAAGTCTACAACTCTGTGTTCTACTTCTATTGCTGTATAATAAGCTACCACAAACACTGCTATCTGTTTAAAATGTTGTTTATCTCAGTTTCCATGAGTCTGAGCATAGCTCTGCTAGCTCAGGGCCCCATGGGGTCATAATCAGGGTCTTTTTTTTTTCTTTTTTTTTTTTTAAGATTTATTTATTTGTGCATACAGAACTGGGGGACAGGCCAGAGGCTCAGGGGCGGTGAGAGGCTTCACCAGAGACATAGTGGGGAGCAGAACAGGCAGATTGACGAAGTACACTGCTGAGAGGAGCAGCGGGCGGGTCAGGAGAGGTCTGCCACGCCATGTGGTCACCTCCGGGGCAGGCGGGAATCGAACTCATCCGAAAGTGGCTTTAGATTCTCAGTGCTGTGCTTCAACCCGCTGCGCCATCAGGGAGGGCCATAATCAGGGTCTTATCTGAAGCCGAGGATTGATTCTTTTCCCAGATTGCATGGTTGTTAAAGAAATTCATTTCATTGCAGTGGCAAAAATCATGATGACTTCTTCAAAGCCAGCAGGACACTCTCCCCATTCAACCGGGGGAGAGTCTGTCTCTTTTACGGAGTCAAGTCAGACCCTCCCAGGTTAATGTCCCTTATGGTTAGCATAAAATCAATGAATGTGGGGCCTTAATTACACTTGCAAAGTTCCTTTACTTTTAAAAACCACATAATTTACTAGATTAAGTCTATCACAAGCCCCACCCATACTCCAGGGAGGAAAATATACAGGATGAGCATTCCAGAGAGTCAAAGGAATCTTGGGGACCATCCTGGAATTCTGCTTGCCCCACACTCACCACATGCTTGCTCTGGGCCAGCACTGGTTCAGCACTGGCTAAACACTGCCTCATTGTGAAGGTGAGCAAGTCAGTGGTATCACGTGTCTGAGGCCACTCTTAACAGCTGCTGTCAGTCTTCTTAATTGCTGTGATGTTCTGCTTTCTATATGTTTTTTAGCCACCAGAGGTGCTTTGTTAAGCCAGAAAGACACTAAATCTTAGAACAGATCCATTAACCTTCTCCCTTAACACATAAAAGACCATGTGGTGATTGGGTTAAGGGCTCTGCCCAGTGATTGAAGAAGAGGCAAAAGAAACATTTATTGAACACATATGTGCAAGATATTAGACTACATTCTGGGGTTCAACTTTTATATTTACAGTTGCCCTGCAGGTATGTCTTAGTGCCCCTTTGTTGAAGGACAAGGAAACTGAGGCTCACCATGCTTATTTTCCTGGCCTGAAATCACAGAGCCTGGACATGGCAGAGCTGGATCTTGATCTGAGATGGTCACAGCAAGCAAATCACCTTTACAACATCCTGCAGCCAGTGCAGGTAGGCAGTGCCATTTCTCCTAATGCAGAGTCTCTCAGTGACCTTGGTTCCTTTCCTGGACTGAGGATGCAATCAGGAGGGACGGAAATTTGGAGTTACGCTGGCTTAGGGGAGTCGCCACCACTCAACTGCTCCGCCTCACCATGGGATACTGAAGCGGCATGGCAGCTCTCTTGTGAGTTGTGATTCCTGCTGGGGGAAGGGATTAGCTCTCCATATGCTGGTGCTCTCCTCACCTCTAGGAACCTCCACAGCCATACCCCAACAGTCAGATCTCTTTCCAGACCCCTCCTCCACTCACAGCAACCCAAAGCCAGAAGCTCCCACAAAGCCACCTTGCCGTTCTTTAAGAGACACTAACAACATTTCCATTCAGCTCATCTTTCTTTTAGAAAATGTCTTGACAGCTTTACTACTGTGGGTTTTTTTTTTTTTTTTTTATGGGGCATTGGAAGAGCAAGGGCAGGAGAAAATCAATAGCAAGCAGTGGAAAATGCAAAATGTTTAGTGCCTGTGCTCTGTGACGCTTCCACCGCCCTGGGCCCTGGCCACAGATATAAAAGTGTGCTTCCCAAGGCCTGGAGGACATCAAGAAGGGGCTGACCAGAGCTAGAGAGGTGATTGGGGAAGGCATGGCCACAGATTCATTTGCTCAGGACCTCCAGGCTGCTGGGAAAGGGGTGGGCTCTGGCTGGGGTGATGAAGAAAGTCTTTGTAATGAAATGATTAGTAGCCTGCTGTGGTCCCTCCCTCCAAATGCTACATGCAGGATAGAGGTAGGAGTTCAAGAAATTACATCCCCAAGGCAGGAGTGATGGGGAAGCAGAACAGCAAGAGGGGGTGAAGATAATGCGAATCAGGAACAGTCATCATGCTGGCCATCCACGTGAGGAAGGACAGCCTTCACTTGGGTGAGATCCTCAGTGGACAAACAAGCCCCTAGCTGCGCTCGGGTCCCTCTGTGGACACAGATGCTGGGTGCTAAGGTGATGAAGGCAAGCCTGGTCTCCCCAGCTACTCCCACAGGAAGGATCTCAAACTGACAGACTGTTAGGGGGAAAGTAAATAGTAAAGGGCAAATAGAACTCCCTTGAGGAAAAATAATTTCCATCATGGCATTATGATAAAGGCCCACGCAGCTCTACCAATGTGTATTAAATGAGTAAATGACTGTTCAGTGGAATTGCTCTTTTGTGGCTGTTACTACCTACTGCAAATTCCTGCCCAAAGGGCCCTACCAACTTCTGTTGTCACAGGAAATGGGATCCACTTCCCTATAGATTTGGGTTTTCTCATTTAAAGCTGTTTGCCTCAGTTAATGCCATTTTCCTTTTAATTTGCATTTCTGTGCTTCTTAGTGAAGCTAAATGCTATTTTTCCAGATTTAGAAAAAAATAGAATCCCTTTTAGATGACTCTGTAATCTGATTATGAAAATGGGGAGATGTGCCCTTGAGACACCAATGAGAAGACAGGAGAAAAATACTGAGAAGGTGGAAAAAATTAATAAATTAGAGCAAGAGAAGGGAAAACTTGCATTAAGATGGAGTAGCGTGAAACACACAGAATCTGGAATCAAGCCTCACCTCCACCCCAGCCCAGTTCTCCCCCTCTCCCATTCAAAATGCAACACTAGTCACTTAATTTCATCTGTAAAATGAAGATGATAATAGTTCCTGATTCATAGGATTATTGTAAGATGAGCTAGTGAATAAGAAATACCTAATTTAGTGCCTACAATCACTATAGCAATAATAATTGTTATAAATGCATCAAAAGAATTGCTATAAATAATTATAAACATATGAATCCCTTTTAGCAATGATCATGTATTTATAATTACTATAAATCACATCTTTAGTATATATCAAGTCATATACAATGTATTTGTAAGTTATATATATATATATATATATATATATATATAACATATCATCCAAGCACTTACTTAGACAGTTTCCATAGTTATCTATTATTTTATTTATAGCAATAAAGAAGCAGGGCAGTGAATAAAGTGAAACTAGACCTGCCTGGAGATGAGTCTTAAATCTGCTCTATACTACTTGTAAATTTAAATACTTAGAGATTCAGTTTTCACATGTATTAAATCAGGATTAAAATAACAGGCTAGCAGACTGTATATAAAAGTTCAACAGCTTAGACAAAAGCCCTTAGCTCACTGTATGGCAAGTAGGAGTTGAAGAGGTTGTAGTTACAATAGCAACTAATATTCAGTGAGTGTTACTGTGCCGGGCCAGGTGCTAAACACTTCCTAAAGATCTCACTTTAATACTACAAAGCGTGTAAATAGGTGAAATAGTCATTTTCTAAGTGAAGCTTAGATAGAACTCTATGGCAGGTGTGAGGTCACATGCCTTGTAAGTGACAGGATTTGAACCGCAAACTCCCCAACTACTCAACATATTTTTAATGACCTTTTACTTTATCTGCCCCTTTAAAAATTACTGCAATACTTTATTCTGTCTCTATTGGTTGCACTTGTCTCACAGAATCACTCCTGTGATGTCTGTGCCTGTCTTCCTATCTAGACTGCCAAGTGCTGGAACTCACTCGGTCTATGTGCTGCATTCCCTGCACACTCCCTGCAACACCACCCCCAGATCCCTGGTGCACCTACTTGAATGTGAAAGTCCTTCTAGCCGGCCTCTCACAGAGGCATCATCACAGCCAGGCACAGACTCCTCTCCAGCCCACCCTGCCCCATCTTGTCCCCACAACCGACCTCATCTGCAGGAGAAGCTGGCCCAGCTGCAGCCCCATGTTCTGGAGCTCAGCATCACACTCCCACGCTGCTCCTTGAACTCCAAGTGTCCCCCAGTCTCTGCTAAGTGGTTTTATGTCTCCATCCCTATATTCTGCTCACTCGTCTGCTGCTTTCTCTGTGTCCCCAGACTGCTGCGGGGTTGAGGGTCTTAATGCTGTGATGAACTAACTAGTCTTTCACACCAGTAATCTTGGGTGTACCCATTCTATGCCCTGGCCAGAGCTGCAACCTTAGCCTCAAGAAATGCCAGGTCAGATGAGATGTCCATGGCTTTCTTCTCAAGCAGAGTGAAGTGAACACCCAACAGTCTGGCAGAAAAGGTCTGCTGCAAAAGTGGGGAAACCAGTTAGGAAATACATTTATTCTGACTCTAATTCTGTTTGGTATTTTGAACCCAGTGGTTACATAACCTTTATACTTTACTTGGAATCCATTTCAATAACATTTACTGAATATCAGCTTTGTGCCCAGCCTCAGCAGGGCACTGGACCACAGTGATAAAAAAGACCCAATCCTTGTTTTGGGGGTCTCTCGTCCATCTGGTCCATATTCAGTTTGGTTCAAGTTCACTATAATGCTAACCATCCTCTTTTGCATAATTATATTTTACAAATAGGTTTTTATTTTTTAAAATCGGGTGCCCTGGAGAGCCATGCCATCTGTGTGGATTACCTTTCACGGCACTTAATTCAGTGCCATGGACCCCAAGGCAATTACTGTAAATTCTTTGATGATATTGAACTTCCTGGAAGCTTCAGGAATGTTCTCTCAGTCATTCTAGTTAGAGCCTTAATGTGATAATAGGCTGATTGATTTTTATGTGAGTCTTAATCACCCATCAAATGTTCAACTTAAAATTCAATTCCTGCTTCACCAGTGATACAACCTAGGGCAGGCTGCTTAACCTTTCTGAACCTCAGTTTCCTCATCTGTTAAAATATGAGTAATAAAATTCCCGGCACATACTTGGTTTGATAATTAAACTAAATAGAATTACTACTGAAAACTTATATACACCCTTAACATTCTGTTCAGTTGGGAATTTTTTCAGTATGCATCATGATTCCAACTTGGGGCTAGACATTGGGAATACTAAGCAAGTGACACAGGGTCCCTGTCTTCCCCGCTTCTCCAAAACCACCACCTGATGGACAGCATCAGATGCAAGCAAGTACTTCTGCTTCACACAGACCTCTAAGAGAAGTTCCTTAAGCACAGTAGGGAGCGAGGGAATAAATATTTATTAAGCATCGACTATGGGAATGTCGGAGCCTCAGGAGAGTCCCCAGGGGGTATGGGGTGTGTGTGTGTGTCCATTAGCTCTTCTCATCATTTTGGACCTTGCCTTCTCCAAGGCTGGGGTCCCTGGATGTCTGACTTTCCTGCAACAAGTACCAGGAAACCAACCTGATTCTTCTTCCCTTGGGAGCATCCTGACCCCCCAAGAACAGCAGGGAATGCTGATGACCACTCAACACATTTAAGAACCACCAGCCAAATCTGGGGCTGGATAAATATGCAAAGAAGGGCTTCCTGTTGACCATTCTCCTGAATGCTTTTCCCAGCCCTGCTGTCTCCCGCTGCCCAGTAACCCGTTGCTGTGGGAGACAAGTGTACTTAGTGTGACCAGTCACACTGCACCCTGGGCCTCCCCATCTCATGTCATGCTGACCCCAAAGGAAGGGTAACTCCCCTCTGTTACTGAGGACAGAATACATTTCTGTTTAAATGCATCACACATTTCATTGAGGTCCTCCCTTGCATAATTGGATTGCCTTTTTCCACTCCTTGCAGGAGTCTGCAGAGGAATGGATCTTGCCTGGCTGACATCTCTATAGATGCCTGGGTTGATTCCTCTGGGGCTGTGCTCATCTCCTGGGTGTCGGGTTCCAAACCCACCCAAAGACAAGTCTGGTGGCTTCTTTCTTGATCAGACAAGAGACTCTTAAGGAATATAAATGGCTATCTTGTACTAGGCTCCCAGAAGCACAGAAGTGATAAGCAGTAGTCAGCATGGGAACTCAGCTATTAATATCAGTGATAGAATTCCGGTAAAAGGAGGCAAACAGGCTTAACTTCTCTGTAGTTTAGTCTGAATCTTTTCCTTTGCAGCTAACAAGCTGCAACATTTGGCAGCCCCTATGATGTTTTGCTTATAGAGTTTATTATAGATAATAACAACTGCTACTATTAGACACTAGTTACATTTTAAGCACATGATATATCTGATATATATTTATTTCATTTAATGCTTACAGCGACTCTGTGAAGTAGGTACTTGGATTAGCCTCTCTTTATAGATTAGCATTTGAGGCTCAGAAAATTGATTCTTTTGCCCAAGGTGACTTGATGAGTGAGGGAGGAAGCATTCAAGTCCAGGATTTCTAATTTCAGATGACTCACTCTGAAGGCTTGCTTGAGACTGCTGATGGGGTAGCAGCCTGGAAGAATGAGCAAGCGCCCAGCTCTGCCACTTATCAGTTGCATATTAGGCAGGTTGTTCAAGTTCTCTATAAAGTAAGACCCCACAGATACAGCCAGAGATTAAATACAAATAAACTCTTTAGTATCACTCTGGCATCACAGACTAAGGATCTAACACTTGTGAATAATTTTTTTGAGATTGATTTATTTATGCATACAGAAGTGGGGTACAGGCCAGAGGTGCAGAGGCATTGAGAGGCTTCATCAGAGACAGAGTGGGGACCAGAAAAGGCAGATTGACGAAGGACACTGCTGAGGGGAGCAGCAGATGGGTCAGGAGAGGTCTGCTGCACCATGTGGGTCACCTCCGGGGCCGGGGATTGAATTCACACTGAAGCAGCTGCTGCTGGCTTGCAGTGCTGTGTCCTTACCCGCTGTGCCACCAGGGAGGGCCCACTTGCAAATAATTTTAATAAACACTAAGTCCCTGTAAGTTAGGGGTCTATCTGAATAGTTTTTGAGTCTTTATCCCCTGTGTATTGCTCAGTGCACAGTCCATAATAAATTAGATGAAATGTTTGAGAAAACAGCTATCATTAATCCTTAATTTACATAAGTGCTTTATTATTTACTAAATACTGACTTTTCAGTTATTTGACTCATGGCTATGTACACACAAGAAGTGAAAGCATGTGTCCTCACACGCTAGTCCATGATTATTCACAGCAGATTGCTCATCTAGCCAAAAGGTGGAAACAGCTCACTGTCCATCAACAGATGAGTGGATAAATGAAATTGCTGTACATAAACAATGGCACCTTATGTAATAGAATTCAACCATAAAAAGAAAATACTGATATAGGCTGCAATATGGGAGAACTTTGAAAACATTGTGCCCAGTGAAAGAACCAGTCACAAAAGACCACATTATAAAATACCATTTATATATGTCCAAGATAGGCAGATCTTTAAAAATAAAAAGTAGATTAACTGTTACCTAGGATGAGGAGGAAGATTAATGGTTACCTCAGACTATTCAACCATGAATACATTGGTGGGCACGATCATTCAAAGATGTAGTGTTTCTTCTTCTTTTTTTAAAGATCTGTTTATTTATTCACACAGAACAAGGGTATAAGCCAGAGATGCAGAGACAGAGCGGGGAGCAGAACAGGCAGATCGATGAAGCACACCACTGAGGGAAGCAGTGGGCGTGTCAGGAGAGGTCTGCTGTGCCATGTGGGCCAACCCCGGGGCCGGGGATCGAACCTGCACTAAAGTGGTCGTGGCCAGCTGCAGTGCTGCGTCCCGACCCATTGCGCACCAGGTATGGTGTTTCTTTGTGGGGTAATGAAATGTTCAAAAGTTGACTGTGGTGGAGGTTGCACAATTAAATATACTAAAAAAGAGTAAGTTGTCCACTTGAAATGGGTAAATCATATGATATGTGAATTATAGCTCAATAAATAAAGCTGTAACCAAATAATAATAATAAAAGCCACTATAGTGATGTCCCCCAATCAGAAGCTCAATGCCAGTAAGCGTGGCAATTTACCAAATGACCCATGCAGCTCTGCCTCCTGCCAACTCACATCCTCACGTGAGGAACAAAGGGAGGATAAAAGGAACAACTTACCTGTCTTTGTTCAAGGTAAGATGGAAAAAACTAATCTGGAAATTTTCATCTCTTCCAGCCCAGCTGCCCCTCAAATGCTTCATGGTAATTTTGCTTCCTGTCTGGCTGGCTCTGTTGGGTGGATGAAGCTGGTAACAGGTCAATCAGTACAGAACTGTGAATGTAAGATGAAGCTGCCACAACAGTCTTGCTTTCTGAAAATTAGATGTAATCTTGCTTTCTGAAAATTAGATGTTTTCCCAAAGGTGGAAATCAAGGCTAAAAAGTCTAAATATCAAGTCTATAAATCATTTGCAAGTGCCTTCCCTCCTCATGAGCTTACCTCAGGAACAAATAAAACCCCCATGTTCTGACATAGTCATCGCTTCCTTTGTTTTAATAATTTGCAAACCTTAAGCAAATTGCTGATGGAAAGAAAGAGAATTCAAGATTCCAATTAAGCTGCCCCAGTTTGAAAAGTTGTAGGAGATTACTACAAGTATTCTGAAACTATAGGCATTTAAAAGTGAAAACGGAGAAGTGATGCTTGAAATTCCTGAGAGCAGCTATGAAGGTGTATCATTATGACTGAGACTGAAATATAATTTTATCACTTGGAAATCTTGTTCTTTGCTCTACTTTTCACCAATCTTGCTATATATAGACAGACTCGCAAGGGAAATTCCTTAGGTAGAGGCAAAAAACAATTACACTTTCCCTTTTCCTGTTAGCTATTAATTCAAATTCAAATAAATATTTATCTAAATAGACAACATGTTGGTTTCAGCAAATGATGAGCACTGACCTTTATTAAGTGTCTCAGCATTGCATGTTTTACCTCATTAAATCCTGAAGCTACCATGTGAGGTATGTATAATTATTACACTTGGAAAAATAAGGCATAGGGGAGCTAAGTGGCTTGCACAGAGTCACATGGCTAGCATAAGCAATAGAGCTGAGATTTAAGCCATATCTGACCTGAGAGGCATTTTCTTAATTTCAGTGTGTGTCGGGTACTATGCAAGGCACTTGCCTTCACTGGCCACATGGTGATCTGCCTCAGGGACTTTGCACATACCATTCCATGACCTGTATATCCTGCCTTCCTCCTCTTCCATATTACCTAATTAACCTTCAGACACCAACTTGAAATATCTCTTTTCTTGACATTCCCTTCATTTATACCTTTGTTATATATTTATTTATCTTCTGACATGGTTCCTTTGTGTCATTTTCCAAACTTGTGATCAAATGTGTAATTAGTTGTTGAATGGCTGCCTACCCTTCAGAGTGTATACTCCATGAGGGCAGATTGGGTGTCTGTCCTGTTCACTACTGCTTCTTGTGTGTTTAGCAGAGAACCTAGGTGCATAGTTAATGTTCGAGCTGTAAATTAGTAAATGAGTGAAGGAGGTATCAGTTGCGCCCTTGTGTTGGTTATATTTTAGTGGTGGTATATGCACGCATAATTCTACAAAGGGATAGGGAGGGAAACAGCTTAGAAGAAGAGCTCATCAGAAAAGGAGCTTATGAAAGTCATAATATTTGAGCTGCCTTTTGGAAGACAGGCCTACATTTCAGTTGGAAAAAGCAAAGAGCAAAGAGCAAAACATGGAATGGGGAAGGCCCAGCCTACTGTGTAAATTGCTGTGCTGTATTACACTTTAGAAAATAAAGTAAGCAAAGAGTAAAACAGCAAATGTTGTTTTCTTTTCACCTGAAAACATTTGGTATAAACTATCTTGGAGGCCTAAAGACAAACGGAACTGCTAAGCTTGAAGATAGCTGTCTTGATGTATTGATGAAAATGATAAAGGCCAAGATACAGAAGATAACCCATGCCACTGACCCATCACTCACTGAAAAGGAAAGGAAAAGAGCCAGGAATTCCTGAGGGTAGAGTAGATGGGTAGGATGTCTCCTCTGCCTTGCACATTTTTCCTGTCCCCAGTGTGGGGGGTGAGATTGCAGTTCTCAGTTAAGTCATGAAGAGTCTTTTAAAAACCACTCCATCACTTTTTTAAGTTCAAAATCAATAGAAGAAATCACACAGGATCAATAGATTTGACTGCATAAAAATTAAAGGCTACTTTATGTCAAAAAGCCACACGACCTAAAGGAAAGGCACACAATATACTGAGAAAAATGTTCGCCACCATTGTGGATAGCAAAATCAAGGTCAATGCAGTTCAACACACCAACTGTGCCTGCCTATGTAAGCAGAACTGTGGGGTATTGAGAGCTCCAGAGTCAGAAAGACAGTGTCTGTACTCATGGAACCCTGCTGAGAGCAGGGCATATAGACTGTCCACCCCAGCACACACACACACACACACGAAAGGAAGAAAGAGATATGTCAAGTTGATAGCTGTAGGTTGGACAGGAATTAATTTTAGGTACTATGGAAGAGGGGGAGGGCAGGTGACTCTGAGGAAGAAGGAAGTTAGGAAGGGCATCTAATGCCACCTAGGGAAACTTCCTGAAGAGAAGTTGAGGAAGTGTTATCTAAGCAAGGAGGGGGAGAAAAAGAATATTTAAAATAGCAAGAAAAGTAGAAGTATATATGTTTATGTCAGAAATTCTTTAGAGTTCTGAAATACTGGTTATTTAGTGCTGGGAGTGATGGAGATTAGAATAGGCAGATGAATAAGGATTAATTATAATGTTTTAAGTTTATTCCTCATTTTATAGCTGACAGGGAGTCATTGAAAGATGCAATAAGAGCCTGGACAGGGTGATTTTCAGACAAATCTTAAAGACAAAGAGCTAACTATCATGGGATGGAGTCAATAACATAACAGCAATTGGTTCATGCCAAGAGGTTAGGATTTTGAATTAAATTTTCACAAGCATGCTCTTCTTTTTGATAATTTAATTATTTGGTTGATTTGCAAACTTACCTTGCAAAAGTTGGTGTTTCCTGGAAAAACAATTAAAATATTTTTGCTGGGCTTCAGGACTACTTGTCACTGGCATAAAAAAGTGGGCCTGGTTCCAGTGTTGCTCAATACAGTGACAGGAAAACTATGTCAGTTCTAGCACACAAAATGACTCAAGATCTGCTTGTATCAGCTCTCTGCTTCCAAGCTGCTTTGCCCCCTTCATGGTATTTTAGTTGCATAAGTGAGATTTTTTAAAGAGATGCACTTAAAGAAAAATAACTAAGGAAAAAAGGAAGTAGCCAAGAAAAGTTCCTTCAATTAAATCATAGTTTGGAAGGATAAAGTCATGTTAACACTCACTACCAGAGTATAATTGGGATTAATAATCACCACGGTATTATTGTGACCCTGGGATTGCCTGGTTGTGTGGAACAAATGAATTCTTCAGTTAGAACAACACGAGGGAGAAGGGTGTGTTTCCCACTCTCAGGGGAGAAGGCTAAAGTTTTACCTGCAGGGGATTGAATAAGAAGACTAATGTAGAGGGACAAAGAGAGCCAACCTCAAGAAGAAAGATGTAAACTGATACCTTAGAGAGACATTGTGGGATTTCTGGGAAGGGCATAACTTTTTGTGTTACTTTTTTCCTAAAGACTAATTCAGTCACTCTTGGTGCACTATTGAACATTTTCTTCTCCTTTATTAAGGTAGTTTTTGACTATTTCAACATGGAACTTTGAGACTGAGCTGTAGGGAATTACCAATTTGAACTATAAAGGGAAAGTCAAACCTTGCAACATGATTCATCCACAGAGGCCCCTGGGAGAGGGAGAGACCCAGGGTACCAACAGAGATGAGACAGGAAGGGAGCACCCATTCTCCTGGAATTAACTGCCTTTTGGATACTAAAAATAAAGTCATGTCTTTTCTCCAAATATATTAGAGAAGTTCTGTCCTTGAAAAAGGTCTTTGTGTCACTGGGGGAAAAAAAATTAGGAAACTAAAAAGAGACGTTTTAAGAAAGAAGTTACTCTTATTCTCCTTGTATTTTATGCAGGAAGGTAGGAAGAAGTAGATTAAAATGAGCAAGAATAGCTTATAAGATCTTTAATTGATAAGAGAAGACTTCATTTAATTGGCGACTATCTTGAATAATAGGCATTAGAAAGTGTGTAATCTAAAGTAGCATGCAGAGTAAGGAAAATAACTGAGGAAATAAGGAAGTAGTCAAGAAAAGTTTCTTAAATTAAATCATAGTTTGGAAGGATAAAGTCATCTTAACACTCATTACCATATTTTAATTTCATGGTGATTAAAATTAAAATGTAGCATGTATTACTACTTAATTGATCTGCCAACATCAAGTATTTGCAAGTTTCTTTTTGTTCTCCCAAGTCATAAACTATCTATTCTTTGCTGCATAATTTCAGAGGTAATTCTAAACCATAAATATTTCTTTTTATTAAAATTCTCAGGAAATTAGAACTTCAATAACTACTTATTTATATCTTCTCTGGCAAGAAGCCAGGGAATTCACTTACTTATATTTTGAATTCTGCAAAATTAAAGTGCTAAAGAAAATGATCTATTAATCTTCATATTTCCATTTTATGAAAATTTTATAGTTTAACCACAGTGTTCAGATGTCCAAAGGTGACCAGCTAAGTTCTGCCACTTTAAAATTGGGTATTTTTATTTGATGGAAGGTCTCCCTTTTCTAAGCTTGCGGCCCCACCCCACACCAAACCTTGCACCTTGACAGCGCCTGACCAGCCTGCCCACTTGCCTGGTGATACCGCTCTCCAAAGACTTGGCGATATGCAGTGTCTCCACCCCACTCAGGCACAGCCTTTGCACTGGTATCTCTAAGCTGACCCTTTACTGCAGTCTGCCCTGATCTCTCGAACGCAGCCACCTCCAGCCTGATTTAGCTCATCTCTCATGGTGCATCTGGGCCAGGCCACCCAGATGGAGATGATGGAGTAAATAGGACACATATGTCATTGTAGAACCTCATGAGTCTCTAGAGATAAAAATAAATTTGGCAAATTGCAAAACCTTCCAGCGACAATATCTTCCTAATGATACTTGCCTCGTTTGATACCCCAATGCCCTGATTAATGGCATTTAAATTGACCACCTGGCATACTCCACTGTTAAAATCAGAAAAGACATATTCTCAAGTCAGGTGCTGTCCTCTGTGTTGTAGAGTCTTGATATGCAAATGTGTATATGTGCTGTGTGCCTGTGGGAGTGCACACAGATTTCCAAAAATTACAAACAGATGAAGTAACTGAATTCGAGACTTTTCTGGTTGCCCCTATTCTTCTTGTATGCTCTCCAGCACCCCTATTCTCAGCACTTACTAAACTAGTCATGACGATGAGTCCTCATACTTAGAAAATGTGGTTACACTAAAGCTGGCCAAATATTTTAAGACAACTAGAATTGAGGAATGTTTTATAGAGAGCATTGGCATGAACTCTCTGGAAGTTAAAGAAAATAGGAGCCAATAGAAAGAACCTGTTTACAGATTTACAGGCTGTGAGCAAAGAAACATTTCAATGCTTTGCTTACTCCCCTGTTTTTAATCTGGTCTGATGGGATTGACAATTGAACACAAATAATACCATCCATGGTTATGTAGCAGAATCACAGAATACTTGGTTGAAAGAAACAGAAGCCCAGTCAGAATGACACACACTCAAAAAGTTATCTTACTGAATCAAGCAAGGGATATCTCTTAGATCTCAAGGACAGAAAATACAGGCAGAAGATCAATATAAATGAAATCCAGGATCCAAGGTTAAGAGCTGCATAGCCCCCAAACTCTTTCCTGCACTTTCCCTCTCTAGTTGGTCCCTGAGCAGAGTCCAAGCTCCATTCTAATCTATCTCTAAATTCTAGCATCTCAATCACTGAGTCTCCTAGTTCAAGAGTCTTTTAAGTTCAAAGAGCAGAAGTGGAAAAAGAATTTAATTAGTCGCTGGTTAGCAATGGACTGAACTTTGGATGGGACCTTTTTATTGAACATGAAATCCAGCAACACTGATCTCTGTAACATGCGAGATCTGTGCTCAGCAGGATCTCTGGACATCCCACTTTCAGTACTTACTCAATGGAGAAAATTTCAGGAGCTGTATAAAAAGGATCAGCTATTTTGCCAAGGGCCACTGGGAAGCATAGCTCGTGAAAAGGCATGTGAGAGTGTGTGTTGGGGACGGCAATTAGAAAATCTAAAAAGATTTTAAGGATGGGCGCTGAAGTTATTTCCATTTCTTGGTTATTGTGAATAGTACTGCGATGAATATAAGGGTACAGTGTTGTATTCTTTGGGTAACTACCGGAAGTGGGGTGGCTGGATCACACTCTGTATCATAGGTATAAAGAGCAAATTAGTTACCTGAGGGGAAGGAGTTGGGGGATATAGAGAAAATGAGTAAAGGAGGTGAAAAGTAGAGTGGTTCATGGAAACTAAATTGTGGATAATGGTCATGAGATAGTATAGACAGATGCTGAAATATAAACTATACATCTGAACTTACAGAATTCTATAGATCAATATTACCTCAATTAACAAAAGACTGTAGGAAGAAATTCTAGCGTTAAGATGAGGAGACATACAAAATTACAAAAATCAATGGATGAAATTCCTGGAAAGTGATAAGTGACCAGGTTAAGGTTACAGACGCCCAGCCAGACAGGGAGAAGAGTAAGGAATCAAAGAGTTAACTATATTATCTTCTCAGCACAAGACACACATCCTCATATTTAATCCTTATAACAAATCTCCTGTGCAGCAAGGAGCCAGACTGTATCGTCTGAACTGGGTTCAACTTCCAGCCCCGCCACTTACCAGTGGTAAAAACTTGAAAGAGTTCCTTTGCTTTTGCTAACCAAACTCCTCACTGCTAAGTCCAAGCAAAAGATTAGTTCCAGTTCAACTGCCCACTCTGGGGTTAAACAAGATCAGGAGGAAAGAGAGATAAGGTCAAAAAAACACAAGCCAACTTTTGATGAGTAATCTTAGGAACTAAAGTTATTCACAGGATTTTATATCTTGGTAAAGTCTCAAAAATCTGAGCAAATTGTGAGTTATTAGCTGAATTTCTCTACCTTCAAACCCTCCCAACTCTTTGTTGTTCCCAGTGTTGTTCTGTAGCTTGTGGGAAGAATCTTCCAACATAGGTCTAATCATCCCTCTACTGCGGTAGAGGCATGAGCCTCATCATCATGGGATCAAATCAAAGGACTTATGGTCCTTTCCAACGCCCTGGACCACATTTCTAACTCCGTATTAAGTACCCTCTCCTCCCACATACACACTACTCTGTGTATCTCTTTCAGACATAACAATTTTTCTCACCAATGTTACTCTTATATCTCTAGTTATGTTTTTGCAAACACATTTCTCTTTGTTCTTTATCTCCTTCTCTTTTCTCCTTCCTTCCCCTCTTTCTCTGCCTCTCCTCCTCCTTGCCTTCACACTCTCTTTCCCTCTCAAAGTTCATCCATTATTCAAGATCTAGGTCAAATATCCATGAATTCTTTAGGCTACTAATTGCTCCTGCCTAACACCCCAACGCTGTCAAGTACAAACAATATCGTGTGCGTATTCTATTTACCTGTCTCTCTCACCATATGACAGTCCAGAGGGCAAGCTTCAGATCATCTTCAACCTTGTCCCAGGGTAGGCTTGCAATCAACACTCTTTGAATGAACATGATCACTGGCACTTGCACATGCACTGTTGGCCTTAATTGGTATTTTGTAAGGATTTTATTCCACCCAACACATTCAAGCTTGTCCATGTTTAGACATAGAAGAAGAAAATATGGACTATTGTTGCTGTGGAAACAAACTTGGAAAATGACTTTCTTTTCTCCTTTATGTAAGTGTAGGAGTGATTATCTCGTGGCTAAGCTGAATGTAAGTACTTACACATGGGTACCAAGAGCACAGAGCTTGCTCCCAAGCACTCTGTGGTAGTCAGCTATGCAGACTGTGGAACACACGCTGTGGACCATTCTAGCATGTAATCTTTCACACTTTAATGCACAGTCATTGGGTTAAATATTGTTTTCAGTGTATACTACAAGGAAATTATTGCATTTCAGTAGATTTATGTTTGGGGACTTAAAATGTTCTTAACCACGCTGTATAGCAATTTTTCAAGAAAAAAAAATCCATTGTTTTTTTAAAGCCCCTTTCAATGGCCTCTATTCTGTCTTACGTATTTGAAATCAACCCACATAGAAAGGTTCTCTTCACATTCTATAAAAATAGTTTCCGTCTCCTCCCATGAACTCCTACAAAAGGTGCTTACCAGTAATAACAAAGTATTCAGTATTTTGTAATATTTCTACATGTGGAATGATTATTTTTTTCCACCACCTTTTCTCCTGATCAATTACTTTACTAGAGAGGACAAGTGGAAATATTATTTCTTTTTTCTTTTTTTTTTTTTTAACTCTAGTGATCCAAAGGACCATTTTCGTGTGTTAAACCTCCCCATCCTTATTTGCTCTCTGGGATTCTATAGCTTGACTTTTATCATGTCAATAACTTTTCTGGCTCTCAATCTAAACTGTAGTGTCAGCACAGATATCCTCACCTCAACAACTGTAACAGGACAGTTTTTCATTTTAACCTGCCTAGGCTATTGCATAATTCTAGCATTAAAAAAAGACTGTAACAGTATTTATACGTCTCCACACTTTCATGGTGCAGGTGACCCTCCGTGCACAGCCCACACATTAGCACATTTAACACAGCACCCTGGAAGTCACACAAATGTGACTCCCAGGACTGGAAATGCATTTGTCTAATTCATCAACTCTGGAGAAAACAGAAAAGGTAAAACAACTCATAAGGTTGTTAAAGGATATTAAAAAGCTAAAGTGTATAGTGCAAGTAGCTGATGCTGGGTTCCTTGGGGTACTTTCCTCTTCCCTCTACAGGTGAATGACACCACTCCTGAATAACCCCCACCCACCTTATGTGTGTGTGTGTGTGTGTGTGCGCATGCGCGCACGCCCTCCCTAATACGTGTAGTTCATATTTCACCCATGAATTCCAGAACCACACTCAGTTGTTTACCCAAATCTTCCACAGCCTCACCAAACAGAATAAATATTATGTCAAACTCACCTTTGGCCTTTCTAAAATTGTGTCTTCTGGAATCTTCATATTGGTAAGTGCCACTGCTGTCCACCCAGGGGTCCAGGCCAGAAACCTGCGAAGCTTTAGTTCCCTTCTTACCCTTCCTTATCCTTCATTTCCAATCAGTCACTAAACCCTGCTGTTTCTCTGTCCAAACCCAACAGGGCCGCCACTCACTTTTCCCCACCTCACGCCATTGTGTTGGCAAGGGCCTCCACTCTGGGCTCCAGCAGCAGATTCTGGATGAGCCTCCTGTCTCCAGTCTCCCCTTCAGTTCAGCCTTCATTGCAGTCAGGGTTCCATCACAGTTTCCAGCACAGTTTGGTCTCCTTGAAACCCTTTCTGGGCCTTGCTTTTCTCATCTAAACTAAGTCCGAGCTCCTTCTGACCCCTTTGATCCTTCCTCTAGTTACACCTCTGGTCTCTACCTTTTCCAGTCCCCCTCACATCCCATTCTCCAGCCAAACTGATACCTTTTAGGTCCACAAGCACACACTGTTTCTTTTCTATAGCTGTCTTTGTGCTTGCTCAGACTGTGCTGACTGGGTCAAGGCTGGGAGCTATGAAAGCTGTAAAGAGACAAAAATCCTAGGTTTTCTTCTTTAATTCTTATTTATAGTAAAGAATTTTCACTCACCACTCTTGAATTCCATGGCTAACCATATTCCAGTTTTTTCTTCATTTGGATGTTTAATACACATCTCAAAATTAACCATGGTCAAATTTGGTCTCCTCTGTCAATTAACCCCCAACACTCAGAACAGGTATCATATACGCCAGGTATTTTGCTTATTATCTACCTTCCTCCACTGGAAAGTAAGCACCAAGAGATGGAGTAACTTTTTATTTTTTGTTCAATGATGAATTACCAGAGCCTGGTATAATTCCTCACTGTTATGTACTAAATGCTTATATCTCCTGAAATTTACATGTGAAACTCTAGGAGATGGGGACTTTAGGAGGTGATTAGGATTAGATAAGGTCATTAAGGGTGAAGCCTTATGGTGTGGGGTCAGTAGGCACCTCATAAAACTTGTAAGAGTCATAGGAGAGCTTAATTTCCCTGTTCTGTTGCCTGAGTGGGATAGAAGGAGATACTGGCAACCTGGAAGGGGGCCCTCACTGGAACCCGATAGGTTGGCACTCTGATCTCCAATTTCTAGCCTCCAGAACTATGACAAATAAATTTCTGCTGTTATTATGCCACCAAGTATATAGGGCATTTTGTTATAGCAACCAAATTGTAAGATAGTGACAGAGAATACATGATAAATGTTTGTTAAATGAATAAATGACCCTATAACATCAAGATAAAGAGGGACTGCAATTTACCCAGAATGCTCCTGATCTGGATAGCCACAGAGCAGTGGAAAATCATAGATTCATCAGGAGCTGTGTCTACTGTGTGACCTAAAGGTACCCTCTTAGTCTCTTTGAGACATTTTTCCCATTTGGTAAAATGAAGATAAGATCGTTTATAAGACTGATATGATTGATTTTAACCAGATAGTGGTTAGTCCTCAATAAATGGTTTCTTCCCAACTCCCTTGATAAAAGCTATTGGAAGCCTTAACAACTTGGCAAGGTTAGCAAGTCTTATCCAAAGCAGACCTCAGAAGGAACAGCTCAGGAATTAATTGTTCTGTAAGGGACTCATTTTATTAAAAGGGCTCTAACTCTTACTGGGAGGAACAGGGTTTAGTGTTGGGGTCAACTGAAACGAATATTCTTGTAAATAGTTTTTCATGGCGTGGTCTCCTTGAGAGCGATTGGGGGCAGGGACTTCTCTTACCATCTATTTCTTCCAACTCACTGGGAAATGCTTATTTGAGACATTATTTACTGAGCTTAGGGTACTGTGGTTTGTCCTCTTACATAATGCCTAATAGCTGTGCATTTATTTATAAAGTTCCTTTTGCTGCGTTGTGGCCAACAGTCTTCCAAGAAGGTTAGAGTGGGAAGGGAGTTAACACCAAGCCAGGCAATACTAGGCAGTATAGAAATAAAATGAAAATGCAGTTTTGCCTAATGTTTAACTATATACCATCAGGGCAAAGTGAGATTAATCTCCTTCAGATGTGAACTTGTTAAGGTGCATTTGAGGGATGATATTTCCTGATATATGGCAAAGGCACTGATGTTTTGTTGACACTGCAGGGACTCACAGAATAAAGGATATGAGCATATAGGATACTGAAGAAATTGACATACCACACATAGCTAAATTAAACCTAAAGGCTCCTTTGTTTTAAGTCCAAAAAAGTGAAGGCGGTAAAGAAACTGGGCCAGGCACCCACTGCTGATAAAGGACAGAAAGATAATTCAAACCCTAGTCTTTGGGGTTTCAGACTTAAGCCCTTACTACCCACAGTTTGCATAGTAAGGGGAGAGTCCTTGAACTAGGCTAAGTGATTTCAGTTTCCAATGAAATTTTAAAAGATTGTCTCCACTACCAGATTAAAATGACTCAAACAGGTTAGCATTAAATAAATGAGATAATATACTAGAAAGGGCATTGTAGACTGTAAAATATAGCCACACATTAGGGGAATTGTTGATTAAATCTGTGAGGTTAATAAATAAAATGATTTAACCAGGTGTATATAATCCTACAGTGTTACACATCACATTTTAACAGCAACCAAATTCATCAGCTGCGTTCCCCTGCTTTGTCAGCTGTTCCATTTACTCCTTTGTTGCTGACTCCAGAGGAGGGAACACATCCACCACAAATCTGTACAAGAAAATTGTGCAGGAAAACTAATGCGTGCATGATGCTCTTTATTAAGATTTTTCAAGTATAAAAAGGATGCATAAATACATTGTTGTGGAACACTGGAAAAACACAGCAAAATACAAAAGAAACAATGCAAAGTATCTGTAAAACTACTCCTGAAAACAAATATAATAAAAATTTTAGTTTAGTTTTTTCCTGAAAGATTAATATCCTTTAAGTATATACTATAATTATAGTTTAAAACCCATATCTTCACAAATACTATTTTGTGTCTATTAGTCTTTAAGAATGTATTTTTTCATAGCAAACTGTCATAGATTATTGTTAGATTTTACCTTGTTACCATATTTTCGCTAAGATGAGTATTTCTGGTCACATTTCTGTTTTTTACCTTTCCTAAAACAGACTTCTAGGAGTTGGATTATTGTATCAAAGAGTATGACACATTTTAGTGTCCCTCATAAGAATTGCTCAGATGCTTTTCAGAGAATGTGACCTATTTATACCCATACTCACACTGTGTGAATACCCACCAGTCTTGCAGGTGTTGTAATATGAAGGAATTGACAAGGGGTGAAAATATCCTGATAAGAAACAGGCTATTTACATGGCTTCAAAATACATTCCCACAAAGATGCTTCATGAACTATAAAGGGAAAAGCAATACTTTACAGAAGGGAAACCTTGCAAAGTGATACTAACAGAACTCAAAGTTAGTGTCATCAGTAGAGGGGAAATAAATGACAATACATTTGTCATAACAGAGTGCACACAGAAGAATACAAGCTCACCACTGAGATATTCCTATCAAAAACATATAAGCTGAATCCAAGTCATGGGAGAAACATCAGCACAATCCAAAACAAAATTAATGATCAATGTTCTCTTAAAAAAAAAAAAAAAAGATTTATTTATTTATGCATACAAGAACTGGCCAGAGGTGCAAGGGGTGAAAGGATTCACCAGAGAGAGAGCGGGGAGAAGAACAGGCAGATTAACTGAAATATACTGCTACACTGCTGAAGGGAGAAGCAGGTGGGTCAGGAGAGGTCTACTGTGCCATGTGGGTCACTCTCCTGGTGGGTATCGAACTCATGCTGAAGTGGCTGTAGCTAGCTTCCTAGTATAGTGCTTTAACCAGTTAGGCCACCCGGGAGGACCCTGCACATTTTTCATGTATGCCTCCATTTTCCTAATTATGAATTAATGTTAAGAGCTTTCAGTTGATCCTCTTGCAGTTTCTTAAAGATATATAATCATACTGTCTGCAGATAACAGTAATTTTGACTCTTTCTTTCCAATAATTTTACCTTTTATTTCTGCCTGATGTCTTGCTGCATCAGATAGAATTTCTGGAGCAGTGCTACATAATAATAGAGACAACCAGCAGCTCTGTCTCTATCTAGTTTTAATGGGAATGTTTCTGGTGTTTCATCATTAAGGACAATACAGGCTGTCAATAGACGATGTTGTATATAAAAGGAGTATCTTCTTATTCCTATATCGCTAGGAGAATTTTTTTAGTCATGCACAAATGCTCAATTTTGTCTGTACCTCCTTTTGTCATCTATTAAGATGAACATACTTCTTTTTTTTCCTATGGAGGTTGATGAACTGATGGCATTACATTAATAGATTTTTCTAACATGAAATATCCTTGCTTCCCTGGAATAAACCTTCCCTGGGAAAAAATGTATGATAATCTTAATAGATGACAAAAGGAGGTTCAGATAAAACTGAACATATGTGGCCCTCCCTGGTGGTGCAGCAGGTTAAAGCACAGCGGGTTAAAGCACAGCATTGAGAAGCTAAAGCCACTTCCGCATGAGTTCGATTCCCGCCTGCCTCGGAGGTGACCACATGGCGCGGCAGACCTCTCCTGACCCGCCCGCTGCTCCCCTCAGCAGTGTACTTCGTAGATCTGCCTGTTCTGCTCCCCACTCTGTCTCTGGTGAAACCTCTCGCCACTCCTGAGCCTCTGGCCTGTACCCCAGTTCTGTATGCACAAATAAATCTTTAAAAAAAAAAAAACTTAAAAAAAAAAAACCTGAACATTTGTACTTGATTAAAAAATTCTCCTAGTGATATAGGAATAGGAAGATACTCCTTTTAATATACAACATCATCTATTTACAGCCTGTAATATACAACAGCTTAAATTGACAGACTGTATCATCCTTAATTATAGATTCATCCTTTTGCATCTTTGTAATGATTTTGTATTATAGCCATTTAGTTTATCTGGGATTACTTACAGAATGCCCTTACTTGCATAGCACTGTGTTGGCCAGGCAGCAAGAGACAAAAGTGGGTGATCAGGAAGGTGGAAATGAAGCAGGAGCCATATTCTGGGTACAGTCTCAGGTAGCACAAGGGTGAGGTACTCTGAATGCAGTCATTGCTCTGCTGACCTGTCTGACAGGATGGAACAGCAGCTAGGTCTGCAGAAGCTCCAGCTCCTGCTGGACCAATACCTTCATCTTCCCTGGCTCCAGAATAGAAGGGTATTTCTTGGTCTGTTGCTGCAGGTTATTTTTCTTGATAAACCACTTCACATCAATCTTTCCTTCCTCCTTGCCCACTGCATGACTTCAGGATTCAGCACTAGACACAGAAACAACAGCTATTTAGAAATGTTTTAGCCTGCTCCTGCAATTTCATAAAGCCATATCTATATGATATATCCCCAATAATTTAGATCTCCAAGTGTTCTCCTTTGTCCAAGTTCTGATGGAAACTCTGTTCATAAGTGAGACTGGTCTATGCATGTTCCTCTTCATTCTTTGTTGGCTCCTCTGACCTGTCTTTCCTAACAGAGATACTCAGCTTTGTGCTGCAGCAACTGTGACTGTCGGTAGCATTCAGCTGCTTGCAGTTGTAAGTTGGGGAGAGAGTTGCAACCTATCATTTTCCTAAAAATTAGCAAGAACCTGTGTTGTCAGCTTTCTCCCTGAACTTTGCTTCTCTGTCTCTTCCAATGATTTTAAGGATGTGCTTGTTTGTCCCAAAGGTTTTTTAAAGCATATTACTCCCTGTTTCAAATCATGTTCTACCTAAAATACCCAGGAATACATCTTTTTTCCTGATTAATAGGGTAATTAAAAGTAAATAAAAACCCTAAATATGCAGTGATTTTGTTAAAGTTCTATTTTTGTTAAAGATTTATTTATCTATTCATACAGAACTGGGGTATAAGCCAGAGGCACGGAGGCGGTGAGAGGATTCACCAGAGACAGAGTGGGGAGCAGAACAGGCAGATCAATGAAGTACAC
>NW_004567116.1:29962904-29986764 GCF_000260355.1 Condylura cristata
GTTGCTAGTTGTTTGAAGATGTGCCATTCTCACTGGGGTGAGGTGGTATCTCATTGTGGTTTTAATTTGCATCTCCCTTATTACTAGTGATGTTGAACATTTTTTCATATGCTTGTTGGCCATCTGCATTTCCTCTTTGGAGAAGTGTTTTTTCGCTCTTCTGCCCATGTTCTGATGGGGTTGTTTATTTTTGTTGAGTTTCATAAGTTTTTTGTATATCTTTATGATCAATCCTTTATCACTAGTTTTGTGTGAGAAATTTTTTTCCCAATCAGTGGGATGTCTATTTGTTTCTTGTAATGTCTCCTTTGCTGTACAGAAGCTCTTTAACTTGATATAGTCCCATCTATTTATCCTTACCTTCACTATCGTTGCATTGGGTGCTGTATCTTCAAAGATGTCACTGAAATGTATGTCGTGTAGTGTTTCACCCATCTTTGCTTTCAAGTATTTTATGGTTTCTGTTCTTATGTTCTTTAATCCACTTCGAATTGATTTTTGTGTATGGTGAGAGGTAGTGATCTAGTTTCATTTTTTTTTTGCATGTAGCTTCCCAGTTTTCCCAGCACCATTTGTTGACCAAACTTTCTTTGTTCCTTGTATCTTCTTTGCTCCTTTGTCAAAGATTAGCTGCCCATAAACCCTTGGGTTTATATCTGGGCTTTCTATTTGAATCCACTGGTCTGTGTGTCTGTTCTTGTTCCAGTACCATGCAGTTTTGATTATTATGGCTTTGTAGTATAGCTGAAGTTTGGGATTGTGATGCCTCTATTCTTTTTCTAAAAAAGTCAGTTTTTATTTGTATACCACATAAGTTAGAAGCATTCTTAACAGCAATGATCAGAAAATGAAACTTATAGTACCTTTAACAAATAGAGAAATGGATGCTGAACTTGGGAGGTTTCAACTACTCAGTCATGCCACTTGGGATCCAGAACCATTCCATTCTTCACATTCACTCTCTGTTGCTTTTTGGTTTTCCTCCTCATGTTTGGGCTTCTTGGTCAATAGATGATGATAATTTCAGACATCACAAGTACATTTGAGGTAAGAGCAATGTGACTGAAGAATAGGGAGAGGGGAAGTACAAACTCAGCTCTGTCTTTATCCACCCCCCCTCATGCTATTAAAGTAAGAGTGGCCCAAAAAGCTCCCTCATGCATGTCCACTGACATCTCATCAAGAAGACTTAGTTCACATGGCCACTTCTAACTATAAGGAGTTCTGGGAAGTTAATTATTTCATTTTCTAGTTTCAGTAGAAGCTAAGGGAAAATGAAGTCAGGATTGGAAACATAAAGAATACCATCTTAAAGTCTCTGCCACAGATATCAATTCAACAATGTTTGTTCCTATTTCTTTTTAAACTTGCTGTGCATTTTCTATATTGTTGAGTTAGAGTTTCTTATTTTGATGTCAGTGACTATCAAAATGACTTTATGTAATGAATTTGCCTATGAGGCTCACTTTGACAATATCTTGTGAGTTTTGATGTACTGTATTCTCACTGCAATTTTTTAAATAATCCATAACTGTACTATTGATTTCCTTCGTAATGACAGATATTTCCATGAGATTGAAGGCTCTATTCTGACACCTTTTTCTAGATCTCTATATTTACTACATTTTAAGCAGACAATGTAGTCATTTACAATATGTACCTTTTGAAGCTTATTTGACTTTTCTTTGTGATCTGTTTTTAAAAATACGTATTAAACTTTGGGCCTTCCCTGGTGGTGCAATGGGTTAGGACATTAGCACTCCCAGCTGCTTCAGTGAGAGTTCGATTCCCACACCTAGAGGTGATTCACAAGGCACAGGCGACCTCTCCTGACCCACCTGCTGCTCCCCTCAGCAGTGTACTTCGTCGATCTGCCTGTTCTGCTCCCCACTCTGTCTTTGGTGAAGCCTCTCACTGCCCCCCGCACCTCTGGCTTGTACCCCAGTTCTGTATGCATAAGTAAATAAATCTTAAAAAAATACTCATTAAAACTTTCAATAAAAGGCTATGTATGCATTATTTAAATGTTTTATAATGGTAGGTTTTTTGGTCCTAATTTACCTGCAGAAATTACACAAATAATCATATAGCTCTCATCTTCTTGGGTTAGTAATCAGTATTTTTTTCTATATCTTGTTTGATGCTTACAATATGGTGCTTACATTTCATGATGATATTCTTTGTTACTGCTACACACTGGCGTTATGGATGCCTAGCTTTCTGATAGAACGATCTTGTGTTTTTGAACTGGGACACACAAGGGAAGAGAGGGTAGGTAAAGAACCTTGATTTGAAATTTGATTTACTCACTGGTTTTGTGTCCTTGAAGAAGATATTGAATCTCCCTGTGCCTTGGTTTCCTCACTCAGAAAATGGGAGAAATAACTCCTATTTCATTCAGTTGTTGAGAAGGGTAAGCAATTAAATTCATGCAAAATACCTAGAGCAATGCTTTCCATGTGGTGAGTGCTCATAAGTGTTGTTGAAGTGATCAAACAAGAACACTGTGAGATTGAAGTGGATCTGATCTGTCGGTAGCCAAAAGTTAGACCAGAGGAGATTCTGTAAATAACTCAAGGTTAAGTAAAAGTTCCATCACCAAGAGCTAACTAAGCTTTTCCATATAATACAACTGTTCAAACTATAGACAATCAGATCATTTCCTTGTTTTGCTTCCACATCTTCTCTGTAAAAACCTTTCACCCAGCTTCGGTTGGTGGGTTGCTACTAACCACTTCTGGTTTTGCACTGCCCAACCCCAGTTAGCTTCATCAAGTAAACTCAAAATGTTTTATATGTCTTTATATATCATTTAAAAGTGTTGACTATTACTACTGTTGTCTTCAGTCTAGCCAACTTTCTAGCATCAGAGCAAATGTAAGACAGAATCTGCATTCTCAGACCAATTCCCTTGGCACTGGAGTTGTTGTTAATTAGTCCCAGATTCTAAGAGCAGTGTGCCAGTCCTAGTCTGCTGCTTTTTAAGTGCATTTTTGACATTTGTGTTTGACATCAAACACTTTCACTGGGAGGTTGAATGTGGTTGTGTCAAGGGTTCCTAGCCAGTCATCACCTTTTGAACCAGAATGCTTATATCTCATTTTAAAAATAACCTGCCTCAATGTGAGTCAAGTTAGGTGAAGAATGATTCTTTGATTCAACTGTAATGTATAAATAACTCTTCATGCACTTTTCAGTCCTGCCTGGGCACTTTCTTAATGGCCTCAAAAGACTCCAATGAAATATTTCAGAGAATCTTTTTGTACTTATCAGGAGTTCACTTGAGAATTTAGGTCTTTTTTTTTTTTCCATATCATGAATTTCAACACTATCTTTCTGAATCATATCTGATCTACACTCCAAAACCAATCACAGACTCATCTCTAAAATAGCATCCCCACTCCAATGAGAGCTCCCTTTTAAAAATAATAGTCTGACAGGCATCATGCATTTTAAATTGAAGATAGACTGCAAAGCATTCCCCATCCATTAGTCCAACTGACCTTTGAATAACCCAACCCAGAAAAGAATAAGGCCATAAATCAAAGAAGACTCTAATCCTGGCTGGAACTTAATGATCCTATCAGCCTAGAAGTAGAAACAGCAATCACACATGACGTGGGAATTGCTCTTTCATAAAAGTCAAATGTCTTTAATGAAAAGAGCACTTGAGTAGGAGTCACAAAACTGGGGTTGGAGTACTGACTTCCAAGTGTACTGATTATGTCATCTGTTCTTCCAGGGTTTCAATTTTATTATTTATACGATAACCGAGGGTAAAGCCCTAGGCCATGTATCTTTCCACTCTATCTGTTCCTACCCTCAGGGAGCTCAGAGTTAATGGAGGGATAGCAGGACAAAATGGTAGCATGAAAGAGCTGGATGTTTAAAGATTCGAATGCCACCTCCACCCACTTACTACCTGTGTGCCTTTGAGCAAGCCATTGTGTGCTTGGTGCCTCCACTTACTCTTTTGTAAAATGGGGGATGGTGGTAACATCTATGTCATAAAGGTATTAAATGAAAGAATGTACATCTTAGCTGTTAGATCAGCTCCTGGCACAAAGTAAGTACCTCAAAATGGATGTGCAAGTATTGTTAATGCACATGAAGATTTTGCAGTGACTTAGATGAAAGGGGTAAAATAATAACTAAATTTTACTGATTTTTGGTGTACATTAGGTTCTGTACTAATATTTCCCACAGATGATCTGATATTATTCTATACAACATAGCAACATTTAGGCCTACTTTCTCTCGGATGTTTGCACTTTTTTCTGTTACCTTCTTCATATGGCACAAGAACTGTTTCTACGAAGTCTCTTTCTAATGGCTTCTCTTTGTCAAGGCGCTGGATATTCCCTTTGTCATTCCAGGCACTCCCATTTTCCCATTAAGTTTCACACCCCACTTAGTATCTTAGCTGTTCAGGCAAAATGGCAGACTGACCGTTATTCTTCCTTAATGATGCTGCCCAGAGAATGTTTCAGCCCATACACGTGACTGCTATGAAGGTCTCTGGGTACAGTGTCCTTCCCCCAGGGGGGTGAGATGAGTATCTAGATATCAACAATTTACCTTCCAAGTGCAGTCCTTGGAACATAGAAGCTATTTTGTAAATATTTACAGAATAAACAAATGTATGTATATTCAAACAAACATAACAGAGATCAGAATAAGCTAGTGTTGAGCAAAATCAGTAGCAATGTGCTATGGAGTACTGACTAGAAGGGTTTGGGAAATTTTCATGGAAAAGACAGGATTTGACCTGTGTAAGCTGTGTAAGATTTTAATAGACAGAGACAGGGAGAAAGCTTGCTTCAAATAAAGGAAGCTGTGTAAGAGCACAGATACATAGGAGTGTATGACTAGCTCAGTGAAGAAGTTATTTATATAGTCTGTATCAATGAAGTTCAGTACCTTGACTCTAGATGTACCTGAACCTTTAGAAAGGCTAGAGAGGGCATAGCAGAGGTCAGGCTAGGCCGGTTGTAGAAGCCAACACAAAGAGGCATCAACACCTGAGGCAATGAGAGAAATCTTCCACTGAGAATTTCTGAGACAGGCTTGCTCAGATGTGCCCTTTAACACGATGACTCTGCTGAAGATGGGTTAGTGGGTAGGCAGAGCCTGGAGACAAGGATAGTCAAGCAAGAGTCAAGAATTGCAAAAGCACAAATGAGCACCCCCTGCCCCTTCCACAAGGCTTCAAGCCTGCCTCCTCAAGGAAGGTTGTCTTGAATGGCACTTTGCTCCCGACCCATCTGGGAATATTTGTCATATGAAACAGTGTTTTATATTCCCTGCTCTTTATAAGCACATTTGATAAAAGGCCATTAAGAGGTAGCTAATTAACATAGAAACATATTGTAGATAGTAAAACTTCTAATCAAGGCAAACAAGTCTGCTCTAATTAAGAGGAGGGAAAAGTACTATAAATTCAAAGTCTGAGAAAGAAAAAAAGGAAAGACTTTTCACATCCTAGAAGCCATTGTTTTCTACAAAGCTATCTCTTCTTTCTATCAGGTGCTTCTATTATTCATGTGTTGGTGATCTGTACTCTTAGAAAATGTGGACTTCCAACTAAAGCTCCCCTATTACTTTATGGTTCTCATTTCTCCTTGTAAGTACATGGACACGATCATGTGTCCACCCAGAACCATCATCTTATTTTCCACCATGATTACTTTTATTAATTTACAATTATTTAACCTTAGATTAATTCTAGTGTCATTCCATCACCATGTAATATCCCCCACTATACTTCAATTTAAAAAGCTATTTCATGCCATTTGAATGTATAGTATAAAGGCACCAAGAAAATAGAAAACCACACTAGTACCTATATCAGTTATGGAAATGGTGATTAAAAGCCCTTAAAATAATACTAAGATTTGAAGTGTTACTATTTCCTGTTCCTACTTGCCAGAAGGCCAGGTTCCCTTCCCAAACCTCCATTACTCTCTATAAAGTTGTCCAGAGAGGACAGGCTCTTCCTGAGTCCCATGCACACACCTCTGCACTCAAAATAAATGAATAGGCTAAAGCAAATAAAGAAGCCTATCCAAAGTTGCTACTCTTTCCTGCCTCAAAGCTCAAACTCAAGTTTCCACTCTCAGTACATGGAACTCATGGATAGAAGAAGCAGTAAAAAAAAAAAAAAAAAAAAAAAAAGAGTGAATATAAGACAGCCAGCCCGACTGCATGTAGTGGGAAGACTTGGACATAAGATGGATGGTCAAACCTGGTTGGCTGGAGAAGGCCTGGAGTCAGCCAGCTGCTCTTGCTGCTCTGAGAAGGAAAACAACAGAAGAGGCTTGACCATACAGTGACCTTTAAAGTAGAGGCTGACAAGCTACACAGTGTGAGCCAATTGTGGACTGTTGCTAGCTTTCTTCTTACAACTTGCGAGCTGAGAATGTTTTTTCCATTTTTAAATGGTTGGAAAATTAAAAGAAGGATGACATTTCATGACAAGTGAAAATTATACAAAATTTGAATTTCAATGTTCATACATAAAATGTTATTGGAACAGAGCCATGCCCATTCATTTACCTATTGTCAGGACTGCTTTTAGTTTTGACAGAGAAGGCACAGCCCACAAAGCCTAGAACAGTTATTTTTGGTCTTTTACAGATAAAGTTCACCTCTCTTCTAAAGCACAGTGATGTCACTCAAGTAAACAAGACATGATTAGGTTTTTAAAACCTCATCCATTCATATCAGTTTCTTTCTCTGGAAGGAGATAGGAAGAGCTTGGGAAGAGGAGTGAGGAGCTTGGCACGTCTCCCTTTGAAGGCAGCAGTGAACCAGGATAGGAACCCAGGAGGAGCAGCAGGCTTTGAGGAGGTAGACTGCTTGTTCAGCTTGAGGTGCTGTGGGGACACCTAAAAGGTGACTGGACATCTCAGCATGTGTCTCCAGAAACAAGTCAAAGATCTGTATTTTGAGACATTTCTACAGAGGGACTAGTGAAGCCATGGATAGGATTTCCCAGGGAGTACATAAGAAGAAAGCTGGCTAGGGATGCCAGATAAAACATGTATTTGCTAATAGTGCAACGCACTTGGAGACAGAACTTTACTTGAATTTTGAACAGAAAAGGAAGAGACAATAAAGGCAATGGAAAGAGAAAGTCAGGGGCGTAGGAAGAAATCCTAAAAGTACAAGCCATACTTGATTTGACTGGAATGGTGGAGGAAAGAGGCAGTAGCTTGAAAAGAGAGAAATAATAAATCAATGAATAATGACCCTCTTTTCCAGAAATGGAACTGGGCTGCAAAGGACCGTAAAGGAACAGGTTGAGGGGGGACAGAGTGTTAATGACTGCATTTGGAATAAGAGGAGCCACGAGCCTGGCTTTGGGTGAAGGCAAGAAGACTGTGGGAGGTGGCTGCAGACATAATGAAGTTTATATGATACGATGTTTTCATTCTTGTTACACTACACTGGAGCTACCCACGTGAGTGTGTGCCCTCATGTTCCTTCCACACTCACTGCCACAGGGGACTGGCAAGTACTAGGGAGGTTACCTGGTCAAAAAGAAAGTCCTAGAGTTGAACTCTCTTTGAAACTGTGTATTGTAGGAATTCATCCAATCCTGAGAAAGAATTGTGTTAATTCCTCAAAATTTGACCTCACTGACTCATAGGCCAGATGATGATGTTCTGTCACCTAAAGCAACCCTTAGGAATTTATCCAGGTGGATGGATGATGGTGATAATGAGGAGGAGGAGGAGGAGGAAAAGGAAAAAGATGATGATGGTAAGAAAGAGGAGGAGGAAAAAAGACAAGGAAGAAGACGGTGATATTAACAATGGTGATGGTAAACTCTTGTATAAAAGTCCTTCTGCGGCCAACTGTTCTCAGTCATGAAGGACCTGAGCTAAACCACATGTAAAAACAGCTTACTGGCATCTTGCTGACAATAGTCACCATAGAACAGCCAACTTGAATTCCATTCTTACACGTCAGACAAAAATAGAAAACATTTTATTCGCATGATGATGGAATGATACTTATTTGCATGATATCTGCTTGATATTTGCTTGATGATGAAGCAAGAGTGTTACAGTGATAGGAAATTTAAAACATGGTTCAAAAGAAAAGAACCAAATGAAGAGGAATGACTGGAGAATAGGGATGGATGCCTGCTCTTCTGTGATGGGAAGGTGAGAAGAAAGGATGAACACAGGCACCCCTTAATGTGTTAACAGAAAGGAGGGACATGAGGAGTGTCAAGCTTAGTGGCTTCACTTCTCGGGGAATAAGGAGATTAGCCTGATAAGTGAGGGGTATCCCATGTTAGATAAAATTCTGAGACACTAGTACATTCTATGGCAGTAATTATTGAATATAGCTGATGTGTTCTTCTCCTAGGGACTTTAGCCATGAGTAAGGAATAATCACATAGGCCCAAGAAAAGGAAATCTCTAGTTTTCTGTGACTTATTACAAAGCCAGGCAGCCATCATCTCTAACTGAAGGTTACCACCTGCTCCTCCCTCAGGTGTTTGGCCTCTTCCATGGACATTGTCTGCCTCCTCAGACCAGTCTTAGCTCATATCAGGCCTCCTATCCCTTTGACCCACACTGACAGTTTGTACCTTAAAGTCAGACCCACTCAACCTTAGAGCCACAAACTCCAGGTGGGTAACTGGGGCTTTGATCATCTCTCAGGGATTCTTCGTTCCTTCATGCTCTTTATGAAGTGGCCAGGAGTGCTCAGTAGCCAGAGCAGTCCAGGGAGATACCCAGCCTTCTAATGCAAGTGAAACCCAAATCCTTACATCTTGCTCTTTTTGTTGGGAACCTATTATTTCATTCATAACTTTGGAAATATAATTACACCATACTATTGAGAGACAACTTCATAAATAATGGTTTATTTTCAAAGGAGACATATTTCATGCACTGGCTGCATAACAGGGTCAAGAACACAGCAAGCTGTCATCATATTTC
The DNA here is from genome assembly GCF_000260355.1 of Condylura cristata. NCBI lineage: Eukaryota > Metazoa > Chordata > Mammalia > Eulipotyphla > Talpidae > Condylura > Condylura cristata. Next base: position 29,971,865 of record NW_004567116.1, read on the forward strand.
CTGTGTCATTTAACTATCTGGCAGGGTTCTACATGGGAAACAGAAAAATCTCCTTATGGTAGATAATATAATATCCTTGGCCTTGCTCAGAGCCATGCTTTGGAAACAAGGTTTGTAAGTATTTTAATGTTACTGTCAAACATGGTCCGTCAGAGTCTTGTCTCATTTCTGCTCCACCTTCAGACTCTGTCCTGCCCCAGGTCCCAAAAGAGCTCAGCTGTCGCAGGTATTAAATAACCAACCTTAGTCCCTCCCCACCTCATGTCCCTCAAAGGAGGCTCATTACTAAGGTTATAACCCCTGAGTACCTGAACTGATCCCCAAATCATTTTCACTGCAGATAAAATGTAGGGCTTATCCTCTCAATATGCAGAGATATCAGAGAAGTTTATACAATTATAAACCAAAAAAAAAAAAAAAGGATATAAGTAGTGAAATTGAAAGTTTTGGCCAGGAATATTAGGAACTAGCAGAATTTTGATAGTAACTCTTTTTTAAAAAAAAAAAAATTTATAGTACAGAACTGGGGTACAAGCCAGAGATGTGGAGGGTGAGAGGATTCACCAGAGACAGAGTGGGGAGCAGGACAGGCAGATGGATGAAGTACACTGCTGAGGGGGGCAGTGGGCAGGTCAGGAGAGTCTGCCGTGCTATGTGGTTACCTCCGGGGCTGGCGAGGATCGAACTCATGCGGAAGTGGCTCAAGCCTCCTTGTGCTGTGCTTTAACCCGCTGCGCCACCAGGGAGGGCCGATAGTAACTCTTATTGAGTGTTCACTATGTGCCTGGCTGACCAAAACATTTTACATGGATTATCCAATGAATCCTGGCCAAAAACATATGTGAAGTATAATATTATCATTTTTTTACAGGTAATTATGGAACTTGCCCCCCCAAAATCACTGAGTCAATAGATGGTTGAACCAGAATTCAGACTCAAAGAGGATAAAGAATGAAATATAAGCACTTGACCAGGAGCTGCACTTCCCAGTGCAGGCTGCTGTAGTGTGCTGCCCAGACCCCGCTCATCCAGGCTGAGACTCGTCTCCCAGCTGACGATCTTGCCACACCTTACCAGCCCCTCCAGCTATAGTCCAGTGATGCTACCCATGCAATGTTAGGTCACTATGGGAATTGGAATGCCCAGCTTCTTGCCACAATTCAAGATAACTGCTAAGGACCATACCAGATTTACAGCTCCCCCCAAATTAGCTGGGACCCTCAACTGGGACTGTGTTGCAGCTCACCTTCTAGATCTACCCTTTCCTGCTTCTCTCCCACCACCCAGACCTGAGTCCCCAGAGTGAGTAGGGCAGTATATTTCCAGCACATGATTTCCATCTCATAGTCGGCTTCCCCAGAGAAGCTGGTCTGCAGCACTCTCAGACACGATCGGGCAGAAAAATTAAAACACAGATGTTCAGGTTCCATGATTATTAGCAGGGAGCTGCCAGTTTACCTTGGAACTTTCTTGACAGCCAACGACAAGAAGAGACACACGTGAAGAGAATAGAATCAAGCATCCAAGAGTCATCTTGGATGCTTTCTTGGTATCTCAAACATTTTTATTTTTTCCTATCATTTTATAAGTTATCCACAATGAATAAAGCATTGTTAAAATTTCCTGTTTACATAATGACAAGTGCAACTCCACTCTCCTCCACCTGAGAAGACTGGACAGTGGGAAGCTCAATGGAAAGAAACGGGGACCCCAGTCCCACAACCAGCCCATTTCCCATTGTAGCCATCCATTTTAAAATTGACCCAAGTTGGGGAAGGGAGAGAAGGCATCAAGATGGGTCAAGATAAGAGTTTGGGATTGAACACTCTAATTGCTGAATTAGATTATTTGCACTGTGAAGTGACCTAGGGATATCTGCAACCTGAAGAGAGCAGGATAATTGTGAGGTTGCCAAGACTTTATCCAGAGAGGGGGAGATTTATCCCCACTGAATACATTGCAAATGGGTTGTTGGAGACAAAAATAAAATTGTGTTTTGATTATACTACAAGTGGTGCTTGTTCAACATCCCAGTTACATTTGTATACACGACCTCATCTGAGCTGACTTCATGCACCTGCCTGGGAGAAGGGCATTTGAATATTTTCTGAGGTACTTGGGAGTGAGGGGATCAACTGAACACACAGGAACTTGTGTCCAAAAGGAAAAGGAAAGGGACAAGGAGGAAATATAGTTTTCCCACAAAAAAGGGCTTCAGAGGGTGAAGGAAGAGCTGCCTTCTCCCTATTCAGGGAGTGGGAGACAGCTTGGCTCACCAACCCTCTAAATAGACACCAGGGGTTAGCTTCAGCCAGCAAGGCCCTAAGGGAGGGTTTGGCGTGAGCTCTAATTGGTAGGAGCAAGGAGGGAAAGCATTGGTGAGTGACATACCATTCTACCCCTCCCCCAAGAGACGCTCGTTCATGCATGCACACACGCACACACACACACAGAAGGCTTAACAGTCACAACAGCTCATGCCCTCCTGCCTCTTCCAGCATCTCTCCCTACCCCGCTTTCTAAAACTAAGTGGCTTGCAGAGTAAAAAAATTGTATGTGTGTGTGCTTTGGGGGAGCGATCTCACTTTCACGTGCTGTTCCTTCTGCCCAAAACACCTGCTGAATCAGTCAGGGTCCTGGCAGGAAACAGATGGTCCACTCAAAATAGGATAATTTGAGAAAAGCCTATTTTCAGAGGGTCTTTCACAAAGGTGTGCTGTTGCAGAAGCCCAGGACTGGTGGGGGAGAAGGGGGTGCAGTTGCCCAGCCCTAGACCCAAGGGCTGCTCCCCCCACATATTTGCAGGCCCAGAACAAATGAACAACAATTCAACACCTCCCAAAACATAAACCTAAGTATTTGACAGCTATAACACTGACAAACTGCTTAATGAAATGTTTTTTATCTTTTGACCTTGGCAAGTCAAAAGATAAAAAAAGTCAAAAGTTCCCTATAAGAACCTGGAGATGAAGTTTGAACTTAGAAGTGTCAGACCACTCAGAGATCTGAGCAAGAACAGGGAAGGAGAACATACCCACCACCCTCTTTTGTTCCCACCCCAACTCTGCTTGGAACTACAAGTGACCTTGCTTATACTAGTGACACTGACACCCCAACCCTCATGCCCAGGCTACCCCAAAATCCACTACTTATGTACCATAACCCTCTGGACAACACCTCTGGCCTAGACCTAACACTAGTTCTAGACATCTGCTCTGGAAGAGAGATGGTACAGGCACTCCATGTGGAGGGGCGGGGCCTCTCATGCCATGGGATGTGGTGCAGCTGAGGAGGACCTGAGCCCAAAAGCAGTGTCCATAGCCGAGGCCCTCTCTGATGGGTCAAAGTGCACTACCACCAGAGAGCAGGAACAGGAACTTTCCCTTCAAGGACCCAGTCCACCGGAGACAACTCCACAGAGAATAAAACAGAGCACAAACCTTCAGTTCACACTCCCTTCCTTCAAAAATCAGAGCAGGCAGAGGAGCTGGGGACGTGCTCCCAGCTCTCAGCCTCCAGGGGCAGAGGATGGAACAGGGAAGGGTAGACAGTGGAGCTGGAATGTCCAGCTCTCTGTCCTCCCATCTCCTTGAATTACTTTCCTCAGGTTTTTAATTCCAGCTCTGGTTTGGTCTCTCATGAAAACTCTCCCTGACCCCTGGAGCTAGAGCAGGTCCATGGTTACTTGTCTTGTCCTTCAGAGCACTCATGGATGTTTCTAACTGTGATCTCAGTGGTGATTTTATTAATGACATTATCCTCACCAGACCACAGGGAGAGGGCTGGATCCCTGCATAGCTGCATCCACTGCCTGGCACAGATATGGCACATGAGGTACCCCACTTTGCTGGGGTGGGGAGAACTACCCCAGTTCAAGGGTGCATAGAGAGCAAGCCCCATACACACACACACACACACACACACACACAGGACTTAAAAGTAAATGGTATTCTGGAGTTTAAAATACAAATTCCTAGATAATTGATTAGACTATTAAAAGTTTAAAAGACCAGAACAGCTCACAGACCTGGACAAGAATTGAAGAAATGTACGATCACATCTAAAGAAAATAAACATAAGTCAAAGGACAGGATAGGGCCTCCCTACTGGCATAGAGGTTAAGTCTCAGGATATCACCTCTTGCCCTGAGTTCAATCCCAGGCCAGGGAGCTGACCTACATGGCACAGCAGACCTCTCCTGACCTGTCCACTGCCCTCAGCAGTGTACTTCGTCAGTCTGACTGTTCTGCTCCCCACTCTGTCTCTGATGAATCCTCTTACTCCCCACACCTCTGGCCTGTACCCCAATTCTTGTATGAATAAATAAATAAGATAAATCTTTTTAAAAAAAAGAAAAAGAAAAGAGAAGAAAAGAAAAAAAAGAACTAGGTACTGTAGGTATAGGAAGAGAAATTCTGTTCAAAAAGCACCCAAAGTGATCAAGTCAAGGACTTATAAAATCTAGTAGACCTTAGTAAATGAAGCAAGGCTTCTGCGATCAAAGAGGTGGGCAGGGAAAAGGTAAAGGGGTAAAGGATGGTGGTTGGTAAAATAAAGAGCTTTGGGGAGGAAGGGATAATAAATGAATAGAAATATGTAATAGAAAAATTATGAAAGAAAAAAAATAGCATTCAAGCAAGAACACCTTGGGCAGGCTGAGTAGGTGTCTAAGCCACTGAGCAAGCTTACACGGGACATGGAGCTTTTTTATTTTCTGGACCTGAAGTCATTAAAACTTCAGATTCCATGACTGCATTGCTCTGTTCCCACACTCACCAAGCGCCCACCTAAGGATGTGGCTGCCATGATGCTAGTGGTCAGACTCCATGATGGCTGATTCCCATCAAGAGGCTGGCTCGTGCCAGTTAATGAATCAGTGTTCTGAATTAGATTCCATTTCTTAGAAATTTTGTTAGCATCAATGGGAAATTCCAAAGTGAGGTGAACTCTAGAAAACTGGTGAATGGAGGCTGTACATCCTGCAAGTTTGAGGATTTAGTATTATACTTCAGTAAACTCACTGAGCAATACCCAACAGTGAACCCCCAAACTAAGTCATAAAAAGTTAGTTCTGTCTTGAAACGGGTATAATAGCTTTCTCCAGGGGCCTCATATTTACCAAGAGGCAAGAGAAGGTATATTGGTTGTGATTTTTCATTTTTCTTTGACTTCTGTAGACCTAAATTTGTCTTTTCACCAAAAACATGGAGGTAGAAAATTTGAGGGGATGTTGCCCCTGAGGAGAACTGAAAGGGTTAGGGGTGGGGGTGCTGGGATTAGAGTTGGAACCTGAGAGGGACTTTGCCCAGAGTCCTTAGGGCAGTACAGTGTTTATGAAGAGTAAAGTCATGATTAGTAAAAGTTCTAAAGTCATCATTCACATCAAATCTGAGGGTCAAGGAGAAAACTCAGGAGGAAGTGGAAAGTCAAGAGAAGTTCGAATTGAGCCAAGGGGAAGCTGCATTTTCTGAGCAGCCCAAAGGGAGAGCGCAGTATTATGATCTCCCACTGCAATTTGATTTTTATAAAAATATAAAGGCTAGATGCAATGTGGTATCCTGGATTGGATCCTAGAACAGTAAAAGAACATTAGTGGAAAGCCTGGTGCAATTTGCATAAAGTCTGTAGTTTCGTTAGTTGTCATGTAGAAATGCCAATTCCTTCGTTTTGACAAATGTACCATAGTTGCAGATGATGTTCACAATAATGGAAACTGGTAAAGAACATACAGGAATTCTGTATTTGCAACTTTGCTCAATGGCTAAAATTATTCAAAATAAGAAGACTTTCTTTTTAAAATATCTGTTTGGTCTTTAGCTCAGGAAAGTTAACTTCAGTGTTACTCGTTATGTCTATTCTAATTTTTTTAATCAAAAATATTCTCTGGTTCTTGTTTCTCTTTTCATAGCTATCCTATTTTCTCATTGTTTGCATTTCTTTGTACTTCTTTTACTGAATTCTGGGGAATGTGTGATTCATTTTCTACCCAACTGATCTGATTTTTCACAGCGCTGCTGCTGTTTGTCAGTTCTCTGGTATAGACAAAGTAATCTTGCTCCTGCAGTTTTAGGTTCCTTGTAACTCATCCTTATCTCAGACACCTCTATTTACCTCTGCTCCAGCTATATTTTGATCACAGATATCTCCCACTGTCATTTTAGGCTGCTGTTTCACAGGACCCACAGCTACTTACATTCTAGCAGATGTCCATCCAGTGTGACTTTGGGAGACCCAAGCGACTTCTCTATTTACCCTTCATGCCTGGTCTTTGCTACCTGAGCTTTTGAAGTACATGAAAACATGCTCACAATCTGAACAAACACAGAGCTCACCCTGTGTCTGGAGCAGCCTCTGAAGGTTGCTTATAGAGATTACACTACTGACAGCTTGGCATTCTTAATCAAAATCCCAGAAAATGTGTATCTTTTGAGTAATGTCAAAATCACAAATAAATGATCTCCCACTGCCTACCTACCTTAAGCTCTACAGTGTTGTAATAAGGCGTCATTGGCAACAGGACCTCATTATTAGAAGGTACTTTACAGAAAACGAGTGTGATTTTGCTCCCACAGGGATCAAATCAAACAAAAAAGCTTTGCTTATACTCATGATACCTCTATTTAAAAAGTTATATTTCTGTTAATCTGTGTCTAGTAGAGTTTATTGTTTATGGTTTGAAATGTTATTCCATTGGCATTTAAAATAACAAAAGCTACTTTTGCTACTACGAAACCAGATCTCATCTGAGGGGTAAGTTTCTTTGGTTTGTGAGTGCATGGCCCTCCAGAAGACTACTCACCAGCGGGGAGAGCAAGGCCACACCCCTCACACCAGAGACAAAAGGGAGAGCTGGACAGGAAGTGGTCATTTTCCCTGAAGGATGGAGGATCTCTACAAGATGGCTTCTGACACGGAGAGACGTCCATGTGGGTGTGTTAAGGAGGGCACATGCCGACATATGAAGGTGAGGCAGCCTTTGGAGACCAGAGGCCACTATGATAGACTAAAAAAACACATTTTGAAAATCTGTGTTGATGCTGCTTATACTTTATTATTTTCCCTTGATTGTTATCACCATTTAAGGTTCCTTTGGGGAGTCAGGCTGTCTCAAGAGACAGGTCAGTCTGCAAAGACGGTCAGTAGTAGTATCCCCAGGAGATCTGACAGCTGAGACAACTGGGAGGCCCCACAAAGGAAAGAGAATTTAGGGGTGATGGAAGAGGGGCTCTGCACCAGAAACACCCCTGCTCTATGCCACAAGGCACTGGGCTTTAACAAAGGGCTTGTCCCGAGATGAGACGGTTTTATGGAAACATGTCATTCCTTGCCCCATTTCACACTCATTCTCACCAACTGTTTCTGTCCTTGATGGAACCTCAGCAGAATCTACACACTTGCCAAGAAGCAGTCCTCTGGCATTCTGAGCCACCAAGGGTGGAAATCACTAAAATCAACTGAAACTTTGCTGGATAAAAGATTTGCTTAATTAAGAACTGAATTCAAAAAGTTCTCGAACCCGCTTTGCATTTTTTTTTTTAGGTTTATTTATTTGTGCATACAGAACTGGGGTACAGGCCAGAGGCTCAGGGGTGGTGAGAGGCTTCACCAGAGACAGAGTGGGGAACAGAACAGGCAGATCAACGAAGTACACTGCTGAGGGGAGCAGCAGACGGGTCAGGAGAGGTCTGCCGCGCCATGTGGTCACCTCCGGGGCAGGCGGGGATCGAACTCATGCGGAAGTGGCTTTAGCTTCTCAGTGCTGTGCTTTAACCCGCTGCGCCACCAGGGAGGGCCCCGCTTTGCATTTTTAAAGCCCTTAACCCACCACATGGCATTCTGTTTCAGCAAAGTTGAATCAATCTTCTGTTTTGGATAAATGAATTTGACAAGATGCTACACCCTCAGAATAAGGATTTCAGCCATAGGCTGAGAAATTTTCTGCACCCAGTCACAGCTTCTAGGCTTCCATAGATTTGATTACCACAAGACTCAGGCTTTGGTGCACACGCCCTTGTTCACTGCAAAATCCCAGGAGAAATTACTAATGTTTATAAAGCAGACTATTTGGCAGCTAGATTTTAATTGTTTTATGCATAACAATGAAGAAAGAGTGTGTTATAATGCAAGGGAAGACAGGAGATAAACTTCAGAGTCAGAAAAACCTTGTTCATATCCTCACTGCAACTTACACTATGGAATTTGAGTCAGATTTCTTAACCATTTTATGTCTCCATTTCCCTATCTTAAAAACAAAACAAAACAAAACAAAACAAAACAAAAAAACGGGCAAACAGTAGCACTCTCCTGTTTTGTGTAGCTGAAGATAAACAATAAGTGGGAAAGTACCTGGCATCTAATCAGGCATTTGCCCCACTTTACACCTTCCCCCACTTTTCTCCTTCCTGGTGCATGCATGGAAGTGTAGTGGAATGTGAACAGTTTGGCCCACAACACTACAAAATGCAGTGGTTAGTTTTCTACCTTCCAACAAATGGTCCCATTAATTTTCTGGCAAAGAGGGAAGAGAGGGACTGGCAGCTTGCCAGGACTAATGGAGTCATTTTGTAAGACTCTGTGGTTTGTTGTTGATGAATGAAACTCTTACCTACCATTTCTCTGCAGGACAGCACAATCCAAATTAGATACAATTATGAGAGCCCAATACCCAGGGGTGTGGGAAAGTGATGCCATGGGAGCAGGGGTACACCAACAGGCTGGGTTTCAGAACCCCAAGGGGACCTGTGAAATGAAGAGCTGCCAGGCTGCGTCCCTAGACACGCTGATTGAACTGATTTGGAGCAAGACCTGGGCGTCAGGATTTTTATAGTAGTGCAGGCAATCAGACATGAGCCCTCCCAAGTCAGGTTTGCAAACTCTGCCTCCAGATGTGGATGTCACTGTTGTAGGAGCAGCCCTTGTGCTGTTATTGCAGCTGCTGCCATCTAACTCTGTCACATTATTGATTCATCCCACCTACCAGAGATAGTTATGCCCGGCACCAAAATTTCTCCAGCTCTCTGCAGGGTCTGGGCTCAGCCGTACCTAGCTGGCACAGTAGTGGGAGGGGCGAGAGGGAGAACCTCCCAAGACGTTTGGGTTATTTACCCTCCAGAGAAAAATCCCATCCTAATCAACAGATTGCAGCCTGTTTTTTTGGTTTTTGTTTTTATAATATAATAGTTTATTTTTACATCATTATGTACATTTTTTTCATTTCAATTGTAGTCCCCGTGGGTTTCCCATCACCGAGTCACTTATGTGCCATCACCATAGTCCAGTACACTTCCCTCTCCCACCCCACCCCTTTTTCATCCCATTCCCCACTCCACCCCCCACAAAATGTCTCTGGTATATGGCTGTTCATTATTCTTATTATTGCCTCGCCTGGTCCATTATACTCCTGCTATGAGCAAAATCATCCGGTATTTTTCTTTCTCTTTCTGGCTTATCTCACTAAGCATGATCTTTTCCAGCTCCATCCAAGTTGTGCAGCCTGTTTTTATGGCCCCCACAAAATGCAAGCAGGAGAGCCCCATGAAATGCATTTCCCAAAGTCACATTCAATCTCTTCCAGGATCACCTTGAGCCCACATGCTGAAGTGACAGCCACATGCAGTTTTTACTAACTGTGCCCACCAGTCTCTAAGGACCCACGGTATCTGGTGTGTGTTTGCTGAGAAGCTGGTAATTGGGGTATCCAGTGTGCTTAAGGGCACAGTTCTGCCCTAAGTGGGGTGTTCCTCTGTGGGTTCTATGCTCATCTGCTAAGCTGGGATGTTACAGGCTCCCTTTAAATCCTAGACTCTATTTAGACACTTGTTAAAACTAAGGCTTTAGTATTGCTTTTTATAGAAAGCTTATCTTTTTCCTGAGGGCATTGCCATTTTATCATTTCATGCATCATGTAGTCTATTTTAAAAACTGATATTTTAGATGCTTGTACTATAACATAAGTTCTATAAAATATTCTAGCAGGACAAAACTTAATATATTACTTTTCCTCACTCTCCTTTCACAAAGACCACTCCCTAGAATTCACTGCCTTGCTTTGGTATATGTTCTTCCAGATCTTTTCTCAAGGCCTATATTTTAATACTCAAAATTAAAGGGGACGGCCCTCCCTGGTGGCGCAGCGGGTTAGAGCACAGCACTGAGAGTCTAAAGCCGCTTCCTCATGAGTTCGATTCCCGCCTGCCCCGGAGGTGACCACATGGCGTGGCAGACCTCTCCTGACCCGCCCGCTGCTCCCCTCAGCAGTGTATTTCGTTGATCTGCCTGTTCTGCATGCCACTCTGTCGCTGGTGAATTCTCTCACCCTCCACATCTCTGGCCTGTATCCCAGTTCTGTATGCACAAATAAAATAAAATCTTTAAAAAAAAAAAAAAAATTAAAGGGGACACATAAGTAATTGCATAAAATACAACAATTTCCCAGTTTCCTTGACTATTGCTTTAAATATTTGCATAATACTCTAATAAGTGAAAGTTCCATAATTAGTCATTTACCAAGTGTCAGTGAATTGGTCACTTTCAATTTTTCATGATTATAAGTAATACTTTGATAAACATCTTCATGAATATTTTTTCATTTAAGATTGTTTACTTAGTTCAAATACCACAAATGTAGTTACTCAGTGAAGGAGTATGAATGACTAAAGAATTTATAACTTAGCAATAAGGAAATAAGAAAACACATAGCTAAGCAAATGTATTTGGTTAAATGAATGATAGCTTATCTGTCTAACCGAACACTCTGAGACCATTAAAATAATGTTGTAGACGAACACTTAAAATCGCAGAATGATTTTCACTACATTGTTAGGGACTTCTAAAACAAATAAGAAAATTTTCAAAATGGCTTATATTAAAAACATTTTTAAATTATTTTATTGAGGTAACATGGTTTTACAGAATGTGATTCATAAGTATCGGGTCACACCTCGTCAGATGTATGTCACTGCCCACTCCCCTACCATGGTACCCATCGTCTTCCCCCATAATCCATTGGATCCTGCCACATTTTGCTATCCACCCTCCCCCTCCTTTCTGGTAGACTTAATTCTACAGACAAATTTCTAGGGTATGGTATAGGCTTGGCGTTGACTGACCTTTTATTTGTTTCACTATCTTGCACATATAAATGAAACTGTGTAATATTTGTCTTTATTGTCTGATTTATTCTGCTTAATTTGAGCCCCTCCAGTTCCATTCTTGTTAAAAATGGCAAAAATTCATCTTTTTAAATCATTGACTAGTATTTCATTGTGTATATATGCTGCACCCTCTTAATCTACTTAGCTGTCACTGCGCACTTTGATTATTTCCATGACTTTGCTACTTTACATATTGCTACAAAGAACACAGGGATGCATATATCCCTTCTAGGTAAGTGTTTTTGTATTCTTCAGGTAGATACTTAGGAGTGGAAGTGCTGAATCAGTTAGTAGATCTAGTTTTAATATTTTGAGAAACTTCCACACTGTTTTCCCTAAGACATGAACCAGTCTACGTTGCCACCAGAAGTATACAAGAGTTCCTTTTCTCCAGATTCTTGCCAACTGGCCTTGTTTCTGGACTTTTTGATATGGGCCATTCTCTCAAGTGAGAAGTGATATCTCATTGTGGTTCTGATATGCCCTTCCCTAATGATATGTGATATGAGCACTGTTTCATGTGCCTGTTAGCCCTCTGTATGTCAACTTTGGAGAAGTGTCTGTTCTGTTGTTCTGCTCATTTTTTGTTTTCTTTTTGTTGAGTTGTTAGTTTTTTTTATAGATCTTGCATATCAGCACTTTGGCAGATATCCAGTAACTGGATATCAGTAGGGTTTCTTTTTAATTTCTTGTGCTGTGCAGAACCTTTTTAGCTTGATATAGTCCCATTTGTTTAAATCTTCTTTTATTTTGTTTGCTGAAGACCAATTCACAAAGACATTGCTGAAACCAATGTCATAGACTATTTTGCCTGTGATTTTTTTCCTATGCATTTTATAGTTTCAGGACTTGTATCCAAGTCTTTTATCCCTTTTAAGTTAATTTTCTGTGTAAAGTATAAGATGGCAGTCTGATTTCATTCCTTTGCATGTGGCTGTCCAATTTTTCCAGCACCATTTTTTACAGACTTTCCTTTTTTAAATGGTTCCTTTGGAATTGACAAACTGTCCATGTATGTATTTCTGGGCTCTGAAATCTATTGCATTGATCTTCGTGTCTGTTTTTATTCCAGACATACTGTTTTAATTACAATAGCCTTGTAGAATGGTTTGAAGTCTGGAAATGTGATACCACTATCCTCCATTTTTTTGGTCAGTATTTCTTTGGTTATTCAAGGTCATTTGTGGTCCCAATTGAATTTCAGTATTGTTTGTTCTATTTATTTGAAGTCTATCATTGAAACCTTGATAGTGATTGCACTGAATCCTTATATTGCCTTGGGTAAAATGGTCATTTCACTAATGTTAATTCTTCCAGCCCAATAACAAGAATAGCTTCATTTCTTTGTATCTTCTATTTCATTCAACAAAGTATTGTATTTTTCATTGCACAGGTCCTTCACCTCCTTTGTTAAGTTTACTTCTTGGTATATAATTCTTTTTGATGGGGATGATGTTTGATGATATTGATCTTTTTGATGAGATATCTGTCTTGATTCCTTCTAACTCATTATTCCATATAGGAACACAACTGTTTTTTGTAAATTGACTTTGTAACCTGCCACTTTACTGTATTGATTTATTATTTTGACTAATTTTTTAGTGCAAATAATGATGGTTTTACTTTTGCTCCAGTTTGGATTCCTTTTATATCTTTCTCTTATTTAATTGTCCTACCTAGTATTTCCAATATTATGTTGAATAGTGGTGATGAAGGTGGACATCTTTGTCTCATAACAAATCTTAGAAGAACAGTTTTCAGTTTTTCATCCAGTATGATGATATTAGATATAGACTTGTCAGATAAGGCTTTCATTATATTGAAGTATGTTCTACCTAGCCCAGATTTTTGAGTGTTTTTATCATAAATGAATATTGAAGCATACAAAATGATTCCTCTGAATCATTAATATGATCATATGGTTTTTCCTTTTGTTGTGTTGACTTTCATTCATTGATTTTCAAATGTTGAGCCACTCTTATGTCCCTGGAATAAATCCCATTTCATTGCGATATATGATCCTTTGATGTGCTGTTGAACTTGATCTGCTAAGACTTTGTTGAGGAATTTTTGCAGCTATATTCATCAGGGATATTGTTAGTATTGTAAAAATATTTTAATCATCAAAATATACCTGAATACAAAGGCCAAAAATAGACAACAAAATCTTGAAGAAAAAAATTGGAATACTCTAACTAAAATCAAGATCAATTGTAAAAATACAGTAATTAAGCAGTAGCTTATTAGTACAAGAATATATTTTTATTTTGAAGAAACAGAATTCAGAGGTAGCACACTTTTCCTGAGAAAGACCAGATAACTAGTGTTCAAGGCTTTGCAAGTTACACAGGCCGTCACAACTTGACCTGTTGTGATAGCATAAAAATAGCTAAGATAAAACACAAATGAGTGGACATGGTTGTGATGCAATAGAACTTTGTATGCAAAAACAGGTAGCTGTCCTATTTCTAGGACAGAGAACGCCAATAGAACACCTGTGTGTGTGAAATTTGATTCCTGCTTTACATCACACATAATAATAAATTCAAATTCATTATATGTTTGTGTGTGCGTGCACAAAAATCAAATGATAAAACTTAAAGAAAGCAATATAAAACATATTGATGACCTTAGGATATGTACAGTTCTTAGGTAAGATACAAAAATCACTAAGCCTAAAGGAAAAGACTGGGATATTGCCTATATTAAAAGTATGAGCTTTTTCTTCCTCAAAAGGTATTGGCAAGATACAGCGTGAAAGAAGTTATTAGCCATGTAAGTGAAGGGGGGAAGGGTCACCTCCATAAAATATTAAAAATGACTATGAATCTGTTTTCTAAAATGAGGCAAAAATCCAGATGCAAAGTTGGCAGGAGTCTCAGACACTTGACAAGACAAAATATTCAAATAGTCACTGGGTGTCTAAAATGTTACTCTTCATTCATTATCAGGGAAATGCAAATTTAAAGCATAATGATAGAGTATCAAAAGTTAGTGGGAATGTGGAACTGCTGATGTTCTCAAAGGTTCCTGGGTATAAAATGGTCCAATCCCTTGAGGGAGCTCTACTAACAGAGACAGACATATTCATACAAACAATGCCACTCAGGCTTAAACTTAACAGAAATGTTTGCACTTGCATATCAAAAGGTCTATACAGAATGTTCATGGTTACATTATTCATAGTTTTGCCTCTTACTGAAAATAATGCATCTAAATTGTAGAATATATTAAAAAAAAAGTAGTATATTCATTTGATGCAAGTTATAGAGCAACACTATTCCAAATCTGAATGAATCCTACTTTCCTAAGTTGGATGTGAAAGAAGTCAGAAACTAAAGATTGCAAACATACAAAACCAACTTATGGCCATAGGATATTCAGAGAGCTAGCAATTAGGTATGAGCATGAGAAGGAGCTTGTTTTCCTCATAATATTCTTTTTATTGCTGGGATGCAGTTACATATTATTATTCACTTCAAGATAGATTAAGATTTATGTTTATGAAGATATGCTTTTTCTGTATATATTTTAACTTGTTAAATTTTCCTAAAAGAATTAAGGTAATGGATGCTGTCAAAAATTGAAAAAGCAGAAGTTAAAGGGAAAAGCATATTTTTTTTCTTTTATAACAGTTTATTTTTACATCATTTTGTACATTTTTTTCCATCTCAATTGTAATCCCCACGGGTTTCCCATCACCAAGTCACCCGTGTGCCATCACCATAACCCCATGCACTTTCCTAC
>NW_004567116.1:29988809-30045329 GCF_000260355.1 Condylura cristata
TTCCTCTGTGGAGCTTTTAGGGTTTTCCAAATAAATTAACATATCATCTGCAATTAAGGACAGTTTTACTTCTTCTTTCCCTGATTGCATTCCTTGTATGCCTTTTTCCTGTCTTATTGCTCTGGCTAGAACTTCCAGTGTTATGTTGAAGAGCAGTGGCGATAGTGGAGGGAAAAGCCTATTTTTACCGTAAGCTGCACTATCCAACTGAAGTCTCTATGAAAATAAAAGTATCCAGAAAGGCTAATTTATAGTCACATGTGGCTCTTGAGGGCTTCAGTGTAGCCAGTGAGACTGAGAAACTGGATTTTTATTTTTATTTAATTTTAATTTTAAGAGCCACATGTGGCTAGGACCCAGCATGTTGCACAGCTCAGAGCCCACGTTATGGGGACAGCACTATGAAAAGTGGAATCCACTGCATTCCCTCAGGATGTGGGACAATATGAGAAGGCTGAGATAGAGCCAGGTTGCTTTTTATCATAAGCTTCTCTATACAATTTAATGTTGAACTTTCTGTGTATATTGCTGATATTAAAATGAAAATTTAATTTTAAAAAGTTTGAAGCATATACTTAAACCTGTTAATAGTGATTTTTCACTGGGGGTGGACTTTATTGAGATTTTTCTATTCTCCCTTTATGAACAGTTATCCATATTTCTTAAAATGTTTACCATAAGCAAAGATGAAAAAAAAGAACAAATTGATAAATCAAAAGCAGAAACTAAATACTGACAACAAGCAAGAAAAGTCTTTAGAGGCCAATCTATATTTCTAGCAAGCCAATAATGTGTGTAATAAGAATTTATGGCAGGTCGTATTTTTCTTTTCAACATGTAATATCTAAGCATGCTGGCTAAGCAGAGATTTCACATAAAGCATGCCAGATTTCGGCACCTTCTCATGAGGCGCCCACATGGCTGCCGGGGTCTGAACCAACAGTGGGGAAGTTGGTGCCACCCATCTCGGGCTGGTTTCAGCACGTGTCTTTGGAGGAATGGCTTCTCTTTCCAGCTGCACTGTCTTCCAGCTCAGTATCAAGGTGTCTCAAAGGCTCAATGTCTGATGAGGTCTTGAAGTTCCAAACTGTGCCACAGCCTACCCACCTGCCCTTTAATGACTGACTCCTCTCCTGACAATGACTGACTCTTACTCCTCTCCTCTCCCATGTTCTCTTTCTAGACTAGATGAGTCCTTTTTTTTTTTTTTTTCCCTTTCTGGCTCTCCCTTTGCTTTGTCTTGTCTGAAGCACAGTCCTTCCTTATCCCACTAGCTCCCCAATCTCACTATGGCTCACCCACGAACACATACATGCCAAGCCAAGGCCCGCCATGTTTTCTTTGTTCACTACTTTCTGAAATCAAAGAAAGATACCTCATGTGCACATTCTGTTTAATCATCACAGAAACTCCAGGAAGCACAACCTCACTCCCCACACCCATATTAGGCTCAGGTTCACAGCTGAGCTCTTAATTGCAACAGGCAGCATGGTCCCACCTTTCCAAAGCAGCCTTTCTCTGGGTGCTGGGCCACTGTTCTGTGTAAAGAGCAATCCCTTGAGCCTGACCCTGGGGGTGCATTTGAAAGGTATGGCCACTGCTGGAAAGAGGAATCAGAGTGATGGACAGAGCAAAGAAATGAGGACTCAGGTCTGAGGCTTTGTCTAGGTGTATGGTCACAAAAGCCAATGTCCTTGCTAAAATACTGCATGTGACACTCCCGATGACATTGTTTTTGAAACACACCCCCTAGGCAAGAGAGAAAGAGTGCTGCCAACTGAAAATGGACATGGAAAGGATCCTGATAATGACACTTAGAAGATGCTCCTTCAACACACCTTTGCAGGAAAGGCCCCTAGGAGGAGGGGTGGAAGGCCTCAAAACGCACTGACTAAGAGAGGATTTGCCCCACAACTTAAAGCTGTCAGAGTGTCCATTTGTTCACTTGGGTTTCCCCCAGCTTTGTAAATATTCAGAACAGGTGGACCTAACTAAGGACAAATGCCATTTAATTTGAACCTGAACTCCTGCCTCACAGACCAATGCTCAGTCAGTCCATGAGGAAAAACAATTATTACACTCCAGCTAGCAAGGCTCTGGCTTATGGAGCAGCATCAGAGGCACAATAGCTTATTGGCAAAGAGATGGGAGGTTTAAAAAAAAATCAATTTTGTTAAAAATAAACAAGCTATAATTCTACCTACCTGACTAGAGAATATTTCCAAGGCAAAGGAATAATGGCATCACTTTTTAGTTCCCAGAAATGACTCCAGAATCATCCTTCCAACCCACTATCCAATATCACATGTCTGAGTATGGCATTCAAGGCCCCTCGCCTTGCCAGCCCTATCCCCCTCGATACCAACCTGTCCCACAGTGAACCTTGGCTCCAGCAGTGATAAGCTATTTCTAGGTTCCTGAACACACAGTATGTTTTCTTGCTTATTTCAGAACTTAGTAGCACCACCACCATCTCCACGAGATAGACTCTTCCTTCTGGCGTGCTCTCACAGAACCTGGCACATCCTTCTAGCAATACTGTGTGTACCACACAAGTCAGTGTCTTCACATTTCTTTACTGCCTTAATATACCTAGGCTGCTCTATCGAAAATACCAAAAATTGGTACCAGAAACAACACTCATTAACAGTTCCAGAGACTGGGAAGGGCAAGATTGTGGCACTGTCTTCTTCAGTGTCTAGTAAGGACCTCTTCCTCTGAGACAGCAGTATTTCTGCTCTAGCATCTCAAGAGAGGAGCAAGGGACTTCCCTTAACCTCTTTTGTACAGGCACTAATTGCATTTTTGAGGGCTCTGCATTAGAGCCAAATTACCTCCCCTGAGCCCAGCCTCCTGAAACTACCACATCTGGCATTCTGGTTTCAACATGTCAATTTCAAGGGGACACAAACATTCAGACCATAACATATACTAATATACATGGCACCTTTATAATATGCCAGGAATGATTCCAAAAGCTCCTAAATGTATTATAATACTCTTTATCATACTTGCATGTAGAAGATGTATTTTTACATTCCCATTTACAAATAAGGAAATCAAAGCACAGAAAGGAGAGCTAAACTAGAGAGTTGTTCAAGGCCAACAGTATGTATGTGGTTGGGCGAGTACATTAGCTCAAGTGGTCTGACTCCAGAGTCTACACACCCAACACTATGCTGTATTTTTCCATCTCTTATATGAAACAAAGGGGCCCAGGGCCCGATGCAAGAAAATACATCATGCAAACTGAATGAACAAATGAGTGAAACCTATTTCTCCACTCCCGGTGACCCTGAGCTGCTGATATGCAACATCTGCTTTTCTAGTGTGCTACCACTGTCACAGGGCGCCAAGGCTGGCCTCCGGGCTCCCTTTGATGGACTAGGCCTGGACACACGGGCAGTCCCTGGCTTGGCACAGATGCCCCTGATCTTTAAAAGAGTGTCTGCTTCCTCTGAAACAGGTAAATTGCCTCTGGGAATGACAGGTTACTCCCCTCTCTCTGAAGATAGAAACTATTCCTTCAGCCCAGAGTGACTTAGTTGGAAAAAACTGATTTCACGCTTTGCTGAGTCTGATTGTCCTTGAACACCAGAGCACATTATCTGCCTGCCTGCGCTAGCTGAGTGCAAGGGCTGCTGTGAGTGCGGTTCAGGGGGTGCAGTGGGGCCCTTCATGGGGGAGATCTGAGATCTCCAGCTTCTCTGTAGCTCAGGAGCTGGGGAAGAGCAAAACCATCAGTGGGCAGCTTTACTGATAACATCACTTTTCTTGCTCTACACCTGCCTCCCCCTCCCCCATTTTTCCTGTTTTTCTTACCTACCCACAGACCTGTTTTCCTAGTTGTTTTCCTTCCCTGGTAGTCCTGCAGGCTCCTCGGCCTCAACATGCCTGAAAGGGAGATTTCCTCTCCAAATCTGTGTTACATGTGTTCCCATTGTCACTCTCTGGCATCCAGCCCCTAAACCAAGAGTCCCTAGTTTCCACCCTCCCTCTTTTGGACTTTCTCCCTGTGTCCCCTTGATGTGGACACTGAACTTTCTGCACAAGTGCCACAGGCCTCCTGCTAAGAACAAGCATGTTGGACGAGACCTGTCCAGAAAGCGGTATGTGAGGGGAGGACATAAGTCAACCCAAGCAACCTGCTGGTCAACCAAGGGATAAGTGGAGTAGAGGAATCTCACTAAGATAGGAAGAAGGTAGTAGGACACCAGATCAGGAGGCAAAATAAACAAATCCAACACCTCTTTGGGAGGTGAGGGTGGCAGACTCTTTCTCTAGAAGAAAATTCTTTCAATAAATTTGCCAGATTAAAGAGAGACCTTATTTTAGAGTTTCTTTGGGTGCCTTTGGATGAAGTTCGTGCTAAAATAACCAGTCCCTTGGAGAATCTGGATGTGCCCAGAGTCTGAGTTTTGTGGATAAAGGTGGACAGCTGAAGTGTCCTGAGGATAAATTTAGCAGAAACTTGGCAACTTGGGAGGAGAAGATTCTCAAAGCATTGAGCAGAGATGCTATAGCAAGTCCTAAAGAGAAACCAGCAGGGAGAGCTTTCCCTACGGGAGACCTCTGCTTGTTATCGAGAGGCCAACAAGGAGGCATGACTAGGACTTGTGATCGCTAGTTGGCATGTTACTCCCAAACTCCAGGAATGTCTACTCTGTAAGAGAATCCCTGTTAGCAGCAACTTAGGAAGAAATGAAAATAAAATTGGGGTGAATTTAATGGAATGAGAGGCATAGGAGGAAGTTACAGAGTAAGGATACAGAATCCAGAAAAGTAGAGAACTGGAAATATTAGTGTTACAGGGCACCCCAATGTGAAGTGGGTTGCCTGCTGTGGGTCTTCACCCACGTGCTTAAGATTCAGTCGTATTATGGACACACACAAAAAGGTTCAATAATGTATTTATTTACAAGGAGAAAGGTAAAGGAACAACCCAGGGAAAGAGGGAGAGAAATACGAGTTAACTAGAATGTCCTACCAGTTCTGCTGACTTGGACTCCACCGGCACACTGAAAACCAATCAAGAGCCAACGACCAGCTGCGAACCACCAGGCCAAGAAAGCTCCAAAGCCCACATATTTGGTTTTATCCTAACCTGGCAGCTCAGCTTGGCCCTCATGTCCCAGCGTTCCAGCATCCCGGCGTGCTTCTCCTTGGTATTGATGGGATTAGTAGTTCCAGTATCTGGATGAGGGCGGAGTTCATGAGACCTGTACCTGTTACACTAGGAGGGCTTATGCTCTTCCCATGTGGATGGGGTTGGGTTACTCATCTGCATCCATTAAAGAATGAAAATGCCCTAGCAGACTGCAGGACTGAGGACAGCACACTGGCTAACACCTACACCCATTATTGATCAGAACAAGATTTGAAGCAAAGAGCATTAAAGTGAAGCCTGGAGGAGATTTCTTAAATTAGCATCTAGGATGAGGAAGGAGCTGAAGGAGCTGTAGCTGACACTGGTCTGAACAGGCCTTAGGCAGTATGAACAAGAAAGGAGGTTCCTAGAACCTGGCCTGAGATCTGAGCCATCCCTGCAAGCTTAGAGATGTAGATCCTGTGGTTTAAGGGTAAGTGAAGGAGGACAGCTCTGCACCTGGATTGAGAAAGTCGAACAAGGAGGGGCCAACTGGGGTGAATGTGCTGGAAGTGCCTAAGGAGGGAGGGGGAGGGGCAAGATACTATCAGCTTCTCAGCTCTAGTCCTGGAGGCTGAGCCAGCTTGGATGTCACTTTTCTGCCATCCAGCTGATAGAATAACACCCAGAGGGCTCTGCCGGGGCAGGGGCAGGTTTTATACTGTCGCTATCCCCAGGCACTTGGGCAAAGTCCATTCCTTGGTGAATTGCTGCTAATGGTAGCAATGCCCCTCACACCCCAACCCCAGTTTGCCAGGATCTGCACATTCTTCTTCCCAAATAGCTCATTCCTCTTTTCCCTTTCTTTGCCTACTCCTTGTGGGCCTGGCCGTTGTCACAGGACCTTGATACACTGTTATTTTCCTCAGGTTAGATCTCAAACTGCCCTTCAAGAGATGAACATGTGCCTTCTAAATGCTTACTACATGAACAGCTTCGGCTCAATAACCAAACTTTGCATGCCACACCCCGCCAGCTAGGCACACACACACATTGTGTGATTCTGTTACAAGACAGGGAGAGAGGGGCACCCCTGGACCCCCAAACCTGCCTGCTCTAAATGGGTTAATGGGTTCTGCCATCTGCCGCAATAAGAGAAAACATATAAAACTCTAATGAAAAGGGACTTTAATGCAGTGAGTATACAACACAGAAGACAAAGAATATAATGTCTAAATCAAACACTGAAGTTAGCCATCCCCTTGTGGGCAAAAGTCCACCCAAAAGGGATTGGCCCAAAGCAAGGCCTGAAAGCCTGCCACAAGACTAAAGCACCTTCTGGCTGGGACCCATAGAAAAGGGTCAAAAATGGCCAGACAAGTCTGGGGGGAGAAAGAGCAAAATCAAAATCAATATAAACACTGCCATGGTCACCTCCCTACAGGTATCTCACCCACATCTGCTGTTATAGGGCACCTCAATTCAGAGAGAGGCACCCCTGAGGCCTCAAAACCTGCCTGCTCTAAGTGGGTTCTGCCATCCGCCGCAACAAGACAAAACATATAAAGCTTTAATGAAAAGTGACTTTAATACAGTGAATATACAATATGAAACACAAAGAATGTAACTTCTAAATCAAACACCTGAAGTTACCCATCCCCTCGTGGGCAAAAGTCAACCCAAAAGGGATTGGCCCAAAGCAAGGCCTGAAAGCCTGCCACAAGACTAAAGCACCTTCTGGCCGGGACCCATGGAAAAGGGTCAGAAATGGCCAGACAAATCTGGGAGGAAAAGAGCAAAATCAAAATCAATATAAACACTGCCATAGTCACCTCCCTACAGGTATCTCACCCACATCTGCCTTAACCAGTCCAGGGTCAGGAAACAAGCCCGGTTTCTCCATCACATGTTTGTTGCTCCATGTGGCTTCCTTAGGTCTCCTTCTCCATCTGCCTTCTTCTCTCTTCTCTCTCCTTTTTCTCTGCTCAGTTCCACCCTCCTTCTGGGTGGGGCAGGGAACTTGGAACTTCCCTTCTCCTAGGGACCACCCAGTTACACTGCCTTAACCAGTCCAGTTCCAGGAAACAAGCACAGGTTCTTCATCACATGCTTGCTGCTCCATGTGGCTTCCTCGGGTCTCCTTCTGGCTCCCCATCCTGCCTCCTTCTCTTCAGATTCCTTCTCTTCTCTCTTTTTCTCTCCTCAGCTCCACCCTCCTTCTGGGTGGGGCAGGGAACCTGGCACTTCCCCTTTTTTCCCCAGGGACCACCCTGTTAGAATTCCTAGGGTGGTTTCCTCCACTTCAAAAGTATGCCCCCTGCAATTTTACCCTCATATTTAAGTATACACGTAAAATTTGAACTGGGGGACCTTATAGCCTGTTGTTGAGACTTCATAAGGACTATTACCTTACTCTAGAGTTTTTCATGGATTTGAGGAACAAAGCCATCTTATCCTGTCACAGCGGGTGACTTCAAGGTTGTAAACTGACCCTTTCTGAGGTTGCTGACATGCAGTTCCTCCTTTCACCTTCTTTTGTCCATCACCTTTCTCTCTTCCCACCTCATTTCCCCTCCATCAATGTACCATCTAATAGCATTTTCTATGTCAGGCATGGCCGTAGCTCTGCAAGTAATCTATCTGGGCGAATCCTTACTGCCACCCTTGGAGAGGGTACCAGTTCCCCATTATACAAAAGTTAAGAGACTTATTCAAGGCTCCAGGGCTAAAGAGCAGAACTTCTCTGTGGTTTCAAAGTCCCTTCTCTGTCTCCAAAGTTTCCTGGGCTGCCTCTTGTTGGAGGATAAGAATAAACAAACCGGAAAGGAGGTGCCATAAGACAAGAAGCCTGGCTCACACAATGCCAAGAGCTGAAGGTGGTGGTAGGAAGGATTAGCATGACCATTGGCCCAGCTAAAAAGAAGATCCTCTCCTAACCGGCTCACTGTTCCCCTAGCAGTATACTTCGTCGATCTGCCTGTTCTGCTCCCCACTCTGTCTCTGGTGAATCCTCTCACCCTCTGCATCTCTGGCCTGTACCCCAGTTCTGTATGAATAAATAAATTTTTTTAAAATGAAATGAAAAAAAACCAGAATATCCACTCAATGCCATGTGAGGATTATGTGAGGAAAGCACAGAAAGGGCTTCTCACACTGCCACCCAGAGCCAGTGCCAGTGGTCACGTGGTCCTCAGTCATTCCTGCTACTGGAGGTGGTGAATGCGGTATGTTTCCTGGCTGTGACCCTTTGAGACTATTCAGCCCAGTTACCTGATCCCCTCAGTTTATGAGAGCAATTTCTTTGGACTTCTCTGACTGTTCCCACCTGCTGTCACCCTGAAACTGTAACCTTGTGCTCTATCTGCTGCATTCTTGCCTGCACTCTCGCCTGGCCCTTGGCATGGGAGTTTGGGTTTGGGTTCCAGTGTTTGACTGGTTTTGGATTTGGATGGATCCTTCTTGTTTTTCCCAAGACCCGAGTTTTGACTCTGCCCTCACTCCAGCCAAAGATTGCCCATTCTGCTTTGACTTTTCTCAGTTCTTTTCCAGATGCCTCCTACCAAGAAAGTGAAAGAAGGAAATAAGGGCAGTAGGAAGACAGGAAGAAGATGGGAGGAAAGAGAGGGAAAAGAAAGATCTTCAATTCGGCCATCCAAGCTCTTCTCTGGATGTTTTCACTAAAGCCAGCACGGGCAGTACTGCTTCTGACCTTATTTCCATACAGCTCAGTATCAGTGATAATAACAATGGCAACAGCAGCAACAAGCAAACATTACTCATGTATTATGTGACACGTACAGTTCCAAGCACTTCACATACACAAATTCATGTAACCCTCACTATCAATGAATAAAGCAATTGCATTTAGTAGCTTATTTTAAAGATAAAGAAACCAGTGCACTTAGGCACTTGCTTGAGCGCCTGGTCCCAGGTGACACCGCTAGTAAAGTAGCAGAAGTGAGGTTCCCATCAGTGTGTATACCACAGGAAACTATTTGATATTGCAATCGACTGTGAATGGATTTTTCCAGTAATGTAGAGGTAGCTTTCAAGGTAACCTGTCCAGGTCTGGCTACTAGTTGGCTATATGATAAATATATGTGTGTGTGTGTGTGTGTGTGTGTGTGTGTGTGTTTATGCATGCATACAAGAACTGGGATACGGGCCACAGGTTTGGGAAGTGAGAAGATTCACCAGAGACAAAGTGGGAGCAGAACCGACAGACTGACTGAAATACAGTGCTGAGGGGAGCAGCAGGCAGGTCAGGAGAGGTCTGCCACACCATGAACTTGTGCTGCAGTGGCTTTAGATAGCTTCATAGTGCTGTGGTTTAACCCGTTTTGCCACAAGGGAAGGCCCCTATATATATTTTTTATAGTAGCAATGTTTGTGTCAAGGTATCCCTTGGTATCCTGCACAAATTTTCCCTGAAAGAACAACCAGTATGTAAGATCCCCTTTAGCCTGGTGACAGAATCAAAAGGCCCAGCTGTCTTGCCCTTCCTGACAGAAACACCTCACAGCAGGTTGCCAGGTCCAGGCTCTCACCCTCCGGGTGCCTCCCTTACCCTCTTACCCAGGACGGTGCCCACATAGCATGAGCTTGGATCACATGGTGCTGTTCATACTGACCTCTCTAGGTTATACTGAGGATTTCATGAGACAATATTTGTGAAAGTACCTCATCAGATGTTAGATGCCTTTCAAATAAAATTCATCATCATTATTATCTCAAAAAATATTCAACTCTTTGAGAGGCTACTGAAGAATTTTAGTATCATTGCAAAGGGTGAGGAGACACCTCATGCCATTTCTTTTGAAGGGATTGAATCGTGGTTTTGAAACCTCCTTATAGTCTAATGCCACTTTGCTTGCTCAGGCTGTGTAGAGAGAGGGGGTGATCATCATCTGCCCCTCTCCCACCTGTTTGTGGCAGCAGAGTCTGCAGCCCATCACCGGCTGGCAGGCGTGGGTGCTCATTCCTTGACTTTGATCGATAAACAAACCCAGGAGACTGAGTAGCCAGTATGGGTGTTTGTATAGAGCAGTTGAGGAAACATTCCCAGCCTAGAGCACACAGCTGGGGAAGCTGTCAGAACAATCCAGGCCTCTGGGAAAAGTCAAGGCTTAGCCCTGCAAACATGGCCCCAGCCTGGGCTTGACCTCTGGGTGTCACGTGTCACCTTCAGTGGGAAAATAAATAGCTCCCTTGTCTGGAATGTGTGCCCCTTCTCCTGTGGAACATGGGAAACAGCCAGCCGTGTGTGATAGGAAAAGCCTGTCTGCAAGCTGGCTTCAGAGCAACGGGACAGCCCCTGCCCCCAGCCCTCCCCCGACCCCCACCATCCCCAGCCCATCAACACTACTATTGTCTCCCTTTTGGGCCATCTCCTCACTGGGCTCTAGAATTCAGGCCAGGAAAGGGCACTGTCCATGCAGTTTTTTATAGTAGGGGGCTGGGGGAGAGGCGGGGAAGAAAGTCAATCTGCACTCTGAGTAGGGAATGTCTGGTGCTGCTGGGCTTGTGTGAAGACTATGGACAGGAGACAGCCCAGGTTGGAGGGGTGCAATGCTCTTCTGTGAGGTCTGTTGGGACCTGCTGCTGACACCTGCATCCCAAGAGGTGCGGAAAGAAAGGCAGCGCCTCCAGGTGGGAGTGAGGAGAGGGACCTGGGATGGCGAGCTTGCAAGCAGCTGAGTGAGAGCCTTAGCTTTGTTACCCAGGAGCTGCACTCTGCAATCTCTAGCACTAAGATGCAAATGGCTTTCATCTTCAGAGCTAAATTTAAGTAATAATGACTCCCAAGAGTCATTCTATTGAAAAAACATTCTGGTGCTGGATTCAAGCTCAGTGGGAAAGAATGGGGCACAGCTGGTTAGTGATATATGACTGGGAAGGGTGGGGACAGCCAGCATGTGTCCTTCTCTCTGTCACCCTTAGCCTTAGCCTCCCTTCCATCTACACCCTAATGGCTGTCAAGTTTTCTCCTTGTCCCAGGGCTGACTGCTTTCTACTTTTATCCTTCTTCATCCTGACCAGTAAAAATTTATTTCAAGTTTCAAGCCAGAAACTAATATCTTATCATGAACTTCTTCTTTTGGGGAGTTTGTTACAGATATAGGTACCTTACAAATTCTTCCAGTTCTACGTTCTAAAGATCTTTTTGAGCCATTCTCCCTTCCCCATCCACATGACCTCATCTCAGCACACCGCTCATCTGGATGAGTACAACATCCTTCCCACAGGTTTACCTGACCTTGACCTATTCCCACCCAGTTCACCATCTACCCTTTCCATCCATCACAAGAGCAATTCCAGGAAGGATGAAGTAAAGAATTAGAGGCCATGAGAGCTTCAACACAGGACCAGGAATTCTTCCACGGATGATCCAACAAATCAGAACTCCTTGAATTTTCAGTAACTAAAATGCAACATATTTCTCTATGTTCCTTGTTCCCTGTACCACTGTTATCCCACTCTCTCTCAGTCTAATCTCTCTTCTCTTCTCTCTCTACCATTTATTTTATTCATTGATCTCCTATATACAGTCAAAAGCATTCATATGCAAATATGTGTAGCAATCAATGCTTAGTTCTTCTTTATTCTTTAAGTTTTAAAACCTAGGGAAGCTAATAATTTTCTCTTGTTCTTCTAATAGCATCATTACCTGTTCTGGTCATTTTGTTCCTGTCTCCAGGGATTTCAAGTGTGTGTGTGAAGGGGGGAGGCAAAATATAGGTGACAACTAAGAGGCAGCAAGACATAGCATCTCAGCAGGCTCAGAAAATTCTTTTCTTGGAGAGTCAGCAAGAGCAAAGAGTTTCCCTTGACTAGTGGACCAGCTGTAAGGGAAAGATTTATTCCCTGGAGCAGTAGGATAGGCTTTATAGGCATGACAGAGGAATACAACATTTTGTAATAAATGCAGCTGACGCATTTGCCCAGGAGAAAGGAACGCTCAGTGACTCAGATATTAAATTGTCAGATTATAGCCAGACAGGTCAAATGAAAGTAACCCTTGCATAAGGCCAGGTTCCCAGGTGGAAGTCTTGAGAAGACTTCTGAGGAAGGTTTTATAAGAATATTCCAGAAAGCCTTGTGGGAAGGCAGTCAAGGAGCCAATAAGCCACTTTTAATTACAAATCCTAAGGTGTTGATTTTATATAGCAAACGTGGGACAATGTATTTGTGTGTTGCACATTGCAGGAAAGGTAACAATTACTTCCAGCAGATTTACCAATTTTGATCATTTTGCTGATATCTCCAGAAGTATTGGAAGATAGGAGGAGAGACAGAAAATCTGGACAATGGGGAATGTCTAGGATCTTGGTGTTGGAAAAGACTGGAAACACTGAGATTAAGGCAATTGTCAGTGTTCTTTCTAGGTAAAAATAGAATTTTTTAGATAACTGAAAACTGCCATGAAACTGAAAACTGCATTTGCCCCTTTTTTACAAAGAAATTCTGCAAGGAAGATTCCCCTTTACCCAGAGACTGGATTAGATAATCCTATTATGCAAACTCATTGCCTCCTGTACTTTCCCTTCCAAGAACCTCTCGTAATTTTTAATTAGACATCTGTATGTTTCCTTGTATGTTTAACATCTTTTCTCAAACAAGATTATAAATTCTGGGAATTCAGAGCCAGATTGTCACTTCTCCCCTGCTCTATTTCCACTGCCTCACACTTGCCTGGAACATAATCTAAACTCACAGGGACTGATGATCATGATGGATTATCAAGTAGGTAGGAGGAAAAGAGGACATGAAAAGTGGTAGAGTATTAAATGGTAGAGTCTATATAGTGAGTGTTCCAATGAGTAAGAAGAATTAATACAGTATGGGTTCTAGAAATTTGGCAGGTTGGGGGAAGCAGTGAATTGAGATTTTTAAGATTAGATATATAGTTATTGATGATGACAAGACCTGGAGTATCACATAGGAATTGGTAGCTGAATTAGGGTAGAGAAAGTCACCATAAAGGTGAGAAGCTGGGTTTCTACAACTAGTTATTGGCTGTGTCTCCTCAATAGATGTTGACATTAACATGATGATTTACTATCAGGAATGGTGTGAAATGATGAGCTATAGTGAAAGATGAGGAAACAGGAAAATGGGTAGGTGACAATAAGGAGAGGCAGCAGGTGGAATCGTCTGATGGCATATGTTCCTCCGTGCATTCTTTAAATATTTACAAAGTGCATAATACATATGAAGTCCAAATCATGCTATGAAGGATACAAAAGTGTAAAAATATTGTTCTTCAAGGAGTTTAAATTTACTGCCTATATACATAAAAACACCAAAAGACATTTCTTAATTCTAGCATAATTGATAATCTTAGTCTGTGTGAAGCATTACATGAGGCATTTAAAGATACAAAGATTAATGGATCTTGTCTTCAGGGAGTTTAATCCTATGGGGAAAGAGACAAAAAACAACACAGAAAATTACAACCCAAACTGGATAAATGTTAATATTGAGGTTTACATGCGATGTTGGGGAAGTTTGGGGAGCTTTCCTAATCTAGGTTGAGGAAAGGAAATCAAGGATTTCCTGACAGAGGATACGCCTGATTTCAATTTTGAAGAAAGAGTAAGAGGAAATGGCAAGAGGCAGAGGCTGGTGATTGTTCCAGAGAGAAGAAATGATTAATCCGATGCTTGATGGTGAAAAAGGACAACAGATTCTGAGACCTCATATGTGATGGGAGCCTATGGGGCTGTGTGGGGAGTGGAAGCAGATGGGCATGGAAAGCAAGTAGGTACTATGCCATGACTTCTATGGCAGGGTAGGGACTTTGAGCTTCATCCTAAAAAATACTGGGAAACCATCAATTAGTGGAGTAACATGAGTTTGGATTACTAGCAGCAAAGCTAAAAATAATGAAACAAAAAAAAACTCAGCTCAAATGACATTTAACAAAAAAAAAACAACATGAATTTCTTGGTCACATAACTAAAAATTGCAATAAAGGTGGCTTCAGGCAAACCTGGATACAGGATTTACATTATGTTAGTGGGACAGATGTCCTTCTTTGATTCTGCTTCATAAACATTGGCTTGGTTCTCTAACTCTTTGAGGTGATGGCTCCTGAGCCTGTGCCTACCCAGAATTAAATTAGGTAGTTCTCACTTAAGTGACAGGCCTCTCTGACTACACTAATCCCAGCCTGGTTCCCACCTCAGGGCATTTGCACCTGCTGATCCTTCTGTGCAACCATTTTCCCTTGCTCAAAATTGGTTCCTTTGATTCATTTAACTCAAACATCACCTCCTCAGAGAAGCCTTTCCTCCCTTGCCTCCACTGGTCATCTTCTCTCTCTTTACTTTGCTTTATTTCCTTCTGAGCATGAATTGTTCTCTGAGATGCTCTCGTGTATTGATTTCCTATTCCTTTCTTCCGAATCTAAGATGGATACAGCCATGAATCTTTTCTGTCATTGTCACCTACAATCCCCAGCATCAGGAACAAAGTCTGGCACAAAGTGGGCATTCCACAAATATTTGGCAACTACCTAACTGCGTGTGTCATTGAATATGTAAAGTCACAGCCTTCTCTGTAGGCTCTGGATTGAACCATTAAACCATCTTTAGATTTTTTTTTTTTTTTGAGCTTTTAGGACTAGACAGGCTGACATATTTGAAGTGAGAAGTCACTCAAGTTTTTTCAAGCTACACACTTTTCTCTGATGCAAATTATTAATATCATATAGCACTTCCAAAAGTCCAAAGTTGGCTGATGAATGAAATGCTGTTCAAAGGTAGCTTCTCAAAACAACGATTCTATTTAAATAAAATATGGTCCACACCCACTTATAAATAGGTTTCCATAAAGAACTATGACCCAAAACTAAAACCACCTACTCTCACCTAACATAGTTTTAGAGCTGTAATTTTAAAATGCTATATTCTCAAGCATTCGGCAAAGACTGTTGGAGTCCCATCCTAAAATTGAACTTCTCTAGGGGAGGGCAGTGACTTGAGACCTCCCCAGTAAATCGTCCTAGAAAATTAAAACTGTGAGGACTAGAGCCATAACCCAAAAGGGACATTAATGTTACCCAGTTGTGTTCTATAGAAGGCTAATGTCTCTAAGCTAGAATAAGAGAAACAAAAACTGCAGCGGTGGAAGGGGGGACAGTTATGGGAGAAAATAGTGTTCAGTCAAAATATTCTGTCATGTAGGCATTAAATCCAACTTAAACAGGCCTGCAGGACTTCCTTGCATGTGGAGATGTTCCTAAGCTTAGAAGTAAGCTGTCACACCTGTTCTTCTGAACTCAACACTCCCCAAGAAATTGTTGCTAACTTGGGTTGCTGCATCAATACACATTTTAAGATTTTCTTTGATTTTAAACATCACTCTGGCATACTGGCACATCAGGGTTGAGTTGTGGAAGTGCTAGAAGATACACATGGAATGGGGAAGGTGAGTAAAGAAATGACATTGATCATCTGTTACCTTGAAGGGCACAGGCTGCCATGCTTGAGGAAGAAATGTGGGAAGCATTGGATTTTAAGCAGATTTCATGCTGGCTGCGTCAGTCCCCCTGACAAAGGCTTTCCACCCTTCCTCTGCTCTTTTTAATTTGTTTGGCTAGAAGCCATCCCCACAAGCATTTCCTTATCTAAGGTCTAGAGTCTTTGTTTGCATTCTATTTTGGTTTGAAGCTTATTACTGCTTTTCTTTTGATTAGCATAAATTTAGGTAGAAAATATCCTTTCTCATTGCCTTTATATAATTCCAGAACCAAGATGTTTAGAGAAGCAGGGTTAAGCACCAGCTTGGTATTGCAAAATATAAGCAAGTTACAAAGCATATATGAAATATATCTTGTATTTGCTATTTTTGTCATTACACAGAATAACCGACCAAAAATTCTTTTTGAATGGCCCATAGTTCTGCTGAGTATTAACTGGGGTAGTGGAAGGCTGAAAATACCCTGGTTATCATCATAGCAGCTCTGGATGTAGGTGTGGCCAGGCGAGGCAGTCTGTTGCCCGTGTGAACTGGAGGTTTCTGTATCTAGGATGAAAGCCAGTCATGAGGCTGATCTGTTAGATTAACAGGCCTTACAAAACCATGGACACTGATCTCACAGTAGGCAGGTCTCATGATCTCCCAAAAAACTATGCTGAGAAGCTAAGACAATCATATATTGCAAGATAGCATACAAATTCCATAAGAAATGATCAAAAATGTATATGGTTATAAACAAGAAAGAAATAATAAGCTATTGGGAGAAGAGGAAGACTTCAAGGGACTTAAAGGAAGGAAAATAAAGGTCGTATAAAGGTGTGGGGGAAAGACACTATTCAGATTGTCCCGTGTCTGGGCACAAGGGAGTGTGAACTGACGAAGCCAGACCAGGGCAGTGGAGCAATATGACACAGAATGGTGGTCAGTGATGTGGTCCTAACTTGGAGAGTTCCCAAGTCCCACTATTCTTAGGTTACAAAAGAACAGCCACACTGAACACATCTCCTTTGACTTCAGAGACCCATGTTTGAACTCTTATTGCTCATGTGACTTCAAACAAATTATTTAACTTCTCAATTCTCCATTTCTTCAACTATAGAAAGGATATAATAATACTTTTCAGAAACATTACAAAGAATAAATGAAATTGGTGCTTGGAGGGTCCAGGCTCAATGGCACAGCAGGCACAGCAGGTACACAGTAGTTCTCCTTTGCTTTGGAAAAGAGGGCATAGTCAAGTGGCTCATAGAAATTAGATTTCAAGATCCTGCATTTTCTTGGAGAAAGAACACAAGATGCATAGAGGGAGCATTTGTTGGCGTTACCCCCCCACATATACTCAGGAAAGAGTTTCTCAGTTACTGCTCAACCATGAGGGGCTTATTTTAGTTATAAATCTTGGGTATCAGGAAAATGCCTTTTGGTACTTACCAGAGACAGTGGGGAACAGTACAGGCAGATTGCTTGAAATACAGTGCTGAGGGAGCAGCAGGAGAGACAGGAAGGGTCTGCTGCGCCATGTGGGTCAGCAGCCCAGCCGGGGATAAAACATGTGCTGTGGTCTCTGCTGGCAGCTTCCTTGTGCTGCGCTTTAACCCCTTGTGCCACCAGGAAGGCCCAACAACACTGATTTAATTTCAAGCAACTCAGTGGAAATGGAGGTGGGGGCATTGTAGTAGCCAAATAGGAGATTCAGACAAGATCTTTGTTGTTGTTCTCACTCCAGCTCTCTAGCTCGACTCTCTCTGTAGTCGCTTTAAGATCAGTCTTCAAAAATAAGGTTTTACTTCAGGGCTATTAATTCTGCTCCTGGCTATTTGATGCAACCATACACTGTGAAAAGCCTGTATAAAAACTTCTACCACATCTGTATAAATCAGGGCTTGGTCAACCAGCCATGGTTTTGCTGATACCTAGACTAGTTAATCTAGCTCAGCTAGAAGTTGTAAAATAAGAGAGAAACACATATATCTACATACATGTCATTTTCTTTGTATTTATTATACAACTTATTTTCTTTAATAGTATGTAACTAGGAATATATAGTGAATGTTAATCTGTAGTTAACTTATTTATAAATTCAACATCTTTTTAAAAGCCTATATCTTATTCATTCTGTATCTACCAGCTAGTAAGTTGTCTATGTAATGCGACACTCGGTAGGTACATGCTTACTATGGCTAAAAAAAGAATTATTCCCAAATCTGTATGGAAGGTTTTTGGTTAAAAGGTTACATTCAGCATAAGTCTAAATTTGCAATGGGAAGCTTTTTTAAAGACGCCAATTTGGGAGCTTTGAGTTGTTCCTGAGAAGTACTATTATTACATTGGTTCAAGTCACATTTAGAACATTTGAAATGTTTGCAAAAGAGCGTGCTTCGCTTTGCTTTAGGAGTCAAGGGGATAATCACGTCCTTCTATCCAGGGAGTCTGAGAGGCTGAAAAGTGAGAGGATTTCTCCTACTTTCAAATGCATCCCAATTGACTTGATTAGGAGGACAGATTGATTTTTCTTTCCTCTCATATAAGAAAAACAACCCAGGAAACTGTAGAAAGACAAATTCACACATTCCACTGACGAGGCCTAAGAATACCTGTTAAATAGTTAAATCAATTTCAAAATAGAAAGACCTGGTGAGTCTTGACACAGTGAAATCAGAATGCCTGACAATTGTGGCAAAAGAGAAAGGTACTCAAAGCGTATGAAGAGTTTATTTTGCTTGAAAAGTTGACACAAAATACCTAACATATAGAAATGGGGCTTTCTTAATAGCATGTCTTTCTTTGTTTCAATAAAGCTTATGTTTATAAAGTAGGTCGACAAACATGTTGGTAATCAAAATCTGAGTTAAAGCATATGCCTTACAGTTCAAGTCCAGGAAACTTATTATTGGCCAAAGACCAGAGGTCTAAACTGCAGAAAAAGTTCTCAAGGCAGAAAACAAGAGGAAGAATGGTCTTTGAGATTTAATTTGTAAACTTCAATTATCAAGTTATGGAAAGCATCAAAATGTTAATGGGTTTCCTCATGGATACAAGCCAATGTCTTAGAAGAAGGTTTATTTTAAATACCCCATAAAGCTAAGTTCACAGCATCATTCTTGTTGATTTATGTCTACCTCTCCCCATCCACAGCCTCTGGATGTCCATGATAAATATTCTCTTCTTCTGGTAAACTCTGCATATCACTTAAGGTCCAGAAAAATGACCCTCCTCTGTTTCTCCATAGCACCTGATACATACAGGGGTATGCAGAAGGGGAAGCTTCTCCCATCCCCTTCTCTCCAACTATAGAGAATAAGAAGAAATAGGAATTCATACTTTCTTTGAGTAAGTATTCACTGAGTGCCCCCTATGTGAAAATTTTCCAGCAATACACCAATGAACAAAATAAAAACAAATCTTCACCTTAGAGAAGCTTACACTTCAGTATTCTAGTTTCAGAAGACACACCATGAACAATAAATAAGAAAAAATTGCACTGGCATTTAAAATTTTAAAATTTAAAAGAAGGAAATTTAAGTGATTTGGAGAAAGAAAAACAAAACTAAGAAGCCAATCTGATGCAGTTGTCAGTAGAAATTCTAGGGAGGTCAGAAGGTGACGTTAAGCAAAGACTTGAAGCAGAGAGCCAGTCAGCGTGTGGCTGTCTGAAGGAAGAGCGTGCAAGGCAGAGGAACAGCAGAGCAAAAGCCTTGTGGCTTTTTCCTCTCTGGCCCCTTCCGTTCCCCAGCTTACCTTCTCCTGGAACCTCATCTCTTCCCCTCTGTGCCACCTTCGGTTTTGTGATTACTTCTTTCATTTCTTCATTTAAGTTTTGCCTTGAAATTTAAATGTTATATAGGTTATTGACCTGCCACCCCAAACCATCTTTATTCTCTTGACTTTCTTAGAGTTTTGAAACTGGCTTATTTCATAGCCTAAGTGCCCAGTGCCAGCTGAGTATCTATGTGGCATAGATATATTCGATGGAATACTACACAGCGATTTACAAAAACACAAAATTTTATCACTTTTGACAACATGGATGGAACTGGTAGGATTTGCTAAGTGAGATAAGTCAGAAGAAGAAAGATAAATACTGGCTAATTCATCATATCAGGATCTAGAGAAATAAAGCAAAGGAACAAAGCCAAACCAAACAGACCCTTGAAATTTGATGTCAGGACTGAAGTTACAAGAAGGGGAGGAGGGAGAGAGCATAGCAGGGAGGTGGCCCAAAGGATTGTGGTGGAGGATTTTTGGGGTTTGGGTGGTGGGTAAACTCTAATAATATATATTTGAAAAGGTGTGAACTTGTACCCCTAAAACATGTACAGTGTCAACCAACATTATCTCAATAAAAATAACTTAAAATTGGATTGTTTCAAATTAAAAACAATGTTTCTGACTTTCCTTTTAAAATGGGAAGATTGGGCCTCCCTGGTAGCTCAGTGGTTAAAGTCTCAGCGCTACCAAGCTACCACCAGTCAGTGCTACATAAGCTTGATCCCCAGCCAGGGAGGTGACTCACATGGCCCAGCAGATCTCTCCTGACCTGCCTGCTGCTCCCCTCAGCAGTGTACTTCATTAATCTGCCTATTCTGCTCCCCACTCTGTCTCTGGTAAATCGTCTCACCCTCCATACCTCTGGCCTACACCCCAGTTCTTGTATGCATAAATAAAAATAAACCTTTAAAAATAAAATGGGAAGCTCCAGTCATACTGAGTCTGTAGCACTGCCCTTATTTCAGTCACGAGTTGACCCTTCAGAGACATTTAACTGTATGATCTTGCTCTATATGCTGACCAACACCTGACACTCCCTCCCTTTCTGATGGCTCCGGGACTGCCAACCTCTCTTGGGGAGCTTATTCTTGCCGTTGACTTTAGCAAGCATTGACCCTGCCTGCCTCCACATGGACCAACCGCTGGCTCCCACCATCCCAGGCTTTGCCCTCAAGCTTATCTGGCTGACCCAGTCCCATTTACACTCTTTTTGTTCAAGTAACTGAACTGGAAGGTGTTTGAGAGTCTGACCACTGATGGGAGAGTTGCTGGAAATAGGACTGGGTTCCGCTGCCTGTCGCTACAAAAACACCAATAAGCAGACACAGGAATTGAATCTATAAACAGTTTTATCTTTCAGGTCGCTGGCCATTGATCTGAGAGAATGGAGAGCATAGCAGTCTGAGATCATTCTCCCATGGCCACTGGCCTGAGAGCCCAGAGAGACCATGCCATCTCATCTCAAACTGGCCTTTTATAATGAGTTAAGCAAAACAGTCATAAGCAAACAGCCCATAAGAGCATCTTGTCATGGTTGATATTCTTGGTATTCATCACCTTCAGCCCACAGGGTTTATTATCAGCTTCTTTATTATTTTGACGCCTGGTACATCCCATGGCGTCAACGTCTGGTACTCCATTAGGAACCATCAGGCAAGAATTTCAGTTTTAAATATTTATTTATGCATACAAGAACTGAGGTACAGGCCAGAGTTGTGGGGAATGAGAGGATTCACCAGAGACAGCATGGAGAACAGAATAGGCAGATGTAATGAAATACACTGCTGAGGGGAGCAGCGGGCAGGTCAGGAGAGGTCTGCCACACCGTGTGGGTCACCTCCCTGGCAGGGGATCAAACTCATTCTGCAGTGGCTGCAAATAGCTTCCTAGGGCTGTGCTTTAACCTGTTGCACCACCAGGGAGGGCCGTATCTTAGTTTAAATAAAACAGATCATTAGTCATATAGTGTGAATATGCAGACTCCTATACCAGGTAGGGTGGGTTTTCCCTTCCTCCCTAGTCCCCTCTCAGAACCCCGGATTTAAAATTTAAAAAGTAGGAAAGGCAAGTGTTCCACTTTCCTCTAAAAGTGGCACACTTCATTCCTGCGACACACATGTGTAAGAATTAAAGGCTGTTACACTGTTTTCCCTTAACTTGCCCGAAGTTCCACATGAGCTTTCTTAGTTCCAAAGGAAACAACTGCAGAAAAGACAGTTTCTGTTTCCTCTCTTCATAATTAAAGTGCCTTTTTGCCAATAGTAAATCTATGGGAACAAAATGACTAATCGAAACAAGATGGTTTCTAAAGTGATGTGGAAGTCCTGGCTCATTCTTACCTATGTGGACTTTTTAAAATCAAAAGGAAGGAAGGCAGGCAGGCCAGCGGGAGAGAAGAAGGAAGAAGGACCCAAAGAAAAGTAGATTTTTCCCCTCCCTCTGCCTGTGTTTCTCCTCTGTGACCCCTGGAGGCTGAAGACTGGTCAGAGATAAACAACAGGTGTGGAAGTGAGGATCCCCACCATCACGCCCTCTCCCCAATCACCCTTTCGCCCCTCAGCTTGAATCATTCGGGATGGCTGTTTTATGGGAGGCTCCTTTAGCTCTACAGAGCTGACAGATCCGTCAGGATCCAAGGAGGAGGGGCCAAAGCTTTTTGCTTGGATGGAAAGCTGGCCTGGGCCTTTTTCGGGGAGTGCAAGAGGGGACATGCAATACAGGCTGGCTTAGGTGGGTGGAAAAACAGGGTGGCACTCGGGGACGCACTGGAGGCTGACTAAGTCAGGAACAATACAAGAACTTGGGTTTGTGCCCCTGTGTTGGCCTGCACAGGTACCTGAGCTGGTAAAAAGGTGACTGGATGGGAGGCCATCCTACATCAGTGTATCCTGAATGATTTCCAGATTCCAGATGTGTGTGGGGTGAATAATGCTCCAGGTGTCTAGAGGCCCACTCCATAGCTCAAAGACAACCCAGGAGGCTTTAATTGTGATGCTCTTTTAAAAATTGCTTTAATCAAGAGCCATCATAAAGTCCATAATGCTCACTGGGTATCCCTGACTGAAGAGAACGGGCCTTCTTTACAGAAGCAAAGACAAAGAAAAAACCTTTTCTCTTCTGATTTGTGAGTCCCTGGGTTGCTAGAATGCTTCTCTTCAAAGATTATTTTTTCTCATTTCATGCCTGTCGTTTTATTTTCTGCTACCTGCTTAGAAATAACCTTGTCTTTTGGTACTTAGTTATACCACATAAATCCTTTTGCCTTTTCTAAGAAACCACACAACTCTGCTCTGACGCCTTCCTCGAGAGCCGGGGCTCCCCCCAGCGCAGCGCGCCACTGCCACCTAGACTAGCTTGGAGGGAAAGAATTTAATGAGCTTCCTCCTGTCGAGGAGTCGGGTAGAATTTGTAAAACGGGATTTAATTGGGACTGAATAAACTCCACTTTAAAATT
Source organism: Condylura cristata (assembly GCF_000260355.1). Lineage (NCBI taxonomy): Eukaryota > Metazoa > Chordata > Mammalia > Eulipotyphla > Talpidae > Condylura > Condylura cristata. Next base: position 30,011,600 of record NW_004567116.1, read on the forward strand.
CCTCACACATCAGCCTCTGCTCATGGGTGACAACAGTCTGCATTTGCTCTGATTTGTAACAGAATCCTAGTTCCGCAGCCCAGTGCCTGGCAAGTGGCAGCGGTGGGAACCCCGCACCGCCCTTAGGAGCTGTCAGTCAAGCAACTCAGCTCCCGCCTGGAGAGGCTCTAGCCGTGAGCCCTCTCTCCCAACAAAGGCAGCCGGGAGCCCTGATGGAACTTTGGGGCAGGATTCTAAACTTTCATTTAATGAAAAGCCGTTCTGCTTAATGGCTGCATAGTGCCACTGATTTCATGCTACCTTTGTGCAACTTCAGGAAATGGGATGGGGCACTGCCATATGATATTGATGGAGCACGCAAAATTAAACCTCTGATTAGAGAAAAGTCTGAGCGAGCATAGCAGGAAAACCTGTCTCCAACCCAGAGGTTTGGCACCGCACAGGGACTCCGTGAAAGCCAAAAAGGCTGTTGTTCTAAGAGGGTGAGAGTTTGTCCTTTGGGATAAGACCAGGGAGTGGGGCTCTGCCCGTTGCATGACTAACCCCAAGGGTTATTTGTATCTAGATCTCTGGAGCTAGGAAGGAACAGCAGGGGAGAGGACAAATTGGGGGGACCTGGGTCATAGGCTCTTTCTCCACTTAGGAGAATGACTGGCTCACCTAGGATCCGATGGCAAAGAGATTCCATGTGGTGTGGCCCTCCATCCATTGGTGGCGGCATTTGCCAGAAAACTCCATTGGGAAGGAAGCCAGTTCTCTGTGTAGCCTCTGGGGAGATGCTGTGATTGACTAAAAATTGTGTCATGTATGTAGTTCAGTCTGGAGAAAAAACTACCCCACCACCTATGTCCCTAGGTGGTAGGTTAGAAATTGTGGGGGTGATACCCAATGTGTAGTTGCCTTCAGAGACTGTAGAATAATATAACATGATACATGAAACTCTTCCCTATATGACCCTACTGCCGCCTCCAGCATTGGGTCCCATTCTACCCCCGCCTCCCACTTTATAAGCTCATCTCAGACAGCAGAAAATCTGTGTGAGACCTTTAGAGCTCTGTTTTGCAGACCACAGCAGAGGTGAGATTGGAGGCCCAGGTGTGGAAGCTGCAAATTCTACAGAGAAAGCCTCACAGAGGTGAGGGAGAGTGATGGAGGCTGGTGGTAGATCCAGCAGTAACCCACAGTGAGCCGTGTTCAGCTAGCACCCAGCAAAGCCTTCAGCCCAGAAACAAACATCACGAGAGAAAGACTCTGGGCACTGAGGAAGTCCAGCTCTAGATGTCCTTTTAGAAAAGCCACCTGTAAGGAAGTGGTGGGCTTCACTGAAGTCTTCTTGATGAAGGAACAGAAGAAACCACAAATTTCCCTGAGCTGTGCCCCAAGTCTTGAGGTTCATAGACTTAACGAGATGGAGGCCAGCATGAAGACTTGGCTCTCAACCCACCCATCCTGGTCATCAGCCAAAAGACAAGTGTGAGGTGAGGCTGTGCATTTCCCATCTTAGTTGTGCAGTCCACAGGCACATCATAAACACTGAGTTTCCTCATCTATAAAATGAGGTCTGGAAGACCAGTCCCACAGGGTTATCGTCCACTTGTCTCTCCACTTTTTGCACATCAATTAGGTACCTGACAACTGTTGTCCACTGGGTAACTGCTAGGTAAACAACAGTCCCTGCCTTTTAGCCAGGAATTCGGGCCCAAAAAGAGAAAGTGATAAAGAGGAAATGTGTGGTGGCTTTTCTCTTTTATATGTACATTTTCTAGTAACTGATTATGTGTGGGTAATGGTTATAAAGTCTATAATGAAGAGCCTGGAACATAATGGAATTTGGGAAAATGGGCAATGGATCTGAGTCACAAGGATAACCAAGGGGGGCTTAGAAGTTTGTGGGGAAGGAGGAAAAAAGAAAGGGAGACTTTTGCCTACCCTGTTAGGAGAAAAGAGCCTAGGCCTATCTGTGAGCCCCCAACACGTTGATATTCACTATGAGCTTTTCCCCAACCCTAACTATCTCTTCTAGACTCAGCAGCAGGTGACTGGAGTCAGTCCTCTTAGCTCACTCACAAAAGCAGCAGCTTAAGTCTTGCCCAACAACCCCTCAGTTTGCCAATCTGTATTCACTTTGCTCACCCCTCCCCTCTGGCAATACTCTCCACCCAGAGTCCTGCTAAGTGCTCAGGTGTGATGGCTCCAAGACTACAAATGGTGGATTCCCCCTTCCAAACATTGTTCTGCTACTGTCATGAGTGACCCAAGATGTAAAATAACCAAAGGACATGGAAAGAGAGGGAAAGAGAGCTGATTAAAAACTCATACAGGCCTGATAATAGAGCTTTTTCACTAGCAGGAAGAACGATACTTAGTGTCTCTCACGCCTACTAAATGCATATGAAACAACTTTGCCAATAGGTTGATAATCAAATTGCTCTGAATAATCTAATCTACTGTTTTTCTGCTTCTTTTTCATGCTAATTTATTCTGACATGGCTTTTCAATAATGAAAATCTGTTCTTGCAGAATCCATTTCATCGAGATTTTCCATATTAAAATAGAGACGGAAGTGTTGTGGAGAATTAGATTACTTGTCCTCATTCTAGCACTGGGCATTCTTTGGGAGGGGCCTTTGTCTCACGGTGGATAACCAGATGGCATTAATTTGAGAGGGATAAGTATACCTTCCTTAGCAGGCCGGACAATTGTTTTTAAAGTGCTTTTTCCACTGAGTCAAAGCCTCCTGACTGCACAAACTTAATTTGTTCCTTTCCTCATGAAATTTGTTCATTTTCAAAGCATTTGCAGCCCTAATCATTAACACCAGGGTGAAAACCAGTTTAAAGGAATGCCTCATGTGACTAAACATGTGTTGGCCTCTCATCCCAGTGAAATACCTTTTGGGAAGCCAAGTCCTTGGCATCAGCTGCAACAGAACAGACTGATAAACTGGGGTGTATCGACTGGTTGGAAGTCCTGTGTTGGGGCTGCAGGTGAAGATAAGTAGTGAACAAGGTCAAGACCCACCCATTAGGAATCATTGCCTAGTGTAGGTGTGTAAGAATCACCTAAGGAACTTACTAAGAGTGTGAGTTTCTAGGACCCACGTTATTACTCTAACTGCTCTGAATCAGTTGGTGCTCAACTGATATTAGCTGCCAGAGGCAAAATGTCCATTGTGCATTCTTCATCAATTTTCTCAGGTCATATAGTCATGTCAGTAAGACAACCAGACCCCCTTTTTCAAGCCCAACTGGGAAAACCTTAAATATGAGACAGGCTCTTTCCAAACGTTGTATGAACAATGTTTAATTCACATCAAATAATATTGGCTTAGTTACTGCTATGGAGAGTAGGCATCTCCACGGCCTCAAATTTCATTCATATTCATTTTATCTAGCATGACATTAATTTTTACTGGTTCTTTAGCACCGTTTCCTAAATTTTCCTACAGGGTTATACTAGTGTCAACCTCTTCTGGGATATGTTTCTAAAAAACAGCAACAACAATGACAGGGACCTCCCTGGTGGTGCAGGGGATAAAGATCCAGTGCTATCAAGCTATCGCCAGCATGAGTTCAATCCCCAGTTGGCCAGGGAGCTAATGCAGGAGAAGCACAGCAGACCTCTCCTGTCTCGCCTGATGCTCCCCTCAGCAGCATTTTTCAGTATACCTCCCTGTTCTGCTCCCCTCTCTGTCTCTGGTGAATCTGCTCACCCTCCACAACTCTGGCCTACACTCCAGATCTTGTATGCAAAAGTAAATAGTCTTTTTTAAAAAAACAAAAATGATAATCATAGTTTCTGACAACTTTCTACATGACTGTGAGCACATTACATGTTGTCTCCTGCATTCTCATAACCACCTTTAGTGATCAGTAGATAAAAATGGTTTCAAGACAGGGTCAGAGCTCAAGGACAGAACTTACTACTGTCACTGTTGTTATCAGGCTGGTAAACAAGAAGTTAAACAACTCAGATGACTCTAAGCTCAGACACCTGTAGGATGTATTTCCTTGGCCCATAGTCTGTTTTTGTTTTCACTCATTTCTCCAGCCTAGGCATTCTTGAGCTATCCTTTTACAAATTTTAAAGTGAACCTGTTAAAGAAGGGTGCTACAGACCTTGAGACCAGACTGGGTCAAAACCGAACTGTGAGCACACAGTCTCCCTGAGATACCCATGAGATGGCCATGAGCCCTGAGTGATCACTGAGCTGCAGTGAGTGGATGGAAGCTCCCAAGTAGCAACAATAAGTGAACAGCTCTCTGACAAGCGGGCTTTACCCAAGTCCAAGCTCCTCACTTTCTCAATTAATAGTTTAATTCCTTTGTTAAACTCCAGACCTAAAGCCTAAACAGACCCCAACCTGGCACCCTGGAGAGCCTCGTTACTTAAAAAAGTCTCCTGGACTTCTATTTCTTGCTCTGTTGATTTTCAACGAACCTCTCCTTGAACCAGCATCTTGAGTTTCTCATCCTAATTTTAGCCTTGAGATATTCAAGTCCCCACATTTATTTTGGGAAACATGTCACCAAGTTGTCCATGCTCTCCAGACATCCATCTGGAACCAGGGCTCCTCGGCTCCTGGCAGGTAAAATGGCAGGCTGAGGCACACTCACAGTGAACTAATGGGAAACTCCCTTCCCAGTCACAAACTTACTAGTCTTATCCCTCATCTGGAGGTGACAGGCTGCATCAGTGCGGGTTCCCCCTCTGCAAGTGCGGGTGGAGGGGTTAACCTGCCATCTTAGCTTTCGGGGCTCTCTTACCTAGAGTGACCAACAATCCTGGGTGTTTTGATGGAAATCTGACTTTTCATTTTAAAGTTGTGCAACAGGGGTGAGTCGGTCACCTTTCTCCTCCATGAGGGCTTTTGGGGGCACCAAAATTCAAAGAAAGAATGAATTCAAGTTCTGAGTCTTATGAGCCAAAAGTTCAGCTAAATGAGAGAGACAAGAAGCAGCTAAAAGCAGTGGCACTGCGGTCAGGAAAATACGTATGAGAACAAAAACTGGGTTTGAGGACTCGACTGCGGATTAGGACAGATACTTGAGCAAGCGGACCTGATTTGCCAGGTGTAACATGGTACATGGTAGATCTGCCACGTTAGTTTTTGTTTGTTGGCTTGCTTGTTTGTTTGTTTTTGGGGGACCACAAAAAATACATCTATATTTTTATATTGAATGGGGAGTAGAAAAGAAAACAGCCGCTACACTGGGCCCTACTCAGTGGCAGCTTCTTGTTCCATAGGGTTAAGGAAGGCTTTGAGGAAATAAAAGTTGTTTGGAAAAATCCAGGTGTAGTTGCTTTGTATGTTGTGATGAGCAGAAGGGATCCAGTGAGTGTGAAGTCCCCTCACACCCTCCATCTTACCTCAGACTATGTCCTGGGTCCCCGGGGTGAGAAAACACCACTTTCATTCCTGTTTCTTGCGGTTGTTGACCGCCACATAGTGACAGAAAACGACAAACAGCAAGAGAACTGCCCACCATGTTGGCGAAGATGGCAAGCTGCCTGTCTGTGATCATCCTGACCCATAGGTCGGGCTTCGAGGCGGTCTGTGTACTGGGTGGAGAGAGTAACGCTAGGCAGGAAGTCTCGGATCTGCCATGTTTAAGGAGACAAACGTAAGAAGAGCATTGCTGTTCTGCTTCCTCTCCCTCTCCGCTCAGATATGTGGTCCTGAGACTTCTCCAGAAATGCTTGTGGTGCGTCATGTTCCAGGGCATCCTGGTGCCATCTTCAATCTGACCTGTCAGAATCTTTTAGGAAAGGTGTGGCAGCTTAATTCCTGTTGTCTGGCAGTAAATGGAAAATTATTTTATCCTCTTCTTTCCAACAGAAGAGAGAAAGCTGTCGTATTGACAGCTGACTGCATTCACCCATTGTCAGGTGTAGAGAGAAACACATCCCATATTACACCCTCACTCGGTGAAAAGAGGCCTGGGGAATCAGAGATTCAAAAAAATGTCTGAGTCTTTATGTTACAAGGAAGCCCAGAGTCGACTGGGCCACCTGTCTGTGGGGACTCACCCGCACGCTCACAATTCAGTTACACTGCAGGTACACACAAAAGGGTCCATAGTGGGTTTATTTACAAAAGGGGAAAGGAATAGGAAACAACCCAGGGAAAGAGAGCGGGATACAAAGTAACTGGAATACCTTAGGGCTAGGCTGACTGAACACACCGAGTCACAGTCCAGAGAGCCGTTTCCCGAGTGAGAGACCCAGAGATGCAATCGCGCCCTATTTATCTCACAAATGTCCCAGAATTCCTGCTAGCTCCACCCTGGGGTCCTAACAGTTCTCTCCCTGGTACTGCTGGGAGTTGTAGTTTCCAATCACTGGAGTAGGGAATATTGTCCAGAAAGCTGGACTAGAGGCTGGAGTCCATAAGACTCTGCAGAGTTCCTTTTGGACATCCTTCCCCTTAACATTTACTCATGGCCAGAGATTTTTTTTCCCCCAGAAGCAGTCTATTCTGCTGGGAATGCAGAAATCAGCCAGTTTAGAATAGCCTGTTGAGTTCCAAAAAGCTAAACAACCGCTGGAGTTTGAGGTTGAAAGCAGCTGGAAGGATCCAGAAGAGTTGTCTGGATCAAATGTCCTCTGCAGCTGACTTTTGTGACCCAATGTGTCTATATGGGCTGGTGCAACTAAAGAATAAAAAACTATTGTAGAGGACACACAATTCCCAGGGGACTTTCTCTCACTGATGGTTGCTTCTGCGTCTCTCCTACCTCTCTCTGGCGCCATGCTTCCTCAGCTGTGCTCGTTCCTTGCTTCTGGCCTCCAGTGCAGGTTTTCCTCCTCAAATAGTGTGCAGACTAGTTTTTTTTTCCTACATTTACTCTATATTTATTGGCTACCTGCTCATCCAGTGATCTATTATTGTATACCAAGCCACCCCAAAATTTAGTGATCTAAAACAACCACCATTTTATTTGTTCATGCTTCGGTGAATCAGATAGATAATTCTTCTGGGAATAGAGGAAGGGGAGGGGTGGCTTCTGCAGTCAGCTGGGACTGAACAGTCTGAGATGTCCTAGTTCACGCATCAGGCTGCTGGAGGCTGGTTGAGCGCTAAGAGACCTTTCCGAGAATAACTCATTTGCCTTCCATTGAGCCTGAATCCTTCAAAAGGCTAACCTGGGACTTCTAACTTGATGATGAAGGGCTTTCAGCAGCAGGTGAGGATAGACCTTGCCTTTCAAAGCACGTTTGAATTCTTACTTGATCACATTTGCTAATATCCTTTTGGCCAAATCAAATCATGTGGTCAAGCTCAGATTCCAGGAAAGGACAACTAGCCCCACCTCCAATGGGAGAAGCTGCCAAAGAGATGTGCCCATTTTCTACAAATTGCAACACTTAATGATAGGCAGGGGCTGTTTAAGCATGGGGGATGTTACAGTGGAGAAACAGACACCTGTCTCTGCCTTTCCTTTGCATCATAATTACAGCAATATGTGGCAACTGTTGATGTTCCATTAGTAACACAGCAGCTATAGTTAGAGTAATGTAAAGAGATGATATGCCAATATGCCATGGGCTTTCTATTTATCCTATAGTGTCATTTATCCTTTTCAGGATTCTCCCCCCTGAATCTTTTTTTAAACCACATTAGTGAATCACAATTCATATACTATTCAATTCACTCATTTCAAGTGTGTGATTTGCTCCTTTTTAGTGTAGCCACAGTTGTTCCATCATCACAATTTAATCTCAGAACATTTTCTTCCCCTCTGAAAGAAACCTCCAGCACATATGCACAAGCCTGCAGAAGGGCCAAAAAGAAGGGGTCACCTAGGAGCTGTGGGGAGAGGCCTCAGGAGAAAACGGCCCTGCTGCTGATAGAATCTGCTGGCCTCCAACACCGAGAAAATAAATTTCTGTTGTTTAAGCCACCACGTTTGTGGTTATTTGTTATGGCAGCCTGCGCAGTGTAGCACATACGGCTTTTCTCCTTTCATCTGTTGATGTCAATTACATTAATAGAGTTTATATGTTAACCCATCCTTGTATTCCTAGTATATGGCTAAGTTACTTAGGATGTTTTGTTGTTGTTTTGTTTTACATCGTTCTTCATTTTGTGCATTTCTTCATCTCAGTTGTAATCCCCATGGGCTTCCCACTACCAATTCACCCATGTGCCATCACCACAGTCCAGTGTGCTCTTCCCACCCCCATAAAATGTCTCTGTTTTGTAGCTGCTCATTGTTTTTATTTTTACTCTATTACATTTGTTTCTCTTTCTCTCTCTCTTTTTTTTACTTAGGATGTTTAAAAGTTCATTTTACTTAGGGTTTTTATGTCTATATTCCCACATGAGATTGGCCACAATTTCCCTGCTGATACTGCTTTTACCTTGTTTTAGTATTAAGAAGTCTCTATAATACACGAATGAGTAACCCCAGCACCCATTTTTAGTCCCTGCTCCTTCCTTCCCCTCTGTGAAGGCGCAGATCGCAGGGCTTCAAAAATGGTCTGGTGCTTTAAGTTACCTTCCTTGGCTGGGATTTATGGAGCAGGAGCTGAATGCGTGGGGGTCCAGGCTAAGCTATTTTATTCTGTTTACTCATTTCAATCATACTCAATATGTCATTACCACAAATGTCAACAAAGCATGGCCTCTACCTTTGATAAGTTCACAATCATTTCTTTAGAAGTCTGCTGCATGAGCAAGAATGATTGTGACCCTGGGAGCAGTTGGAAAGCTCAGGTCAGTACCTCAGGGGTGTGAATGTGACAGGGAATCACCCAGAAGTAACTATCACCCTGTTGTGTTGAGAACCCAACTAAAACTTGCAAGGTGTTTTTTGAAATATGACACCATTTGACCTAGTTGTGTGAATTTTCTCAGGTAAGGCTTAGCTGCTGATGAGCAGAAACTGGGAAGTTGATTGGCAAGATGAGTGTGACAGATCCACAAGGGCAGAGGACCAGGGGATATTAGAGGTGCTGCAGAGTAGACACCAGGAGCCCAGCCCCTGGGCCCCTGGGCCCCTGGGCTGTGGCTGGAGACAAGAATGTCATTCATAAGATTACACGTTCTACAGAAGTTGTCACAGGGTATCACACAGAGGAGAACTCGCAGATTGCTGAATGGGAACAGGGGGCACCAGGCACCCCAGGGAAAGTTACAGTTTGATTATTGATCAAGAAGTCATCTTGTGTGTGGGAAAGACTCTAGAGTTTCCTCTGTCATAAAACACAGATACTAACAGAAACTGCTGCTTGAATGGCCTGTTGGATTTGTAATTATTCCCTGGTTTATATATTTTTAAAGATTTATCTTATTTATACACACAGAACTGGGGTACAGGCCAGAGTTGCAGGGGCATTGAGAGGCTCACCACAGAGTGGGAAGCAGAACAGGCAGATAGACTAAGAACACTGCTGAGGGGAGCAGTGGGAGGGTCAGGAGAGGTCTGCCGCGCCATGTGGGTCACCTCCAGGGCAGGCGGGGATCAAACTCGCACTGAAGCAGCTGCAGCCAGCTTGCAGTGCTGCATCCTAACCCACTGTGCCACCAGGGAGGGCCTGTTCCCTGGTTTCTTCTCCTAAGCACCAGTCAAAGTGGAGGGTCCAAGCAGAGAGCTACAAAGAGCCAGCAATGCTCTGTGTTCCATGTCTTGTGCCAAGGAGACTGTGACCTGCCTTCCTGCAGAGGGTAGAGAGTGAGTTTCTGCTTGACAGACACTTACTCAGACTTTGCTAAGGACTCGGAGCTGAGGGAGGGGGACTCCTGCCATCCAGGCAGCTGTGCACTGCTTCAGCAGAGGCTGAGGTGGGAGCTCCCGTACCCTCGTGAGGGTTGTGTGGGGGCACATGGCATGTCTCACTCATAGCACCCTCCCACTCACAGCTCACATGATCACACACAGAGTGAACAGCTCACTTTGACTTCTGGGCAAACTGTGGGCGATGTGGGGGAGCTGTCTTTAGGAACTGGTAAGAGGCAGAATTCTCGATTTCCCACTCGGAGACACTTGAAGGTTTCCAGTTGCTTGAGGCATCCTTTTTCTTGTTGTTTGATTGCTTTTTGAGGGGTGTCATGGAAGCATCCAAGAAGCCTTTGGAGTTAGACTGAGCTAGATTCCAACCTGGCCCATATGTATCAACTATGCCAGCTTTCCAGAATTTCTCTGAGCTTTATTGTTACCAGAAAGTGCGGATAAGAAAACTCTGTTGGAATTGTGGGCGGCTGCACATGGTTCATAGTAGGCTCATAATAAGAGCTGATTCTCTCCTTCTTTGGAGTGTGTGAGTGTGAGGGGGTGGGGGTGGTGGTGTTTCCTGAGCTCTTACCCCTTTAAGAGAGAAGCAGCTCTACTTTCGAACCCCAGGCACAGACCTGAACAGTGTTAATCAAGGAGGTAAACAGAAGGAGGGGATTGATTTGTTCCCCTTCTCACACAAAGCTGAGCACAGTGACAGGTTATGGTTTTGAATATTAATGCATTTGAAGTGAGAAGAACCACTTATAACAGAAACTGTCTTGCTTGCAAAGATTTATTTCTCATGTAGTTTTTCATGGCTCATAAAAGGTGACGGATGAACGTAATTTTTAGTTTAATTTCTTGCCGTGCAGTTCAGTAATTTTTTGAGATAAACTCAAATTACTAAGGATCTGGAACTGTTCAAAGCAATGAGGAACCACGCACCTCTGGTTGTACACAGGACTCAGCAGGTTTAATTTTCCAAGCCAGCCAAAGAGGGGTGATTAGAAATCCTAGCACACAAGTAAACCACATGATCTTGAAAGTTCACTTCTGCTATCTCCAAAGGCAAACTGAACCTCCCTTTAAGAAAATTTCAGTTTTCTCTTCGGGGGTAGAGGAGGGAACAGGAACAGGGGTAGACAAGAAGGGCACATGGCCTTGTAAAAATTTCCTTAGCTCTTTTGCACCTTCTCATTAAGAATACCTTTGAATGTTTATAACAGTGGAAAAGTAGCACTGAAGAGAGGAATAAGATTGTTTGGGTTTTTAATTTTATTTTATTTTTGTTTCTTCTCCCGCTCCCTAATAAGTTTTTGAGATCACATAGATTTATATCTTTGTACCTCTAAACTTTCATGCCCTGGCCACCATCAGTGCCCAGCAATCCTCTACCTTGTCCCACTGATCTTGATGTAAACAGACTCCTGAAGTGAGAAGCTGATTGTCAGCATCTGTCATGGGCCAAAAGGCAAACCTTTACAGACTGGTTTTCTCTGCAACTAGTAAATAAGTAAAGAGATGAATAAATAATGACATAAGTAAAAGCAAGAGTGTGGTTAAGCAGCAACAGAAAGCAATCGACAGAATGGCGAAGGTTAACTTTTTTTTTTTTTAAAGATTTATTTATTTATTCATACAGAACTAGGGTACAGGCCAGAGATGCGGAGGGTGAGAGGATTCACCAGAGACAGAGTGGGGAGCAGAACAGGCAGATCGACGAAGTACACTGCTGAGGGGAGCAGCGGGCGGGTCGGGAGAGGTCTGCCATGCCATATGGTCACCTCTGGGGCAGGCGGGGATCGAACTCATGCGGAAGTGGCTCAAGCTTCTTAGTGCTGTGCTTTAACCCGCTGCACCACCAGGGAGGGCCCAAAGAAGATTAACGTTTTTAATAGATTTCTGTTTGTGGCTTTTAGAAAAAGAAATCTTGTTCTCCGTTATGTCTTGCCTCCAGTGTGTTCCTATTAATTCAATGGTTTTAGGTTAAATAAAATATGCTACTACTCTGATGAAGATCTTTTCGTTATTATGATTTTCCTGAAAAAGAGAGAAAAAGAAATTTCAAAGAAGCACATGTGACAATACCCTAAACAGAATTCTTCTGTATCAGCAATTTAACCATGGTGACAATGTACACACCCAGAATTGCAATTTTAGTCTAGAGGACAATAATATATTTGCAGCATGCCAGGCACAGCAAAAGTGTTAAAAATTGGGGAGGAAAAATCTCAGTACGGTGATCATTCTGGATCTATGGTTGGAAAAATCCTGGTGGTCAGCAAATTCTGCCTTCAAGTAAAATTAAAAAGGTAGAAAGTAATGGCTAAAGATGCAACTATTGCAACAGTTTAGAGCTCTCTGGATCCCAAGTATAGTCATCTATTTTGGCAAGTCAGAGGCTCTGAAACATCTATTGATGGGAGGGCAGTGGGGGGGGGGGGGGGACCCTGCATCCTATAAATACACCAAAAGGTAGATGAAACAGGACATAAAATTAAATGAGCTACCAAATCTCCATTTATTAATGATCACTTGTGAGCTACTAGTTTAGTAAAAGAATTTGAAGTGGCTATGAATAAAGTCTCAAAGACATTATCGTCCTAAAATAAAATTACAAAGTCAAAAGCCCTGTAACAAGGGGAAAGATATCTGGTCCTTTCTGGATGGCCTCACTCTGAGCAGCAGAACCACCTAGAAAAAAATTCTCTTAACACCTGCAGGATTGTCAAGCACTGAAATTTGCCCTATTTCTGATTATCCAGGTTCTGACCTGGATAATCCCATTCACGGAGTCTTCATCTCTCCTCAGCCTTGGCCACCCTTGGCTTTGACCTTGGTTTCTCTCTCTGATTATCCCTTTGGTTTATTAGGCAGGAGGAAATTGATCCCAGATCAAGGACAGAGATTTTATACAAATTGCTACTGACGTGGTCTACCAATCTAAACATTTATTGACTCTCGCAAGCTATGTTTGGCTGGCCCAGTGCTACATGCTCACTTAAGCCCTTCCTCTTGCCTGCATGCTGGGGAAAGCTTGTTTGCTTAGATGCCAGTGATGCTTTCTAAGTTCTTCCCTAGCAATGCCCAGCTGCCCTCCCACCCCATCTCTTGGTACACCCACTTTTGGCCTCTCCTTGTTACTTGTTTGCAGGACTCTTCATAGAATAAATTCAGGATCCCTATAGACTCTAGACTAGTGACTTTCTTTTTTTTTTTTTTTTTTTTTTTGCCCCAAAACCCACAACAAGAAATACATTCTTGGTCACAACCCAGGACACACACATAGAAACAAAAGATTTATTAAAACAAATTATACCTTGGGCCTCCCTCATGGTTCAAGGGGTGAAGTCACAGCACTACGAAGCTATCACAGCCACTGCAGCATGAGTTAGATGCCCAGCCAGGAAGGTGACCCACATGGCGCAGCAGACCTCTCCTGTCTCATCCGCCCCTCAAGAGTGTATTTCAGTTGATCTGCCTGTTCTGCTCTCCACTCTGTCTCTGGCAGCTCCTCTCACGCTTTGCATCTCTGGCCTGTACCCCAGTGCTTGTATGCATAAATAAATAAATCTTTAAAAAATAATAAATTATACCTTTGTAACATGGGATACATCCTGATGTTTTCTGTTCCACTTTATTTTATAGAACTTTAGTAAAGATGCTCTAAATCAGTTTCACTCTCTTAAATGCATGTGGTCAGCAGCTTCAAAACTGATTTTGTGTGGTGGACAGTTCTGATCTTATCTGCTGGGAATCGGGCCCTGACCGAAGTTGTTTTCTACCTTCAGACTGTCCAACCATAACTGAATGATTCTCAAGCTGTTGCTGTGGTACCCAAAATGTCAGATAGACCCCAGTGTGCTCAGCTCAGACCTCGTGTGAACTTGGAATGGGAAATTGAGAGCAGTGAGGCCTGCTGAGTCTCAGATTTATGACTATTACTTTTAAAATGAAGATCTTGAGTTAAGAGCAGTGAGGCCCCTGAAATCTCAAGGATGCTTCTGTCCTTAAGTTTGTTCTAATAGAAGAGATCATCAGGTCCTAGGCTTCCACCCTTTTCCTAACCCAAATTGCTGTTCACCCTGCCCCCATGACCTACAAAAAAGTCATTTGAGGGGTGTCATCCAGTTGTAAGTTTATCATGACCACATCTCCCCTAAGAATTTCATCCTTGCCCTTAAAGTGAGAATGGAGTCAGCCCTCCTGCATGTGAAGTCTTCCTCTCTTTGTTTGCTGTTCCTAGCCCTTAAATGGAGGATCTATATCCCTGGTCCACTTTATTTTGCTTGAGGATTTACAACCATGTAAATTCTCCATTCTCCATGTTATTAAATTGATTTTCCTCTTCTAACCCATCTGATACTGTTTTGATTATTCATTTACAAGAGAAGACCCGAGAAGAGTGGGAGATCCCTGTACCCTCACACTGGATTTTGCTAGGTATGCAACTACTAGTTTCAGAATGACCCTCCTAAAAATACACATGCATGCATGCACACACACATGCACACACAGCATCCTTCCTCTTTTCTTTTGCTCCATAGAATTTCTGATAGGTCTTTCCTGTTATAAACTATCCCAGTAGTTGTGGTGGCAATCAGAGCCTCCAGCCACCTGGACCACCTAAATCTTCCAGACCTTCTGACATGACCTGTGCTCATGCTCCCCAGCTCCAAGAGCTAGACCCCCAAGAAGAGACACCTGCAAGAACCATGTAGGAAAAGGAAAACTTGACTGTTTGGCAGTCAAGAAAGAAGAGAGCCAGAAACAGTGATTTTGTAGGGATGTTGACTTAATTCTTATTAACTAACAAAAAGAAACATTTCACTGGGAGAAACAAATTTTTCCCTAAAAGTAAACGCAGAGAAATTTATTGTGTGATATTCTTGTATCTTCAGTATACATTGAGATGCATAAATGCTGCTGGAATCTTAATCCATGAATAAAGAATGCTACAGTGCATGTCTTGGTTTTGTCATTATTTATGCAGTTAGTGCTTCTAAGTTTATTTTAAAAGTGCCCTAGAATTATTCCCCAAAGAGCATTTATTTAACTAATTGGCAGAACTGGGTTCTGATAGCCCCTAAGCAACCTTGAAAGAAATTCAACACTTGCTACTTACACTTCCTCACTATACACCCACACTTTAACTCCCTGAATTATACAATCTGGTATCACTTACCCCTTTGAGATCCGACTTCAATTTCTCTCCTTATAATCTCTTATCTAGAGGACTCTGTCAGCCAAGATTAACTAAATTATGCTATAGTAACAAGCAACCTCAAGACTTGAGTGGTTAAAAATAAGTTTGATAGCTCTCTTAGGCAACATTCACCCTACTTCTGCTGGGAGGCAAGGGGGTCCGTCATCAGCTGTCCTCAGGTAGGGACTCTAGCTTACAGCCTCCTTATTCGGAATACCAGTAGTCACTGTGACAAGGTGTGAGGAATCATGGAAAGCTGAACACCAACACTGAAACGTTTTGCCTCCTAGTGACACAGGTCACCTCTGTGTTCACTCACCTACTAGGACAGTCACTGCCAAAGAAGAGTAGAAAAACACTGACCTGCAGAGTTTGGAGAAACAAAGCAAAGGGTCAGGAAAAAGACAAAACTTGCAAGCTGACCATAGCGCTGAGGCATCCAGCAGAAGAGAAGGGAGAAGCACCAAGACAGAGATGGAAAGAGCCCAACAGACAATGCTGATGGCCCATGAGCCCTCCCTGGTGGCACAACAGGTTAAAGTTCAGCACTGCAAAACTAGCCACAGCCACTTTAGTGCTTTAATGCCAGTTCGATCCCAGGCCAAGGAGCTGACCCACATGGCGGGGCAGACCTCTCCAGTCTCTCCCGCTGCTCCCCTCAGCAGTGTACTTGGTCGATCTGCCTGTTCTGCTCCCCACTCTGTCTCTGGTGAAGCCTCTCGCCGCCCCTGAGCCTCTGGCCTGTACCCCAGTTCTGTATGCGCAAATAAATAAATCTTTAAAAAAAAAATAGGGGCCTCCTTGGTGGTGCAAGAGGTTAAACCACAGCTCATATATTTGTTTCCTTTTGGTAAAAGTTCTGAGCGTATAATTCAGTCTTCTGAATGTAAGTTGTGGTAGAAGAATGTGCAACTTGATTTGGGACCACTTGGACTAGTTTCACAGGTAGTATGTCTCAAAGAGATGAATGCATAGCTGATAATGAATGCATGTTGTGAAATATCTATGTCTCCTTAACACTATTCTTTTTCTAAAAAAATAACATTTATTTTTACATCATTTTGTACATTTTTTTTTTCCATCTCAATTGTAATCCCCATGGGTTTCCCATCACCGAGTCACCCGTGTGCCATCACCATAGTCCCGTGCACTTCCCTTCCCCGCCCCCCGTAACACTATTCTTCCTTCACCTGGCTTCCACTCCCCTCACCATAGGTAAGGACTAGTATTATGTCTAGCTAATACACAAATGTTTAGAAGTTTTAATGTATCAACAAATATACAGATATATTCTTATTTTCCTCCTTTACAAAACAAGTAGAAGGGTAAGAAGTAAAGAGAGGGCCCTCCCTGGTGGCGCAGCGGGTTAAAGCACAGCACTAAGAAGCTTAAGCCACTTCCGCATGAGTTCAATCCCCGCCTGCCCCGGAGGAGATCCACATGGCATGGCAGACCTCTCCTGAACCGCCCGCTGCTCCCCTCAGTAGTGTACTTCCTCGATCTGCCTGTTCTGCTCCCCAGTCTGTCCCTGATGAAGCCTCTCACCCTCCACATCTCTGGCCTGTACCCCAGTTCTGTATGAATAAATAAAATAAATCTTTTTTTTTTTATAAATAATTTTTTTTTTAAAGATTTATTTATTTGTACATACAGAACCGGGGTACAGGCCAGAGGCTCAGGGGCGGTGAGAGGCTTCACCAGAGACAGAGTAGGGAGCAGAACAGGCAGATCGACGAAGCACACTGCTGAGGGGAGCAGCGGGTGGGCCAGGAGAGGTCTGCCACACCATGTGGTCACCTCCAGGGCAGGCGGGAATCGAACTCATGCAGAAGTGGCTTTAGCTTCTCAGTGCAGTGCTTCAACCCGCTGCGCCACCAGGGAGGGCCATAAAATAAATCTTTAAAAAAAAAAAAAAGTAAAGAGAGTTATTTTGACTTGGATGGAATGAAAGTTGGATAGAACTGGCCCTCCCTGGTGGTGCAATGGGTTAAAGAGGAGCAATATGAAGCTATCCTTAGCCACTGCAGTACAAGTTCGATCCCTAGCCTGAGATGTGACTCACATGGCATGACAGAACTCTCCTGTCTCAACTACCTCTCCCCTTAGCAGTGTATTTCAGTGGATCTGTCTGTTCTGCTCCCCACTCTGTCTCTGGTGAATTCTCACTCCCTCACCTCTGGCCTATACCCCAGTTCTTATATGCATAAAATAAATAAATCAAATTAAACCAATGATTAATGAGCAAGGAAAAAAAAAAAAAAGAAACCCAAAAAAGGACCTAACTCCTTATCTGCCATGAACTAAAGTCTGAACTTATGCTCTAAAAGACAGATATAAATTGATGGTTTTGGTACATGGAATATTTATGGAAGGTCTGACGTTAATGATGAGTAATGGTAAAATGGAGTATTTACTTTCTAAATCATACTAACATAAAACAAAGAAACGAATGTTGCTCATACATCAAAAATCCATAATAGAAAAGGGACCTCAAGGAAAAATAATGTCTAAAAGCATAAACTAGCATGACAGGCCCAGCACTGCAATGATCATCTTGCTATTCACTTTGAAATAGTGCTATTCACTTTGAAATTGTGGTTTGACAAAATAGAATTTAGTAGGACTTTGGAAGGGGCTGAAGACAAAGGAAATCATCTTTGGAAGGGCTTAGGGGTAAGAAGAGCCTGCATTTAAGATGTAAGTGAGGAAGCTTGGTGCATTGCACTTCGCAGCTTTGAAATAAAACTGGACAGAAGGGGACCATATGATGGGGTGAAATTAGACTTGATTCTTACTGCTGTTTTTATTTATTAAAAGTTCCTTTAGTTCTATTTTTGTATCAAGTTTCCCTTTATTAAAAATTATAACATCAATGATTAACCACTAAAAAGTATATTTTTAGAAGGTTAAAGATCTCTTTCTATTGAAAGCTGTGTGGATGTTCCTCAACTACTAAAATTGTAGTTACCATATGACCCAACAATAGTACCCCTAGGAATCTACACAAATAACACAAAAAAACATAATTCAAAAGGATACCTGCATCCCTATGTTTATCACAGAACTATTTACAATAGGTAAGATATGGAAACAACCCAAATGACCCAAAATAGATGACTGGATCAAGCAGAGATGATATATACACACAGTGGAATATTACTCAGCAATCAAAAATGATAAAGTCATGCCAGGTGCAGCAACATGGATAGAGGTGGAAGGGGTCATGCTCAATAAAATAGGTCAGAAGGAAAAAGAAAAATATGGGATGGTTTCACTTATAAGTGGAATGTAGGGATCAGGGGGAAAATAATAGTGAAAAAAAAAACAAAATTAACACAGGCAAATAGAAATCAGAGACATTCTGCAGGGGTCAAAACAGGGAAGGGGAAAGTATAAGAAACCATGGTGAAAGTGCACAGGTGAATTGATGCTGGGAACTTTACAGGGACAACATTTGACAGGAGAAAGCAAATGTACAAAACAAACAGTGATATAAAACATAAATAAATAAATTTAAAAGATCAAAAAAAAACTTTCCATTGCTTCCATTCTAATCCTACTAAGGTTGTCAACATTATCCATCGTTTGTATATCTTTTTATAATTTCTTATATGCTTAGGACTTTTGAGGTTGGTGTTGGTGATTGCTCTCCTAGAAATGAATCGTGTTATAAACTTAACTCTGCCGATTGCTTTTCTCATTTAACAATACTCCACAATCAATGATAGATCTATTTTAACCTCTTTTTAAAAAAGAGTTATTTAAATATGCATACAAGAACTGGTGTACAGGCCAGAAGCATGGGGCATTCACCAGAGACAAGGTGGGGAGTGGAACAGGCAGATTGACCAAGTAGGCAAGACAGGAGAGGACTGCTGCTCTGTGCAAGTCACCTTCCTAACTGGGGATCAAACTTGTGCTGCAGTGGCTGCAGACAGCTTCATAGAGCTCTGCCTTAACCCATTGCACCACTAGTGGGTTTTTTCATGAATGATTCTAAGACCTGAATTTTTTTAGGAACTATACAACTGAGCTAGTAATTATGCATTTGGAATTATCAGTCTTATCTAGAACAATGAGTGTTAAAAGAAGAAATTTATGCTATAGAAATTTATAAATAGTGAGCAGTAAATATATGATATATATGTAAAATATCTAAATATTTTACACACACACACATATAAAGCCAGATATTCCATACAAAATACAGCTATTATTTCAACCACCTATTTTGTAGATAGGTCAAACTAATGTAAGTAGTAAAGGGGGGTTTCTATGAGCATGAAGAGTAAATAATAAAGGAAAGAGAAAGGCATGATTTAACACTATTATTTCTTGTTTTCATAAAGTCTAGCAGGCAAGGGTGAAAGGTAGGAAGCATTCTTGATCTCTTTCATCCTTTGTTTTGGGGTGCTGTGGAGATTTAGATTATTCCAACCTTGTGTTTTATTGACATCATTTTCTATACCCATCTTAGTTATTTTCTGTTTTCTATTATTCTGATCATGGTAAAGCAGAATTTTATTTTTAAAGATTTATTTATTTATACATACAGAACTCGAGTACAGGACAGAAGTGCACAGACCCCAAGAGGACTCACCAGAGTGGGGAGCAGAACAGGCCGACTGACAAAGTACACTGCCAAGGGGAAGCAGCAGGTGGGTCAAGAGAGGTCTGCCGCACCATGTGGGTCACCTCCAGGGCGGAGATCAAACTCATGCTGAAGTGGCTTGAGCTTCTTAGTGCTTTAACCCTCAGCGCCACCCAGGAGGGCCAGTGAAGCAGAATTTTAAGCTATTCTCTTTGTATTTGTAATTGTCAGTGCCTTGATATGAACATGCAAATTTTTTTGGATTTTAAGTTTCATGCAGATCATGATATACAAAGAGAAGCAGGAAAATGACCTCAGAATATCATTTCCATCACTAAAAGTTTCACAATCTAGAAAAGGCAATAAGCATGTCAACAAACAATTGGGGAGGCATAGCTATTTCTCCCCAATATAAATAGCAGCCCTAGAAAGAGGTACATAAAATATGTGAGAACAACACAGAGAAGAGCGATTCACTCTGCCTGAAGCTGATTGAATGATATTTGACCTTAGCTGAAAATGACATTATTTCTGGTAAGTACTTGGATGAGGCGCTTTGGAAGCAGAGAGAACAGTCTCTACAAAGATATAGGGGCTTGTCTAGGGAGGGACTGCTGGGAATGAATGTAGCAAGAATAATATGTGTGAGGAAAGAGAGGGTGGGCTTTCCTGCAACTCAATTTGAAATGGTCTTTAGTTGATTGTTCAGTCCCTTCAGAAAGATGTCATTTTGTAAGTAAACCAATCCAAAATAAGTATACTTTGAATTCTAAAAAGATTCTGAAAATCCTTGTTCTCTAAGTGTAGCTTCAGGATGTTCTCAGAACACTCCAGCATCACCTCAGCATCCCAGTGTGATGAGAGGAGGAAGATGGATTTTTCCCCGTCAAGATTGTAATGCTAGTGTCAAAGCACATGAAATCAGGTACATAAATATCACAAACCTTCCTACTCTGTGACAGCATAAAATCTCAAACTTTTAAAAAAAATTTTTTTTATTTATGCATACAGAACTGGGGTACAAGCCAGAGGTGCAGGGGTGGTGAGAGGCTTCACCTGAGACAGAGTGGGGAGCAGAACAGGCCGACTGATGAAGTATACTGCTGAGGGGAGCAGCAGGCGGGTCAGGAGAGGTCTGCCACACCATGTAGGTCACCTCCAGGGCCAGGATCGACCTCGCACTGAAGCGGCTGTAGCCAGCTTACAGTGCTGTGTCCCAAACTGTTGCACCACCAGGGAGGGCCCCAAATTCTGAAACTTTTTAATCAAGAAACAAAAATAAAGACTCTGTAAGTGTCTTCTCACGGAGGGTCCAGCTGCATCCATGTCCAGATTTTTGGTATCTCTTCTCCCCAAACATTCTTTAATGCCAAGTGTATGTCTTCTATACTAATTTCTCTCCTTTTGCATCTGCACTTATTACTAGAATTTTGCTTTTAAAAATACTAAAAATGTGAAAAGAAAAAAATCATATATTTTGAGTTGGGGTTGCACTGAAAGGCCACTGTTCTAGCTAGAGCTTAAATGAGAACTTTGGCTTGGTGGCTGACAATGCTGAACTAACTTCCCTGGGGCTAGGACACACTGATGGAGAAATCAGATGTTCTGAAATGTAAATGTCCAGACCAAGCCACTGCTCTCCCTTCTCTTCTCTGGTGGACTAGGAAACTGAGAAGTTGAGGGTGACTTTTGCATAAATAACTCACAATAGCCTAAATGGTGTGGCTCTTAAGACTGATATTCTTCAAAATGACATCAGATCAAGTTTTGACATTTTAATTAAAATCAACAAATCTTTTTAGCTACTTTGAGCATGGAGGCAAGTCACTGCACCAGCTCCTTCTACAGAAACTTCTCAGATCAGACTATTCAGGATTTGTCCTCAAGAGCTTAAAACCTAGAGAGGGAGATGCAACAAATACTCCTATAAAAATGCAGACTCCCTAGAAAGTTAACCATTAATGTCTGTGAGGACTGGGGCAAACGAGATCTCAGGCTGAGAGGTGCTTGAACGAAATGCCAACTGAGATAAAGTTGGAGAATGGGACCATGGCAGTTTTGAGCACCAACTAATGTTAGACATTAGTGTGCAACATCACAGCCCTACCAAGCAGGTATTGCCATCCCCTTTAATTGAAAGAAAAGTGAGGTTCTGGGAAGTTGGACAGAAAACCCCAAAATCATAACTATTAAAGGAGAGAACCAGAGCTAAAACCAGATTATGTCTTCCCAATTGTATTGTTATTAAAGGAAAGAACCAGAGCTAAAACCAGATTGTCTTCCCAATTGCATTTCAGTGAACTGACTTTCCCAGCAGTTAAGTGGGGGAAATGCTCAAGAGTAAGGAAATAGCTAAATCAGAGGCAAAAATTAACAAAGGACAGATTATAATTCTCAGATTATAGAAACAGAGTGATCAAACTGTAGCAAGAAAGAATGGGCATAGATTGATTGGGCTTTGGATAAGAAGCTTCTGCCTTTTCAGGCAAGAAGGAGCCATGGGAAGTTTAGTGAAAAATTCATGCTAAGATTAGTGCTTCAGCAAGTGGGCCTAGGTAAATCCTACTCTCAGGTGGTATGGGAGTAGGAAGAAATTAAGGTTTGTTTTAAAAGTCCAGAGTTGGGCCCTCCCTGGTGGCGCAGCGGGTTAAAGCACAGCACTGAGAAGCTAAAACCACTTTCGCATGAGTTCGATTCCCGCCTGCCTCGGAGGTGACCACATGGCGCGGCAGACCTCTCCTGACCCGCCCGCTGCTCCCCTCAGCAGTGTACTTCATAGATCTGCCTGTTCTGCTCCCCACTCTGTCTCTGGTGAAGCCTCTCACCGCCCCTGAGCCTCTGGCCTGTACCCCAGCTCTGTATGCACAAATAAATAAATCTTTAAAAAAAAAAAAAGTCCAGAGTTGAGAAGGTGTAAAACTTTGGTAGAGATGAATCTGCCTGGCTACCTCCACCTCACATCTATTCCATATTTGACATCTGGTGGCTCTCTGCTTCCTCAAAGACCCATCTTGTTCTTCCAAGAGTCAGTGAGTCAGGCAGAGTCTGAACTCAGCCCTCCTCCTCCTTTGTGTCCTCTTCCTGCCCTCAACAGGTTGGTGCGGCCCACCCATCACCCATACAGGGGAAGACAGTATTCTATACCCACGCTACCAACTCATGTTCCATCTCATCCAGGAACACCCTCATAGATGAATCCAGAATAAGGTCTAGCTGAGTACACGGGCACCGTGTGGCCCAGTCGAGTCAGGTCAACCATCTCAACATGCTGGACCGCTGCTCATCCTCCTTCTTTGCTAAACACAGTCTGAATTTGATAGTGTTTAGTGCACATAACATAAGTTATGCATGAAAATGGTAGAAGTGGAGCTACTTCTGTAGCACTGTACCACTGTAGCAGAAAGAGGGCCTTGTCAGTCCTGCTCAGTCTGCTATCTTTATCCTCCCTCCCTGTAGTTCTCCCTGAAGGCTCTCAGGGCTGGAGTTCTGAGAGGCAGCGACTGAGTGGCAGTCTAAAGCTCCAGATTTGATAGTCTTGCAGCATCAGGATATGAAATGCCTCCCTTTTACCCCCAAACCCTAAGCAGTAAAAGAAACGGGTAGTTGAGTTGGTACAGAATTAGACTGTAACAACAAGGAAATGTAATTCATTCAAGGATGTTGACAGATGAACAAAGGATAAAGACTGACAGCACGGCACACCTGGACCTAGAAACATAGAGTGAGAAAAACCTTTAGGTAAATGGAACAAAAAGATTTACCCTCAATCTCAACCCCTTCAGAGAAAGTAACCATGTGCTGCTCCTGAGAGCTGTGAGCTCTTTGGAGGCAAAGACCAGGCCACTTACTTTCCTGTGTTCCCAACACACCCAGTCTGAACTGGACTCTTAGGTGACGCTCCATAAGCACTTGGTGGTGACATAAATTGAAATCCACCCCCATGTCACATGCATATTCCTTAGTGAAATCATGCTCAGTTCTGAGCCCACAGCTCTCTGTGGGTCCAGAGAGCAGCTAGTGCTGCTAATTCTATATTTATATTAGCCATTTCTAGCCAGTTGCCATGGATATCTAGAAGGTAAGCAAGGTACCAACGTGGCGTGAAATTCATCTTTGAAAGCTCTTACACAACCATAGGGAAGTTTACTTGTTTGTTGAATAGTTGTTGAAACATTAAAGTTCTTCACAGCAGCTACTCTGTTTTGCTGTCAGAGGAGTGAATAAATGAAGGGAAATAGTGATTGGCCTGGGAATTCAGAAAAGAGAGCCCTGTGGTTTTTGCTTTTTTCCTTCCCCAGTTTCGGCACCTGTCAACTTAGCTCACACAAATTCAAAGTGAGGCATTTTCTTTCCATTTTACAAATTTTATGACAATGCTATCTATTTCCTGTCAAATTAGCGCCATTCTCTTTTTTACCAGTCTTTTGTTATGTAGATCTATAGATAATTTTAATTCTATTGTCCTTGTCTTTATTAAACCAATACCCTCTACTGGGTTAAATTGGGTCATAAAAGCTGTATCACGTTACTTTATGTAGCATAAATATAATGTCGTGTGTTCACTGTACTGTCAAGTCTTGGCAGTAATGAATAACTGACTTTCATTGCCCGCTGAGAAGCGGACTTTCCCTCCCACTCCACAGCTGTGGCTGAATGCTAGACTATTCTCAAGCCATACCATCTCTGCTTTCCCCTAAGAATCACCTGGTGAGACAATTACCTATTCTTGTCCAACCAAATTTTATCCTCTCTCCACTGAAAAAAAGAAAAGAGGGGGAAAGTAAATCCACAGCAGTTCATAACTCAGATTCCCTCCTGAGATATTTTCTTAGGCAATAAGAAACTGAATGCTTTGCATTTGAGAAAACAGGTGGTCTCTTGGGAAGTGACCTCACTGATGGGACCGACTGCCATCTTCTCTATCGGCAATGCTTCTGAGATCAGTGCCCTGGTCAGCCATGGCCAACTGCCCGCTCATACGGCCAGTGCCCATGTGTCCTCAGAAGTGTGTGGGCTAAATCACAATGGAGGACAAGCTGGGACTTACAGAAAGCAAGGACTTGAGGGACTCCCCTCACAGGACTCCCTAGTGCCCGGCAGGATTGGAGATTTTGGGCTGAGGAGAAGCTGCTGTAGGAGGGAAACAGCCCCATGATGGAGAAAGGGGAGCAAGTTAAGTTCCATTTTCTGAAATCAAAACGGATGTTAGACAGTCACTATACCATTCTTTAGCCATCTCAAAGGGATCACAGACTCTGGGCCTGAGACCAGGACTGTCTGCAAATTTTTTTGGCTATGTCACTTACCTTTGTGTACCCATAGAGACCGTCAGTGAAATCTTTAAAGCATAGCATTGCCTTTGAAAACAAGAAGGAAGCAGGAAATTGGGTAAACTGTAACCCACCAACCCATAGCACATCTGGGACTGGCAAAAGAATGTGGGTAGGTAGAGTGTGGTGCTAGAAGCTCCAGAGGAAAAACAGTGGGGCAAATCCCTGGAGTTTGTATCACGGGAAGAAATGAGAGCAGAGAGCTGGCCAGGCCCGAGAAAGCCCCTTGAGCAGAGCAGCATGAAGGCCTGCCTCAAGCTCCTCGTGGCTCTTCTGTGGCTGCCCTGCCCAGCAGGGAGCAAGGCCATGGAGGTGGAGGTAGGGGAAGGGTCTGGTATGCAAGTCTCTGCTCCTGTTGGCTGTGTAGATGCACACCTGCCTTCTTCTCCCGTCACTGTAAAATGTACATCATTCATTTCAGCCTCTAAAAGCTACATGATTCTTTCTCTCCATGTTCCTTCTGGCCTTCCTATCCAAATTTCTCAGAAATTATTAACTCTCACTATATATCTGGGGGAAAAAAACAAAACCATAGAAACATCTGGACCCTCTAGCTAGGGAGATGGGTCCTGCTGGTGATGACCTGCTAGCCTTGGAGACCCTTGGGGCCTTGGGGCTCCAGCTCCTACTACTAATTTTCAAACTAACCTCTGTTTCATTACGGGCAGCAAACTGTCATCCATTTGTCTTTGTAGTGGATAGGGTGGCCAACATTCCCAGCCACGCCCCATGAGGCTTAGGCACTGTTTTACTTGGTGACAGTGAAAGAAGGCAGCCCCCAGGCTGAGGGTCACTCCCAGGCTGTCAGTGGTCTGAAAACGTACAGGGATCCAACAGGCTGGGAATACATGCTGTTGTACAAACAAAACAGAAACTTGGCCGCCTTGACAGAAGGCCCTTGTGGGTGTGCCTGTGAGGGAGAGGCCGGGACGATAAGCTGAGCCCTTCCTCCAGAGAACCCTGACATCGTTCATTCCCTCCATCTCCACTAGGACTTCAGCGGCGGTCTTCTGTAAAGAAATGAAAGTGAAATGTGGAACCTCCTAGTTAGAGAAGAGTGGACATGGCTAGCCAAGGAGCCCCCACCCCAAAAAGATCTCGCATATCCATCTTGGAGCATCTCTCTGCCTTTTCTGCCACTGCCACCATGTGGATCCTGAATGTGAGGCAGGAAAATGGGGGAACACAGCTTCACTCTAAATTACCTTGGTACAAAGATGGGCTTTACTCTCTACCATGAGCTTCATGAAATTCCTAGAAAAGTTTGCCAAATCCAGGGAGAACAATAAGGAAATAATTGCCCCAACATTGCATAGAAATCGTGTGATTTTCAGAGTTTGTGAGCCTAGAGAAATGAGCTACTGGTCCCAAAGGAACAGAGATAGGCAGGTTTCCAGAGCCATAAAGACAACAGGAATCTCCTGGCCTCAGAGAGCAGGCACCCCCCCCCCTCAGCCACTTCACTTCCTGCCCAACTCCCAGCCTGCTCCTCCAAGACATTTTGTTCTCGCATATAATTTGAGTTCCTAGTAACTCTGTATTCTCTCTAGTTTCCTCTCTGGTGGAAGAAGAGGCCAGGTGTTCATCATTCTTTCTGAGCCCACAGGAACCCTTCTCTCCGTTCACTCCCGAGTGAAGGACACTTCTTGTCTCAGGGTTCTTAGTAAGTTCTGTATTCGCTGGGGCATGTTGCAAGGGAAAGAAAGAGAAGAACATAGACAGTCAGGATGTGGATCAGTTTCATCAAAAGAAGGGCTTAGTATGGACAATAAACGCTTTGTCTCATCTCAAATAGCTGCTCTCCAGTTTTATCTTTATGCCAGAAGTGAACCATGCTTGGTTTTCTGGGCAAGAGGGGGAGGTGATAAGCATTGGTGGGGACAAAAAGTCCTTTATCATACAGGCCAAAAAGATAAGTGAATTTATTTATTTTTAATTATTTGTTTAAGCATACAAGAGCTGGGATACAGGCCAGAGGTGTGGGGGCAAAGAGGGTTCACTGAGAAAGCAGGCAGAGAACAGGCATATCTACTGAAATGCACTGCTGAGGCGGTTAGCAGGAGGGTTGCACCATGTGGGTCACCTTCCTGGTCAGGGATCGAACTCGTACTGCAGGGACTGTGGCTAGCTTCATAGTGCTTTAACCCCTGGTGGCACCAGGGAGGCTCCTGTTTTAACAGCCTCAAGATTAATTTCTTTTAATTGTATAATTTTTTTAAGCAATATGAACTAAAGTACTTGGCAATTTTGTATATGACATGGAGCAGGCACCAACTGTGTAACAAAAATTATCACCAAATGCTTTCACACATCCCTGTGTTTAAATGTGCTGGGAGCTCAAAGGGGGCAATGGAGAGGTTAGAGATTTTTTAAAATAAGTCTTTGAAAATTAAAACCAACAAATGAATAGTAATAACTGCATATCAGATCGTCACAATTTCTTCAAAAATAAAATATATGTAGCAGGTAGAATTTGGAATATTCACATGCAAATAAAAAAAGCATCATGTTAACTATTTTCTCAACATTTTCTGAAAATTCTATTAAACATGACTCTATCTCCACTAGCTAATCTTTACTCTCATTTCCCCTCAAGGTCTCTCGTAGTCCAAAACATTCAGGAAGGGAAAATACTGGTCGTAATTGATCTATCCCTTGCCGACATACACATAGTACCTTCAAAGTGGGAAGTCCCATAGATTGCATGCCTGGTTTAAAATAGTATGTTAGAGAATTTAAAGTATCGTAAGTCCAGGAGACAGTTGCCATTGAAAGGAGTTACAGTTCCTAAGAGGAGAAAGCATGCCAGTCCCAGCTTGGGCTACGCAGAGAAGCACCAGGGTTGGAAGAAGGCAAGGGAGACGTGGTTTCCTCTGGAAGGAATGGTAAGCAGGCTTAGGATTGGTTACCATGAATATTTTCACAGGGTCTGGAACATCATGGCCCCTCTAGGTATCCAGGACCTCACATCAGGTGGATAATAGTTCAGAGAGTGAGTCTCATAAAAGAGGTGGTTGGAGTGAGGATTCTGGATTAATGACTGGCTTGCATTTGAGAAGTGCTCTAGTGGGTAAGCTGTTCACCACCTTAGGAATTAGCAAAACGTAAGAGTGTCAGCCCTCCACTGGAGCAGGGACCACTGAGTGGGGGAATACAGAAAACAAGACTCTAAAGGCAGGGCCAGGCGTTTATACAGGGCGCAGTGTGGAAGAGCTGCCACTGCCCCTTTCTTCCTGGACATCACCTCCTAATCACTCATCTCCTTCTCAGTTTCAGGAGCTTTTATTCTTTCTTAGATCAGCTACTTCCATTTTTATCCCTTGGTATCAATTAGGACGCTTTCCACTACAAGTAAGAACAACAAAAAAGACCCCAGATTGACTTTAAAAGGAAAGGAAAGTTTTGGCTCACTCATTGGACATGTCTAGAAAAGCATGATTCTGTAAAGCTCTAGGGCCATATGTGGTGGTCTTTAAAAATATCTGTTGGGTCCTCCCTGATGGCGCAGCAGGTTAAAACAGCACTAAGAAGCTAAAGCCACTTCAGCATAAGTTGAAGCCCCAACCAGAGGTGACCTACATGGCACAGCAGACCTCTCCTGACCTGCCTGTTCTGCTCCCCACTCTGTCTCTGGTGAATCCTCTCACTGCCCCTGCATCTCTGGCCTGTACCCCAGTTCTGTATGTATAAAATAAATGAATCTTTAAAAATAAAAATATCTACTGAAAATACATCCTCATGAAATGGCAGCAACATGCAAATTATTATCTCAATAAATTAACTTGCTATATATTTTAGTGGATCTCTGATGACTTCCTGTGAGACAACAGAAAATATATTATTGGACTGTGTCCCCCAATTCCTTGTAATTTCCTAACTGATTAGAGTACTAAGAGCATCTTTTATTCTAATATTTGGGTTTTGACCCCAGTTCCTAACATCACAGAGCCTCTAAATCCCTTGGAATTTCCTGGTGATGGCAGTGTCTTTTGTTCTGCTAAGATGACCCCTGGATGGGGTCTGGCACCAGAAAATCAAGTCTGATTAGAAGCGCCCAGAGAAGGGAGAAGGGCTCTGCAAATGGAATTAATGAGCTATCATTACTGTGTGAGGAAGCCTCCCCCCAAATCCTAAAAATACAGTGTTTTGGGAGCTTCCAGGTTTGCTAATACTTGAGGGGTAATGCATGAGGCAACTGGAAGAACATGGGAGCTCCGTGCCTTTTGACCTTTGCATCTCTTCCATTTGGGTGTTCATCATACCCTTTATCATATTCTTTTCTAACAAACTGGCAAAGAGTACGTAAACTTTTCTTAAATTCTGTGAACCATTCTAGTAAATTAATCATATCTGAAGAGGACGTCATGGAAACTTCTGATGATACGTCAGAAGCATGTGTGACACCTAGATTTGCTAATTGGCATTTGAGCTGCACAAGAGATATGTGGGGGTGGGGGTGGCCCCTGAATCTGTGGAACTTCAATCCATCTCCCAGTAGATAGTCAAATTTTTATTAATTTGTAAGATATCAGCTTTTGTCAGAGATATATTTGTTGTGCAGAAAATGCCCCACGCAGCTGGTATCAGAAGTTGCAAGTATGACAGTTGGGGATAGCTGAGAAAGTATAAAGAGGAGGACTGAAATTCCCTAAACACTCTCAAATTTATACCTCTATGCTGGACCCCTACTCAAGTTCCAGAGTTATATCCAACTACCTCTTGACATTTCTGCTTGTTGGCTACTAGACATCGCAAATGAAACATGCTCCAAGCCTTGATGCTGACTGTCCTCCACAAATATACTCGTACTTCATATCCAGTCCGTTGCCTCCAAAATGTACCTAGCATCCACTTCTCATCATTTCCTGCTGTCCCTGGGTCACTGTCTTCTCTCACCTCTATCCTGCCTTCCAGTCAATTCCCTTTGTTTCCTGAAAGTCTATTTTCAACAACTTACTATGTTTAAACCTAATGTTCAAAATCCTGTAGTGATTCCCCATTTTTCTCAGAAAAAATAAAAGCCTTAACAACTCACAAGACCTTACACTATCCTCTGAACCCCAGATCCTCTCTCAGCTCCTTCCCCCACCCCCACTCTGTTCTAGACCATTTGTTCTCCTTCACCCTCAGACCTACCCAGAGACCTCCCATCTTGGGCCTTTACATTGGCTGTTTCTTCTGCCTCGGAGGTCTTTCAGTTGCCTACTTAGGTCATTCTTACACCTTCTCCAAATCTTGGCTTAAATCCCCACTTCTCAACCAGGCCTGCCTGCCGCACCCTATTTATCAGTGGGACTGACCCAGTTTCATCCTGCCCCCCTAGTTCTTTTTCACCTTACCATATATTCACTTTTTTCTAGCAATTATTCTCTTCTATGTAAGTCACTCATAACTGTGCTTCTTGTACTTCACTCATAATGCTATGTACATCCCATGCAAACAGGGGTCTTGGCACCTCCTTTTCTTTCTGTATTCCCAGGACCTAGACAGTGCTGAGAGTAGGTATTCAAGCAATATCTGCTGAGTGAACAAATGGCCAGTTGAGGCTCACACCAATTCATGAGGGGCTGAGGGTGGAGAACTCTTCACCCACATTTGGAGAGTGGTCCCAGAACCTACTGAAGATCACACTGGACAATGTGCTTCTGTTTTAGCAGGAATTTGTGTCAGATAAGCAGTAACCCTTAGTTCTATGAATTTGAAATCATACAGAGGTAAAGCACACCCAGGGTGGAGGTCCCCTCTCTACCCTCCAGTCACTTGTGCCCCCCGTGACAGCTTAACATGGATTGCCCTGGGCATACACTTCACTACTGGGGGTGGTTGATGATGTGTGGAATCCACACAGATGTATCCAAGACATGGGAATCTTTTGGTTGGGGTTAATGTATACCTTACACCAGCAACTTGGTTTCTGGTATTATAATTCAAATGAGATTAGGTGGTTCAGCCATAAATGCCAATGTACTCTAACAAGTCCCATTACCCCAACACTTGGCTCACTTTGGAATTACAGCCTATTTATTTGGCTCTATCTCCCTCTAGTCTATAAAGTCTGGGAAAGTAGAATCTTATCTGATTCACTTACCAATGTGACTATAACCTCTGTGCCTGACACATAGTAGGCAACCTGTCACTTATTAAATGTTTGTTGAATCAGATAAAAGAATGCATTAATAATGTAATAGAAGAAACAGTTGTAAATAATGCATACAGAAAAGAAATTGATTAGTAAGACTGCAGCCGGGTTGAATCAGCTGTTTCCATAATAAGGGAGACTCAGAATTCTGTTCGCCAGAGAGACATCCTGTGGCATATATAACTGGCAGCCACTGATCTTATTAAACTGATTACAAAATCTTGGCAGGAATGCTGCTAAAGCAGCTATGGGGATTTCAGCTCAACGAGCCTGAACATTCTATTCATTGAAAAGGGCCAAAACGGAATGGGCTGCCTCTGGGGTGGTAAATGCTATGTCACTTTGAAGTGCAATGCCATTTTCTGAAGGGCCTCTGCGGCAGGTAGGGAATTAGGCTGAAAATGCTTTAAAGTCCCTTTAATCTGTTACTCTATTAGTGTGGCCTTGAGGGGTCCATAACCGGGAGGCAGAATAGGGATTCTTCTAGAAGCTGCTAGAAGGCTGTGCATTTGGAGCAGGTCTAGAACCAGGAGCTACAGGCAGTCTGCTGACCCCAGGCTAGCTTCCCACATCCCAGGGCAGCTCCTACCTGCCAGCACATGGAAAGACTGAGGGGTGCTGTGTGATCCCACAGGAAGGCTAGCAAAGAAAAGTGAAATAACTGGCTTGCCTTCATTTTCAGCATTTGGATGCCAGGATCCTAACTTTGCCCCAGGATGGAATGGCCAGTTACACCTGTCTCTTTCCCTATTCTTACTTCAAACTGAAATCTTAATTATAGCCTTTCTTCACCCTCTCCTGTCACCACCAATAAAGTCTCTTTTCTTCCTCCTGCCCTCCTTTCCCTTTCTATAAACACCTGTCCAATATTCTACCCATTAGACATAGAAATTATTAGACCTAGAAAACTGTAATTTTAGAACTTATAAGAGCTTTCTTCCCTCTGAGGCTGCAATTTGCTCTTCCTTGCGAAGGAAGTCTTCACAGTCCTTCCTTATGCAGAACAGAAAAAAATTCAGAAATTTATAATTTTTATTTTACTTGCACAACTACCTTCTTCATCCACCACTCCTACACAGTTGGGGTCAAAACAGAGTCCCCCCAGGCTCAGTAGACAACTGACCCTCCATAGGCCTTCACACCTCCAGGCAGAGTCTAGAAGTACCAGAGCTCAGCATCTTTGACAAGATCCCCACCGCTGCCTGCCCCTCAATCCCCACACATTTGGCCACAACCATCCGTCAGCATATCCTGTCTCCATCCTTATCAGTCATTGTCAGAAGCCAATGCTCCCGCCCAGTCCAATTCAGCCATCATCCATAAGTTGGTCTATATGTCCTGTCCTCATTTCATGACCCTCTTCAACCATATGGAATTTAAGGTCATAATAAGCAGTGTCCCTTAAGCCCTCAAGTTTCCTCTGTAGGCAGCCTTGACTTCAGGCTCTAACTGAAACTTGGCTCTTCCCTGAGGTCGAGCCTCCCAGCAGCAGTGGCTGTATCTCCCACATACTTCCTGTTGCTGGAGCTAATGGGAAGAAAGGTCCTTCCAGTTCCTCACGGTTGCTTATTAGCCATTCTCCACTCACCTCCCCAGAAAGCCATAGATTTGACTCTATGTCATTAGCCTTAATCAGCCACTTCCCCTTATGTTGCCACTATCTATGAACCCTGGGTGATTCTTATTTCTTTGGTATTGAGGGTCCAATCGGTTAAATAAAAATCCAACCGAGTTAATTTTAAAGACATAATTGAATTTGTTGAATGATTTAGGAATCAGACAATATCCAATCTAGCAAATAGAAACACTCTGAAAAGCTGTACAAACTGTAAGTTTTTACTGGCAGAGAGAAGGCAAGATAAGGGAAAAGGGAATTATTTCAGGATTAGGTAACCTATCTATGGGGAGTAGGAAAAGACCTTGTGACTGATTATCTCATTTTCCCTTGGGGAATAGAAAAGATGATGTCATTAGTTATAGAATATTCTATACCTACCAGTTAATATTACATTCCTGAGGGAGGCTGAAACTGCAGCAGACTTGAAACAGCAGTTGGGTTAGTTATTAAGTTTTGGTGGATTCAGCACAGTGCCTCCATTCTGGACCATTTTCTTTAACCATCTCTCAACATGTCCATCAATATCTGTCCCTCCAGTCCTCTCCTGGCATAATCCTTTGTGGCTATAACATCCATATACTTTATCCTTCAATTATCCAGACTTCCAGCTTCGTAACCTCTTTCTCTACAATGGCAATGAATGAAGAGCTTGAACTTGCTCTAGAGCCTAGGAACCAGCAAGTAGGTCAAACACAGGCAGGTAAACATTCGACCTTAATATAGTGAAAAGAAGGGAAGACTACAGGTATGCCTTGACTGAGTTTTGTTGAGTGTCAAACTAAAAACATTTAGTAAAAAGCTTGATGTGCTGACTGAAACAAAAATAGCTCAGGGTTTAGGGGGTACAGTGCCTCACAAGCAGTGGAAAATATTCCTGAGGGATTTTGGGCAAGAGTAGTTCTACAGAGGTTTAGAACAGACAAACACAAAAACTGGGCATGACTGGTGAGGAGGCTGGGGAATTCCATATAAGGTAGCAGGGCCTATTTTTTTTTTTTAAAGATTTATTTATTTATTGGTACAGAACTGGGGTACAGGCCAGAGATGGGGAGGGTGAGCGGATTCCCCAGAGACAGAGTGGGGAGCAGAACAGGCAGATCGACGAAGTACACTGCTGAGGGGAGCAG
>NW_004567116.1:30046511-30048968 GCF_000260355.1 Condylura cristata
ATCAGGGAGGGCCCTGGGTTGGTGAATCTTATCATGTCCATCCCCAAACTCCATGGGGACAGAAACTTGTATTTGGGACCTCACCCTTTACACTGCTCTACTTAGCTGTTCATTCATATCCTTTAATATCCTTTGTAATAAACCAGTAATTTACTAAGTAAGCTGGTTTCCTGAGTTCTGTGAACTACTCTAGCAATCCAGTTGAATCCATAAAGGGGGTGCGGAAACCTCTGATTTACAGCCAGTAAGTCAGAAGCACAGGTGACAACCTAGATTTGCAGTTGTCATCTAAAGAGGTAAATAATCTTGTGGAGTATAACACTCTCCAGCTAGTGTCTAAACTGAGTTATATTTGTAGGCCTTGAGTCAGTGTCTGTGAGATCCAAGTTCATTGTTCAGTGTTGTAGGAAAAGCTGCACATTGGAATATGGACAACAGATCACATAAATTACTTTAACTTGAAACTTTCCCTGGAATACCAAGTTTGTACAGTCATGGGTTGGGGATACATTCTGAGAAAGGCATTTTTAGGCAATTTCATCATCATGCAAACACAGATCTAGCTGGTGTAACCCTACACACCTAGGCCACATGGAATCACCTTCATGTGTGAAGTCTGTCATTGACCAAAACAGTGTTTATCAACACATAATGTAAGTCTGTTTCTCCTTATCTTTGTGGATACCCAGTTGTCTTCTCGATCTTAACATGTATGGACTGAGCTGTTGACTAGAGTGAATTCAGATTTGGAGGACCTGAAGCTTATATAATTTGGGGGTCCCTCCCTTTTTTTTAATAAAAGCAATAAAAATTAAGCACAAAAAATATTTATTTATAAAAGTATTTATGTAGAATGCTAAAAGATGCACTGAAGCATATTTAAAAGTTGTTTATTTGAGCAAAAATTAACTTGACTTGGGTACCACCAAGCTGGGAAGTGTTAAGATATGTTGTTACATTTTGCCAGGGGAAAATTTATAGAGGCAAGAAGCAGAAGCAAAGAAAAAATTATTTGGTTGACTATAGCTTAAAGCTTATTTGGGTAGTTGTGACTGACTGTCCTTCACTTTCAATTTTTGGACTTTGAGCCATTCATAGGCTTAGATTTTTGTTTGCTTATTAAGGGGACCCCAGCATTAGGTCATTTCAGTCTAATCACCTCTTGTTCAATTAATTTAACAAGAAAGAGAGAAAAACCACAACTAGATATTAACTTAAAAAGCCAACAAACCAGAAATCACAAAAACCAGAAATCATATTTTGATTAATTAACTCACACATAATATATTAGTATATCATATATACTAATATGTTATATATATATATAATACATACACTTACACATATACTTTTTCCCTCTTGCTGGGGTACATGCTCTTTGATCAACTCTTCATTTCCTATACCCAAAATAAAAAAGACAGTTGGGTTTTTCCTCTAGCATCTTTGGTGAAAAGTGGAATTTTAATATTGATATTTTGGAAGTTTCTTTCAGGTTTACAACTTGCTATGGATAATACCATATGGATTTTTAGGACTGTTTTTAAACTTGGGGAAGAAATTCTTATTTCTTTCATATCTTATTTTTTTCATATATGAGCTATAAGATTCAGAACATTTCAATCTCTTCTACAAGTGATTTAATCAATTTTTTTTAAAGATTTATTTATTTATGCAAGAACTGGGGTATAGGCCATAGGTGCGGGGTTGGGGGGTGGTGAGAGAATTCACCAGAGACAGAGTGGGGAGCAGAACAGGCAGACTGACTGAATTCCACTGCTGAGAGAAGTAGCAGGGAGCACAGGAGAGATCTGCTGTACCATGCAGGTCAGCTTCCTGGCCTGGATCAAACTCCTCCTGCAGTGGCTGCAGAGAGCTTCATAGTGCTGTGACTTACTCGTTCCACCAGGGAGGCCCCATCCAATTTTTTGAATTGATAATACTTTTTATTGATAAGTATTATGTTGGCATATTCTGAGTTTCATGTTAACATCATTAATACCAATTTTTTGTAATATGTATAATTCTATTTTAAATATCTCTCTCCTAATGAATTATTACATTCAATATAATCTGAAAAAAGTTGCAATTCACTTAAAAACATCTTCTATTTTGTATCAAAATAATTTCTACTGCATTTATTGTTCACCTTTATTGTTCTTTCCTCATATTTCATTGATGTTTATTTAACTCTCTCCTCCGTTCTTTAAAAATACATTTTAAGATGACAAATGATACCCATCAAAGCAATAGTCTATAGTTTCTCACTCATTTTATTTAAACATTCCAAAACATCTCTCCATATTGCAGTTAGAATAGAATATTCATGCATGGCCAGATATACAATTTCATCAAAAAAACCAGTATGTATATATAATCATAGTTATGCCTACTGTCATTAAATATATTCCTGAGGGGCCCTCCCTGGTGGCGCAGCGGGCTAAAGCACAGCACTGAGAA
>NW_004567116.1:30049453-30078153 GCF_000260355.1 Condylura cristata
TGTCTCTGGTGAATCCTCTCACCGCCCTGTACCTCTGACCTGTACCCCAGGTCTGTATGCATAAATAATAAAATAAATCTTTAAATAAATAAATAAATATATTCCTGAAAGATTAGAATCGTATTTTGCTCTGGCCTTAGTGAAAAGTGAATGTTCTGCTTATAATTTTTTTATAGCTGATGATTAGAATTTCCCATAGATTAGATCCATGTGTTTATGTATTTTTGCAACAAAACCATTAAGATGAATCTTTAAAAAGCAAATCAAATCTTATCAATTCTTTGCTCAAAATCACCTAGTAGTTAGTTCTGTTAGTAACAGTGACTTACACCGTCCTATACCATCTGGGCCTGTTAACAGCTCTGATCTCACCTCCTTTTTTACTTTGCTCCAGCTATAGGGGACTTGTTTTTCCTTGAATTCTCCCAGAACCACTCCACGTACTATTTTCTTTGCCTAAAATGCTGCTCTATCAGGTACACTAATGCTCACACCTCTTCTCTTATCTCCTTCACACCTTGTTCAAGCATCACCTCAGTGAGACTTTCTTTGATCATTCTATTTAAAACTATCCTCCAATGGTCCCTAACACTTTTCCTTATTTTCACCTTGCTCTTATCAGCAAAAGTACTATATACTCCCTAAGACTTACAATAGCATTCAATAAAAATTAGTTGACTGAACTAATGTAAGTCCAATGTCAAGATTATTGGGGAGGGTGAGGGATGGTAGATACAACTTAAAAGGAACCATTTTGGAATTTTATTGCTCATTCCAGAGAAATATGCACTTTGTCAACAATTTGCTTATTCCTTTTTTCACCAAAAAAATCAACATGTAGTGCTTACTGAATGCCTAACACTGTGCTGGGGCCTCTGTATTCAGTTAGTAAGGAAAAGAAAATGGTCTCCTATCTTCTAAAGGTCATGTCTTCTCAAACAAGGGAAAGCCCTTTCAGACAAGCTGACTGAAGTGTTGATACCTCGCTACCTGAATATGGATTTATTTTTGACCGGACGAGCCAGACTTCTAGAAATTTACTTTTGGCATACTCCACAGATGCATTAGTTCCCAACATACAATTAAATAAAACAACAACATCAATGAATTTAAGGCATGGGAGATACTAGAAGCTTAATATATATCAATATCCTAGGCCTTTTGTTTGCTTTTGTATTTCATGGCTGCATTAATAGCTGTCATTATTGAGATTTCATGGTTTCTGTATTTCTTTTTAAAAAAAAATGAGGGGCCTTTAGAACTCACTGTGGGGTTTTGGACAGCTTTCGGACAATATTTTGAAAATCTATATGAAACTTAAACATTTAGAGAACATGCACATCAACTCCCTGGTCAGGCTGCCATAGACTCCAGTCTTTTTCACCCTGATCTTGGATGGTCATATTTTTTTAATATGTGCATCCTGTCTACTTTAATACACAGTATTTTGCAAGTTTTAAACATTCCAAATAGAATGTGGGCAAAGATGGGAATGCTGAGAAGAGATTCTCACTGTGCAGAAATCTGAGGTCTGTAACTATTCAAACCAAAATTGTCTCTATTTCCTCTAAACTCTATAAAACACAACTCAGTGGGAAAATGTATCACAGTACCCAGCACCCTTGGGTTCTTAAATGCATATTAGTGTGAATCAATGCTTTCAGAAGTGTGTTGAGAAGATATCATTGCAGCAGAAAAATACTTATCCAGGTACATGAACAGAACTAAAAACAATATGTGGTTTCTAATAAAATAAATCACACTGACTTTGTTTGGTTTTATTTAGTTGTAAATGATTGTAACCCAGATGGCCTCAAACCCAACTTCTGAATTCATCTCACTCACTCCATGTGTGTGTGATCATGAGACCATAAACCAAAAGCTTTGTTACAAGCATCCAGTGAAGAAATAGAAGACTCTTCACACCAGGAGTCCCTCAGACTCCTTCCCCAAAGCAGACCTTTCCACTACCTCAAAAAGTAACCACTATCCTAACAATGGTGTTAATCATGTTCTTTATTTTTACTTTATCTCAGATCCACAAACAGTAAAACATAGCTATGCTCGTTGGGTTTTTTCCCATCAGTCTCTACCCCCACAGACCCTTCATTATCATTTCTCCTGGGGATATTCATCCTTACCAGCAACCCCCTCCCAGGGGGCACCCCCTATAACAGACTTTGACTTCAGCAACACCCCCCACAAAATGGATTCATCTTCTCTTTTGTATCTTTCTTCTTAATGAGATATGTACCATAGAATACAGCAATACTTATTCATTAAGTTATTGCATGGTATGTTATTGCATAACTATACCACCATAATTGATTGATAATATGAGATGGCTCCAGTTTGAGGCTATGATAACTAATGTTATGCTGTGTATACTCTTACACAAGTCTCAAAGTACAAATATTTATTTTTGTTGGGTATTTTTGTGGCCTATTGTATCTTCCAAAATTTTCAAAGTCCAATCCTGTGAATATAATCTCAATTCTTTTTTTTTTTTTTCCTGCTCTTTGTTTTATGTAGGCCTCATTTAAAGCAGGAGTTGAGTTTTTAAATCAAGTCTGTAATCTTTTCATTTTCAATCACAGTATGTATGTCATTTGTTTTATTATAATTACTGATATTTGGGGATTTTAACTTACCTTCTGTTGTTTATTTTATCTTTATCCCACTATTTTACGTCCTTTGTTCCCTTTTCTTACTTTCTCTTGAAGTATTTGTAATTGGCCAGTTTTTCCTTTTGATTAACTAGAAAATGAAAGGATCTGTCATTTTAGTGCGTACCTTAGAAATAACATAATGGTTTACTAACTTATCAAATTCCATTTCCATTTCTCAGACAATATAAAGCTCTTACAATCCTTCAGCACTATTTACCTCCTTCTGATTGATGCATTCTTCATCACATTTATTTATAAATTTAAAAATCACTGAAAAGTAAATATTTTTAATGGTTTTATACAATAATTTCTAGTTGTACTTATTCATTTTGTTGCTCTTTAGTCTTCCCTGTGTTACTAACTGGTATCAGATCCCTCAGCTCTTTAATGCTTCTCCAGTTCAGATGAAATGATATGAATTTTCTCTATTTATAATAGTTTGAATATGCATTTATTTCATAATTATTCTTCAGTCTAATGTTTTCCCAAGTGAGTTAATTCAGCATCCTTATAATTATTCTTGAAGGGTGGTTCTGATGGATATAAAAGTCTAAAACTCATCTTTCTTACAGCACTTTGAAGTTCTTATCCCACTATCTAATGCTTGTCATTCTTTGTGTAGATTTGGCAGTTGGTGATCTTATTTTTGTGCCTTTGAAGGTAGTAAGTCTTTGTTCTGCTGCTTATTTTAAGATTATGTTCTTGTCTTTGGTTTTCAGCGTCTTTACTATGATGTCTTTAAATGTGGAATTCTTTTTACTTATTCTGCAATGTTTGTAGAAAACTTTAAAACACTAGATTTATCTTATCAGTTTTGGAAACTCTCAACCACCACTACCTCTTCAAATATTGCTCCCAATCCCAGCCTCCCTCTCCTTCTACCAACTGGAATGTTCATAATACAACTATTAGGACTACATAGCATAAGTCTACTACTTAGGTGCGTTCCCCATTTCTGCCTCTCTGTATTTCAGTTTGGTGCCTTCTTTCTATCTGTCTTTTAATATATTAACTCTGTTAAATCCACCAATTATGTCCCTAATTTTTGGTATCAAAGTCTAGGATATTTGGTTCCATTTTAAAAATACCTTTGTTTTCTTGCTAAAATTCCGTACATTGTATTTTATCATCGTGAATACTGTATTCCCTCCTTTCTTTAAAATCTGTGTCTGGGGCCCACCCTGGTGGCACAATGGGTTAGGACGCAGCACTGCAAGCTGGCAGCAACCACCTCAGTGTGAGTTCTATTTGCCTCCCACCTCCAAGTGACCCACATGGCATGGAGAATCTCTCCTGACCAGCCCGCTGCTCCCCTCAGCAGTGTACTTCATCAATCTGCCTGTTTTGACCCCCACTCTGTCTCTGTGAATCCTCTCACTGCCCCTGCACCTTTGGTTTGTACCCCAGTTCTGTGTGCATAATAAATAAATCTTAAAGAAAAAATTAAAGAAAAAATCTATAATCTATCTCATTATTTCAATACTTGAGGTTTCTATAGGTACTGTCTCTGGTCATTTTAATTGTTTTGTTTCCTTGTGTTTCTGGCTAGTTTTAATCCAATCCAGGATGCTGTCTTTTAAAAAATTGCTTTTGGGAAAAACGTGTGACACACATGATCATGTCCTCTTCCTGAGAGGACTAATGTTTGCTATAGCCAGGTGCTTGACACTGTGAGTTCACCTTAATTTTTAAGGATTGAGGTAACATGAAGCTGAGTTACAGTTCCTGTGATGGATTTTTCAAACTTCACTTCAGTACAAAATTTGGGAATCTAAACCTCAAGCAAGTTGGGGTCACCACACTTCCCCCATATACAGCAAATGAGTTAGTCATTAAGTAGCTGTTACTCAGCTTCAAACCCAGCTTTCCATATTATGTTTTGTGAGCCAGGGTTAGAATTCTGCAAAACACATTGCGAATGGAATAAAACTGCTATTTTGTGATTTCAACTAATTAATTTTCTATATTGAAATATCCTACATCTGGTATAAACACTGCTAAGCAATGGTTATATGTGTATATTTACTACCCGTCCAAGACAAAATTGGCAACCTATTGAGTTTTCCTATTATAGCACTGGGTTATTGATGCCCAGATCAAAAATGCAGCTGAAACTGTGGGTCTTTATTTCTGTGGCATATTTGGCCAGTGTTCATGATTCACTCATGGCTAAAATGAAGACAGTCAGATGCAGAGCAAAGGAGGCAGGGTTCTGATGGCAATGTTTTATAACATGTCACCCTGACAACCAAACCTCACACATTCTATGCTGCTTGTCATAACACTTCAAGTTCCTGCTCATCTGGTTTCCTATCTCTCCCCTTGCTTCCTGCCCCATCCTCCTCTGACCTGTGGCTTCATGTCCTATTTGGTAATCACATTTGAAAATTTGGAACATAATAAGCTAAGTATTTGATTTAATAGTTTAGAACAATACAAAATACAATAAACATGAGGGAATTAATAAAGATAAAATGCTGAAAATAATGAATCACAAAACAACATGCCAGCAGAACTGATAAATATGCCAATACTCTAGCAAGCTGGAATAAGAAAAAATGTATGACAAATATTTAGAGCAGGAACAAGAAAAAAGATAAAGCCAAAGTTGTGAAAAATAGCAAAAGTAATTATAAAAGTTCATGCAAAGTATTGTCAATAAATTTTTAAACCCAGATTAAACAGATGATTTTTCTAGCACAATACACATTACCAAAATTGATTCAAGGAAAAGTAGACTATCTGAACACATTAACAACTATGCAATACAGTAGCAAGGTTTTCATAGACCCACCACTTTGTAAAAGTGAAAAATAAAAAAGAACATTGGGCCCTGTTTGTTTTACAGGCAAGATCTAACCAACTTAACATTAAGGAACATATATTCAAACTGTTCCAGAATATTAAAGTGAGAGGTTTTCTAAATCACTTTTTAAAAAATAAATGCTTAGGGGACTCCCTGGTGGCATAAGGGGTTAAAGTCTCTGCACAATGAAGCTATGAGCAGCCATTGCAGTAGGAGTTTGATCTCTGGCCAGGGAGCTGACCCACACCATGCAGCAGACCTCTCCTGTCTCATCCACTGCTCCCCTCAGCAGTGTATTTCAGTCAGTCCACCTGTTCTGCTCCCCACTCTGTCTCT
Organism: Condylura cristata; assembly: GCF_000260355.1. NCBI lineage: Eukaryota > Metazoa > Chordata > Mammalia > Eulipotyphla > Talpidae > Condylura > Condylura cristata. Next base: position 30,055,265 of record NW_004567116.1, read on the forward strand.
GGTGAATCCTCTCAACCCCCTGCACTTCTTGAATGCATAAATAAATCTTTTTTTAAAATAATAAAATAAAAGCATATATATTACATAAGCTTTTATTTTCTACTGATAGAAACCTTTTACACAGCCTCCAAGAAATATGAGCCAATCTGATTTATGGATATTTATGCCAAAATTCTAAAGAAAATATTTTCAGTTAACATATTTAAGGAAAATTACATGTGCTCAAGAAAGATCTGTGCCCTAATGACTGTTCATATTAAAGTATTATAGTTAACAACGTATATGTTCTTACCCCATATTTACAGGAATGAGATGTGCCTGCTTGGATTCTTGCCCCTACCCCTTCTAGATGACAATCTAGATGACATTGGGAGTTCCCTGCCCAATGTCCATGAACAAACTGAGCAAATTGGGTAGGCGTCTTCCCCTGTCTACTTGTCCAAGGGTGGGCTGTGCTGTTAAAATGTCCCTACCTTGGCTAAAGCAAGTCACATCATCTACTTGGAAGTCAAGGGGTGAGCAAATATATTTTACCTCTTTTGCAGGAGTAATGGCAAAGGCACCTGGTGAGACCACAAATTACTGGGAGTAAATGTTAAGACCTTGGAATCTTACTGAATATGCCCTGGCCATAACAGACAACAAAACCAAGTAGAAATCAGTGACAAAAAAATATATAAAAACCATTCCCTACCTAGAGATTTGGAAGTTAAATTATAGACTTATAAATAATCCACAGTTCAAAGAAAAATTCACAAGAGAAACTGAGGATATGTGTCAAATTAATAACAATGAAAACACAACTACAATGCAGCAAAAACTGTGTGGACAGTGAAATTTATAGACTTAATGACTAAACAGAAAAAAATTAAAATCAAAAATCATTTTTACCTAAGTTAATGAACAAAATAAAATGCAAAGTAAACCCTAAAGAAGAAGAACTAAGGAATAATAAGATTAAAGGAGTAGAAAACAAACATGCATTAGGAAAAATTAACAAGGCCAATAGCCGATTCTTTGAACTGTTATTATAATTGACTAAAGAAACAGAGAATTCGAATCACCAATCTAAAAAGAAACAGTGGGAATTTATTAGTAAAGATCTTACAGACATTTAGAATGGAGGGAGTAAACATCATCAACATATTTATACCAACAAATTTGATAACTTGGATAAAATGGACAAATTACTTACAAATCACAACATGCTTAGACTAATTCAATAAAATAAAAAAAAATCGGAATCCCTATATATCTATTAAGGAAATAAAATCTGTAATTAAAAGCCTTCTAACACAGAAAATCCCAAATCCAGAGACTTCACTGGTGAATCCTAGCAAACATTTAAGGAAAATATAATCACAATCTTATACAAAGTCTTCCAGAAAATAGGAGAGAACACTTCTCAACTCATTTTATTATTGTTGCTGAAAGGAGCCCACACAAGTGATCATAGAGAAGAGAGTTTTCTTGGGGCCCATCGCCAGAAAGGACTCTAAGGAGCAGGGGACCTACCAAGGGAGAGCAAGGAGAGAATTTATACCCAGGGGGAGTGACTGGAGAAAAGGTGGGAGCTCAGAACAGCCAATGGGAATGCACCTGCAAAGGCAGTGAAGACCCAGGTGACCCCTAATCTGCACAACCAGGAATGTGGGCGGAGTCCTGTTAACATGACATCCACCTCCTCCTGGACACCACCCACCAAGGGGGCTGCAAGGTCAGGGGCCCCTCTGGCCCCTCTACACTGTCAAGGCTGGACTAACAATGATGTCATCATTGCTCTGATTTAAAAGAAAAAAAATGTAAAAAAATTAAAATAATAATGTAAGTCCTAAACATGAACATAAAACCAGCAACTAAATGCTAATAAATTATATCTGGGGATATATAAAAAGATAATCATGACTAAGTGGAATTCCCCCCAGGAATTCAAGGTGATTCAATATTTGGAAATTAGTTAATATAACCCACCACATAAGCAAAACAAAAGGGAAAAATTATAATGCTCTCAAAAGATGCAGAAAGATACTGAAAAAAGTACAACACTGTTGGTAGTATATATGTTTGACGTGATGTCACAAAATAGATAACATTTTATCTACATCTTCCCTTCCCAAACCCATAACCCTAGTCTAATCATGAGAAAGCCATAAGCTACAGGCTTATAGAGGTACATCCTGTAAAATATCTGACTGGCTATCAAAGTCATAAAAAGAAAGCTTATGTCTACAAAACTGTCATGCTCAAGAGGAGCTTTGACAGTTGATGACTTAATGCATATAGAATTCTGGGAGGGATGCTGGGACAGAAAAGGACACTAGACAAAAATGAAGACTTCTGAGTCAAGTATGGACTTTGATTGATTAAAAACATGTCAATATTGGTTCATTAATTGTGACAAATACATTATACTAACACAAGGTGGGAATAATAGTGGAAATTGGATGTGTGATTCTAGGGACACTGTATTATTTGTCTTCTCTGTAAACCTAAAACTATTCTAAACTTAAGTTTATTTTAAAAAAGAGCTGCCTATGAATATTCATATTAGCTTTATTCATAATAGCAAAAACTGGAAATAAACTAAGTGCCCAATAACAGATCGATAAACTCATGATGGCACATTTGTACAATAGCATGTTTTTCAGCAACAAATAAATAACCAAACTAGACACACAAGACACACAAGATATAGAGGATGGACAATGACACTTGAAAAGTATCCAGGAATTTCTTAGTGGAGGGAGCACAGTGAACACCAAGCAGACCTTTGTATCCTCTCCATCTTAAGGTGTCATCCCACAGATCAGAGAAATAAAGACGCACCTTTCTCAGATATTCCCACCAACAATGAACTCTTTTTCCTTCCCAGATGCTTCCTGGAAGCTACAGTCACTTTTTTTTTTTTTTAAATTAAATTGAAACCTTCTGTCTTTCAAAAGAACCATCACAAAAACAAAAAGGGAACCTACAGAATGGAAAAAAATATTTGTATATCGTGCCTGTAACAAAGGGGTCATTTTCAAAATTTACAAAGTATTTGCGCAAGTACAAAAACACAAACCTCCACTTTAAAATGGGTGAAGGACTCAATGGCACTTCTCTAAAGAAGATAATCAGATGGCCTATAGACATCTAACAAAATGTTCAACATCACTTATTATAAGAGAAATACAAATTAAAACCACCGACATACCACCTCGCCCAAGTGAGGTGGTACATATAAAAAAGAAGAACTTTAACAAATGTTGGTGAGTTTGTAGTGAAAAAGGAACTCTCATCTATTCCTGATGGAAATGCAAGCTTGCTCAGATACTTCTAGTTCTCTTGTGTGGAGGGGAAGAAAACACACTCCATAAGTATTTTTCCAATATTGAAGTCCACACTCAAGTGTTAAAGCTGTAAAGTAAAAAAAAAAAAAAAATACTTATTTTCATCTGTTTTGCTTTTCTGCCATTACAACCCAGAAGTGAGAACTGAGAATACTGAGGTCTAGTTTGAAATAAAGAAAGAAACAAGAGGGGGTGGGGCCACAGAGGGAAATCATGTCAGTTATTTGTTATAAATGCTAACTCACCCCATTTACTTCTCAGAATAAAATACTACTTTTAACCAGAGTTTACAAAATGAATGTTCTGTGTTAGGGAGGGGAAATGAATCTTCCTGAGGGCTTTCCATTTTATGAGCCTACAATATCAGTGGGAGATCCCTGGTTAGTGTGTTTTGGGTCCCTTTACAAAGTTGTCAGCACTTTTCACCAGCTACATTTGCTTCTCTATCCCCAAAGAAATGCCTTGGCTCTGAAAACATTCTCAATGAGCAAATCTCAAGGTAATAGAATGAGACAACAATGAGCTATTGTTAATTGTTTCCTGTAAACATCCTGCTGATCCCCAATATGTTAGACTTCTTAGGGATCCTGAGCTGTAAGCCCCTGATGGGGCAAAGGGTGATGATATTTCAAACATACCTCATTAAAAATACAGAAATGATTCGAAAAACCAAAACAATCCAACACCTGAAACTAATTTTCTTGACATATTCATGGACTTTAATGACAGCTTCATTAATTGAATGCAGTCACGTGGGGGTAAAAAATCATGTTTCCTTTAATGACCTGCCAGATGATGGATTTATTTGGTTATGTACTTTACTACAAAAATTTTTGGAGGAAGGAAAGTGAAAGAAGGAGCTTCCCTGGCTGACATGCCACCACTGAGCTTGAGCAGGTGTCCTGGTTTCTCAGTGGTGAGTTGGTGTGGCTGCTTGGGGAAGCAGTGTAATGTCATCATGAGGAGTCTGGCTCCTTAGGGTGAGGTGCATGGATGGAACAGTAGTATCCACATCGCTGGGAACTTAGAAGTGCAGCCTCCAGATCTCCTGAATAGCAACCCTCATTTGAGAGGACCTCTGAGGCACACTAGAGATTGAGAACTTGTTGGGAGTACAAGATTTGGATCCAATGAATTTAGATGTGGATTTCAGCTCTATTGATGCTGGTTGTGACTTGGGCATATTGTTTAACTTGTCAGTTTCAGTTTTGTATCTGTAGAATAGATGGGATGGCATCTACCTCATTAAATTATAAGAATTAAACAAAACAAGCACTTGGCATATTTCCAGTCAGAAATGTTAAATAAATGTGATAAATGTTAAGTAAATGTGATAAATGTTAAATAGATGGTAGGTAATGGGATTGTTGTGGCTTCTTTCCATTCTATTTTGAAGAAGAAATATGTTGAGAATCAGAGCTGAGTTCAAATCCAATTCAAATGCATAAAATTGTACAGCTTTATAGCTATGTGGTCTTGGTCATCTATATAATGGGTACAATATAAATGTCAGTTAGAGCCCCCCAAGTCTTAAGATACAGAACAGTTATATGGTCCAGTAAAGCCATGAAACTTCCCAAGGTTTCTGCTAGTGAAGGCTTTTACTCTTTCTTGCTCCTGCATTACATCTGTAGATGCTGTCTTATTCTTCTCTCAGTCTCTCCTGGTAGAAATTTAACAGATTCTATAAGAAAGTCACTTACTCAAGATATTTCATAAGTTGGGTAGAATTTTCTAAAGATACGGGACATTGGTCACAAGGTGGCCCCCAAGGAAAGCGGAGGTTCCAGGTTCCCTGCCCACCCTAAGGAAGAGTGGAGAAGAGCAGTGAGAGGAAGGAAAGAAGAGAGAGAAGGAAGGAGAGAACAAGAAAGACCTGGAGGAGGCATATTGAGCAGAGAGAACTGTGAAGAAGCTACGCTTACTTATTGACCTGAGAATTCTACCAGGGACTTGGCAGACATGGAAGGACACACTTGAAAGAGACCTGTGGGAAGGAGACCCACAGGGAGGTCAACAATGGCAGCCTTTATTTTGATTTTACTCCTTTTGACCCAGACTTGCCTGACCCCTCCCACCCCTTTCCTATGGGTGGTGCCTTACATACGTGGCAACAGCCCTGCTTTGGGCCAACTCTATTTGGCTGGGCATCTACCCATGAGGGGATGGGTAACTCCAGGTGTTTCATGAGGAAATTATTTTATGTACTCTTTCCTCTCCCTGCTCTTTACTGCACACTAATTGTATTAAAGTTCTTTTCTGAAGGTCTTATGCACTGGAGTATGTTTTGCCTTCATGCAACATATAGGCAGAACCTATTTAAAGCAGGCAGATTTGGGGGTTCCAGGGTGCCCCTCAGCCTACCCTGTAACAGAACAACCCTACTACATATGACTAAGCATCACAATGTCTCCACTGCTCTTTCTTTTCTTCCCCCTTCTCTCTATTCATCACAGACCCCTTGTCATCCCCAAAGAAGCTTAACATCAGCAGATGTAGTGGAACAAATGGTGAACATGTAGTGAGAAGATGTGGTTCTCATTCTTCTGTCACTATTTTTAGTTTCTCCCCAGACCTCCCTTTTCTCATCCGTAAAATAAGCCAAGGGCTTATCAATCACAGGGTGGCACATAAGTGTTCTCATGTGTGAGAACACTTAGGGAGTGCCTGGTACACAGTGGGTGGCTGGTTAAGAAGCCTTTGCTTCTCAGCTCCCATCCCTCCACCCGCCCCACCCCCACCACACACACTACTTGCTGGTGCGGGGCCCAGTCTCTGCAGACACCATTTTCCCTTGCCAGCTGGCTCCTTGTCAGGCTCTGCCTGTCAGGAGTGGTGCAGGGAGCTAGAAGGTGGAGGAGGGGATGAATGGAGACTTCCTCTTTTCTTGCTTCCTGTTGCTATCAGCATTGCCCCAGCAAAATTTTTCACCCCATAGCAGCTGATGAGTCCAGCAACACAGGTGGTTCTACTTTGCAGTGATTCCATACCCCCAGCCTCATGGTGCCCCCTCGGAACCACAGCACCTGTCACCAAACCTCTTCCATCCTCTTCAGCATCCTGGATCTGCAGCCCCTTCAAGAAGCTTCTAAATCTTAGTAATCCTGTCATCGTTCCTTTTTTTTTCCAACCCTACAGAAAACAGCTGCTTCCTCCAAGTACTGCCTTTGTGATGCCTTCGTATGTCACTTCTGCCTGTCTGGTTCTCTTCTGTGAGGGAAATAGTTCTCATTGTATTAAGTTCTGGCTATTGAAACAATGAGGTGGTTGCTAGCTTCTGGCAGAGCCTAATAGGAGAAGTATGTAAAAGATACTAGTTTCCTTCTTAAAATGCCTAGTTATAAATGCCTAGTTATAAATGCCTAGTTTTGCCATCAATAAGGATTTCAAAAGAATAAGCTAATGGCTTTGAAAAACAATTTCCAAACTATTTTAGGCTCTGACAGCATTTTTGGAATTGACAGTAATCCCAAGCATTTGGAACAAAGAGTCAAATCATGTTTCTAGGGAGAAAAATGCAGAGTAGACGTAGCTCACATGGGCAAGTTTAGGCACATCCAGAAAGAGGCCACCTGAAGACACCAGTGCAGACACAGAGAAGGGGAGAGGAAAGCCAGAGTGGGACCCCCTGTGAACTAAGTGCAGGAGATCACATTTCAAGAGGTCAGAGAGGTCTCAGACCAAAGTTGTAATGAATGGGATTTTAAAGGATACAGAAATAGCAACTTAGTGGTGCTTAAAAAGCCTGAGCTGACCATACCTTTAATAAGTTGTAATTCGAAGGTTCTACAAGAAGCCCACATTCCACTGGGAGAGACACTTGCAAGAAAGGCAAAGTATATCAGAGTATAGTAGGAATGTTCAAGAGGAGGAGAGAAGGAGCATGGAATCATGTCAGAAATGTGGTCCTGGACAAGGTCATGAGGCATTTAAATGGAAAGTTAAGGAATTAGATTTTACCTAGATAAAGTTTAGAAGCATCCAATAGCTTTAAGCACCACAAAGATCAGATTTACCGTTTACAAAGAGAACCCTTGTTTTGGGGGATGAAATAGAGAAGACCAAGGTAGCAGAGGAGAAAGTGAACAGGAGACTCTAAGGCAAGAGATGATGAGCTCCTGAGTTAAGGCAATGGCCATGTGAGGGAAAACTTGCCTCCCCCTCCCCTTGCCCTGACTGACACTGGTGCACAGCTTTCTTCCAGCATTAGTCACCTGAGGGTCAGACAGTCACATGACTGCTCTAGGCCTGGCCTGACTCAAGGGAAGGATGCCAGCACACAGAGGGGCTATGTGATAGGACCAAGACAGATAGGTTTGACCTCAGAGGTGAGGAATTCAAGTCCCAGTGCCACTGTGTTATGGATTGAACTGACTCCCCCTCCACCTCCAAAAACTCAGATGGTGAAGCGTTTAAACTCAACGCAATTCTATTTCTAGATGGGGCCACCAGAGAGAGGACTATGGTTGAATGAGGTCATAAGGCTGGGATGCTACTCTGAAGAGTCTATGAGCATAAAGTGAAGAAAGACCATAGATGATTTTCTCTCCCTATATGTGCATAAAATAAATAATGGCCAGTTGTGGACACAGAGGAGGCAGCTGTCTATAAATCCAGAAAGAGAGGCCTCAATGCTCAGCGCCCCTCCAGGCACCTTGTTCTTGGACTTTTAGCCTCTGAACTTGTGAGAAAATTAATTCCTGTTGTTTAAGTCACAGAGAGCTGCAGAATATGCCACCCCAAAATATATCACTTGGGCATAGGGATTATGTCCTTAAGTAACTTTACTAAGCAGCTTTCTTCAACCATTAGTTCGCTCCTAGAGACTCAAGGTGTATTGCTTTGTCTTGTCAAGTCTCTAAAAATGTAAAAATGTTCCTTTGTTACTGTGCTATGTAAGTCAAGTGCTAACCTTTGAATTACTTTGAATTCAAACCTTTGAATTACTGATCAGAACGCTCCCTGTGCAAGAAAAATACAAACACTAATAAACTTGTTATGTCTCTTGTTAATCTTTCTTTTGTCAACCCAGGTTACAGGGTCCCATTAAGAGAACCTAACAGAGTAGCATGGAAAGGAACTTTTTCTCCCCCTACCACACAGTCTGTGGTATTTTGTTATTGTAGCCTGAGCTAGTTAATCCACATTTTATACCATTTGCTGCTCAGTCTCTTGAACAAGTCATGTGAACTGACTGAATTTCAGTTGTCTTCTTTCTAAAATGAAAATGGTAAAATAATAATCCCTACTTCACAGGGCTTTTGTGAAGATCCAGTGAGCTCCACATTAGCAAATGGAGCTTATTGACAAACTTTTCTAAATTATGCATTAACATAAATATTCCTTCCATGAGTTCCCTGGACTGATGAAAGATTAAAATATTTTCAGTCATATTATGAGTTTAATTATTATACTTAACTATTGTATGTGTCTCTTGGAAGCATTTTAGATGCATATAATTAACAACTAATAAGAAAAACTGATTGATCACAGAGGATTAAAGGGCTTTCAAGTGCAAATTTGATGATGGTAACTAGTAGCAACGAAACTGTCTCCAATAAAAGAGTTGCAACAAATGAAATAGTGCAAATATAGCCTATAGCAGAGACTACCTTGAAGCATCTATCTACACTTTCTGTCCTCAACAGGGTCAGCAATCAACAGGTGAAGTAGAACACCCATCTTTACAGAACCAAAAATGTGGCAAATGCACTCAAATTACCAAGGAGGCACCCAGAAGCACAGATTGTCAAGTATGGATGCCTTGTAAACCAGCCATGGAGTTGTACAGAGCAAAAGCATTTGTCATATACCAGGTTTTACCAAATTATTTTCTTGTGCCAGGTTTCGAGTTTCCCAAAGACCACCAAGGAGCCGATTCTGATGCAAAGCACACGAGGGTCTTTATTGCAAGCTCGAGCCTGTGCTTCCAATATGCAGCCACAATGCAGCAGCCGAAGTTGAGAGCCCTGAGCTCAGGGAAGGCAGGGTTTCTATTACAGAAGAGGAGTTTCAGCCCAGCAGAGGGGAGTTTTTGCTCAGCAGTACATTGATTGGTGGACATTGAGTGAAGTTATCTTGTCTTAACCCAGTTGATCTATGCATGTAATAAGATGTGAGCTTCACTACTCAGGCCAGCATACCTTAGGATGTCTGGTATTTTCCTGATATGTACTGGTTACTTGCCTACTTGCTAAGTGGCTGTTGCTACGGGATGAGCAAGATTAGGACATTTACAGTTAAACTCAGCCTTGGTGCCTTGTTGATAACCGAAACTTAGGCCTGGCTGGTTCAGAAGCATTCTGAAGCCTGTCATAGTGTCAGTTTGGTCTTTCAATTTATGTTTATAAAACTAGATGTAATGCTTAAAGGGAAGAGTACTTAAACTGGTGGTTGGAAGAAAACTGAACAAACTTATGCTAGTGAGAAAATTGCTACGTATAGTTTGGTCCAAAAACACATCCTCAAGAAAGAGCTTCATGCAAGGAAAAGCAAACTCCTCAAAACTTGAGACAGGAGGATTATGCTACGTGTTCTGCAGACCTAATATGCTTACAGTGACTAACACAAGCAGTTACTTTGTGCAGGTCAACCATGGGTGTAATATGATCAAACACAATTGGGCACCAAACTGTTACAGGGCAACCCCAAGATAAGGAGTTGCCTGAGTTTGCTCCTCACCTGCACACTTAATAGGAACTATAATGAGACTCAGTTGCAGGCACATGCAAAAAACGGTTAATAAAGGATTTAATTACAAAAAGGGGTAATGAAGAGAGGAATAACCTGGAGAGAAAGAAAAACGGATAAATTAGTGAATGTGTCCTGCCAATTCCTCTGAGCTGGTACCCTAGCAGCAAGCTGAAGGCCAGCAAGAAAACAAAAACCCCCAAGGCCTACACACCTGGTTGCTTAATTCTACCCTTAGTTTCCAGCAAGCTTCCTTCAGTGGTGATGTCATTTACTAATATTTCTGTTACATGGAAAACTTCTATTAATAAACATGGACAGCCAGATAATCAGTATATCTGTAGGGGGTATTGTTTCAGGACAGCTGAGGAGACCCCCCAGGACTCCCAAACCTGCCTACTCTAGATTCTGCCATCTACCACATCAAGGCAAAACATACTCTACTATATAAGACCTTCAATAGAACTTTAAAACAATTAGTGTGCCATAAGGAGAAGAAAAGAGACAAAGAATATCGTTTCCAAAAGCGCCCAAAGTTACCCATCCCCTCATGTGTAAATGCCCAGCCAAACAAGTGTGGCCCAAAGCAGGGCTGTCCAAAAGCCTGCCACAGTTCTAAGGCACCTTCTGGTGGGGACCCCTGGGGAGGGGGCAGAAAGACCAGGCAAGTCTGGAAGTAAAAAAGCAAAACCAAAATCCAAGTCAAGAGAAAGGCAGCCATTGACAGCCTCCCCAAGTGTCTCTCACCTGTACCTCTTGATCTCTTCACCTCCTGCTACATGTCCAAGTCCAAGACCAAGAGGCAAGCACAGCCTCTTCTGTCTTGCTGCTCCACATGCCTCCTCCAGGTCTTCTAGATTACTCTCCTTCCCCCTCCCAGTCTTCTCCTCATAGCTCAGCTCCACCCTTCCTTAAGGGGCAGGGTGGGGCAGGGAACCTGGAACCTCCCCTTTCTATGGATATCACACTGTTTCAGATGAATATTCCTTTCTTTTAGGATTGGTCTTTAGAGTGCTTCTCTACTTTTTCCTCCTTAATTCCCCCAAGTAGTCTTAGGCACTTTCTTTCCCCCTTAAACTTTTCTATAAAGTTTATTACCACAGATATACTTAGATGTATATCTGTGCTTTACATGTTAAGCTCATAACCAGGACAAATGTTCACCAATATCTTGGGAGAGATAGTGCCTCTGTTGAAAAAACATGGTCTTAAATAATTACAGTAAGGCCTGTCATTGACAGGCCTTTATAACTGGTCTTTATAATAAAGTGATAGAAAATGCACCCAGGCTCTCCCTGGTGGCACAACAGGTTAGCTGCAACCAGCTCAGTGTGAGAGTCCAGTCCCCAGCCCGGAGGTGATTCACATGGTACAGCAGACCTCTCTTGACCTGCCTGCTGCTCCCCTCGCAGTATACTTCGTCGACCTGCCTGTTCTGCTCCCCACTCTCTGGTGAAGCCTCCCTCGCCACACCTGCACTCTGCCTGTACCCCAGCTCTGTATGCATAAATAAATTTTTTTAAAAAATGCATTCAGTGTGAGAAATGAGCCCATGTTTCAGAGGGTCTACCTGAATTTAATAAAGACAAAGGTGTGTGGAGGGTCCAGGCATGAGGCCAAGCTGTGGTTACCGCAGAGCTAGATATGACTAGACTTAGAGGGAGCTGTCTCATTACAAGAGTTGCTTGGCAGTCAGTCTTCTGGGAAGGAATTTCACCCTAAAGGGAAGAGTGCAAGTTTGGTTGACAGACAGGGAGGTGAGCAGAGGCCTGTACCCAGAAGAGAGCTATTCCACAGATTGTCCCTCATCCTACTCTGTTTCTAGAACAATACTTGACTCCTGGTGTCTATTGAATTCAGTCCATTTTTTGGCTTTCTCTGAGGTCTCAGAAAGTCTGTGTCACTGAATTCTTCTAACTTAGAAGTCTTCTAGCCCAATGAAAACCTTTTTTGAGACCAGGATGATAACCAAATGATATCTGGTGAGCAGATATTTCAGTGAATGTTAACAGTACATTATGATAAGCACATTCTTTAAAAGATTTATTTATTTATACAGAACTGGGGTACAGGACAGAGGTGCAGGGGCGGTGAGAGGATTCACCAGAGACAGAGTGGGGAGCAGAACAGGCAGATAGAGGAAGGGCAAGACAGGAGAGGTCTGCTGCGACATGTGGGTCACCTACAGGGTCAGGGATCAAACTTGCACTGAAGAGGCTGCAGCCAGCTTGCAGTGCTGTGCTTTAGCCTGCTGCACCACCAGGGAGGGCCACATCATGATAAGCACATTGTAAAGGCCCTATTTGATTTCACAAACACTTATTGAGTGCAACTTAAATGCTAGGCTCTGTGCCCTTTCAGGATCCCCTTTAGAGCACTGAGACTCAGAGAGATTAAGCAACATCCCCAACACCACTTAGAGGCAGGGCTGGTATTTAGAGCTGCTTCTGACTCCTAGTTCCTTATTCTATTATGTCACATTGTCTGTCCCTGATATGAAGCAGACTCGAGGCTGAGGAATGGTTGAGCCTGCTTCAGGAAGGCCGCTGAAAGGAAGACAGAGATGCTCACAGGACTGGTGTGGAGGAGTGAAGAAGTGGTAGCAGAGAGTTCTCTTCTGTACAACCAAAGGGCCAATGACCCCCCCCCCACTGGTGTGGGGGCCTGAGGCCTCCTCTGACCTCTACTCACCTATCTGTATGCTCATCTTTCCCAATTCCAGTGCCCCCCTCCCACCACATATACACACTCATACATTCTTCACATAAAATCAAAGAAGAACGCCCTTTTGAGCAACAGTCAGCTAGAATAAAGCTGAGCCCATTTCCTACCACAGGTCATAAGGGACTTACCCCAGTGAAAAGGTCAGTTTTGTGATGAAAAAACCGTTGTATGTCAGGGGGTGTCCTGAGAGTAAAGGAGGCTGTGGGGAGATAGGTGATTCTCTCAGTAGAACAAAAGTCTTCCCATTTATCTCTCAAGACATTTAATCAACCCAGCGGTATCTTTCCTCAATCTACACGCCCAGGGAAAAGCCATCCCAGCCCTGAGACCTGCGAGCACTTCTCACAAGACAGGCTTAGAGAGCAGCTAACTGTCCAGACAGATGAGCTTAGTCTCAAGCCTTAGGGAAAGTCAGCTTTCTCTTGGGGTTCAGGTGGGATGCTTCAAAGACATGAAACACTGTATTTCATTTCTCTGACTCTATTACTTACAAGCTGTGTGACCTTGGACAGTTTACTTCACCTCTCATTTCTAGATTGGAACTATTAATAGTATCAACTAATTATTATTATGAGGGTAGAGGAGGTAAATTCATTTACATTTGTTCTTTGACATAATGATCCTATCCCTTATCTTAGATTTTCAAATGGCTTGCTCTTTTTCCCATTGTTAATGGCCCCATGACCCAAACCTGCCTCCACATGGGAGCAGTGATTAAAATCTGAGATGAGCTGAATGTCCAGTGAATGTCCAGTACTCTGCGTTGGTCCCACTCGGGCTAAGCAAGCCAAGGAGAGAAGCACACCTGAGGGAAGAAGCTTCTGCCTGAAAAAGCATATTTCTTAACAAAAATCATGAAATACTGACCCATGGTGCCAAATGCTTGTGCAAAAGGGTGCCCCAAAGCTTTATAAGAAATGCTGACACTGCTTTAATGCAAGTTGTAGAATCAAAGCCTCCCAGTAATTCCTGCTGGATAATTTTTCCACTTTGTTTGGAATTTTAGAAGACAATTTGGCAAGTGCAGGAGAAGAAGCTGTCCCCAGCATTCTGAAAGGATGAATGATGTAAACAGACCTTCTAAGATGGGAGAAATGTAGGTTACAGAAAAATACTGATGGCGTCCATGTTAGAAAGGACGCAGCCACGGTAGAGTGGAAGCTTCTGTTTGTCCTTCGAGCATCAGGATTGTAACTATACCTATGGCTTGAATTGTGCTGCTCTCCATAATGATTCTTCTACTGTACCAGTTACTGAGACAATGGCCAGGGCAACATGTTTATTAAGTGCAAGGCCCCGTGCTAGTGCCTTTCAGGCATTACCCAACTTTTACTTGGGACAATGATATTTGCTTACCATTTTCCCTGTTTTGCTGATGAGGACCCTGAAGCCTGTGAGTCTAGATTATTTGTTCAAGGTCACAGTGATAGTAGCAGAAAGAGGAAGCTCACCCAGGCAACCAATTAGAGATCTCAACACCTTAATTAACCATTTTGTTACAATGAGGATAACCACGAGGGACTATTAAAGACACAAATGTAATAAAGCACAATCATTACTTATTCCCCCCTACCCAGGTCAGGGGCTCAGAGTCCCATCAGGAAGACTCAAGGCAATAATATATAAAAACTGTCTGATCATTTTTTAAGGTGAACAGGTGACACCAAAAACACAAGAAACAAGCAAAAAAAATTAATTCAATTCATCAAATTAAAATTTTTATGCTGCAAAGGACAGCATTTAGAAAATGAAAACAATTTATAAAATGAAACAAATTTTGGCAAATTATATGTCTGTAATTTGTATCTAGAATACAAAAAGAATACTTTATATATAAAGTTCAAATAGCCAGGGATAGAATGATATAGTAAATGATTAAAGAGACAACATAATCAAAAAATGAGCATAGAATTCATTTGTATTTGTTCTTTGTCATGACATTTCTCCAAAGAAGATATGCCAGATAAATACATGAAATGATTCTCACTATCATTAGCCATCAAGGAAGCAGAAATCAAAACCACAATGAAATATCACCTCACACCCACAGGGATGGCTATAAAAAAAAATGGAAGCCTCATACACTGCTAATGAGAATATAAAATGGTGCAATTGCGCTGGAAAACAGTTTGACAGTTTTTCAAATGTTTAAACACAAATAGTTACCATATGACCCAGTTTTCAGGCACACAAAAACTTATACACAAATGTTCATAGCATATGAAAATTCATATTTATGTTAATAATCATATAGCCAAGAAATGGAAACAACCTAAAGTATGTCTACCAAGTATTGGATAAAAAAATGCCTTATCCATAATCTGAAATATTACTTGATCATTAAAGGAAATTAAATACCTATACACATGACAACTTGGATGAAATTTGAAAACATTGTGCTGGGTGAAAGAAGACAGGCACAAATATTAGCTGATTCCATTTAAAAATTGTAGGAAGCCTTCCTGGTGGTGCAAGGGGTTAAAGCACAGCACTGTGATGTTATCCACAACCACTGCAGCACTAGATTGATCCCTGGCCAGGGAGGGGACCCACATGGTGTGGCAGACCCCTCCTGTCTCCCAGCTGCTCCCCTCAACAGTGTAGTCAGATGATCGGCCTGTTCTGCTTCCCACTCTGTCTCTGGTGAATCTTCTCACCACCCATGCCTCTGGCCTGTACCTCAGTTCATATATGCATAATAAATCTTTTTTTAAATTATTAATAAATAAATAGTAGGGCATTTCCTCAAAAGATTAAAAATGAAACCCCCAAGCAACCCAGCAATAACATCCTAGGTGTCTACCCAAAGGACATAGAAACACTAATTTGAAAGGAAACTTGCACTCCCGTGTTCATAATAGCACTATTTATAATAGCCAAGATATGGAAACAGATGGAATGACCAAAAACAGATGAGTGAGTCAAGATGTCGTGTGTGTGTGTGTGTGTGTGTGTGTGTGCTCACAACAGAATGCTGCTCAGCCGTGGTAAAACACACTCATGCCATCTGGGCCACAGGGTTGGAGCTAGAAGGACCATGCTAAGCAAAATAAGTCACTAGGAAAAAGGCAAATGCTGGGTGTTTTCACTTGTAAGTGTAATGTAGAGAAACTAAACAAAGAACAGAAAAAAATATCTTTAAAACCCTGGAAAATTGATTCTAGAACTGAGGAATCCAAAGGAGAGGAGGGGAAGCCTGAGGACAAGATGGGGAGGGAGCTCAGTGGACCAACGTCAGGGTGCTTTGGTGGAGGGTGCACTGTAGCTACAACATTTGAAAAGGGACATGTTGTCCTTTATTCCCCTAATACAAACAATGATGTAACAAAACTTCCCCGATAAAAAAGAAGATGAAGAGAAGGAACAAATCCAGAAACTGAAAGGGATTCGTGGTTGCCTAGAGTTGGAGACTTTTAAGGGGAATGGAGAGCAACTGAGAGTAAGTATCACATTTCTTGATAGGTGATGAAATGTTCTAAAATTAATTGTGATAATGAATATACTAAAATCCATTAAATTGTACATTTTAAATAGCTGGATTGTATGGTGTATGACGTATATATCAATCAAGCTATTATTTTTTTTAAAAAAGCTATGCTGGTTAACATATAGAAGCTAATAATCAGGAAAGAAGAGAGACATCATTAGGGTAAAATGCAATGGGGGTGCCGGGTACAACCCCGGGATCAGCAGCTATTCAAAAGGGAATCAAATGCCACTGCTGGCCTCAAGTTGACCCCAGCTGAGAGAGAGAGAGAGAAAGAGAGAGAGAGAGAGAGAGCAAGAGATGCTCCCAGAAGAGGCAACACTTCTCTGTGAAAATATGGTGTGAGGGATTTAGGTCGCCTTCTGGAACTGAAGCTGGAAGTAGGCATACTATACAGAAGAGCAGAGTCCTGGAAGCTGAGACCTTGGTTCCAGGTCTCTGAGGCAGCACATAGTATTCTAAAGTGATGGCTCCCTGGGGGTGACTTTTTGCAATGCTTGGAGGCTTTTTGATTGCCACACCTCAAGGGGGTGGGTGGTATTAGCATCTAATGACAATGCACAAGACTGCCTTCCTAACAATAGAGAATTGGTCAAAAATGTCTGTAAAGTTCATACTGATCAACAAGGAAACAGTCATCCAGAGATAAACAGAAAAGAGAGAATCACAGAAGCCTGCTTCACAAGAGACCATTGCTATGGGTTGAATTGTGCCCCTTCTCTAAACATATGTTGGGATGCTAAGCCCTAACACCTCAGACTACAACCTTATTTGAAAATAGTGAGTCCTCCCTGGTAGTGCAAGGGATTAAGTTCCAGCACTATAAAGCTATCTACAGCCACTGCAACAGGACTTCAATCCCCGGCCAGGGAGGTGACCCACATGGTGCAGTAGACCTCTGCTGTTCTGCCTGCTACTCCCCTCAGTAGTGTGTTTCCATAGATCTGTCTGTTCTGCTTGCTCACCTCCCACACCTCTGGCCTGCACCCCATCTCTTGTATGCATAAATAAATAAGTCGGAAATAGTCATTGACAATATAATTGGTTAAGATGAAGTCACATCAGCATAGAGTGGGTTCCTAATCTGACATGGACTGACATTTCTTACATAATTGCTTTTCCATAAGAATGTGAAGAAGCATGTGGCGTGGGGGATGCCAAGATGAAGGCAGAAGTGGTGAAGCATCTACCAGTCAAGGAATGCCAAAGATTGGCTGCACAACACTAGACGTTGGTGAGTTGACATAAACAAACCTACGAAGACCCTGATCTCTCTCAGTCCAGAACTATACAAAATTATATTCTGGGGTCTAAATCCGCGGGTGTGTGGTACTTCATTGCACAGCCCCAGCAAACTGATGCATCATCCAAGCAACGTTGCTGGGAGGTGTCTTGGCCAAGACTTTGCCTATTCTGAAGCATCATTCAGTCCCGTGTTCCTTTTAGTTCTCTTTCCAGACTTACCTAGTTAGAGATGACTTTGATACTCCCTCACTCCCTCTCCCAGGGAAAGGAAAGGCCGACTGTGGTGCAATTTCCACAGTCTCCCCACGGCGAGCTTCCCCTGCAGATTGACCAGAGGGAACCCTCGCCTCAGAGCAGTCTGATCCATCTGGCCTCATTTCAGGCTGGGGGTGTCCAAACAGTGCGCGGGGTGAGCACGCAAGGGAAGATGCTTCCATCGAAGCACAGGAAGGAAGCATTACATCTTTTTGGAATATACTTCAAATTAGAAGAATTAATATTTCACGCTTGGCTTGACAAGAAAACCTGTGAATTACTTATGAATAAATATTCACGTGCTGTGGCTGTGAGCTTCTGAGCCGTTTCAGCGAGGAGGGGTGATCACTGGCTTAGACCTGTACAGGTAAACTCACTGCCCTTTACTCTTGTGTGCAACTGATTCATAAAAGATCTTGAGTATTAATTAGGCTAAGGGAGCTGGCCTCTGTCCTGTGGACTGTGAAAGCCCTCAGAAATTTTTAGGTAGAAAAGAGACTGTAGCTGTTGGGGGACTGGGATGGAGGCTGGTTAATAGCATAGCAATAAGTGTGGGTTCTGGGACCAGCTGGATAATTTTCTAGCTGTAACAGTTACTACCTGTTTGAGCCAGGCGAGTTGTTTAGCCTCTGGAAGCCTCTGTTTCCTCATCTGCAAAACAAGGATAATGTTTTTGCAAGATGGACCCCACACAGGGCACCAGCACACACCCAGCAGGAAGTATTCCTCATGATTCTGTTTCAGGTACTGCTCTCTTGGCCGTATATTTTACCGTAAGATTGAGACAATAAGCCTCCGCATGCTAGAAGTAGCTCTCAAATGGAGGTGGACACTGCCTCAAAGAGTAGGATTTAAAAATACAGCCTTTGAATTTCAGTTCTCTGGGTCACCTCATCCTGGACAGAGCTTTAAAGGCCTCTGACAGCAGGTATAGACACTCCTGGGAGGGATGAGCCACTCTATGTGACATTTGTCTACAGGATTTAAAATCAGGTCTGCCATGTTCCTGTGTGCCAAGCTGTCCTTATTCTAGTGTCATAAGCCCTGAAACTCATCCTTCCTCAAATGCTTTTGTTTTGTTTTTATTTTACTTCAAAATTGTATTACTCCCTGGCTTAACACCACAGTGTTGGAGCCTTACCTAACCCCTTCCCCCCACCCCATCACTATTAATTGGATTTTAAAACCCAAATGAAAAAATGACAGGTGGTGTTATTAAGTTCTTAGCCACTCTGCCTCTAGCTGGTTTTAAAATTGCATTCCTTCTCCCCCTAGGAAAATTCAAGTCATTTTTTCAGTTTAAGAAGGAAGTATTTGCAGGTGCTGAATTAGTTCCCGTGGTTCCCACTCAAGGGGCTTCTTGGCCAAACTGCATTCAAGAGCACCATCTTCTGGCCAAAATTTAAAAGTAAAAGAAAAGAAAAAACAAGCAGGTGCCTAAATGGTCTTATGCCTTTAATCAGCGACTTAACTACTTAACCATGAAAATGAGTTTCCCAGAGCTAATGAGAGTTGCCCAAGTTGCAGAAACTGGTTGTTTATTTTCGTAGCACAATTTTCCAGCTGTCTGCATTCTGCTTCCTTTACAGTGTGTAGCATCTGCTTGGGCTGCATTGTTGGTGTATATGGTTTTGCTTAAAGGCCCCTCCCGGATACTTATGAGCAGAACAAGAGCTTGAGCTCCGAGGCTTGAAAAATGGATTCAGGGATCCAGAAAAGCTTTTAGGTTCAGTGGCTCAGGAACTCACATACAAGTATCTGTATGTCCATAACAGACCCAAGAAGATAGATGAGCAGACAGATAGACAGAGTTAGGTTGGACTTTGTGGGTGCCATTAAAGAAAGAAATGAATGAGAACTGATGGGTATACTCCAGTGTCAGCACCTCTAGGACACTATCATTCTGCTAGTTTTTAAAAATGCAAGTGATTCTGCCATAGATGAGTACGTATGTTCCTAGGGAAAGAGAAGGAAAAAGAAAAAAAGAAAAAACACTTTCTGCAAATTAAAAAGAACAATACTTAAGGGGAAGTCAGATTAAAACCAAAGCACTAACAAAAGTAATAACAGAATCTAAAAATACCCACAAAATACTCCCAAATAAAGAAAACCCCAAAACAAAGGAACCTTAAAAAGAAAAAGGAATGTGACAACGGGCAATTTAAGAGAAGCTAGATTCCTCTGAGTCGTGAAGATAGGAAAATGATCATGGAGACCTGAGCAGGGAGAACTCCTAAAATGGGGGTAGGGTTGAGCAACAGGAGCCAGGAGCCAAGCCAGAGGGAACTGTGCCGTGCCCCCCCCCCCAGCCTGCTGTAACCAGCTGTGTTCCCCTTCTTGCCTTCATCTTCTGATGGGCTGGAGCATCACAGATGCACCAATGCAGCTTCCACACGCCAATGGCAGCATTCCATCA
Organism: Condylura cristata; assembly: GCF_000260355.1. NCBI lineage: Eukaryota > Metazoa > Chordata > Mammalia > Eulipotyphla > Talpidae > Condylura > Condylura cristata. The sequence goes on from NW_004567116.1 coordinate 30,075,414, forward strand.
CGTATCAACCATATTTGCAATAAATTATGTTAAGATCACTCACAAACATGCAAGCACTATAGCAAAGCAGACTGAACGTGGGCTGCTTCTCCAGTGTACATCTGATGCTATTCTTACCATGAGGATGGATCGGTCAGCCCTGCTTCTTCCCCTGGCCCTTCTCCCTTCAGCCTCCATGTTGGATTCCCCGATGACCCAATCAAGACCCTGGACTCCCAGGCTTCAAAAATGTGTGGGGTGCTACATGGTGGTTAGCAAGACAGTATACATTTAAGTTCTGTTTACTAGAGTGAGAATCCTAAACTGAAGCTATCTTAAGAAGAAAATTCTTGGTAACCTCATCAAAAGTTCAGATGTAGAGATAGCGTCAAACTCAGTGAGTAAAGGGCTTAGATTCTATCCATTTATAGCAACTTCATGCTCCCCGTCTTCTGCTTTCCTTAGTAATCTTGTTCTTTTCCAAGTCCTCCTCCACTGATGGCACGTGGATCCTCCAGGTTCACAATCCTCATTCCAGCAATGTCAGAGTGAAGACAGCTTTTCTTTCTCAATAATTTTTGAAACCCAAATGAATAAAGAAGAATTATCTCATTGGCTAACTTAATTCTGTGCTACCCAACTTTGCCGTGTAGTCCACGAAGGTCAGAAGGGAGTCTTTCTCTGACTGGCCAAACCAGAGCTGTGGATTGACTTTTGGATCTGGGTGTTAAGTCAATCCCAACCAAGTCACACATACACAAAAAGAGACCTTTCCATAGGCTAGACAGGTCCCTGAAAAAGGAGTATGTCAGCACAGACACCCACCTCCCAGGGCACTCCACAGTGGGCGGGGAGATGGGGAATCTGGTTTCTGATGCATACGAGAGGTTAAAGGGACTACTCAGTTTGGGTTTCAAAGATGCTTCTGTGTTTTGTTTGGCCCCAATGGTGCTGTTTTTGTGTGTCTAGTTAGCGACCAATACTTAGAACTTACAGATGTTAGGGCTTCTCTTATCCTGGAGACATGCGGTGTCCACTGCTATCCTTGGAGACAAATGACTGAGCTGAGTAATGGCTGTTGCTCGCGGACACTTCCTCTCCTGTTCACAGTAGTACCAGCTACTTCCTGTGCACCTCCCTTCTCCACCAGTTCTATTTTGTTACCTATTGAAGGCATCTGAATTTGCATTCTGGGCCACTTGGCCTATCCAGCCAGGTGCCTTCTGTCTCCTCTGCTGTCCTGTCCTCATAGCGTTCCTGAAAGTGAGTCTATGGTCAGGGTCTTTGTTTCTAGAATGTTACTGCCTTAGCATTACATCTTTAAAGTTAACGAGCAGGTCATTTCTTGAGATATTTATTCTAGTTATTCCTCCACCTGTAAAGGTAAATATTTTTCCCCCACTTCTGGAAGAACAGCCAAGCATGTATGTCCAAGGTATTTAAATGCCTTGTACTTTGTTTTTCAAGGCCTTAGACACGTAAAACCCAGACCTGGATTATTCCAAGGACTGAAGAGAGGAAAAGCAAGAAAGTAATCACTTTCTTTGACACTCGGAGGATAGAAGGGAAACATTGAATTCATAAATGGCCTTGAACTTTGCCTTTCTTAAAAAAAAGGAATAGGACTCACTATCTGTTTAGGATTCCTTCTTTCAAAATGACAAAAAGCACAGACAAATAGTTTGGGAGTGGCAGAGGAAGGATAATTGATTGTTATTAAAATTACAAGGCTAGCTCATTTCAGGGATGATGTGACCCAGGGATCTAAAATAACCATACCCATCTCTCTATAGCATGCGTCCCTCTCTGTTGACTTAATTGTCAGGATCCCTGTAACATGCCCTGTGTAACATGGAGTTATCTCAATAAAACACCAAACCTCACTGGCTGCTCAATAGAATATATACCAATTCCAGAGCCAGTCACTAAAGTCATGAGCTGAAGTACTCCAACTGGCTAGTCACATGCTTCTTTACTGAGACAGGGAATTGGGATACTACTGGAAGAAGAAGAGATGGATGCTGAACAGCAAAAACTACAAATGATCACTAGAGCCTCCAAACAGAGAAAGTTGATGATGCTGGCACTGAGGCATCAGGGCTTTGGGATCTACGCAAGTCACACACAGTGACAGGCCGTTTTCCTCATTACTCTGGTAGATAAAGGGCAAGGTCAAATGTGTTTGTTTCAAAAGGTGATGTTTCCAAGACCCAAGTGGCCATAGTAGATTCATTTTCATCACAAAGAAATTTTATTTCTGGTCTACAGCTTCCTCCCTATGGTTTCTGAACGACTGCAGTTATATTCCATTCCTCTCCTCTCTTATTCTTTGCCTGCTCTCTCCACAGCTCCTTCCTTTCTGGAAACAACAAATTACTAGTGGCCACACCTGTCTGTTCTGTCAGCATCAAAGCCAGCATCCATGCAGACTTGGCTGCTACCATCTTACTCTCATCTATATGTGAAGGAGCTAGTTACATCCACTCAAAAACCTTTTTCATTTGTGTAAGAAGAGTTTGCGCCTGACCAGCACTGTGTCTCTCCAGTCAGAGATATAACAAAAGAAATGACAATAAAAATATATGTGACAAGTCCTTTCTGCGAGCCAGTTTTCTCACTTTAAAATAGTTTTTTTCACCATTTTAAACTTCTGTCCATTTTTGCTAAACACAAAATTCCCTCCTCTTGCAAGGTGATTTGAAATTCAAAACTAATTATTTTGATGAAAAATTAAATCAAAGTGTTATAGGACAGCAAATCT
>NW_004567116.1:30078500-30130242 GCF_000260355.1 Condylura cristata
CCCTCGTGGGCAAAAGTCAACCCAAAAGGGATTGGCCCAAAGCAAGGCCTGAAAGCTGCCACAAGACTAAAGCACCTTCTGGCCGGGACCCATCGAAAAGGGTCAAAAATGGCCAGACAAGTCTGGGAGGAAAAGAGCAAAATCAAAATCAATATAAACATTGCCATGGTCACTTCCCTACAGGTATCTCACCCACATCTGCCTTAATCACTCCAGGGTCAGGAAACAAGCACGGTTTCTTCATCACATGCTTGCTGCTCCATGTGGCTTCCTCAGGTCTCCTTCTGGCTCTCCATCCTGCTTCCTTCTCTTCTTCTCCCTTCTCTTCTCAGCTCCACCCTCCTTCTGGGTGGGGCAGGGAACCTGGAACTTCCCTTTTTCCTAGGGACCACCCAGTTACAAAAGTAGTGACCATCACACTTCCCCCAAAGATTCCGAACCACTGGATTATACCCTATGCCTAACCACATGAAAAGCCCTGCTTTGAAGCATCTGCCAGCCATGATAAAAGGAGCAAGGACTTCATACCATAACACAAGGTTTTATGGACTCCATCACTTTTTTAAGCCCTGTTGTTGTTGGGAGTAACCAAGTGCGGAGATTTACTGAGGGACTGGATAAGGGCAGTAATAAATTAGGCCTTGCATCCAAGGGTGATAAGGCGGTAATAAACTAGGACTTGCTTCCAATTAACAGGACCTTGCATCTGGGATGGGACTAGAAGAAGGTTATAACGAACTGGGCCTTACATCAAGGGACATAGCAATGAGTCACCCTTTTGGAATTTGAGTTTAGAATCTACATAAGAGACTCTCCCCCCTTATAGGGCTGGCAGTAGCTGTGGACCCCACTCTAGGGGCTCCGTCTCAGCTGCTGTCTGGGAGCAACAGCCTTTCTGCCTCCCGGGAGCCTTCCTTTCTTGTGGCCGGTCACAGAAGTTGGGGCAAAACAGTTATTACTTCAATAAAATTCATTGATTAAAGCAACATGTGGACATATGAAAAGCAAGTGTGGACATCAACCAACTGAAACATCAACCTTGTGCGTGATAACATATATTCACACATATACATGTGTGCACATGCATGTTACATGTGTGTTTGTGACTATACCGTGACGAGTACATGCATGGTTCATTCATTCAACAGGTATGTGCCAGTATCTACCTATGTCTGATACTTCTGAGACAAACAGACAAAACCAGATCCCTCCTATCCTCACAGGGCTTACAGTCTAGCTGGGGACACAGACATTAGTCACGCAGTCTCATAAGTAGCATAGTAGAGCTGTGGCTCACAGCTTCCCCATCCCAGTGACAATTACAAATTGGTCCCATCTAGACAAGGCAAGTGTTCCCCCTTCTCGGCTCCCTCAAAGCACCAAGACCTCCCCACCTTACACTCTGGGTGTGCTGGCGCTGAGGAAGGGGTTGTACCTACAGAACGTAAGAGTTTTTCTATCTATCCCCACCCTTCAGTTTCTCCCCCTGGCAGGACTTGACCTCTTTTAAATGAATCTCTTGAAATGGAAGCAAGAAATCATTCTAGATTTTGCATAAGAATAGCTAGTGTGGTTTATAACAGTCAAATTTTCTTCTGTGCTTACAGTAGGCTTTTGTCTATGGTTCCAAAATGGGGGATTTCTAGCTGGCTACTCACCTTCTGGGTGCCATCAAGGAAGTCAGTGAGAGGGTAGAGAGGGACCAGAGGGAAATATGCTCATATTTTTAAAAATATAATCAACAAACAGAAGGGAAGCCAGCATGGTGGAGGAGACCCAATAATGAGGACTTGCTTATGGAAATTAAGTGGAATTAAATGTTTTATGGAGAATTAAGTAGGCTAAGCCTAGAACTGAAGAGAACTGAAGAAGTCCAGAATGGCAGACCAGGAGAGGGATTTTTCCTTCTATAATATGCTTTTTACCTTTCATAAAAGATTTTATTATTGGAAGAGGGTCCTCCTTGGTGGTGCAACGGATAAAAGCACAGCACTATGAAGTTACCACAGCCACTGCAGCATGAGTTCAATTCCCAGCTAGGGAGGTGACCCATATGGTGTGACCGACCTCTCCTGGCCCACCCACTGCTCCCCTCAGCAGTATATTTCAGTGCATCTGCCTGTTCTGCTCCCGACTCTGGCTCTGGTTAATCCTCTTACCCCCCATACTTCTGGCCTGTACCCCAGTTCAGTATCTTCTTAAAAAATTTTTACTGTTGGAAGAAACTAGTTATCTACACACACACACACACACACACACACACACACACACAGACCAAGCCCTTAGCAACTGCTAGTTAGTTAAACACATAACACCCAGAACATCTTCCTGCTTTCAAATGTCAGTCTTTCTTCAAATCATGGTTGGGCTAGTGCCCCTCGAGTGGGTAATAACTGAGTATCATCTGAGTCCAGACATATGCTAGGCAGAAGTGGTGCAAAAACAACTCTGTCCCAAAAAGACTTACACCCGAGTTGGACAGATAAGAAATAAACCAGAAATAACCACATCCCATCCAAAGTAACAGATTCCACCTGGGCCTAACTTCCTTGTCCCCTGGCAGGGGGATAGGGTCTTGTGACACATTGGTGGCACTGTCAAGCCAAACATTTAATTTCCAGAGCAAGACTTTCCAACATTTCCTTTCCCGCTACACAAAGACTGAGCGCCTGTTGAGTGTGACCAGATAGGGGCAGTAAAACAACAGCTACCTGTGTGACCAGATATGGGCGATAACACAATGACCGGAACTGGGCCTCACATCCAGGTGCACAGCTACACATCAGCTTTCTAGAATCTGAACCTAAAGCCTATATAAGAGACACTTTCCCCTACAGCACTCACAGTAGCTGCAGCCCCCACTGTAGGGAGCTCCGTCTCAGCTGCTGCCCGGGAGCAATAAACTCTACTTGCTCAGCCTTTCTTCCTCCTGTCTTCTTTGAGGCCAGTCACAGAAACCAGGACAAAACAAAATCGTGCCGAAATTCCTTTTATCTCTTATGAATGCCTGATTGCTCTAGCTAAGACCTCTGATACAAAATTAAGCAGAAGTGGTCACAGTGGACATTCTTGTCTTGATTCTGTCTTTAAAGGTGGTGGAGGATAAGAATAGAAAAGTTGGAAAGGCAGCCCCACAAGATGGGAAACCTGGCTCACACAAAGCCTGGAGTAAGAGGTGGGGAGAGAAGGGATTAACATGAACGTTACCCCCTATAAAAGCAGAAAGTCCTTAGGCACCAAGAGGCAGACCCAAGCAAGTGTCAGACTGCTGTTAGAGTGTCATGGGGAGCAGACAGGAGGTAAAGATACGGCAATTAAGGGCCACTGGAGAATCTCTGGTCTATTTCAAATTCAGTTATCCAAAATCAACAACAAGCAAACCACTCCACAAAGGAATGAGACAGGAGACATCTCAAAGAGAAGAAGGCTAGAATCAGTACAATTTCTGCCCTAACACACGCAGCAGTCCCTTGACCCAGCTGTGCCTTTACAGGAGTTCCTTGCTGCCAGCTTGATACAGTAAATGGGCTCTCAGATAATGAGGGAAACTGAGACAGCATTCGGTAACAAGCTCTCCCTCTGAAGGCAGCAGCCTCATGCACGTGACGATGTCAAATAAAAGAATGTAAAATACATCTTTAATATTTTTATACAGAGTAGGTGTTGAAATAGATTTTTATATATTTGGTGAGTTAAAAAAAGTCCTTAAAAATTTATTTCAGGGCCTCCCTGGAGGCACAAGTGGTTAAAGCACAGCATTACAAAGCTATCATAAGCCACTGTAGCACAAGTTCGATCACTGGCCAGGGAGGTAACCCACATGGCATGGCAGACCTCTCCTGTCTTGCCTATTGCTCCCCTCAACAGTGTATTTCAGTCAATCTGTCTCCTCTTCTCCCCACTCTGTTTCTGGTGAATACTCTTACCCCCTGCACCTCTGGCGTGTACCCCGGTTCTTGTATGCATAAATAAATAAATCTTTTTTAAAAAATTTATTTCACGAGAACTAACATTACTAAAAATTGTTTACACATTTAAGAGACACAGAATAGCTAAAGCAGTTCAGACAAAAAGAACAGGGACATTATACTCCCAAACTTCAAATTATATCACAAAGCAATAGTAATAGAAACAGAATGGCACTGGAATACAAAGACACACAGGTCAATGGAATAGAATTGAGTTGAGAAATCAATCCATATTATATGACAGTAATTTGCAAAAAAGGAACCAGGAACATACGATGGGGGAAGGAAAGTCTATTCAACAAATGATGTTGGGAAATTGGATAGCCACATACAAAAGAATGAAACTATACCACTACCTCCCAACATACACAAAAAATAACTCAAAATGAATAAAAAATTTGGATGTAAAACTTGAAATCATAAAATACAGCGAAGATAACAGGCAAAACACTATGTGACATTGATTTCAGTCATATCTTTGAGAGCTAGACTACAATAGCAAGAGAAACAATAGCAAAAATAAACAAAAGACTACATCAAATTAAAACTTCTGCCCAGGGACAGAACTATCATTAAAACAAGAAGATCTTACTGAGTGGGAGGAAATATTTGCATCATACATCTAACAAGGAGCTAATATCCAAAATCTTAATGAACTCATACAAGACAACAAATAATTCAATCAAAAAATGAGCAGAATACCTAAATATATACATTGCCAAAAGAGATATAGACAGCCAACAGGTACATAAAAAATATGTTTGTATACATTCATTATCAGGGAAAAACAAATCAAAACCATAGTGAGATACCACCTCACACCTCTGAGAAAGGCCCTTATCAAAAAGATAAAAAACAGTAAGTGTTGAAAAAGATACAAAAGAAAAGGAACCTCAGCATATTATTGGTGGGAATACAAACTAGTCCCACCCCTATGGAAAATAGTATAGAGGTTTCTCAAAACATTAAAACTAGATCTACGATATGATTCTGTAATTCCACCCCTAGGTTTCTACCTAAAAAAAAACAAACCCATTAATTCAAAGAGATGCACACTCCTACCTTCATTCTAGTACTATTTATACTAGCCAACTCATGGGAACTTCCTAAGTGTCCACCTACAGATGAGTCAATAAAGATGTGGAATATATACACAAAGGAAATGCTGACTACAAAACCAAAGATACAAGCTTGTCATTTGTTATTACATGGATGGAAATGGAGAGGATTATGCTAAGCAAACTAAGTCAGAAGGAGAAAGCCAAATACTGGATAATTTCTCACATGTGTGGAAATACAAAAATCAAAGCAAGGGCTCCCTGGGAGCACAGAGGTTAAAGTTCTCAGCTATCAGCAATTGCTAGCATGAGTTCTATCCCTGGCCTGGGAGGTGACCCACGTGGCACAGCAGACCTCTCCTGTGTTGCCCACTGCTCCCCCTTAACAGTGTATCTCAGTAGATACACTGTTCTGCTCCCCATTCATCTCTAGTGAATCTTCTCACTTCCTCCCCATCCTTCCTCATACCTCTGGCCTATACCCAGCTCTTGTATGCATAAATAAATAAAAATAAACCTTGAAAAAAAACTGATTTCACCTTTTTGTAACAAAAAAAAAGGCATGGCTACTAGAAAGTTTTAATTGCATATGTAGTTTGTGTAATAGGCCTCTCTACCTAGGCATTGAGTAATTAGAATAAAAAGAGATTGGAGGTGCAAGGTGTTATTTTTGTAGTAATATCTGATGTGTTACTGATATTTAATCTCCCTTTACCCATCTGTACAATAAGAAAAATCAGTGCTGTATTAATGACTTCATAAGGTCTCAACGCGGTTTGGTGAAGCAGTGTGTGTGTGTGAGATAAAAGCTCTTTAAACCCTAAACAGCTGCTGCAACAGTGGTTGTCACGGTAATAATGATCACGATGGTGGCAGTAACGTTCTGGCTCCTGCCAGCTGCGTGCCAACCCCACCCGGGGCTCGGGCGGGCTGGCCTGGAGCCCAGCCGCTGTTTCCATTGTATCAAAGCCAAGCTCTGGTCCCCGCCCAGTCGCTGGCCTGACCCCCCAGGCGCAGCCCCGCCCGGGCTGAGTAAGACTCCCGAGTTTCTGGGTAAGATATCTTTTACATTTTAAACTTTAAGTGAAGCGATACAAAAGAGCTTCTACACCACTGTCAGTCAAGTCCTCCAAAGACTACAGTGTAAAGAAGGAAATCGACCTCCAGGCAGCGGCCCCATAGCATAGACCACTGCCTGGTCAGACAGACTGATGGCAGCTCTGACTTGGCCTGTCAAGAACTGGAGAAGCTTCTGGGGATGTGACCTTTGAGCAGGGTTTTCCGTGGAGAAGTGGTGTGGGGGAGACACATTTCAGAGGAATAAACAAATGTAAAGAGCAGCTGGTGCCCTGGAGAGAAGAGGGAGACCTTTGGAAAGAAATGGTGGATGGTTTCTCTCATAGGCGGAATAGAACAGAACAGACTAGAAAATAAGGATAATGATGAACAGCTATATACCAGAGACATTTTGTAGAGGTGGAGTGGGGAATGGGAAAGAAATGGTGAGGTGGGCATGCAGTGCTACAGGCATTTGCTGAGTGGAAGTGAGTGAACTGGAGTGTGCATAGATGTGCAGGACCCTTGGGCAGACTGAAGAATTGTCCTTTCTGAATTGCCACTGGCAGCCCTTTTGAGAAATGGATGACCTGGGTGGGGTAAGGGAAGCCAAGGTATTGAGATACACGTGGAAAGATAGAGTAAGGATAAGCTGGAAGGGCCTCCTGCCTAGACTGGAGGTGACAGAGCAGAGCAGTGGCACCTACTGTTTCTGACAGCCAGCAGCATCCCTGCGGGACTCTGGAGGACACGCTGCCCAACTGTGCTCCAGAAGCAGCTACCTCCCCTCCTTCCTCCATCTGGTGTTAAGGGGAAAGGATATGTCCTAAAGGAGATTCTTGCTCAGATCCCAGTCATCCCATCCCTGGCACCAGAATGATGTCATCCTCCCTTTGGAATTCCAGATTAAGTGTGGCACAAACAGGCACTTAAAAACATTTGCCAGATACAACAGAATTCACTCCCAAGACCTGCTCCAGTAAAAGCAAACACTCCTGTGTCCGTTATGTATTGATAATTTAGGTTTAAAAAAGGTGGCACCAGTGAATTGTCAAAAGCTTGGCTCTGAGCCTACAGGAGGGTCTTCATCCCAAGAAGGGTCAATGAACTCTTTTGCTGAGGGTCAGAGAAGGTAAATCAGTTGCCTAAGGTGCCCAGGTGCCAGAGCCAGGCCACCGCTCTTAACTCGAGGGCCTTTGTTCTTTTCTCTGTGCCAGTCTGTTCCTCAGTCACAAGGAAATGGTTGTTCCTTAAAAGGAAAGAAGAACCCAAGGCTAGAGTTCCCACTCCCTGGAGACAAAGCGAAGCGAGGCTGCTTCTTGCTGTAGCCGTATTCGGATGCACTCAGCAGAGGTATGCGATGGCTTCCCTGTGAGATGGGCAGGAGCTCCAAGTCCACTACTCTCCTGGCCCTCACTCAATTTTAAAAGAGGCCCAGGAGAGCTGTGAAATGGAAACAGGACAGAGAAAAGTGCTTGGGCAGGGTGTTATCTTCCAAAACTGCCAAAAACTGTCTCTGCCAATTCCTCCCTTTGGGCTGGTGCCTTGGCTGCACAAGAATGGATTCATTTAGTGGCCTTTTCCTTGGGGGAAAAGGAGCCACCTCCTGGAGCCACTCCTCTCCCCAGGGTACCATTGAGGCCGTAGCTTACAGCCTCCAGAGCCATTGCACAAGACAGCTCCCCACTGGTTGTTTTTCTGTGTCTCTGCCTGGGTGAAAGCCAAGTCTCTCACTGCCAGAAGATTATTATCCTGCATGAAGCAACAAGAGATATTAATTGCTGCTGGGACTGGCCTGTACAGGGCTGCTATGGTCTCCCCAGTTCTCCTCCTGCACCCAGGGCAAGTAATCGACAGAATAGGATAGTCTTTTCATTTATTCTTTCCTTCCTTCCATCCATCCATCCATCCACCCTGTTTATATAGGCACTGTGCTTAGTTAGCCCCAAAGGAAAAAATAGTCCCAATTCTCAGATTATGGGGTTCACTCTAAGAAGTCTAAAAATATAAATTCAGTGTTCTCAGTCTTCAGTAAGCCTGTGAAAACAAATGTGGACCCGTGAATTCAAATAGCTCCTTCAAAGTCTTTAATGGCTTGCAAAGTGTTATTCAAACAGTTCTTGAAGTTCCCAAAGAGTGTTTGACATATAATCACAAACCAATCCATCAGTTCAGTCAACACTTGACTCACCCTATGGCTTTCCCACACTGAATGCTTCCCTCCAAACTACTCTCATGTGTGTCAGCTCATGCAAATAGAACCCAAGAGCATGGCCTACCTCTCAGTGATGACTCCCTTTCTCAGCTCAGCTAGACTGTTGCTTTGCCAAAGTTACTATAATGCAGTGGGAACAAAAGCTATCATTGTTGCAAGCACAGAAAAGGAGCAAGTAAATCAGACGAGTGTGTCTTATAGAAGGAATATCTGATTGAACCTTACACAATAAATGCTGAAATTAAAGGGAAAGTATCAGGATGACATTCCAGATAGAAGAAACAGCAAAGGTGCAGGGCATCAGCTTGGTTGTACCAGAAGAGACAATAGGGACCAGATCAAGTATAGTTCATTTATAGACTCTGTTGAGATCATATGTTAAGGGAATGGGGAGCCACTGAAAATGTCTAGTAGACGAGTGAGAGAATAATCTGTGTGCTTTGGAAAGACTGTCCTAGTTACACTCAATGAACTGAGCAGTGCCAGAGAGGAGGAAGTGGGTCTACTGTCAAAGTGATTCAGGTAAGGGCCCTCGATGGTTGCACAATGGATTAAAAAACAGCACTATGAAGCTACCCGCAAACACTGCAGCACGAGTTCAATTCCCCGGCCAGGAAAGTGACCCACATGGCACAGCAGATCTCTCCTGTTGCGCCCACTGCTCCCCTCAGCAGTGTACTCAGCAGTTGATCTACCTGTTCTGCCCCCCACTCTGTCTCTGGTGAATCCTCTCACCCCCTGCACCTCTGGCCTGTACCCCAGTTCTTGTATGCATAAATAAATCCTTAAAAAAAAAAAAGTGACTGGCCCTCCCTGGTGGCGCAGTGGGTTAAAGCCCAGCACTAAGAAGCTGAAGCCTCTTCCGCATGAGTTCGATTCCTGCCTGCCCCAGGGGTGACCACATGGCGTGGCAGACCTCTCCTGCTCTCCTCAGCAGTGTACTTAGTCGATCTGCCTGTTCTGTTCCCCACTCTGTCTCTGGTGAAGCCTCTCACCGCCCCTGAGCCTCTGGCTTGTACCCCAGTTCTGTATGCACAAAAAAATGAATCTTAAAAAAAAAAACAAAAAAAAAAACGTGACTTGGGTGAGAGACAATGAGGACTAGAACTGAGCATGGGTGAAGAAGGAGGGATGAGGATGAGAAGGATCAAGACAAGTTCATCACTAAACGAGCAAGGACAACTCCAGTTTCTGGCTTGGGGCACATGTACTGAGGCCAGTGAAAATGACAACCTTGAAAATGGGAGAATTAAATGGTCTACACAAATCCTTAAGAGGTAAGAGATGCTGGAAATATGAATGTCAATACAGAATTCTTTTTCCAGGAAAAGGATCCTTTAAAGTGAAAGTGAAATTAGAGACATCTGCAGGCAAACAAAAGAATGCATCAGCCAAGGGAAATCATCATTCAAGCCAAAGGGAAGTGGCATGAATTGGCAATATGAATCTATATGACAGAACAAAGAACTCCAGAAATGTTCAATACTTCTTGGTTTTAAGATCATTACAGGAAAACTATTTGGGGCAAAAATATAAACAATGTAGTTTATAAAACCTGAGAAGCTAAAAGAAGTATTTGACAATTAGTAGCACAAAGAACTGGAGGGAGATACATGAAGATATAACATATGATTTGAGAATTCAAAGTAGGCTTTGAAAAGTAGACATACTAGCAAGTTGGATTCAGCAATGCATACAAAAGGGTATCAAAATTGGGTTTAATGCTAGAAAAGTGAAGTTGGTTTACCACTTAAAGTGGAATAATGTACTGTTTACAAATTAAGAGGAAAAACACACTTTTTTTCCTGTTCCAGAATTGGCATTTTCCATCCTATCAAGCCCACTGTGAAACTATCTTCAAATCAGGCCACTTAGAGATGCATATGCTGATGAAAGATGGCAGGTATCTTATACATATGGCGTACCCACTGGACACAGCACTGCATCCCCATCTGCTGAGTTTCCCCAAATCTTTGGTCAACACTGCTATCAGTTGCCAACTGATTGGCAATAATACCGAAGATAAAAACTGTGTGTGATCCCTGGTTTGGACTAGGAGGATGAACATGTAGAATGGAGTCTTATTAGAAGACTAGGACCACTAGAATTTGCTATTATAAGTAACAGTATTATGACAATTACAATTAATCAATGCTAGTCTCTGCCTCTCTCCAGAACTCATATGAAGAGTTAAGCTGCAAAGTAGGTTTTTGGATATTTGCAGTTGAACGAATTGTTTGATACAGACTTGAAGCCTAAACTGGAATGTAAAGGTGGATGAGAACAGACAGAATTTTATAGGTAGAGACAATATAATCAAGGCAAGTGAGAGATTATAATTTTGATAGTACAGTAAGTGGCTGGGGAATGAGGTATAGGGAAGATGTGACTATAAATGAGCTTTAGAAACTGTTTCCCTGCTGCTCCCCTTGTAGTGTATTTATTTTTAAAAAAATTATTTATTTATGCATACAGAACTGGGGTACAGGCCAGAGGTATGTGGGGAAGTGAGAGGATTCACTAGAGAGCGTGGGGAAAAGAACAGACAGATCTACTGAAATACACTGCTGAGGGGAACAGTGGGCGGGTCAGGAGTCTGCCACACCTTGTGGGTCAGCTCCCTGGCCTGGGATTGAACTGGTGCTGCAGCAGCTGCTATCGCTTCATAGTGCTGTGCTTTAACCCCCTGGACTGCCAGGGAGAGCCCTAGTGTATTCCAGTGGATCCACTGTTCTGCTCCTCATTCTGTGTTTGGTGAATCCCCTCACCTCTCTCACCCCCACACTTCCAGCTTATACCCCAGTTCTTCTATGTATAAATAAAACCTTACAATATAGTAGTAAATCTTAATAAAAAGAATGATGTCCAGTTCTAGTTTACGAGTGGATGATGAAGTCTTTACTAATGGGACAGAGGAGAGTGTGGGGCATAAGACAAGAGCTATGAGATCAATTTCATTTGGGACACCTTCAGCAGCCTCTCCAAAGGCTGGGTTGATCTTGGGAATGAATAAAAAGCAGCTAAATTATTACAACTTTAGCTTTATTGTCTGGCATCCAAAAAAAGTGTGTGCATGCATGGGCAGAGACCGGGGCGGGGAGGTGGTTTTGGGAAAACAGACTAGGTAGAATTTTTTCAGACAAAAATAGTTTGCCTTTTGCCTAGACCAAGCCTGTGAATTTAGCAGTCAGCTTTATAGTGATGTGTGTGGAAGGGCAAGGCTTCCCATGTAATAATTGTATGCCTACATTAGATACTGACAGGAAGTAATAGCCAACCTGAAAAAAAGAAAAAGGCAGTGGATTTTTTTTTCAGAACTACACAGGCTTTATTCCACCATATTTGGATCCTGAACCCTACCAGTGGAAGAAACCAGCACAGCATGACCAAGATGTAGATGAGAAGCTGTGTTAAGTACACAGAGGAAAGAAACATGGCTCATGGACAACTTTAAGAAAGGGATTCTGAACGCGTGAGCAGGGTTCGTTCCTCCCAGGCCAACCAGGGAGGAACGAACACAGACGGTTGCCACAGTGATGACCTGCAGGCCAGGGGAGGAGGGGATAACCAGAACTCTGGGCTAAGTGGAGCTACAAGAGGAACACCACTCTAAGGAAGTAATGCTGCTTGGTACAGTAACACAACACTGCCAAACCAAACCCAGAGGAATAAATAGCATCCTCTATTACTGGCAATGCCTCTCACTGTCTGGACACAACTGGAAGTCAGAGAGCAAAGGAATTCAATGTGTCCTCCGGAGTCAGCTTGCTGTGGCAAAGCAGTGTGGAGGTGGAGAGTAGGTCTGCAAGGGCAAGTGAAGAACATTCACCTGCACCTGGATGTGAAAGAACATTAAGGGGCTGGGTGAACTGTAGATACTATCAAAGTGAAGATTGTGAATCATAATTAGAAAGTCAAATAAAATAACTAGAAAATATTAGCCAAGGTAAAGAAATTTTGTGAACATCTAGGCTTAAAATGCAATGGAAAAATAAGTTAACCTAGTGGGGAAAAAAGTTCTTAAAAGATAAATGTGGACACTGATAGTCTCCTTTGAGAGGGAGAAAGTGTGAGAAAATGGTACAGAATGCCTGGCAAAGCATAGATCCAAACTAGAGCTAAGAACCTATGATTTCACAATTTCCAGACACAGATACTCTGCAATTTCTAGTTTATCTGACACACTTCTGATGTCTTGATGCTGAGGAGGGTTTCTTGTTCAAAAGGGGAGATTGTAAATGTATGTGAGGGTAGCATGATTTCCCTCTCATTTCAGTTAGATGGAGCTTGTTTGGATAATTTGAGGCTACTTCTAATTATAGATCAGACTGTTCTTTAATTTTTCAATGTTGAGGACTACCAATGGGATGTGAGGAAATGCTTGAGTAGCCACGTTACATCAATAGAAAAAAGTGACACTCTGTGTTTCAGGTCTTTCTCTTTTAAATATGAGGAAGGAAACTCCCACAATGTGTTTGGAACATAGATGGAGCCCAGAAGACATGCTATGTATCTTTCATCCCCAGAAAAAGTACAAACTACTGTTCCCTTGACAACTGGCTAACTACATAGCACTTTGGAGTAAAAAGGTAAACTGTCTCAAGATGTGGTTAACAAAAAGTCTGTGGGAATGGATATCTGGGATCTGGGTACTTTTAAAGAATTATTTTGCCTTCAGGTACAATGAGTTAAGTGGCAATTTTGTTCTTCCTTGGGAATCCTCATTTTATCCCAGTGGGCAACAGTGTACTGGTTGCAGAAAAGCCACAGTAGAGAGGATGATTAATTCCAGTGATAATAACCTTGCTAGGGGAAAGAGAATGGATTTCTTAAATTTTCATTTAAAATATTCAGAATGCATATCTTTAATGATAGGGATAAAAGTATCATAAATGGAAAATCATATGGCGAAAGTGGAGAATATAAATTGAGTTGTTAATATAACATTCTCTAAATAATCCCTACTTTCATTCTATAGCTGGTTTTAGTGATTTTGAAGGGAGTTACTGAGCATTTACGATGTACCACACACTTTAAATTCATTTAGTTCTTCTATAACTTAACCCTTACCAGCAGATATTTTTAGATGTGGAAACTGAGGCCAAGGGTAAATGACTCAATTTTCAAACACCTGGTAATGCAGTGACTCACAGCTCATCTTAACAAAACTAATGTGTTTCCACTACATAATTCTGCTTCTCTATCCTGAAACTTTATTAGCTATTATTTTTTTTGTTTTAAAGATGTATTTATTTGTGTATACAGAACTGGGGTACAGGCCAGAGGTATAGGGGCACTGAGAGGCTTCACCAGAGACAGATTGGGGAGCAGGACAGATCGTCAAAGTGTACTGCTGAGGGGAACAGCAGGTTGGTCAGGAGAGGTCTGACGGCACCACATGATCACCTCTAGGGCAGGCGGGGATCCAACTCACACAGAAGTGGTTTTAGCTTCTCAGTGCAGTGCTTTAACCCGCTGCGCCACCAGGGAGGGCCCAGCTATTAATTTTACAGGTATTTGTACAGTTAGGCCATGGTATAATTAGTTGGTAATTCAGACAGAATATCCACTTACAAAAAACAATTTGAATATTGAAATGGCAGTGGAATTTGTTGGAAAATGCTAAAGTACTGCAACTTTGCACATTAATGTCATCTGCTTCTGTTTTGTGTGGGAAAACCCTGGAATTGTTTTCTTTAAGAGTGGCAAAAAATTCTTGGAAAGGTTTGGGCAGTTCTTTAATTGTCTTAAGTGTGTCAAATTACCCACTAGGTTTGTTATATATACAAATGCCTGGGCCTTGTCCCAGATCTTCCAGGCTGTTGACAGAATTCCTTAGATGACAGTGGCTGGGGAAAGAGGGCAAATACAAACTTAGACTTTTCCCTACACCTTCAGAAACTCTGGAGGTGGGTCCTATGTATGTTTAAAAAGTTATCCTAGTATATCTAACCAAAAGATACAACAACACTGATTCAGAAAGATACCTGCATCCCCATGTTTATTGCTGCTTTATTTACAATAGAAAAGACATGGAATCAACCCAAATGCCCAAAAGATGATGACTGGATTAAAAAGATGCGGTACATTTACACAATGGAATATTACTCAGCAATCAAAAAGATAAACTCATGCCTTTTGCAGCAACATGGATGGAGCTGGAAGGTATCATGCTTAGTGAAATAAGCCAGAAACAAAAAGAAAAAAACTGGATGGTTTCACTCATGGTAGGGTATAAAGGACCAGGGGAGAAAATAATAATAATAATAATAATAATAATGAACAGCTATATACCAGAGACATTTTACAGGGTCAAGTGGAGAATGGGATCAAAACCAGGGGTGGAGTGCACTAGGCATACGGGTGATTTGGTGATGGAAAGCCCAGGGGGATTACAACTAAGATGGAAAAAGGCACAAAATAATGTAAAAATAAGCTTTATTTATAAAAAACATTAGTTAAAAAAAAGTTACCCTAGTAACTTTTAGCCCAGTCTGTGCATGAGAGTCCCTAGTTTCTGAGGGTTAGCTGAAAAGAACTCTGGGCTTCTGGCGGATTGTAGATTGCAAAGGGAGCTGCACTGTGCATAAAGAGATGGAATTTTCAGTTTGGGCTTTATTAACTTACTAACCAATTCTTAGAAACTCTACCAACACTGTGAAGAATGTGAGTCCAGAAATACCACCCAACCTAAGTAGGAATTAAATAAGTATAATGCTTGACATATTCTTCCTGGCTACTTTTTTACTATTATTTTTCAGGGAAGGCTCCCTTCTCCCCATTTTTTCCTGATAACCAATTTTTGCTTAATTATTAAGCAAATAGAAGGAAATGATTTTTATATACAGTGATAAAACCACAGTTAGAGTATAGCAAGTTAGCAATGGATATTTGAATGCTTGTTAGGAATTCCTTTCCAGATTTGTAAACTGCTTAGTTATTTCACTAAGCAGTACACACTTCATGTGTGTGGGCCTTATCATGGGAATTCAGTCTCCTACAAGGTGTACTGTTCTAACTTCTTGGAATAATAGTTATCCCTGGAAGGCTTGAAAGGGAACTTTCAAAGTGGGATGGGGAAGGCAAGAGAGGATAAACTGTCCAGGAACTATGTGCCAAAAGGCTTCCAGAGGAGCAATGGCAACAAGCAGTAGTGAGTCACAAACACAGAAGGCTAGATCCACACTGCATACCTGAGGTTTTAAAGTACTTCAAGTCAACATGTTATTTCCTTCCATTTATTTTTCTGCATCACGGGAAACAAAGTTTCCGACCCAAGGGACTCTCTTCACTTTTCAATTTGGGCTTTATAAATGTACAAACCAATTCTTAGAAAACTCTAACAACACTGTAAAAAATGTGAGATCAGAAATAGCATCCAACTCAAGTCAGAATTAAATAATTATAATGCTTAACATACCCTTCCTTATGTGGTTTTGCATGTATTTTTTTTTTAATATATATTGACCTAAAGAGGATTTCTAAAAAGCCCATAATCCCAAAACTGACATTTCTTCAAGGAACTGTCCATTTGTGCTGTGATTACCTAGAATTTGATGGTTTGTTAAGCTGAGAGAAAATAGGGTAAGTGCAGATGATAATCTGGGAGAGGTAGGAAGTGCTCATAATGGGGTATGAGTTAGAACAATACTGAAATTACTTGTTTCTGATTCAGTTGGCCTGGGATGGGATTTCTACTAAGATTCCAAGTGATAGGTGCTGCTGCTGTTGCTGCTGGTTGAAACATCACTCTTTGAAAAACAAGAAAACTAAAAACAGACCAGTTGTTTAAACACTGAAGTGATTTGTATTCTCAAAGACAGTGATATTATACCAAGTCTTTTTTCTCTTTACTTTGATTTCATTTAGAAAAGAAATGTATTGTTTAAAGTCCAAACTCCACTCCTATTCAATAGGAATTGGGTATGCTTTTGCTAGGGAAATCTTGAATAATGTTTTTACTTACCTGTCTAAACTGAATTCCAAGTCTGGCTCCAACTGCCACCCCAACCTCATCTTTTCTTAGTCATCTTAATCCAACACACCAAAAATTTCTTCACTGTTGCCCACATTTCCCAGTCTGTACACATTCTATTCTCCGTTCCTGGAATGTGTCCCTATCCCAGCATTTCTCCCAATCAGACTTAAAACGACAACTCAAATATCATGTTTGCATGTGCTCATCCCTGAAATAGTCAGCAATATAATACCTCTGTACTTTCAGCATTTTGTTCTTTTCATTCTTTACATGTTATACTATGTTTACTAAACTATGAGTTAAGTTAAAAATTGTAAAGAGTAGGAAGTGTGTTATATTAAGGTCTAACTCACTAAGAACCTTAGTGTGGTGAATGATACAGATAAACAAGATAGTTGCAAAATAAAACCTTAAGAACCTAACCCATAATAGGTACCAAAAACTTGTTGAATAGGCAAATGCTGGGTTTCAGAAATGAAGAAGCCAATAACGGCATTTTTGGTACAACAGCATGTCAGAGAATCTGTCTGAATAGTCAGAAACACTTGTGTTGCTGTAGTAATAGTGCGGTGGCAAGTATCATGGGCTTTGGAGCTACCCCCACTGAGTTCAAACTATGGCTCTGCATTAGCAGTGTAAACACAGGTTAAGTTATTAATGTCATATACCTTAGCTACCACATCTATAAAATATGGGCAATCTGGGTGTGGTCCTGAAACGTATACAAGAGTTAATGTAAAAGGCTTAAAGTGGGCAGCCACTCCTCTGCCCACCTGAGACTTTGCAGGTGTTTCTTTCCATCTGCTCTCTCCTTCTGCAGGGCAGCAGCCTCCTGCCTGCCCTTGAGCTGTACTATGCTGGGACTTCTCTGCACTGACCTCCCTCGGTGGAGGCCGCTCTCCTAAGACCGCCTGCCTGCAACCATGCAGGCCTCACTCTCTGCAAACCCGTCCCTTTCAGGGCAGCTCTTTCTGCCCACTTGCACCTATGCAAGTGTCTTTTCTTCTCTTGTCTCTTTCTAATAAACTTACTCTTTAAATAAAAAAAAAAAAGGCTTAAAGTGGAGTCCAGCACATAGTAGGTGCTCAACAAATTTTGCTAGCGTTATTTCTATAATAAAAGATGCAAAGCTCATTTTCAAGAAACTAACAAAAAACTGAGAAAAATTATGTCAGCCATGAAAGATGTAGAAAATTAAGTCAAACAAGTACTGAAGAAATAAGTATGCAGTCTTCTGGGATATCTACTGTATATAAACTACATTCATTTGCCTGTTTAGGCTCCAGTGTGCTTGTTAAAAAATAACACCAATAAAGTAACTCTAGTACTACATTGAATCATATGATCTATGTAAGTCAAAGACTATTCTATATTAAGGCTTTTATGAAGTTCCCTAATTCAGTATCCTCTAGCTACTCCTTGCTTACAAAAACTGAAGGGAAACACTTGACAAATTTATGTGAGAGAATTAGATTTTCCAGACAACAGCAGAAAATAAAAGAATTCTGCCTCTACCTTTTATAGTCATCAACTTGTAAAGGAGCACATCAAACTTAGCTTTACTCAAATTTTTCTTTAATAAAGAAAAATAAAAGAAATTATTTAACAATTTTGCACAACTATGCTCAATTGACAAAGACAATTTATTTAGGAATCTTAAGGGTAGCAAAGATTATACTTAAGAGGATAGTACCACCATAAAAAAGGACAGAATTAATTCTATCACTAGAAAATGCCTCAAGACAAAAACATGAATTCAATGAGAAAATATTTCCTATTTCTTTTATCACTATTGTTATTTCTGTATCAAGTTTTGCAGCAAAAATTCCTCTCTAGTTTCTCATGCAAAAGGTTAGAGAGTTTTTCTCAAAATAGAGCAAGTCAATGTTAATGAAGTTTCAAGTGAGACTTGGAGTCAGCTCAGCAGAGCATGCTTGGGAAGTCACACTCTAGCCCAGCCTGATATCCTCTCCTTTTTTACAGTTAACCTCTATTATTAATGAATGATCCCTTATACTTAATAAATTGCTGAAGATGTAGCTATAGGATAATAATCATTAATGTGGGCTTCTCCACATTAGCTACAGTCTATGATATACTTCATTCCAGTTAAAACATAAACATAATACCTTAACAAAAAGTATTCATCCTGCCTTTATACTTGCCCTAAAATGCTGTATAAAAAAATTAAAAATTGAAAAAAGAGCTGAGAAGTAATAAGTAAACTGGACAATTTGGTAAGAAGTGACAGGCTCTTTCCTGTAATTCTAACCACATTATCTCATGAGTCATTCTCAGTGTAATGTTTTTTTTTTTTTTACAGGGTAATTACTGTAAAAATACAATAAATACTATAGTGTAAGTATAGGGATTCATTTATTACTTTTTGGTTTACAAACAAAAGGCACCCAATAATGCTTCTATTTACTTCTTATAAAAGATTATCAATTTACATTTAAAACAAAAAGCAAAAAACCCTGAACCAGTTCTGACAAACATACACACTAAAAATAAGAATTTTTTCTCTCTGCTTCCAAATCTTATTACACAAATTCAAAGAATGTTTATTTCTAACCATCCTTTAGTCAAAAAACACACTGCCATGCCTCTGTGTTGAGCTTCAGAACATCTTAATCTTGTCAAGTCAAATTTAAATATGCTCACAATGATGTCATGATCGGTAGAGGCATAAGAATCAAGAGTGAAAAGGGGGAAAAAAACAAATGTGTTATACAATGTAACTATCAAATGAGTTAAAAGAAATATTTAGTAATCTATGCTGTTTGTGTAGAAAATATAATCAAACAGAGCTAAATTCAGATTTAGTAATGACACAAACAGAAATAAATTCCAAAATCTTTAAATTTGAGTCAAGCTTAAAGTCGAGTTCATGGGGATTAACAATCTTATACCTTTTATACTAATTTTGGAACTTGAAGTTCCAGAATGATATATTAAGTTATTCATTATTAGCTTTCTTTTCAACAGAATTCTAAACACACACACACACACACACACACACACACACACACAATGCTGTAACCTCAGTGCCTTCCCAGTTAGCATTTCTCTAAGTTAAGTTACAAGGACAAAGACACAATTCAGAAGACATTATACTTCCAATCTACTTCATGTGTCTGCCGCAATACCTGATTCTTTCACAAGACACAAAGGCAACTCATCTGATTCTAATTATACCTGGCAGATGTATAAAAATCAGAGCATGCTTTCAACACATTTGAAAATGTGTTGGAAGAGAAAGAATATTCAATGTAGAGAGCATTAGTAATTAATTACATGGGCCACTTTAAAGGAAAGGCATCACTCATTCCATTTTTTGACACTTGCCATGGTCTCTCATACTTTATACAAGGTATGGTCCTAGACCAGACATGTTAGAATCGTCCCAAAGGGGGAAAAATATATATATGTGTGTGTGTGTGTGTGTGTGTGTGTGTGTGTTTATATACATATTTCTTTTAAAATAATGTTTAAAAGTTTTACTACAGAAAATCTGGCTTCAACAATGGAAGCATTTTTCCTTACCAAGATTTCCCACCTACACAAAAGAAGGTGATTTCCTCTTTTAGTTTTTTAATAATAACAAAATAAACTTCAATACATTGCATTTAACTTGACAAAGAAAACTGAGATGTAACTTGTTGTATTGTGAACTGACCTCATTAAATATATTCAAGATAACATTGTTGATTTAAATATAGTACATTTGATGAGCTAAATTAAAACATGTTATATTGATTAATTTATTAAACCAACTGTATACTGAAACAGTATAGAGAGTTAACTATTAAGGATTAAAGGGAATTATAATGTGTTTTTAAACTATACATTAATTTCTGGGTATTGTTTCTATAATGTATTTTTCTCTAAGTCTAAAACTACATGCTGAGAAAAAATGGTCCTTAAACTCATTCAACCATTTGCTACTTTGTGGCATGTTTGTGGCATGTAAATAAAGTCTAATTTTATACACATGTATTATTTTATTTTTCTTGAAGGAATTTTCAGCTCTCAAAGTCAAAAATTAGTTATGTGTTTACACATGAGAACATTTCCTTAATGCTATGGCTACCTACAAATACATTCTTCTGTAATAATGCACTTTCAGATTTTACTGGAAAGACAGTATAAGTCTTTCTAATTCCTAGTAATAAGATTATATAAAAGGAGGAGAGAACAAGTATGGTGAATCCCTAACCCCCTCCCCTGGCAAATCATAAATTCTCCAGCTTCAAAAACATGAACAAAATCTCACAGGATTTTTATTTGGTCAAAATGTGGACAAGAAAAACGTATTTCCATTCTTTTTTGATTCTAGTCTTACTGAATTCACTTTCATTTTCCTTCAAAAAACATAGCATAGGTTGATAAGGATTCTCAAACCCAGTTAAGATCCCATAGTCTTCAAAATAATATGTAGACTTTTGATTATGAAAACAACTTATTTATAGAAAAATTATATGCATCAGATTCTAAACAGAAAGAAAAATGAGCACATATCTTTCATGTCTGAAACACTCAATAACTTATAGGATGATGTGAAAATAGTGTGGCTATAATTTTAACAAAACTAAAACCCACTTCAACTGATGGGAAAAAAATCAAACACTAAAGAATTAAATATCTATCAACTTAGCTATTATTTCTGTCCAAATAAATTCTTTCCTTTCCAGTAAATATTAGAATTAGAAATTTACTACATGTTAAGGCATATTTTCATTAATGTTCCAGAATTGCACAGTTAAACTGGTCAGTGTTCCTATTTCCCCGCTCCTTCTCTCATCCCCATTCCTTTTATTCAGGTTTCAAAATGTTAAGCCATGGTTTTGGTGGCTGTTGTAGATTTGAACTGGTATACCACAGTGTGTTAACTAGGTTTTTTGAGCATAAACATTAAAATGTTACATACGATGTACCATAATTTACTTCACACTCCGATCTAAGATGGTTTAATGTCTTGACAAAAGTGAGATGACTTAATACATTTTACATTTTGTGCATTTAGACCACCAAATGCATAGATGTTCTAATGCTATATTCTTGACTTCAGTATCTCATAGTGCTGGACGCTCTGAAGTATGACAGAAACTTGTAACATAGACTAACCACAAAGTACCAGATGTTTCTTGCCATTTGTGATCTTGCAATAAAAATGCGCCAGATCAGGATCACAAGGATTGTATTAAAACCGTAACGTATGTTTCTCAACCTAGAAAGCAAGTCAAGATACATATTAGACAGTATTTTCCAGACAAAATATTGTTGGAGAGAAGATAACACTTAATCTTTAATCTAATCAAATCTAAAACTCATATTAATTTGAAGCTTATTTAAAAATTAGAAAACCTTAAGTAAAAGTGAAAGTAAAGCAAACCTAATGCAGACTCTGGAAGGCAATGCATCAAATAATGCATATCATCTTCATTAACCATGAACAATTTTTTTTAATAACAGCATAGCTGGGATGCAAATTAATACGGTTACAGGTGACAGTCACATGATCTAAGGACAACTGGAAAAGACATTCAAGAAAGAAACATGGAACTAGCACTATACAGGAGAACCTTTCCATTCTTAGAGTAACAAGCTATTCTTGCTCAGGTTTCAAAACAGTTTTGATGTTTTTCAGTGATTTTAGAAATAGGATTATAAATCTTTACACATAAAATGTTTCATAAATCCCTTAACTTTCAACAGGGAGTACAAGATAGGGCTCCAGTATTCAAAGAAATGGTATAGATCAAAGAACTTGGATTTAGGAGTCAAAAGATCAGTCTGCTTGTACACTTTATGACCTAAACAAATACAACCTCGCTAAGCTTCAGTTTTCAATCTATACAACTAGATATCTTGTGAAGCTGCTTAAAGTTAAGCCTCTTAAAATTGGAGGCATGAGAAAAATAATGAGAAGTCTTAGGATGTGGAATTAAAAAAAAATTCTATTTAAAAACACTACAAATAGAAGAGCTTATTTAAAATTAACTGTGTGTCTGCATAATGAATTAACAGGGATTTTTTTCTCTTTTATTTTCTGAGGATCTTTTAAAAAAACTATTACATATTATTTTTATATAGAGACTAATGGAATATTTGTAATTACTTTATAAAGAAAAAGTTCTATGCTGAATGATGTATTACTGTATCTTTTCTTCTTCTGAAGGTGTGCTTGCGTAAGGTTAAAAAGTGACCCTTTTAAAAAAATACTTTTTATCTCTTTACTTTGCAGTAGATAATATAGAGATTTTAAAACTAAACTGTACCTGTACATAGTACCTGTACAATATAAATTGATAAATACATTTCAACGATCTTAGGCTAAATCAATAATACTCTGGCTTCATTCCAAAGGTAAGCATTTTCTCTAGATTATTGGAAATGCCTTTCATTCTGCCAGTTAAACAACAACAAAAGAAGTGTAATACTTTGTAAGGAAGACAAAAGGAAGTCAAACCCATGTAAGACTTACTTGTTCAGATGTTTTCTAGCTGCAGGGAGACCAGACATTTCTTCATTCAATACATACTTCTTAGTTCCCATGCAGTAGTTCTCTATATATTCTGCCCAATGTAATTGCCGTACATCAATATTAAAGGTCTACAGGAAACAAAGATGATATTGGTTACTTTCTTGAATACTTTCTTTTTACCGACAACCAGTCAAAATTCATACCTTTTCTAAAAGTTAATTCCAAATACTTATCAACAAAAGAATAAAAAAAAAGGTACCAAACTATTTATATAAAGTTAAAAATGGGTTAAGAAAAACATTTCATTTTAGAGGAGAGAAGAGGCAGTGACTAGGAGGAGGCACAAGTGCAATGTTCTTTTCTTCACCTGGATACTCACTTTCTAATAAACCACTGAGCAATATGTGTTGTACAGAGTGGGGGGAAGGGAGTAAGCAAAAATCAACAGAAGTCATAAGTCTTTCAACCTGAAATTACCAGCAGGATTCTGGTAACTTAAACCCACTTTGGGGGTTGCAGGCAAAAAGCCTATGGCCACATAAATTAAATCTTGTTATAGAACACTCCTGAAGAAATATTAAGAATTCATTGAGCTATAGTCTCACAGCAAAGGTGAAGAAGTAAACCCACTACACATACAAGTGTGCAGAGAAACAGCATACATTAGGACTTTTGAAGACTTGCCATGGAGACCCACTAGGAAAATATTAAATCTTTCTAATATGGTAACCATGAAGCCACATGTATCTATTAGGCTTTTGAAATGTGCTAGTCTGAACTGAGAGGCTAGATTATAAAAATGTGTAATGGATTTTGCAGGCTCAGTATGGAAAATAGAAAGTAAAGTATCCTTTAAATAAATTTTTTTATTTTTAAATAATTTAAAGCTTCAAACTATTTGATATAACTTCAGCTACACAATTTTCAAATAAACTGAGAAGACAAAGCAAACTGGTACTACGAATATTAAAGAAAAATCTCCTTTGAGAAACTGTAATCAAGAACCAGCTCTGCAAGCCAACTTAAGGCCTGAATTCATCAAGTCATGCTAAAAACCTTTTCAAATATTTTAAAGTGGTCCTGGCTTGCTAATGCCACCTTACTAATGATACAGCCTCACTCGACTACTGGCAGAAGCGAAAGCAAATACTTAACTAGTAGCAAACTGTAACTTCAAGCTAGGCTTGAAAAACTACCCTTAGAAATTCTCAAGGATATGAATTTATAGTCAAAGGACAAAGAAACAAGCTGCCAATAGTCCTAGTTTAAACTATGGAAAGCTGATCAGATGTTGTCTAATCTTTACAAGTTTGAATTATCAGAAACAACTAAAAACAACTGTTTAATATTTCAAGAAGGAAATTTTGAAGATAATGTAAGAAATGTCTATGAAATTTGAAAAACTGTTAAATTTCTAAAATTGAAAATATAGTAAAACCCAAAATTCAACTGGGTAGCTTAGACACAGCTGATAGATTGCCACATAACTTAAATCAATCTAGCTTCAGGCAGAAACAAAAAGATATAAAAACATTAATGTTAAAAGAGCTGGAGGTAAGAATGATATATTAACAATTCACAAGAAAAGAATGAAGAGATAATACTTGAAGAAACATTAGCTAAGTATTTTCCTGAGTTGCTAAAAAAAAAAACCAAAAAAAAAAAAATCTTCAGATCTAGGAAGCCCAAACAAAAGAAGGTAATTTTTTTTTTAAATGTTGGCGGCGAAGAAGTCAAAGTTCTCTTTAAAACTACACATTTTGAAAATATTTTTATCACTCTCAATTACTTATAAATAAAACAACTTTATCTCACTACCACCAATTATGACTGAAGCTTTCATGAGCTTTCTATAGCACAATGGTTGTAAAAAATATCTAATTAT
The DNA here is from genome assembly GCF_000260355.1 of Condylura cristata. NCBI lineage: Eukaryota > Metazoa > Chordata > Mammalia > Eulipotyphla > Talpidae > Condylura > Condylura cristata. The sequence goes on from NW_004567116.1 coordinate 30,103,148, forward strand.
TCCTCAAAGCTGCAAATGATTCTCTAATCAGTATGCTATTTACTTTTTAATATAAAACAGAAAATGCTTGCCTTTTTATCTTCAGGGTTCAGCTGATTCATTAACATAGTGACATTGTCAGTATTCCAAACCCAAGAATTACTTGTGAAATACTCAAGAAACACCATAGCTCTGTGAAGACGAGTTATTGCTTTCATCATCCTGTATTGTAAGAAAAATTGAGAGATTCACATTTTGCGTAGATTAGGAAAAATACCACCACCCAGGATACCAGTTTCTATATTGATGTTAACAGTAAAATTTTATTACACAATTTAATGACTACCCAAAATCAGCAGGAGATAAGAATATTTCTGCAACTTTGAAAAAGTTTATAAATCCAAAATGAAAATTATTTTTAAGGTCAAATTTCCTATATATCATATTAAGCAAACAAATGGATTCAATTAGTATTCTCTGATGCTTTGTTCCTTAAGCCACATTTTAGTTCAGTTACATTCACTTAAGATTTCCTGTGAGCCCATACTGTGTACATTATAATCTCAATTTTTCAGAATCATGGAAACAAAGTATACAGAAATATTCATTTGGCTTTTCATTAACTCTTTCCAAATCTATATATTCTTTTAAAATAATTTTTCTCCTTAACAATGCAAGATCACTCTTGGTTATCTGAATGTGCCATGAAATCAATAACTAATGATAAAAACTTTCTGAAACAGAAATTCAAATCTCATCTCCCCAAACCCCTTAGAGAAATAAGGTCGATCAATACATTCTTTTTTCTTTTTAAATTGTGAGGAGTCTTAATCTTTAAATCTGTCTTTTTATAAATTGCAAGTCATTGTAAGTCATTGATCTCATAACACTACTCAGAGCAATAAGTTATACAGTAATAATTACCTATGATAAGCAGAGAAAGGAAAGAATCTTTTGAAACATAACACACCAAAACTTCTCAACCTCTAATAAACAGAAAAATAACTTATAAAGATTTTATTTATAGTCCCACAATAAGGATTAGAATTATAGGCATTTTAGAAAGTCCCACAATGAGGAGTTTTAGAAATGGGGGAAATAAGAGAAAATTAGAGCATCAGAAATGGGAGGGGGGAAAAATCAAAACAGTAATATTAGCTACTTAATTCTGATAACACATTCACTATATTTACAAAGAAACCCTGAATTCAGAATATTGGGACTAAATGGGGCAACATGAACTAGCAGTTGAAGCAAGAGTATTTTTAAAAAAAACTTCCAGTGAACACAAAAATAATTATTGCGCAAACAAAGGCTATATATGGACAGGAAAGGTTCAAATAAATAGAAAGCACTTGGGGGGAAAAACAAGAGAGGCTGCTTTTAAAAGAGATTTGATAATTAATTTTCTACAAAACAACAAAAAGACATAATAGATTTGCAAACAAATCAACAGTCACTATCAGAGCCAGTATAGTATAGTTGATTGAAACCACATACTTGGTCAACATGGTTTTCCAACAGAAATCTTATTTTAAGATTTTCTTCCTAATTCTTTATCACTGACATTCTCACCTAGGCTTCAGATTTGGTCAAGTAACATAATTACCCTAAAACCAATCACTGATTCAGCCAATCAAAAATAATTACAGTAGAGGCCCTCCCTGGTGCGCAGCGGGTTAAAGCACAGCACTGAGAATCTGAAGCCACTTCCATATGAGTTCGATTCCCGCCTGCCCCGGAGGAGACCACATGGCGAGCCAGACCTCTCCTGACCCGCCCGCTGCTCCCCTCAGCAGTGTACTTCGTCGATCTGCCTGTTCTGCTCCCCACTCTGTCTCTGGTGAAGCCTCTCACCGCCCCTGAGCCTCTGGCCTGTACCCCAGTTCTGTATGAATAAATAAATAAATCTTTAAAAAAAATAAAAAAAAAATTAAAAAAAAATAATAATTACAGTAGAAAAACTAGAGGGTGAAAGAAAATCTGGAAGACCATCTATATATGACGTTCATAGAGCATTTATTTACAAAGAAATAAAAGCTACTGGATTAAATACTACCAGGAATAAAAAGAAACTTAAAATATTGCATTGCCACTCTTTGGTTAAGCATGCTATAAGAACAGATGCCAGGGACTAATACTGCCAGGAATATTCTGCATATTTATTTATTCTGTATTATGGCAACCTGCAAAAAGAATCCCAATCCTGTAGAGTAGGGCAAGATTCAATCTAGTGCAGCATTTCTCAACCTCAGCGTCTTTTTGAGTCAGATAAATCTTGGTTGTGTGCGTATGGGTGAAGTATCCCTTGGATACTTAACCACTAGATGCCAGATGAACCCTTCCCCAGTTGTGATAGCGAAAAACCATGTTCAAATATTGTCAAAAGTCCCAACTACGGCAAAATAATCTCCAATCAGAATAATAGATAAAAAAGATCAGGTTCAGAGAAGTTAGGGTAAATAACCAAAAAACAAGACCACTGGAAACAATTTTTAAATGTTTTGACTGCTTCCACAATTGATAAAATCATGTAGTTTAGTCCTCATGATTATTGATCAGGAACTGGCATAATGAATATCTGAGCTGCAGCTTTTAATATGTCACAATATGTTAATAGATTTTTTTTATCTAGCTGACACTCAGAATAATGTAATTGAGTAAAATGGAAACCATGAATGACACAACTAACATCAGTTAAATATATAGAACTAGATATTATATTACAGTCCCAATATAAGGTATAAAGCCTAGCAACTTGCTCAATAAATATCTGGAGAAATTAAAATATAAACTGTAAGCCTTTGTACTTAACATTACCTAAATAAAAAAACTACATTTTTTTGACGTGAAGCTTTCAGCAGTCAAATATCATTCCTGTTTGAAACCCATAAAGTCTTATACAAGACAAAAATCTTAGGTCAGAAGATTCCTTATTTGGTATCTCCTAGTTAGTATAGATTTTAATTTCCAAAGATAGCTGTAATACTATCTCCCATCCTCGATGTTCACCTAAGTCACTTTGACTATCTTCTCATCAAGAGGTGAAGATAACTTTTGAACAACAGAATGAGGAAGAGATGATACTGGGTAGTATCCAAGGGCAGATAAGGAAAGGTTATAGATCTTTCTGCCTTACTCACTAGAATACTCACAACCTTGAGGCCTTTAGTCACCATGTATTTTGTCCAATTCCCAGAGACTGCCATCCTGTGAGGAAGCCCAAAGTAGTCCATGTGGAGAAACCACATGGAGAGAGGTTCTGAGGTTACGTTAAGAGAAAAAGATGCCTGGTTAACCCAACTAGCCTACTAATTAAGAGGTAGAATTTAAGAGTCAAAATCTAAGATTTAAGGTGTTCTACAGCAACTTCATAAGGAACCCAGGAGAGAGAAAGGCATATCTGAAGAAGATCTATGGGTACAGTTTTAATCTATAATTAATTGTCTCAAAATAAATTCATAGGAGACCTACACATTTAAAAGAAATTGTCACTTTACACTTAAAGGGAAAGAAAGTACAAAAGGATGAGAGGCCTCTGGATAAAGGGTTAGCAAGCCAGAGACACATGACAAATCCATCCATTTTGGTAAATAAAGTAAATAATCATTTACATAATGTCTATGGTTGCAGAACTGAGTGGTTGAAAGGTGGAAGCTACATGTAACAGTAAAGCTGGGTATTGCAGGGGCCTACCTGGTGGCACAAGGGATTAAAGTCTCATTAATATGAAGCTATCAGCAACCACTGCAGCATCAGTTTGACCCCCAGTCAGGGAGGTGACCCACATGGTGCAGCAAACCTCTCCTATCTTGCCCGCTGTTCCCCTCAGCAGTTTATTTCAGTTAATCTGCCTGTTCTGCCCCCTGCACCTTTGGTCTACCTCCCAGTTCTTGAACACATAAGTAACTCTTTTAAAAAAAAAAAAAAAGTAAGAATGGTGATGGCACATGGGTGATATGGAGATGGGAAGCCCATGGGGATTACAACTGAGATGAAAAAATGCACAAAATGATGCAAAAATAAATTATATGATTAAAAAAAAAAGTAAGAGTATTGCAATAGGAACCATAGGGTCTCCAAAACTTACCATATATACTACATAGGTCTTTATAGAAAGCTTGCCAACATCTGCCCTTGAGGGTTCCTAACCTTTCACAGCAGGAAGTAGAGTAAATAGACTTAAACTTGAAAACAGAGGCCATTTAAAATTATTTTTAAATTTATATCTCTTATATCACTGTGTAGTACCTGTAAAATTCCCACCATCAATTCACCCATGATCCATCACCATAGTCCCTTGTGCTCTTCTCTCCTGTTTTGATCTCTTTTCCTTCCTCCCCGCCGCCAAAGAATGTTTCTGATTGATGATTGCCCAATAATTTTTGTTTTGTTATTATTTTTTTTTCCTGAACCCTTATTTGGTTCCCTTATATCCCTCCTCTAAGTGAAGCCATTAGATATTTTTCTTTTTCCTTCTGGCTTATTTCGCTGCATATGATCCCTTCTGGCTCATCCATAAAAGAGGGATTTTTTTAATAGAAAAAGGATGACTCAAAGTAATGCTAAGAGCCTCAGAAAACTCTTAAAGAGCAGGAATGAGCCCTAAAAAACCATCAACACATAACCAATTGGAATTCAGAACTGTTACGGACCAGAGATGGCAGCATATTTCCTCTTTCCTTCTTTGAAAATGTCTAAAATTATTCTGCTATGCTTGTTAATCATTATATGTTGGACATATGGACAGCAAGTAACTTGTTACTATAGTTCATATGTTGTCAGTATAATACTTGAGGAATCATACCTTTAAACTGATGTCAGGGGAGACATCTTGGAGGGGAAGAAGCATGCATACTTTCCATGTGGAAGGAATATGAACTGTTGTGGCCTGAAGGCTGACTATAGCAGATCTGCATTTTCCAAAAATGGCTACAACCTTTTATCTTACTTGCTTATTTAGAACATGTTCTTGGCCATTTTCTACATTCCTTTTCTTAAAATCTTGGAGGACTCATGACTCACTTGCGACTAAAAGAGTAAGGTGGAAGCAGTGCCATGCAAGGCAGTACAAAGTAAGGTAGGTCAGTAGCCATGCAAGCAGTAAAACTCCGTTAAGACAACCACTAGTCCTTGTAGAAACTCTATGAAGGTGAGATGATACTAGCTATTCCACTGCAGGAACCCCCTCTCTGATCCATCTGATCATACACATATGAAACCACCAACACCACCCCCTCCAGCTAAAACTGCCCAACTGATTCCTTCTAGAATTTCTAAATCCTGAGAAAAATAATAATTTGAAAATGATAATAAATCACTGCTGTCATTTTAAGCCACTAAGTTTGAGATGATTTGTTGTGCAGCACTATCTGCTATAAATTATTAAATAAACTTTGCTGTTTACTCATTTGTAAACTTTTACTAAATTCCATTTTCTGAGTAAGGCAGTGAGACCCATTAAATTTCTGACTCAGTTTTGACTTTTCTGCTCTTAATGTTAAGCAAATTTATTATTATCAAGAAAGCAACATGCACTGCCAACACTCATAAATTTCTACCTGTTTTTTTTCCCATAAATAATGTACTTTACAGATAACTCTAGAAAAACCTGAAAATTCTGATATATTTTGGAGCTTCTCCCCATAAGTATTTTTGTTTTACCTATTCTAAAAGTTGTTTAATTCCACACCTCTCACATATTCCAATGTGTAACATAGATGGTTAGGAACATAATGGACACATGAATCCATAGAAAATCCCTACAAGTAATTCAGATCCTGATACACTGTAACTGGCAGATACCTCACTTTTATTTTTGAGCAGTTGATGGAAGTCCTGAAATCAGCATCTTCTTTACATATAAATACTCAAATCCTGAACACTCCAATCAAAGGCTTCACTGTAAGGCCAATGTAGTTAAAAAAAATAAATATTTTTATAGAACATTTTACTGTAGTTGTGGTAAAAACAGTAGGAAAACTAGGTTTGTGGAGATTCAATAGAAAGAGAAGAAAGGAGAAAGAAAGGCTGTAACAACTATAATAAAAATAGAACTTTTCCATTTGTTATTAACCTTTTAAAGTATGACATTCTCAACCTGGAAAATTAGTCAAAAACTTTAATTATCATATTATAAGCTGAATGGGCAATTGAGATCAATTAATTTTCTAGGAGCAGCCTATGTTTTTCATTTAAAACTATACAATGCACTTGAAGCAAAACACTGTACCCATAATCCCCTATAAAACTCACCCCTAAGTTTTGAAGGGGGAGAGAAGGGCTCTATTTCAGCTTATAATAACAATGACAACCTTGGTGTTGGACATTTCCTCTATTATGGGTATTGGAGGATCAATATTCCAATAAGATGAGATTCAGTCTCCCCAAGTATCCTCAATTTCTAAGAAATGTCCCAGCACCCTGATTGTGATTGTAATCAATCAGGTTAGTAATTCTAAAGGTAAAGCTCATGCTAGCGACTTTTTGTCTCTCCAGCAAGCTTCCACCACCTTACCAATACATAGTGTATTTACTGCTATTCTTCTTACCACGGTTTCTGACCTGTCAACCTGAGTGCAAGATCGAGCAATAATGCAGGTACTGTATCTCTGACACCCCTCCAATAATGAAACAATAAGCTGTTGGAATACAACTTAATATCGGGGTGCCTTAATACTTGGTTTAAAGGATTCGTCTTGAAGGAATGATTTAGATAATATCCTGTAGGAAAAATAAGCATCAAAGCATTTTGAGTGTTATTTGTTATTCAGAAAAAAGCCTAAAATTAGACCTAGAATTCAGTACATAACAATAATTAATCATCCAAACTTTAGAACAGAGTAAATTATAACACTACCTTGCTGTTCTGACAAAGTCTTAAATTCAAGAGTCTTCTCATTCACAAAAGGCCACTAAGCCTTATCATAAGCATAAACAAATACAGAGTTAATATGCATTTTAGTGTAAGCATGGGTTGTTTAACAGTCAGAGGAACAGATAAGACAGAGCTAGTCACCATTACCTTGGGCTTCTTCCAGTCATCCTGAGGTAGATATCATACAGGAATGCTGGGGCCTTATGGCTTACAGCAATCCAGTAATGATATAAAAGGTGATTGGAGGTTAGATTTACATTGGGCCGTCTGAAGGCCTGTTCGAGAGGATTCCTCTTGAAAGTGGAAATTACATGGTATTCTGAGGAAGAAAAGTTGTGTAACAGCTTTGATAACAACCATGTAATGAAGTTTTGAAAAAAATCATGTTTTTACAAAGCAAAATATTTTACCAAAGATGTCAAGAGTTTGCTCATTTGAAAAACAAACTTTTCTATTCAACTATGGTAGCTAAGAGAATATGGGTATTAACCTTCTGAACTCAAGTGGTTTTAAAACTGCCACTATTTGTGAATTTTAATTAGATGAATGAATTTTTGCTAAAATTCACTCTTAAAAATTTTATCCTTTTATGTTTTACCTATTTCATTTTACAATGTTACTTTCTATATTTCACCTCTCACGATAGCTTCTTTCTTTCTGTTCCTCTTTCCAGATTCTTATTACTGTACTTACTTAAAAAAGAAAAGGAAAATCATCACCCTTTGCTTATGAATAAGTTGTTCAAATAAACATATTATCAACAAGCTTAAAACAACCCAAAATTAACTTCTGTTGCAATTTATTTAGATTATGCAAAGTCAACACAATTAAATCTATTATCCTCTATGTTAATATTTTTATGGAAATATATATTGAGACTACAAAATAAAAATCAATTTGATTTTTACTAAATTTTTCAAATGATAAAATATTACAAATATCCTAAGTTATTCAGTGTTTTAAAATCCTTAAAAGAATATTAAATAATTATCATAAATTCATGTTATCCTAGATTTTCCTTATATGCTGTCAATCTTTAAATTGAAGTAAAAAAGCCACAGAAAGGCCCTACAACAAATGGCATAAAAGACTTACTTTAAAATCAAAATTGCTCTGCAAGAGTAACAAAAATTTAGAGGTAAAATAAAACCTCTTGCTAACTACTACAGAGACTTTAAATGTGAAAACATAAACCAACAACTTAAAATGATTCAATTTCAGTAGGCTTTAAGTTGTACTCTTTTTATTTTAAACAACATTGCACACATAACAGCTATGAATTTTTTAATTTAAATAAATTACTATATGTAATAGAAAATATTCTGGCAAAATATATATATCTTATTTGCTAATTCCTTTAGTTATTATTCTTGGGATCACTAGCTATCTCCTCATATATGCCAACTTGTATAGCTAGAACTACATTATCTATGGGTAAGCAACATCAGGATAAAGAATGTCTATGAGGGAGGAAAAAAAAACTATTTCCACACAACATGTAGATATGAAAGTTACTGCAGATGACAGCAAAAAAAATTGTATGGGTCAGACAAAAATGGGGCAGGGTGTGGATAGTAAGATTGTTTGTAGCTAACTGGCAACTTGGTGGCCTTACTATCTTGGGAGGGAGTTTATTCTAACATAAAATTCAGGGAACATTTTAAATTCTTTAAGATTTATTCTAACATTCAAAAACACAGGTAAAATCATACCAACTTCACCCCAGTGGAAAGGATTAGTGCTGCCTGTGGTACAGTTATACACCATGATGTTTCTTGGTCTGCAAAGACAAAGATCAAAACATTGAAACACAAAAGGAGACCAAATTTATCCAAACTAAATCTTACATGCTATTCAAGTAGGAAGAAATGAGGATGATTGGTACCTGTTCTACAATTTTCCTAAAAGGATTATTTTTCATATCTGAATAACTATAATTACCATTTTCCCCTACCCTACCAAATAATTACTTCCAAAGACATATATAGTTCTTTCTTTTCATATTTTTCTTCCTTGCATAACAGTAGTATCTTTTTTAATTTAAAGAAAACAGCAACAATCAATCTCAGCTCTTCCTATCATCTTCCCATTTTCAGTGGTTTTAACTAAAAGAGATTTTGGGCTTATTTCCCTTTCACTACAAACAATAAACTTATATCATCATACCCTTTTCTAAGACATAAAATAGTCACTTCAAAAATAGGGCAGTTTATTATTAAGAGAGAAAATGTTATTGAGAAGCTTAAAGTTTACCTGTATAGGCTATTATTCCCTTTAATTCAAATGCTCAGTTGGAAAAGCATTACACTGAAGACCTAAAGTTGCTCTCTTATGCAATATCTGTATATGTAAGCCATTCTTTGTGTATTTCAGCTCTTTATATATGCTAGTTTATACCCAATTTTAGATTTAGGGGAATAAAAAAAAATCACAAGGGTGGGAGACAGTCCTTATATTTCCATTTTAATTTCTAATGAACTTGTCCATCCTATAGGAAATACATGAAAATTATTGACAATTCTTAATTATTGCTGATGGAACCACTTTACTGCCTGTGATAAACCAACTCTTACAGCTGGAAGTGATAATGCCTATATATACTGGCATGGAACTATCAGGCTTCAGGGGTTAATTAACATCAGTCTATAGTTGTTTTCCCTTCTCAGTTACTATAGATTTAACAAGTGATGTTGTCACCTCATATACCTATTAACTCCGGAATACCAGGCTGCTGCAAGACTCGTGTTGATAACTACATCTACAGGAACAAGATCTGCAAGGGCACTGTTGGAGGCACGCATTGTTCGAAGAATTCCTTTCCCTGCCTTTGTTGAAATTAAAAACAACACCTTAAGATATATAAAACAGTACACATAAACATATAAAGATGTATAGAAAACAGAAAAATACACAGAATATTAAATATATCAAAAGGTTTACTTACCGCAATAAAGAGACCACTTGGTCCATTAAAGTTATCAATCCATCCCTAATATCAAAAATTAAAAAGGGAGGCTGCTTAGAAATATTACAAAACTAGAAATTGATTGCTTGCAATGCATTACACCACATATATATTTATGGGAATTTTCTTCTAAAAACTATAAAATAGAGCATGTTCTCCCCATCTCAATCCTGTCAAGTATTTTTACTTCATTAAATGCATTCAAGTTTGATTTGTGTTATTTACTGCTTTGCTGATTTCCTGAGATTAGGGGGAAATAAAAATTTCTCTTCAAAATTTCAAAGGAAAGCAAAATTATAAAGCAAAAAAATAGATGCTATCACTACCATCATAGAGACCTAGATTTTTCCTAAATTTATCTAAGTTATGTTTTCTCTTATTCCAGGAATTCATAAATACCATAGTGCCCAGTTTTTGTACAGTAAGTCACAGAAATGTTTTATGTCTCTTAGTTTGTGATCAATACAGGAAGGACCCTATCTCTTGGAAGGCCTGCCTCTTCTTGGTAATTAAAAGCAAATGAAATAAAATAAAATCTTGAATATTCCCATCTATATTCCAATCACCTCTACAAGGGGAACTAGTCAACAAATAATTTTAAAAGCCAACTAATGCTGACATGTCCAGAGTCCAATCATCTTGTTGATGACAGACAAAACTCAGCCAAGACAACACCATAGCCTTTGATTTAATTTTCAAATAAGATTTAAAATGTTGGTCTAAATTTCTATACACAAACGTTACACATAAATAAAAACCTACAAATAGAAATAGTTTTGTCATGGTAAATCATGTTCAGTAAATAATGCATGCTCTTATACACTTTTGAAGTAAAGTTCTAAAAAAAAAAAAAAAACTTAATCCCAACTATTTAAAAAGAGTTCCCAAAACTTACTGGATAAGGTTCTTTCCAACTGGCACCAACAATAGATGGCCTTACAATTGCTACATTTAGCTTAGCTCCTTCTTGTTGTACAACATATTCTGCCAATGCTTTCGTGTATATGTATGTATTAGGTCTGTCTCCTATCAATTTTGGCGTGATATCATTTACTAGGCCATCATCCATCCACCTGGTAAAGAAATGGCATGCAAAGATATTTTCAGATATTTTACTATAAAATGAAATCCACCTAACAGTGTACATTCAAATATATCTATCACTAACTCAAATGATGACAACTTTAAAAAAAGGGAGTTACTTTTATTAAACATCAACTGCAAGTTCATATCTCTTACATTCAATTTCTATATCCACAAGATCTGAAAACTGAGTGTTCTTTCATAAACCATATGGTAAGTAAAAAAAAGCTTATCTAAACTCATTTATGATCTTAATACCACTGAGGATACATATTCATACACTTCTTGGGTCTGATAAAGGATGCTATCCCAGATCTAGCTAAGTTATTTCATAACCAAACAAATTTCAAAATACAGCAGGCCCCCTGGGTTTCAGATTAGGAATTAGAGATCTCTATATATACCTAACAATATAGCATGTTAATTATACATATCTGCAATGAACATTAATGTAAAAGGAATACTGAAGCAGTGAAAAATGTTGGGAACCAAAGATTTACTGACAAGGAAAGAACTGAGCCTTGCATCCAAGCTTGATATAGGACTAGTCTTGGGCCTCGCATCCGGGAGATACAGGTGGGAGGAACTGGGCCTACCACCAGGGGGCACAGCGATGAGTCACCCTTTGGAATGTGAACTTAGATCTATATAAAAGACCCTTTCCCCTTTATTGAGTTGGCAGTAGCTGGGGCTCCCTCTCAGCTGCTGTCTGAGAGCAATAAACTCTGCTTGCTCAGCCTTTCTGCCTCCCACCTTCCTTCCTTGCGGCTGGGCACAGAAGTTGGGACAAAACAAAAATCAAATGCTCACTAATGAGACTAACAAATACTACAGTAAACAATAATAATTGTAACAATTACTAACTTTCTATGAATTCACAAAATTCCTCTAACTCTCTCAGTATCTCTGACAAAGATGTACTCTGATAATGTGTGAAAGAAGGGTCATATGCTAGGTGCTTTCTATGGCCTTTCTCAATCTAAATTTCTTATCCTAGTATGTTATAGTTATTTTCAAACACTTCTCCTTCTTTCCTTACTGTCTACCATGCTATGCAAACCTTCCCCAGTAGGCTGCCACACTCTAATAAGGAACGAAGAAGCATAAATAGAAAACTATCAAGATAAATTTTCTTCTGTACATGGAAGTACTTTTTGTATATAGATGAAAAAGAATATTAAAAATTGAAGAGGATACTACTCAGTTTAAGAATAATTCCATAGTGAAGATGAATTTTTAAAAAGTGGAAGTGATAGCTACTACAAAAACTGGCTAAGCCGAGGAGACATTAGCCAGTAAGCCTAATATCACTGGTATGACTTTACAGAGTGTAACTATGACTTTATCTAAAATTATGTTAGCTAATTTTTTTTTTTTGTAAATAAAGGAAGGAGATACAGAATTTGAAGTTTGTTAAAGGTTCTTTCTCAGCTACTTGGATGTTTGGGTATACCAATTACTAATAAAAGGAAAAGCAAAAAGCTTCACTAACTTCTACGTTCAACTTTAAAAAAAAAAAGATTTATTTTACTTATTTATGCATACCAGAGCTGGGGTGTAGGCCAGAGGTGAAGGGGGCTGAGAGGATTCACCATAAACAAAGTGGGAGCAGAAGAGGCAGACTGTCTACAATAACTGCTGAGGAGAAGCGGGTATGACAGGAGAGTTCTGCTATGCCATGCGGGTTAGCTCTCTGGCTAGGGATCAAACTTGAACTCTGTACTGCAGTGGCTGTGGACTCACTGAGACTTAAGCCCTTGTACCACCTGGGAGGCCCCTACACTCAACTTTGTAAACACCTCTGCTTACTGATCTGTGAGGAAAATGAGGTAAATAACTGGGATTATCAAAGAAATGAGATCAGAAATAGAAAACACGGCATTACCATAAGAATATCTCAGTAAGCTCACATATTTATTAATTTAAAAACTCTATCTGCTTAAAGAAAGCCTTAAAGAAAAGGACATAAGTCCTTATTTTAAAAGACATCTTGGACAGAGTTATGTACATAATGTAGCACCCTCAGGAAAAAAAGAATTTGTTTGAAGCAGAGGATGGTGAGTAAGAAGCTGAAAGTGGACTGCATCTCTGGGAAGAAAGGAGATATAAAGGGAAAGAGAAGAAAAGGACAGAAATGTCCACAAATCTTACATGAGGAGTAACAAATATGTGAAGATATGCATATGGAATGCTTTTATAATTGTAGCTTGTATTAAAAAAAGAACACTTGGTTTTTGTACTGGTCCTATTTGATTCACTTGCATAGGCTGAGGCAAATGAAATATTTGTCATGATAGAAACCTTTTTCACATACTACATACCCATCAAAACAGCTATTTTTCATGCAATAATTGCTCATAGAATCCTGGTCCTTAGAAAAATTAAAAACATTAACACAATGTGTATCAATGAAAGGACAGGGACCATGACTCCTCTAATTTCCTAATAATAAAAGACCCTGCTATAGATATTCTCATTTGGGAAAAATAAAAAGGATAATCACTTAATAAACTAGAAAACCTTGCTCTCAAATAGGCAGTCGTTAGTATCAATGAGTATCAGGTAACTCTTAGTCACTAAAATGACACCCTGAAAAATAGGGGCTTTAATATTGTGAGTTGTTCATAAGCCATCTTCAAGTCATCACACCTAGTAAAAAGTGAAAGTCCACACTGCTTTTACTATCATTTAGATGTTAATCTATAAAATCAGAAGAAGATCGTAGATACATAACAATTTGTTGCCTAAGAAAGAGATAAATGTATATATAATGGGGAAAGTATACATAAAATGGAAAGAGGTGGAGAGAAAGTAAAATATGCCAAGATACAGAAATAGACCAAGAGATACATATAAATAGATAAAACCTGGATCCAAAGTTTTCAGATCAAAACCAATCTATATAAATTTCAAACATACTCTAAAGAATCGATCAGTTTCTTGGGATCCACAGGAGGTGGATAGACTATTTCATCAATATGCTTTCGATTACAATAGGCATATGCTGTTGACACATGCATGAATACTTCCAGATTCTTCATTTGTTGTGCAAGAAGAATAAGCTGTCTTGTAGCAATCACATTTAACTGAACAGCATCTCTATAAAAGAAAAAGTGACAATGATAGGAAAAGTACGTCATTTACTTACTCTATTAAAAGCAATCTTAATTCCATTAAAATGACAGATCTTTTTTTTATTTACAATACATTCCCAAAAAGGCTGTGTACATTCTGTTTCCATATAAAGTAGAGCCAGTCTATCTTTAAATCTTTAAAAAGTTCCTGATTACTAAATAAACTTACTAGGATATAAAAAATTAAAGTAAAATTTAAAACTTTTAGTAATCCAGAAACAGATTTCAATCAAAGATATAAATTCTGAAGTCATGTTAGATGACTTCTGCATAATGATTTTTTTAGTATACTGCTTTATGATGGAGATGTACTACAGAAAATCAGAATAGCTAAATAATTTAAAAATTATTTTAAGGCAGAATCACTAACAAGAATAAAGAGTGGAAGAAAGTTCAGAAATATTAAATTTTATTAAAATATTCAATCAGAATGCTTTGCAGTAATTAATTCAAATGCCTTTTTAAGACCTTATAAAATTCAAGGGTACCAAAAAACTTGTACCAGAAATATATGCAAGACCTCAAAGTGAGCTCTATATTCCTGTAATATTGTAATGTATTTATAGTAAGAAATAAACATGTATTTTATAACCACACACACACACACACACACACATATACGTCTTCATTTTGGGTTCCTGGCTTACAGTACCCAAAACTCTTAGAATTTCCCAAGTATACAGAATGAAGATAAAAGAGTTTTTGTTATATTGATGACCTCTGGATAACATCTTAGGGTAGGGATCTGGTAGCCAGCTGACCATACCCTGTGATTTGAGAGATTGAAAGGGGAGAGAGGACCCAGAAGTTGATTCAATCATGTCTATGTAGTGAAGACTCCACTGAAACATTAATGAGCGTTCAGAAAACTTCTGGGTTAGTAAACACATGAGGATTTGGGAAAAGTGGCACTTTGAGAGTGACTATTATCTCCTTATCATTTCTTCCATCTGGCTGTTCCTGAGTCATAGCCTTTTTTATAATAAGCTATTATAATAAACCAGTGATCAAATAAGTAAATGTTTCTCTCGTTCTATGAACTGCTCTAGAAAAAAATCAATCAATTCTAAGGAAAGGCTGAGAGAATGACTGATATATGGCCAGGTGATCATAAGTATAGAGCACAACATAGATTTAAGACTGGCATGATATCTGGGTGTTGAAGAGGCCAGTCTTCAGGACTGAATTGTTCACCCGTGGCACCTGATACTATCTACTGAAGATAGCATCAGAATTAAGTTGCATTCTACAAAACCCAGCTAGTGCTGGGTTTGGAAAACTGCTTGGTGGTGTAGGGAAACTCCCCTCACTCCACCCCAACATCAAAATCTGGTGATCAGTACAGCCTAAAGAGTTCCCTTTTTGAAATTTACTAAAAAATAAACAATTTCACAAAGTCAAAAAAAAGTAGTGAAAAGTCATCTAGCAATAGCAAAAATGTGAAGGGTCCAAATATTTACTATGAATAGAGTGGATTAATAAAGTTGGTATTCTACCACAATGAATGAATATAACTATAAAAACATGGGAGATCTGTATATCAATATTTTTTAATATACAACTATAAAACCATGGGAGAGCTATATGAATATCTTTTAAAATATATACATTATAAAGATTTTTAAATTAAACCTGGGTTCAAATCCTAACTTGGCCTACCAATCAGCTAGAATTAGTAACCTTGTAAAGTCATTCAATCATTCAGGTCTCTGTTTCCTCATCTGTAAGTGGGAATGATAAATAAGAGTCTATCTACCGGATTAGTATAAAATTAAATGAAGTAAAATACAGCTTGCATGTACCTGGCATTATTCCTAAAATAATCCTAAAAACAGGCATTCAGTAAATAATAAGGTAGTAAGATAGTAGGTAGTTTTTGCTTTATATTTTTATTTAATTGCTTATTACGTAAAAGGAAAAAAATGGAAATAAATGTATAAGTAATGCAATGATAAAATGATGACAAAAAGCAATCCACTGTTGTTCACACTATGAAATGAAATAATCTGAAAGATATTTTTTCAGATTATTGGGAATTACAGAAATGATTTTGGTATTAATCTTGTTAACTTACTGAAATTAACTCAGAGGAAAACTTGTATCTAACTTGTCAAACAGAAAGAAATTAAAATTCCCTAAATATACTATACTGGGTATTACATAAATTATGGTATATCAACATCATGGAACATCTTTACATCAAAAAATTATAAAAGTACAATTAGGGAATTGTTTCTGTAAGTAAAATTAGGGACAAAATGAATTTTTTTTTAGAAATAGATTTAATTAATTTCCAAAATTCTTTTCAATACTTAAGAAAAAAAATTAAACTTTTTTTTTAAAGGCAGGGATGTGCTAGAGATAGCATCTGGTCTACTTGACTGTAAAGCAGTGCTCTGATGTCATGGACATAACAATGGGGATAGAAGGGTACTATTTTGGGAAAGGTAGACACAGACTATTCTGTTACAGGTTCCTGAGGACTGGACAATACATTCTGTGTTGGCAAGAATAAGAAATAATTCATGAGAAAAAAATTTCTGAGTCTTTTTTTTTTCAGTTAACAGTACTTGAATGTTTATAAAAACATACTAGTAAAAAAATAAAAAAAATTTCAACAAAATAACTGGTCATGGTCTTATAATAATAAGTGTACCTTTTTCCCCCTTTTTTATCTCAAGTAAGGGGCAAAAATCTGTCCAGATGGAACAACAACAAATAGGGCATTTCACAGAGAGGTTACTGTCCTCTAGACTGTAAGGCAATGTGTTATTTTCTCTTGCATTTGCAAAACAAAGAGGGTTGGGTACAGAGTAATGTTTTGGGTGAAGTACACAAAGGATATTCTGTTACAGGTTCTTGAGGATGGTGACAGTGTTTTTTGGGTCACTGAAAATAAGGAATAACTTCAGAGAGAAAAAGTCTTGTGCCTTGCCTGAGGCAGGTAATATACATGACTTGACAAGGAAAAGAAGAACAATAAATTTTCTTATTCACCGGTCTATCCTTCCACTATGGTATCTCCAGCAAAGAAGAAAGAATAATAATGGACAGATTTCCCTTTCATTAATGATAGCCCTGCTTACCCTCAGGGGAACAGAGAGGGTTCCCAGAAAGTACAGTACTTTGGTTCTCCTCCTCTTCTCCTCATAAAGGTTACTTTGATGAGTTTCATCCTAATTAATGTTGCCAGTTTGCAAATTAATTTCCACCTTAAAAACATCTAATTTTCTCTTTAATCCAATAATGACTATACCACAATTATCCAGGAAAGAAAACAAACATTATATACATTTTTAAGATTAATACTCTTATTCAAGGTAAACTTTTTTCTTCTTCTCTCCATACTTCTCAATAATGCCTCCTCCCTGTCTAATGTTAAAATTCATGGTAACTCTTTGTGTATGTTATGAAACATACATATCTATTGTTTTTAAACTTACAAGAAGAAGGAAATTCTGAAGGACCCTTCAATCCTTCAGAAGACCTAAAGCTATAGTTATCACTGGGTGAACAGTTTCAAATCATTTTCAAAACAGCTTGACTAAGACACAATTAGTTTGAGACCCATAAATTAGGTTCTGAAGTTCAAATATATAAATGTCTTTACTTACCTTAAAGTTTCATTAAACCTTACTGTAGCTGCACAGTGGAATATAATATTGGTAGAATCTATGATGACCTCTTTGTCTTCTTCACTAAGAGCCAGTTTAGGTTGAGTGAGTTCACTGTTGATTGCTATAATTTTCTGCTTAAAATCTGGATTTTCATCTCTCAATCTGTCAAAGAGCTATCAGAGAGGAAAAATTATTTTGGGGCACTATTTTTCAACTTTCTAAACCTTATTATATAGCCCCTTTACCTCATGAAAGCTCACTAAGAAATTTCATCTATACAAATTCTAAACTTGTTACTCTTATTTGCTATCATTTCATACAGAAAACACTCTATTAGGCCCATCTTACTTTCCCCATTTTATGGCTGAGGAATCTGACACAGGGAAGTGAAGTGATTTGTCAAGGACAAAAACTGGTAGTGTGCAGAGTTAAATGTAAACTGTCAACGCATGTATGGATTAGAGCAAACTTAAAAGTATAAACATCAGAACATTGTTAAAAATGATCATTCAAGTTTTTAAAATCCAGATCTCAATTTATCACTTTATTTGGTTTTATTCCCTTGATTTGAGTAAGTACCATTAATTCACAGGCTACCTAAAATCTTAAAAAAAAAATTTTTAAGGGGGAAAAAGAGTAAATATGTTAATGGAAAAAATATTAAAAAGCAAAGATGTAGATTAGAAACTGGAAACACTTGAGAAGTATCATAGAAATATAAACAGATTTTAATGTAAAAATTCAATATTCCTTAAGCATACTCAAAGAAATAAATTTTTAAAAATCTGATTTCAAGATTATTATAATGTAAAGACACATAAAACTGTGAATCAAATTTAGGCTTTTTTTCCCTCACATTTATATAGAGGAATATTGATGATACTTTCACATCACTACTTGATTAAACTTTAACTCTCACTTCATTTGAAGTCTGTATTTGCAATTTAAGCAGGGACTGAATCTGGGAAGAAAGGCTACATACCGCACATACAGAGCTCATGTTCACGTTCCTGGATGACTTACTTTTGTTTGCTATTATAGTCTTCAATATTAATGTGTTTTATATTAATGAAATATTTACTAAAGATTTCAGATGGGCCAACTATCTGAGAGATGCTAAAAGAAAAATGACATCTGTTTCAATTTAACAGGAAAATCTAGACAGGAAAATTAAATTAGACAGTTTCATAGGAAAATTAAAATAGTCTTATATTGCTAGGTATGATGGTTGCAGAGGGGAGCCATTGCACTCCCATATATAGTCACAATTCAATTCCAGAACAAAGCCAACAGCCCATGAAAGATAAATGGACAACTAAAACATACATCGGAAACAAAGGTTCAGTAAAAGGGGTAGGAAAAACTGTAACTGATCTGTGCTTGCAGCAATGCTGGGACAATAGAATTCATAAAAGGGATTGGCAGCTACTGTAGACAGCCCCCTACAATTGCTGAGCTAGGGGCACATACCCCCATGAGGGGTTTTGGAGACCTAGCACTATCCTAGATAATGGGGTACACAGGGCTGGCATCCAGGACAGAGGGTGCATTATTGGAAAACTAGCAGTAAGGGTGCAGAGTGACGATTAAGGACTTGAGATGAGGTTTCCAACATAGAACAACTAAGCCCCAGTCAGTGGGAAGAAGTGGATCTGATCACCCTTTTCACTTCATACAGGAGGCTTTGGCTTAGATAAGCAATGAAAGTAAAAAAAACAAACAAAAATCTCCCCTAAAAGCCCAGAGCCAAATGGCTTTACAAGAGACCTCTATAAAACCCTGAGAAAAGAAAGTATGCCCATCTTGTTCAAATTGTTTCTAAAAATCCAAGAAAAGGGACTTCTTCCTAATACACTCTACAATGCTTAATAATGAAACCAGATAAACAGCAAAGGAAAATTATACAGACTAAAATCCCTAGAACACTGATACAAAATCTTCAATAAATACCAGACAACTGAGTTCAACAATATAAAGGTTATACATCATAATCAAGTGGGATTTATCCCAGGAATGCAAGCATGGTTTAATAATCAAAAATAAATCAACATAATACACTGTATCTTTTAGACAAAAATGTAAGCTATCAGTAGTTGCAAAGAAAGCATTTGATAAGATTTAGCACCCATTTATGATTAAAAACTCTAGACAAGATGGGAATTAAAAAAATCTATCATAATGTATTAAAAGTCATATGTAATAATCAATAGCAAATATACTACATAATGGTGAAAAAAAACTTAAAGTTTCCCCTTTAAGATCAAGGACAGGAGAAGGGTGCCTAATGTCTACTTCTGTAAAATTTAGTATTAGTGGTTTAGGTTAGAGCAATGAGACAACTAGAAATAAAGGAAATCTAAGTTGGAAAAAGAAGTGAAACTATCACTATTTGCAGATATAGGAAATCCTAAAGACTGCACCAAAAAGTTATTAGAAGCAAGCAAACAAAAGTGTATATAGTAAAGTAGGAGGTTACAAAATTAACTTATAAAAATTTTTATAGATAAACAATGACCAAGGAGAAAAAGAAATTAAGAAAATAATTCCATTTACAGTAGCTTCAGAAAGAATCAAATACCTCATAATTAACTTAACCCAGGATGTGAAGGATTTATTACACAAAATCTACAAAACATCATTAAAAAATTTAGATAGTAAAATAAGGATATGGAAAGAAATTCATGCTCATGGATGGGGAGAAACAGTAAAATCAAAATGAGTATCCTACATAAACTGACATAAGTTAGATGAAATCCTCATTAAAATACTAATAATATCCATCAAAGAAATGGAACAAAAATATCAAAATTTATATGGAACCATCAAAAGACTCAGAAAAAGCAAACACCACAAGAAAAAAAAAAATAGAGAAATGGTAGCATCATATACATGACTTCAAACTAGCAACAGTACCAAAACCAATATGTTACTGGCATTGAAAAGAAAAAATTCATGGAATGGAACTGAAAGCCCAGAAATAAATCCACATACATGTTAATATTTAATTTATGTTAAAGCATCCATGGGATGCTTTACAATTGGGAAAGGAAAGCCTCTTTAATAAATGGAGCTAGGAAAACTGAAAGGCAACAAGTAAAAGGAAGATGTAGCGTTTTTGTCTAATTCTATACTCAAAAATACCAAGTCAATTAAAAATTTAGATAGAGGATCTACAACAATAAAATATATAGAAGAAAACATTGGCCATATATATTATAACATCACTAATAAAGTTATTTCAAGTCTCAACTTTCGTCACAAGGAATACAAGCAATTTGAAACAACTGGGATTATTTCAATTCAAAAAAGTATTACACAGAGAAAATATAAGCAGATAAAAAGCTATTCCTCTGGAAGAAAATTTTACACATTGCATAGCTGGCAAAGCAGTTAATATTCAATATTAATAAAAACAAAATTCAGCAACAAAATAACAAAATCCTCAAAGGGCAGCAGATCTAAACAGACAATTCACTAAAGAGACTATCCAGAAGATCAACAGATACAAGGGGAAAATGTTCATCACTGCTTCAAGTAAGAGACTTACCAGTTAAAAATCACAATGAGATCATTTCATACCCGTGAGTATGGTATATATCAAAAAGACCCCCAGCAAATGGTAGAGAGGATATGAAGAAAGAGGAACTAGATTATATTGCTGGTATAAATATAAACTGATGGCAGTCATTCTGGAAAGCAATCTAGATTTACCTTACAAAACTGAAACTGGAATACTAATGACCCAATAATCCCACTTGGGCATCTATCAAAAAAAATTGAGACCATCAACTCAAAAATTATATGCTCTACAATGTTTATTGCAGCACTATTTATGATAGCCAGGACATGAAACAACTCTAAGTTCTTATTGACACAGAATTGGGTCAAGAAGTTGTGTATATCAGGGTTTCCCTTGTGGAGCAAGGGTTTATTAAAGCGCAGCACTATGAAGCTATCCACAGTTACTGCAACACAAGTTTTATCCTCACACAGGGAAGTGTGATCCACATGGCACAGCACACCTCTTCTGTCTCATCCATTGCTCCTCTCAGCAATGTATTTCAGTCGATCTTGTTCTATTCCCCACTTTGTCTCTGGTGAATCTTCTCACCCCTACACCTCTGGCCTGTACTCCAGTTCTTCTTGTATGCATAAATAAATAAATCTTTAAAAAAAAGTTATGTATATCATACAATGGAATACTATTCAGACAAAATGCTGCCATTTACAACAAAATGGTGTTAAGAGGGAATTATGTGTAGTAAAGCATGTCAGAATGACAACAAAATACTGGGTATATACAGAGACAATTTTACGAAGGAAAAGAGCCATAAAAACTAGATAAAACAGGCCCTCCCTGGTGGCACAGCGGGTTAAAGCACAGCACTAAGAATCTAAAGTCTTTTCAGCATGAGTTCAATCCCAGCCCCAGAGGTGATCCACATGGTGTGGCAGACATCTCCTGACCCGCCCGCTGCTCCCTCAGCAGTGTATGTTGTCAGTTGGCCTGTTTTGCTCCCCACTCTATCTCTGGTGAATCCTCTCACCACCCCTACACCTCTGGCCTGTACCCCAGCTCTGTATGCATAAATAAATAAATCTTTAAAAAAAAAAAAACACTAGATAAACAGACTGAGACCCTAGATTAAGAGGGAGAAGGATTTGAAGAAAAGACTAAATGGAATATAAGGAATGGAAGTGGGGGGAAATACCACTTTATGTTAAAAAATAAATCATACTGTTATAAGTAATAAAAAAGACAATATTATAATGTCAAAAGACAGTTCAGGAGAAATAACAAACACAGTTTAGGAAGGACCTGAGATTATAAAGTAGAAGAAAGTATTCCTGGCAGAGAAATTAATATGTACAACCACATAGGCATGAGGGTGCATCAATATAATTGGAAAATTAAAAATAATTTAGATAGACTTGGCTAATGGCTGAGTATGAAGGATAGAGTATAAACTCCACGAGGACAGTTACCCTATGCTGCTCTGTTGCTCAGACACAGACACCTTTTTTTACTTTTAGCAATTCTGTGACAACACAGAATGACTCAAAGGTTCCTGGTTTTGTTTTCGTTTCTAAAACAAAAGTCACAGTTCTTTTAGAAGGTTGAAACCAGATTCCTACCGAATAACTATAGGTTACTTGTTACTATACTAAATTTGTTACTATACTAAATCATTTATTGAGAATTTAAAAGCTCTATGAAATAATTTTACCACAGTTCATCTCCATTTTTTTGTTAGCAACGTTTTCAAAAGGTTCAAAATGAGTATATATTCTTGTATTCTATATGACCTGTCATGTTTATGTACCAAGTTGTAATATGTAAATTTGCTATACCTCCTAATATTGTCGGAAGTAATCAATGCTTCTGAATTTTAAAGTGTTATAAAAGCATGTCTCATAGCAGAGTAGGTTGTTAGAAATTAGTAGTAGTAGCAACAGTAAGATGATTTAAAATATTTAAAATCTAGTAATTACAAGTAACCTATCTCAAATACTCAAAATCACATTAAATATCTACAAAGGTAATTTATGTGTAATATAATTTTTTCCCATAGAGAAAAGCTTTTCTCTCTTACTAATCAGAAGTCATATTCCCTTTATTGTCAATCTATAGATTTTTCTTTTTACTAATTATTTACAGGCTAGTGAAGAAATATACAAAGCTGTTGATGACTGCTTTGATTACACATACACATTTTCTCTCCACCAAATTATTATTTTCCACACTTACCTTGCTACTTAGAACTTCTTCTACTCGTTCTTGGGGTGTCTGTCCAGATTTCTGCCTCACCAAAACATACACTGAATTCACCTTAGGACAAGACCTCAGCAACTTTTCCAGGAGTACCTTCCCTAGGAAACCAGTTGCTCCAGTGAGGAGGACATTCTTGCCTTCATAGTATTCTGGGATTGAAACCATTCTGATCCTAAGAAAATATAGCAAATAAGCATCAGTTCAAAGATTTTATGTTCATCTTTATGTAATAAAAATCTTAGTATTCAAATAATTACTTTAAAGGACAGGAAAAATCAAAGTTCAGTGCTAACAAAAGGGCTCTAGCTGCTGGTTCACTGTACTCAGAAGGAAAGAACAATGAGCTGTATTCTAATTCCTATTATTTCTCCCCTGGATTGTCTCAGACAAGTCACTCACCACCACTGGGTCTGAATTTCTTTAATACAGTTTGTACTAACTGACCTCTAAAAACCCTTCAAGCAATAAGAACCCAAATCTTCATTTAAACTCTGTGAAACCCTAAACATGAAAGAATGGTCTTTCTACCTCTCTAAAGGGATTTGTGACACCAAATAGAGGTCAGTAGCAAGACTCAATTGCAAGACTCAATTGCCTACCTTGTCTAACATGGCTAGGTATCATATTGACTTACGTTACCAGTTGAAACAAGAAGGTGGTAACACCAAGTCCTTTCTCCTACACGTCTATAGAGACAATATATTAAAAAAGTATTAAATTTCCCTTTTAAAAATGTACTAGTAAGAAATACATGGGCTGACTTATTCTTCCTACCTAAATACCACTGAACAGAAGGAAAAATAGTATCCTAAGACAATAAACAAAAGAGCCAGGATGAGTGGAAAAAAACAAGATGCAGAAGGATTCATGCAGTATATCACTATTCAAAGCTCAAACACATTCAAAACAATGTTCTTTATTGTTTAGAAACACACACATAATATTAATGGATGCATGAGAGGAAATGCAGTACAATCAGAAAAGAGAATAAGGAGCTTCAATTGCATTTATGTTTTAAGTAGGGTAGTAGATGCATGTATTCTAAGGGCAAATTTTTCACAATTACACAAAATAAATTCACAATAGTTTAAAAGTAATAGTCTTATTAACAAGAAAAGAAAGAAGAAAGGAAAGGCTTTCTAGAAGAAACAGATCAGAGTAAACTGACAAAGAGAAATCATAGTGGAAGTAACAACAACTCAAGCAAAACAAACACAGGAAAGGACTATAAGGAGGCAAGGTCTGTCCCAAACCCCTAAACAGAAAAAAAGCCAAGCTCGAGGTCAAGAAGCAGGATTAAAGCATAGGGAAATCAAGGCAATTAAAAGATTGCTCACAAAACAGCAGAGCCACTCATGACAGTCTTACTTCCTGTATAAACTTTGGTTCCCAGGCATATCCAGATCTGCTCGAGAAGAGCATCCAGCATGGGTGCTAGGGACAAAAGAGAAGGCGCCTGAGCCTGAGGGTGCTCCAAATATCCAAAAATGGAGGTATGAGATAGGGAGTGAAGGAATAAAACAACGAAAAAATGTACTCATAGTACTTGAGGTCCATAATAAGCATTAGGTTCCCAATCTATCTGGCTGCTTCTGGCTTTTAAACTCATGTAGAGTTTTCAATCAGTAATCCTATGTAGAGAAGTTGTGTGTGTATGTGTGTGTGTTTAAATGAACCTCAAAAAATTAAGAGGAAATCACTCAGCACCCAAACCAACCCTGTTTAGTATTTAATAATTATGAACAGATAACCAAGGATGACCACATACTTAAGAAATACCAAAAAAATTTAAAAAGACCAAAATGAAAAGCAATAGAACAAACCACAAGGCAATGAAAAAATACAGAAAGAATTTAAATTTTGGTAAATGTTTTCCAAGCTATTCACAAGGCTTTTATGCCCAGAATAACTATATGAAAAAGGAACAATTAGTAAACACTTGGAAATCAGAAGCTTACAGTGAAAATCCAATAAACACATAAATAAATAATAACTTACCAAGTAAATTTAAGAAAATCAATAAAAGGTTTATAAAATAAATGTATTTATATACACACAACACACAAAAAATGAAGTAAAATAACACTATACCATTTACAATACCATCAAATACCAAAAGAGTTATGGAAAATATCCACTATTGATAAAGATGTCAAGAAACTGGAACCTATACACACTGAAAATGGTTCAACTGCTACAGGAAAATCAGTGGTTCCTCAAAAGTTAAAATTTATCATGACCCTCCAATTCCTAGAAGTATATACAAAAGAACTGCAAAAGCAAAAGTAAATATACAAACAAGCACCATAACAGCATTTTTTTTTTAAAGATTTATTTATTTATTCATACAGAATGGGGTACAGGCCAGAGATGCGGAGGGTGAGAGGCTTCACCAGAGACAGAGTGGGGAGCAGAACAGGCAGATCGACGAAGTACACTGCTGAGGGGAGCAGCGGGTCAGGAGAGGTCTGCCACGCCTGTGGATCAGCTCCAGGGAAGGGGGGAATCGAACTCATGGGGAAGTGGCTTAAGCTTCTTAGTGCTGTGCTTTAACCCGCTGCGCCACCAGGGAGGCCCCATAACAGCATTATTTAATCAACATAAACTAGATCCCTTAACATAAGTGCATTCTCAATAATATTTCTTGCATTAATAGAAGGCACTGTATTATCTCGTTAAAGCAAATGACTATGTCATTTCTCAATTTCAACTTCCTATAAACCAATTGTCTTGAGAAACTGTGCCATTACAATAGCCAGAAAACTACAAAAATTCATGGACCAGGAACAAAGTCTCACAGAAGACTCAACAGTGATAAAAAATGCAGAAAGCAAAGAACATGAGAAAAGTATTCAATGTAAAAAAAAATTACACCTCTCACGCTTTCAGGTACAATTTCCCACAAGAACACTTAATGTTTGCTTATCGAAGTTCACTCAGCACTCAAACGGATACAGCCAAATGTGAACTAATACTCTTAAATTAAATCTTCCATTTATAGAGGGCCTAAAAGTTTCTACCTGTCCTTTAGTAAAGCTAAGACACCAACTCAAGGGTAATTATTAAGTGCATAGCACTAGAAGAGAAGTTCAGAGAAAGTAAAGAGGTTAGAATAGATAGTATCAAGGGCTTTTCTAATTCTAAAGTTGTATGACTCACTATAGGAAAAATGAAAATCATTCTTCACTATAGGTCTTCTTGGCATATAATAGACAAGAATCTCCTATACAGATAATTTTAACATATGAAATAAGACAAATTCTCACTAAGAATCCTTAAAATTCCACATCATTCCACAATAAAACCTTGATGGGCAAAATCAGTAACATGGTATAGAAATGTGAATTAACCAGTTGGGGAGAGTCTTTAATAGTTAAAATTCAAAGGCAATTAATTGACTTTAGCAGGATTTCTCTGAAGGCTATTTCCAGAGGTAGCCAACAAAGAAGGAAATACTACAAGAGTCAATTTTCAAACTTAGAACTTGACTCACAAGACTATGTAGGTGGACTTAATTACTGCCACTATCAATCCGAATTTTAAAAGACATCATTCTCAGGTTAAGAAATAAGCATTTAGGCCCTCCCTGGTGGTGCAGCGGGTTAAAGCACTGCACTAAGAAGCCAAAGCCACTTCCTCATGAGTTCGATTCCCGCCTGCCCCGGAG
>NW_004567116.1:30130502-30137585 GCF_000260355.1 Condylura cristata
TAAGTTAATGTTCCTGTTTCTGTACTTTCCTCATCTCTAAACTACAGATCACATACCACTGAGAGTGAAGTATTATAATACACAAAATACTGGGCATTTAATTTTCCTTATTCATATAATTTCCTTTTAATTCTTTGGCAATGATGCTCAGTATGGTCCCTTGGCAGTCTTTAACATTTTAGTCCAAAAAAAGGTGACGGTTTGTTATTGTTTTTGAAGCAATTACTTGTGACTATAATTTTTTAATCAGAAAAAGACCTGTGATGGATGAAGTCCAAGAACATGTTAAAGTTACATACAAAATATTGTTGTGTCTATAAGTGTGTAAATGGGTAAGTGTGCAAATCCATGATACATCTACCTATTTTTCTAGGGGAAGAATCTACTACTTTTATCAGATTCTCAAAGAATCTACTAACTCCAAAGAGTTAAAAACCTCCTATAAAATTTTATATGTATTATATGTGTAGACCGAAGGGAAGGGGAACTCAAAATGTAGAGAATACAGCCATATGGGTGGGCACTGACTAAAACTCCACTCATATCAAATCTGAAGTAAAACATGTTAAAACCATTAAAATGTAATTATATCAATCTTCCTTGAGATCTGTTATGAGTTGAACTATGTTCCCCCTAAAAAGACACATTCAAATCCTAAGCCCCAAGTACCTCAGAATGTGACCTTATTTGGAAATAGTATAGTTGAAGATGTAATTAAAGTAAATGATGTCACACTGGTACAGAGTGGGTCTCTATTCCAATAATCACTGGTGTTCTTATAAATGACAGCCAAGTGAACACAGAGAGTGAACATTGCATGATAACAAAAGTAGAGAATGGATTTACCCGCTACAAGTCAAATAACATACTAGAAAATTAGTCTGTAACTGCCAGCAAAAAAACCTTCTGGTTTCAGAAGGAGCATAGCTCTCTGACACCTACATCCACATTCATGGGGTAGGAAACAACACAGCTGTTTGTTCTATTTTATTTCAGCCACCCAAAAACTTCTTTAAAAAGTATGGTCCCATGGACTCTACCTGGTGGCGCAATGGGTTAAAGCACCGTATTATGAGCTCTCTGAACCACTGCAGCACGAGTTTGATCCCCAGCCAGGAAGCTGACCCACATGCCATGGCAGACCTATTCTGACCCGCCCACTGCTACTCTCAGCAGTGTACTTTGTCAATCTGTCTGTTCTTCTCCCCACTCTGTCTCTAGTGAATCCACTCACCCACCACACCTCTGGCCCGTACCCCAGTTCTGTAAGCATAAATAAATAAATATTAAAAAAAAAAAAGTATGGCCCCAGGATCTATGGGTCTTACACTTTGAAATATTCTGTATATAAATAACATCACTTACAAAATAAAAAATTCATTTTCTTATGTCCAATTAATTGTTCACTTCTAACCAGTAAGGCTACTACCTGGAGGAGACACACCTCTAGCCAAAAGCAAGCCAACTCATTTTAGTTAGACTACTAAGAGGTCTCACCTTTTAGGTTAAGTACATATACTTCCTTTTAAGATTTGTGATAAGCTTCCAACTGGAGGTAATACAGAAAACACTGGTCTACTATCTTTTCTAGTATGTTCAAAAGGTTAGAACCTTGGTGTTTTGCTTGAGACTCAATATAAAATAAAACCTCCTCTGAAAGCAAAGTGTAAGCAACAAATTAAGAGCCAAAATGCAAACTCTAAATATACAAACTATTTACTGTCTTCAAGTTGGGTTTCTTTTTTCAAAAATTATGGCTGATAAGGCATTTTCCACAAACAAAAGAATAGCTCTAGCATCTTAGTTAACATTTCTTCTTTGAATAAAAGATGTTAGTGTCCAACCCTGCTGTGAGCACCCATTGAAGTAGATATAATGGCCACTCTGTTTGCCTACACAGTTACAGATATACCAATACTTAACTCTCTGTATCCTATTTTCCCCAATGTCTAAGGTACTTCTTGGGGTTAAGAAATTTCAAAAGATTCACTTGTTCTTGGGATACTGTTGGGTATCATTAACAAGACAGATACTATACAATTATCTGTACACTGATGTTGCTCTGTAAGTATGCCCCTTTTTGGGTTGAAATGCCTCAGTAGACTTTATTATGCTGGAAAATAGTAGACATTTAAAAAATAAGATTAAGAATTCAAGTACTACAAAAAATTAAATATAAAGACCTCTAAAAAAGTAAAGTTCTACTCTATCAGGGAGAATGTGAATTCTAAGTATTAAAATTATCTACTGAAAAAGGTAACTTAAATTTTAA
This sequence comes from Condylura cristata, assembly GCF_000260355.1. NCBI lineage: Eukaryota > Metazoa > Chordata > Mammalia > Eulipotyphla > Talpidae > Condylura > Condylura cristata. The sequence continues at coordinate 30,132,775 of NW_004567116.1, forward strand.
AGATCTATTTTCCTTTGTTTCTGCCTCTTTCTAAAGAGACTAACTTCTCTGTAAATGCTACAGGAGGAAGGCTGTGCTCTTTCTAGCACAATTTGGTAATACACTTTTCATTCTCATTGAACAAGTACTCAATTCCATTCTGGGAGAAAATAGTAAAAAGAAGAGTTAAGTTTCATAACCAATATGATCCTTTTCTTTAGATAAACTATTGTGCTGTATACAGTCTCTCTACTTAAATAAAAATGCTTTTATGTCAAGACATGAAATTTTTATCGAAATGTATTAAGACTCAGAAAATTAATACACTGTATTCCACTAAATAAAGGTAGACTATTTCAAGTATACTACAAATGACAGGACTACTTGAATTTTTCCAAGACAACAGAATAAACTAATGTTCTTTGTTTATAAATTTGTAAAAGTTGCACATCTGATTTTAGTATATACCTAAAGATTAATACAAAAATATTTCAAGCTAGCATTAACAAAAGAAGTACCAGATTTACCATGAACACAAGTAAATTTCATGCAGTTTTATATAAGAGTAGATTCAGGCAGATTACTAATGATGTATCTTGCGTGGTCTTGCCCAACCAGTGAACTATTTCAAGTCCAGTCCTTGCCTGACCCACAGTCAGGCAACCCACTTCATATCGGGGTTGCCCTGTAGCAGTCTAGTTTAAAACTACCAAAGTCTAATAATCAAAGACTAGTATTTTTCAAAATATATTGGTAGAATCAGATATTTCACTGGTTACAGAAACAGACTCAGTCTAAAAGCAGTTTACACTCAGTCTGATTATGACAGCAGATGACTTGCAATCCTTAAAAACTGAAGTGTGGCCCTCCCTGTTGGCGCCACGGGTTAAAGCACAGCACTAGGAAGCTAAAGCCACTTCCTCATGAGTTCAATCCCTGGCTGCCCAGGAGGTGACCACATGGCGCGGCAGACTTCTCCTGACCGCCCGCTGCTCCCCTGAGCAGTATACTTTGTAGATCTGCCTGTTCTGCTCCCCACTCTGTCTCTGGTGAATCCTCTCACCCTCCACGTCTCTGGCCTGTACCCCCGTTCTGTATGAATAAATAAATCTTAAAAAAAAAAAACAAAACTGAAGTGCTTTGAAACTCCTGCTATATGGTGTATTTCCTGTTTCTTTGTAATTTTCTTACACAGACTTCTGAATCTGTCTTAACCTTCCCAAAGTAGTAAATGGAGCAGGGGAACTGTATATTTTATCCCAAACCAGGATATTAACAAAGTACATTAGCATTTCAAAGACTATTAAAACGTCTGAGGTAAAGGAAACCAGTGAACTATTTTAAGTCCAGTCCTTCACAAATTTCCCAACTCAAGGAAACAATGATCTTGCAAAGCTCATTGATACCCCAGACTTTTAAAGTAATTATTTTTTAAAAATATGGGCCAAACCTCCCTTGGACACAAAGGAAGTAAAGATCATCCAAAGGCTACTTCTGAATAAACTCTTAAGTTGGTTATTAAGAGTTGCAAAAATGATAGCTATTAGATCAAGTTATATACAATTAATAACTGGTTGTTGTAATTCACAATGCTGCAAAGTCCTATAACAGAAGCAAATTCAATAGCTGGAATTCTGTACATTTCCAAAAGAGGCATTTAGTTGTTGCCTTTAGCTAGCTGTGGTTTTCAATTATTACTCTTTAAAAATTACCATCAGTTAAGTTTCATTATTATTTTAGTTTTATTATACCTATATTATACAATTATTTCATCTTAGGATTTGAGGCCAACAGTTCTTTAAGTAGTCTAGATTTTAAGACCAGTACAATTTTGTGACTCAACTAGGAACTATCCATCTCCCCCCCCCAAAATGCTATTACCCTGACAATTAGCTGCTTGTATTCTACTAGAAAGTGGGAATTATTGAATTAAAAGAATGATCCAGGAAAGGTTGGGGTTAAAATGGACTGACTGGCTCATCTCAGGGCTCTAGCCCTAGGTGGAGACACTGTTGTATAAGCAGGTCCACACCAACCAAATGTGGCGTTAAGAGATTAGAATCACAGCCCTTCAAGAAGTACTAACTCCTCTGAACTTATGTGTGACATTTCCAGCAATATCTAAATAATAAAGCCTCTTGCGAAAACCCTCTTTTCAAAAATCTTTTCCTGGTTTATCTTTAAAACTTAACAGGTCCATAGATAACAGTTTGCAACTAAATGCTCTCAGATAGGGATCCTCTCAAAAAGGTATAAATATGAAGTGTTTAATGACTTTTTGGATTCTTGGTATGTTTGTTCAGCTGAGAAAGTGACTTAAGCTTCTAAGAAGCCTAGCCAAAAATGATGGGGTGAGGGTATGCACAGCAAAGAAATAACAGAGGCTAAAAATTCAGAAAATTCTCAGTTATCATACAAGAATCTGAGTCACAATGCTAAAAGTCCTACTGTTAAGATACTTTATTTTCCAGAAACTGAGAACTAGAATGAAAGAAAGAAAGAAAACAACATAAAATACAGTAGACTTACCAAAAATCAGTCAGAGTAATGAGTAACTACACTCTTGGGATTGTCCATAACCACATGACTGAACAAGTCAATTAACTACCTGATCACTAGTAAAATTAACTGACAGGGAGGCTAAATACTAGCTTTCAAATCTATGCACCTATTACTATGAATTAGAAAGAGCTGTTTCCCAACAGTACATTAAATACCCAGAGAATTAAAAACTGCAACAGGTTACAAAGGTTATCACTTTTAAGCAATGCACCTAATATTCACTGATCTTCAGTCTGTTCTCTGGTCTGCAGAGTCAAATGTCCCAACCACAGCTAATTCACCTTGTACCTATCACCTGAGGATTCTGCTGATGCAGATTATAGTTTAGGTACAATCCACAAGGCTTTAAAACTATATTTCTAAAAAAGTTATTAAGGCCCATTCTTTAAACGAAAAGGATGCTAACTACTTATAAACCTAGGGCTCCACTGAGAATCATTGTCTGAGACCAATACATGTTTCTAAGTCTGTATCATACTTACGCGTTAAGTATGTTTAACACAAACGCAAATCTCAAATACAGATCCTTTCCTCCACAGATCTTAACTATGTAGGGGCAAGATAGTCAAAGAAACTTTTTCTTTTTCTACTGAAATAGAAGGTATTTATGCATGTATTTACTCTTAAGTTATGTAGCTATACTTCCTGTTAACTCAGGAAAGAGTAGCCATTATAAAGTACCAAACACTTATTCCAAAATCTTTGACAAGCTCATCCCTTCATATTTTTTTAAGCTATGGCTTGCTTTCCCAAAAAAATCCAATTAAAACTTAGCCTGTTTTTTAAATTGAGAATTTGTATAATGAATTTTGTGATTTCATCACATGATAATGGAAACATTTGTAAAAGATGAGCAGTACATACAGAAATGAGCTAAGTTTTAGCAGTATGTTTTCTGCCACTATATTAAAGAACAGATTATTAAACCAGAGTCCATCTGTAACTGGTGGCTGAAGCCTGTTACAGGTGGTGCCTCATGGAGGGGGGTGCTGGTAAACATAGAGAGCCCCAGAAAAAATGCTAAATGCTAAAGCAGTGGAGCAACTGATAAGGTATACGGAACTGCAAAATGGGGCCCAGTGCAGCAGTGCATGGAAGGGCCCAGGCAGAGCCCATGCAGAACTGCCTGGGCTTTGTGGGTGCAGGCCTTGTGGTGAAAGGCATTGCACATGGCCTCGTCCAAGTAGCTGTTTTACAGTTTTGGGAGCCTGGCAAAAGGAAACGGGAACCCAGGAGACTCAGGAGCCAGGCATTTCCACTGACCAGTGTCCTGACGAAAGAGCCAGATTGACTGGCAGCCTGGCATAGAAAATGGGAGACCCCAGGGAGGCCTGGTCAAGGAAACAGGATTTCCTGACATAGAAGATGGAAGACCCAGAGCCAGGCATCTTGCTGAGATACATGAATGTGACTGCCTGTCAGGTCACTTGGCCTCTACTGTTTTGAGTGTCACTTGTCTGGTCCTGTGCTAGGGCATCCCAGCAGCTCATGGGGCATCTCCTGTTTTATCTTTCTGTTGTGTTTGTAAGTTGGAACCAGCCTATAGTTTGGCTGCAGGAAGATGCCATCTTAAACACATGGCTTATTGTTCGGGTGACGAGCTCCACGTCCTGAGTGGCAGCAAGACACCATTTTAACTGTCTTTGTGCAGGATTGGGAAATATTGGACATGGCTTTGTTGAAAGTAAATGGCCATTACTGGCCTCAGTAATTTTTTGGGTTTTTTTCCTGGTTTGTTAAATAAATCTCTTTATTGTTGTTTCCTAAGTGTGAGTTGTCTTGCAAATGTATGCACAGGTGAAAAACTCAAGACAGTGACTGGTAAACTATTTGGGCAGTGACAAATGCCCAAAGTAGATGACTGGATTAAAAAGATGTGGTACATATACACAATGGAATATTACTCAGCAACCAAAAAAACAAAACACATGTCTTTTGCAGCAACATGAATGAAGCTGGAGAAGATCATACTTAGTGAAATAAGCCAGAAAGAAAAGGAAAAATACTAGATGGTTTCACTCATAACAGGAGTATAACAGACCAGGTGAGAAAATAACAATAATAATAAACAGCTAAATACCAGACACATTTTTATGGGGGTGGAGTGGGGAATGGGATCAAAAACAGTGGGGGGAGGGATATGCACTGGACTATGGTGATGGTACAGGGTGATTTGGTGATGGGAAGCCCACAGGGATTACAACCCAGATGAAAAAATGCACAAAATGATGTAAAAATAAACTATTATATATATATGTGTGTGTGTGTGT
>NW_004567116.1:30139585-30150327 GCF_000260355.1 Condylura cristata
GAATCCTCTCACCCTCTGCATCTCTGGCCTGTACCCCAGTTCTGTATGAATAAATAAATCTTTAAAAAAAAAATTCACTAACTGAAGAGAAGGACTATAATTGATACAAACTTCAATTATACATTATGCCATAGTGCAAGAGAAAGTTAACAGGGTAAGTAAAGAATGGGGGAGTCTGGAAGAAAATGCATACAACGAACTAACACAGTTAGGTATGAAGACCATACATATGCCATGCTCGTATGGCATACATACCACACATCTGACTTTGGGACATAGTATCTACTTTATCAGCATTTTAATATACAGACACTGTAAAATAAACCTTCATTAAAAAAAACTAAAATGTGAAAATTTACATGTCTGAAACAATAATATGTAACACAATACACTCTATAAGACAAAAATCACTATCATTTAGGAGACTGTCACAAGGCACAAGCAGAACAGAGTTCCATCTTCTGAGGTAACAAATGGTTACTACAGATCTAAAGCTGTGTGACCTTTTTTTCAATTGCAGGTATTAACACACATCTTGTCTTTTGTCTCATATGCATGAATGTTTGCATTAAAGAAAACAAGGTTTGAATCTCTACAACCTGTGTAAAGTTACTAACTTCTCTGAGAATCATTCTCTTCATCTGTAAAATGGGATTTCCACCTCAAGAGAATTGTATGAGAATTAAATGTAATAATTTACTTAAGAAACATAAAGTAGGGCCTCCCCAGTAGCACAGGGGTTAAAGTCTCAGAACAATCAAGCCTGAGCTGGATCCTTGGTCACAGCTGACCCACATGGTGCAGCAGACACCTCTACCTCTCCTGTCTCAGCTGTTGCTCCCCTCAGCAGTGGATCTGACATACTAAAGTTCCTCCCACAATCTCTGTGTCCAATGAAATTAAACTAAAAACTAGAACCTGTTCTTGACTTTCAAGATTCCCACTCTCCATATGACATTGGAATAAATATGTAATATTTATGTATATGTAATCCTAAAACAAATCCTACTAGTTTGCTTTGGAAGAACTTTTTAATAAGAAAAGTTTATTTTCTCAAAACTTGTCTTTTTATGAAACTGGGAACAGAAAATGATGACAAACTTTAAGTGTTTAAATTCAGTTAGTTACATGTGAAGTCAGCACTTTTATACTTTGTACTACTGAAATGACACCCTAAGACCCAACTCACTTAAAAGAGGAACTACAGAGTCAGAAGGAAGGATGTAAAGCAAAGACATGATTAAAATGACTGAATTCTATGAGTGTCTTGGTCATTTAATGAGCTCTAAAAATAAACAGTATTTAGAAGAGGTGGACCCTCTTCTAAACATGATCCAGAGTGCTTTAGCAAACCTGATCCATCAGATTAACAAATGGCATCTTTCAGTATGCCAGCTTCTGGATGTTTCCACCAGTAACAACCCAGTCATTTCCAAAACAGGAACATGCCTACAAAAGTGCCCCAAATGCAGTAAGCACTGAAATAATCTTCACTTTTATTCCAAACATACTTTAAACTAGTTTACCCATATATTTCCTCACTGATTAACTGATTTACAGGTGGATGGCTTTACCTGCTAATTATAAAATGTTCTTTTTTTATTAAACTTGGGAAAAATGCAAAAGTCATGAGCACTTTTGAAACCTATGATGCTACCAGCCAAAGGTTAAAAATATTTTTAAAGAACATATAACATCTTTCCTATGAATTTGATCATAACTGTGACCACACCAAATATGTACAGAGCATTTGCCATTAGACACAATTAACTACCAGCCTACAGCTTAATATCTTTCTTCTGGTTTTCTTTAGTTTAAATTTACATTTACTTTTTCCTTTATAATTCAACAGTTTCTTCACAACCTGAGAGGAAAGACTCTTACTGAGTCTTTCTGCTACATATTTTACTGCTGACTACTTCCTCTTAAAACTCTTCCTTTCCTGTTTCCCTAAACAGTAGTATATTTCTCATTGCCTACAAAAGTCTCTTCAACTAATCTATCTCACTTTCCTCAATGGCTCTCTTCAGTTAACTCCTGACATTCTGAAAAATGGCTCCGATCTGATCTTTGAATTTTATTACCAACTTTGAGTCTCTGCACTTAAGACAGCCAAGCATGAAGCAGATGTTCAATTGAAGTTTAATGAATGACTTCACCAATCCTGACCTGCCACTTACCAGTTTGTGTAAGTGAATCTTAAACAACTTAAATCTTTCTGAATCTCAGTTCTCCAATCTATAAAACAAGGCCAATCAAAAAATACTTGGAAAGCTCAAAACAGTGTCCAGCACAAGTAATATCTAACAAATTTGCTATTATAATCAACATAACCTAGTACAGCACTAAAAAATGTTTCTGATCTATATGGTTGAACACCAAATTAACCTCTTAATAACCCAATTTCTTTCATTCTATTCTCTCATCATAACTATCACAAATTAGTTTTGTGCTCTTTCCCTTACTAGCTCTAACTCCTTTTTCCTAGCCACCACACAGACATCTTTTATCAACTAAGCTATAACAGACTTTCAAATCCTTAAATATTCATTCAAATCTTCAGTCCTCCTTAGGAAAACATGTTTAATCTGTTGCTATTGTACATAGTTGCTTAGAATGTGCCCAAAATACTGTAATGTTACCCTCATGCCTTCCAATAAAACCTACCACAATCTCTCAGTTAAAAAGACAGCTTAACCATGGGGATTACAACTGAGATGGAAAAAGGCACAAAGTGATGCAAAAATAAACTATTAGATTAAAAATTTTTTTAAAAAGACAGCTTAAAGTTCACCTCTTCCAGGAAACCTTCCTTGATTAACTCAATGAGGATTAGTTCTCTGCTCCGACTCAGCTCAGCACCTCAGTACTTAGATATTCTATCATAGTAGGGATAAAATGTGATCAACAAATTGCATTAGCAAGAATTTATTCTCAGAAAATTATTTCTATATTCTAGAAGATGGTCCATTAGCTAGAACATCTTATTAGTCCAGTTACTAGGGAGACATTATTGGCACTATATTAGTTTGTTTCTCAGGAAGTACTTAACCGAAAATCCTTCTGTCCTATCAATTAGAAGGCCTATCACAGGAAGGCAGTAGCAGTGAGAGATGATACACCACATCTTCCTTTCTCTGAGTGAAAAGAACTTTGAATCTATTCAGCTACAAAACATTTCCGAAGGTTGAAAAATTCCCCAACATACATGATGCATAATCAAATTCTACTAGATCAAAATAAGTTGGTCCTACAGAATGACAGGACAGTATTTATACGCTAGTTCTTGCTTGTGCTAACAGGTCTTGCATCAGTTTAATGCTACATTACATATGATCAAGACCAACAACATGGCTGAGAAACTCCTCTGTAGGGCAAATTTTTCTGAAAGTATCTTCTGATGCTGCTTTTAAAATAACACATTTTTTAAATACAAAGAATTAAGCGATTCCTCATTGTCATCCAATCAAAAGCAACAATACTCATGCCATTACTAGAGAGGGTGAGTTAGTGTGCTGCTGAGAAAAATAGGAGGAACTGTCAAGGGGGGTAGATGGGGGAGGAGAGAAGGGATCAGGGAGCGAGCCTCAGTAGTGGGAGTTAACAAGTCTGAGTGACCCTCGATGAGTAGCGAATACACCTATGAACCTAGCTGACTAACTTCAACCTGACCCATTCAGCGCTCCCGTCTCTGGAAAAAAAAAAATGGAGTACTTCTTACTCATAAAAGATCCACGCCCTTCAAGTTACCGTACCTAAGCCTACCTCGTTTATTCCGTGTACACTTTCTCCTAACTGGCCGCTTAACACCTAGTCAAGCAGCCTCCATCCACACCTCACCTTCTCTCAGTCACCTTCCGGTATCAATAGGTGCCTCTAATTCCAGATTCACGAGTCCCAAAGCGTACAGAGACTTTAACCTTCAAAACCCAGGCTAGTCCTCCCTTCACTCTCAGATTTCCACCCGCCCTCATCAATACCTACTTCCAAGATGCCAATCACATTCCCGGGTTCCGCACCTTCAGCCCGGCACCCTTTTCTAAGCATCCCCCGGTGCCCATCACTTTCCTCCTCTCTCCAGATCCGCAATCTTTCAATCACAGGCTGCTTTTAGCTGCTACTCTCAAACACGCGAGCCTGCTCTCCGTTAACTACCCCGCCCCACCTTAGCCACCACAACGCGGCCTCCCCACCCCAAGCGGCGCCCCCAGGCTCATCGGCTGCAAGCCAGGCCCCTTCCGCACACCTCCACCAGTGGTCCCGGCCCTCCGGAGGGCAGCGACCCGGCCCAGCGGCGCAGAGACCACCTGTACTGAAGGCGGAGCCCCAGTTCTGGGCGGCCGAGGGTGGGGGCGGGGGCGGGGCGGCGGTGTAGCCCGGGCCTCGGCCCAACCAGCCGCCCCGGTCCCGCAGTCGCAGCCCTAGCCAGCAGCCTGGCCTCTCCGCCCCGCACCTCTGTCTCTCACCTAGATGCAGAGGCTACGGCCTCGCTTTCTCCCAGATTGTCCAGCGATGGCTCCGCCACAGCCGTCGCGCTCTCCTCACTCGTTCTTCCACCGCCCCCGACCGGCTGCTGAAGAGCGGACGGACAGCGGCACGCCCATTGGCCGCCGCCAGCAGTCGCGTCAGCGAGCTCCAACCCTCACCTCGGGAATTGACTGGCTGGCGCGGAGCCTCTTTTCCACGTCTTGTCCTGATTGGCTGTATCGTGCCCTCTTACAGCAGGACCGCTCTCCCTCCGCCTGGTTCTGCCTCCCACCCGCCCAAACCCCGTTTCCATCCGGGAGGGGGGCGAGAGGGGCGGGAGCGGGCGCGGGTGAGACGCGCACGACCAATGGGAGAGCTGAGAAAGGATCGACGGGATGGGCTTTGCGGTCGGCCGGCCCGCGGGGGAAAGTTCAGCCAATGGGCGCGTACCTCTCATTTTGGGCTCAGGAGCGCCTCCGCTGGCTGTTCGCGTTGCGGCGGGTCGCGCCCAAGACCACGCCCGGCTGCCCTTGCCGCTGCGGGGCTCCGGCTGCGGCTGCAAAGGTGAGGAAGCTGTGGTGAGATGGCGAGACTCTCCCTCGGGCACACATTGTGGCGTGCCCGGCGCAGCCTACGTGAGGCCCCGCGCGCTTTTTGGTGGGTCGGTGAGAGCTAAGCGGTCTCTCTAAGGACTATCTCCCGAAATCCGCTCCACCCTCACCTCCTCATCCCCGGGCAGCACCGCGGGTTACCCTTTAGCTTATAGCTCATCCGGCCCCAGAGGAATTTTGGACAAATCATTTTATTTTCCTCTTCCTGCAAATTAATTTCGCACAAAACTTATCTATGGTTTAAGTTAGAGTAATGGTTATCTCTGGGGGATGGACGGGGTAGGAACATAAGAGAACGTAATGGGAGATGGAAAAACTTGGTCTGGTTGATAGTTACAGAAGTTTGTACATAGGTAAAACTTCATAGAGCTATATATACACTTAAGATTAATTCACTCCACGTACTTTATGTATCCCAATTTTTTAAATAAAAAGAGAATTACAATGAGAATTACAATGTGATAGCATCTTCGTAATCTTAGTCTCCAAGAGACTTCCATGGTATAAATAATGCCACTTAGCTATCATTCAAAAACTACAAACGTAGAAGGGGGGGGGGGGATTGTGAGAATTAAAAGTGAATGCAAATTCCCGCCATAGTGAATTTACACAGAGGGCTTAGTACTTAAACGTTGGGCCAGAATGGCTCATAGTGTTTTCCTTTGGGGATTTAGATGTCCTTTCACAAAAACTTGCTAAACCCTGTTGGAAACTACAAACCTCCTCTGGAGGAACGCACAAACCAACTACAAGTAGTTATTTCTGTAGGAGGGCACAGAAGACAGTGCTAACAGCTGTGTACCGTCCTGGTTGACACTCCACTAGGTTAGGCAAAATGTGTGTCCAGAACCACTCTTAATGCAATTCAGAAATAGGTCAAGCAAAACACCTCTTAGAAATGGGTCAGTGATACTCCAAAACAAACAACCGTGGGCCGAATTCTGACCTGTGAAAAGGCAGCAGCAGCAAAACAATGATGACATTATTCGTGTTTATTACTCTAGACACTAAGTTCTTCCATTCAGGTAAGTATTTTGGTTGAAATCACTTGTTCCTGAACTAGGCACATAGGTTAGCTAAGATAGTATTTTTCATAGTGCGTAGGCTATAATGGGAAGAAAGACAAACATTTACAGTATAATACAGGATGAAGGGATATATATAAATATCTAACAGCCTAGACTTGTAATCATCTTCTCAGAAGATGGGGAGATAAGTTCATTACTGCCAAGGTTTGTCAGCACACTCCGCAATTATGAAATTTCTAAATAACACTTTTCATTATAATTTTTTAAATTTTATGAAAATGACTTGTAAACATAAATATATATATATAACAAAATAATGCTTAGTTCTGAGGAAAACACATGAAGAAATTAAGTAATTGCTTAATGAGCACATTATAATTTTCAAAGATAGTGTTCAGAACATAAAGGCATCTCACTTGATTCAAGTCAGTGACAAGGCAGTGTATCTCCACTGGAGACCTCAGGGAGGGAGGGTGCTTTCTGGAGGAAGATTTTAAAAGAATAATAAAAATTTACTCTCCAAAATCATGCAGTCTCATGGAGAGGGCATGTTGAATGACCAGAGAGTCCCTCATATTGCACTTTTACTCCTGTTAATTCCAAGAATTCTTTTATTTACAATAGTAATTAATAGTCTTCACAAAAGACACTGAATTACCCAAAAAAGTAATCATTTGTTCAAATTTTTTTTTCCATTTATCTTCAACAAGAGCCATGAAAATTGGGCTATTATACATTGGAATCAACCACATTGCTATTTTATTCAAATATGAAATACCTGTATGTGCTTCTAACTCTTGCTATAGAAACACAGCTCTATAAATGAAGGTAAGTAACCCCAAGTCAAAATGTACTGTTATGGTCTACAGTCTAAAGAGAAAATCCATATATTGCTGAGAAGATACATAGAAATAAATACCAGAAACATATGCTAAATATATGTAGTTACAATTATTTATGAATTCCTCAGAATTTTATAACTTCTTTAAAAATAGAAAACAAGTGAGACTAAGCATTAATTTTTTTATGCAAATAAAATCTCTCCCCACACTGAAGAAATACTTGTATGATACATATCATTTTCTGCCTCCTATAATTCTCTATCAGTAACTTATTAAACTTATTAAGTAATGAGGTTCTTCACTCTGTGCAAATTTTCATCTATTCATCTGAATTTCATAGAAGAGAAAATTGAGACTCAATGGGTCAAGTCATTTTGCCCAAAATCACACAGATATTAGATCGCAAAAAGGGACTGAAGTCTAGGTCTATTTGATGGTGAACTCCAATATCTTTCTACTTTGCTACATTTACCTCTAAAATAAGATCAAGTCATTTTACACCTTGTCCTTCTGTCTCTTTATTTCCCACAGTAAAAAGCACAGAATCTTACATGTATCCCTCAAGGAACTCAAGTTATTAATCATAATTTTCATCATGCTTTATCTTTACAGATTTTACAATAAGGGAAAGTATGACTATTTTAAAGGTAACTATTTCACATTAAAGATGTTTGGGAAAAATTACAGGAAATGCAACTTTAGCTGATGTGGAGACTGCATCAGTTATCAAGTATATATCTGAGAGCTCACTTTCATAATATAAAACTATTCAGGCAACTTTCTTCAAGAGAACCTAATTTTTGGTGATATCAATTATTTTCTGCAATTTACTTAGTGATCTCTACCTTGCCTTGTCCTCAATTCTGATATCCATAATTGCTCTAGTTTAAAGATACTTTTTAGGCCTCCCTGGTGGCCTAGGACTCAAGGCTCAGCACTACCACTGCAATGGCCCTTCTGCCACAAAGTCACCTGAGTTTGATCCCCATCCAAAGAGCTAACCCACATGGCACAGCAGACCTCTCATTTCTCGTGCTGCTCCTGTTAGCAGTATATTTCAGTGGATCTGATACAGGGGCAGCAAGGGGCACTAACCTCAGCCAAGGATATTGCTCAAACAGTTTATCAGTCACTGTCTTGAGTTCTTCACCCATGCACACAATTGCAAGGTACTCACACTCAGGAACAACCATGGGTTTATTTAACCAACCAGGGAAAAACAAAGAGTCACTTGGGCCAAAAATGGCTTTTACCTCGTCCTAAGCAGTGTTCAGTGTTTTCCATTCCTAAACAATAGTAGCTAGAATGGTGTCTTCCTGCCACCAAGCTGCCACCGATAACCTGGAGTCCTCTCCCAAACAATAGGTCACATGTCTAGATGGTGTCTTCCTGACTTGTAGCATGCAGCAGCCAGACCCTAGGCCCCACAAAGAAAACAGAAGACAATTGGACTCACAAAGACAACAGAAGACAACTGGAGGCACATCTGGAAGTTCTGGATGCCCCAGCACAGCATCAGACAAGTGATACTCAAGACAGCAGCTACAGCAGCTGGATGACCCAATGGAGGGCCACACTCAACACAAATCAGCAAGGTACCTGCTCAAGGTCTTTGCCAGCCCATAACTGCAGCAAAACCAGCATTAGTTTCAGTCACTTAGCTGATTGTAAAGCCTTTAAACTTTTCTGAGGCCCATACCTTCAAAGGACTGTAAGAGCCTTTTGGAAGATCAGCTAGGTGAGGACCTGCATCTGCTGACCCCAAATACTAAAGATCCAAAAACTTTAAATCCACACCCCTTTCTGCAGTCCCTTATACCTCTGATCTGTTGCCCCACCCTCAAATTTAGCATTTTCCCTAGGGCTATTTATGTTCCCCAGCAACCCCCTCCAGGAGGAACCATCTGTCACTGTCTTTGGGCTTCAGCCACCAGTTCCAGATCTGCCTGTTCTGCTCCCAACTCTGTCTCAGGTGAATACTATCTTCCCCACTCCTCTGGCCTGCACCCCAATTATTCTATGCAAAAATAAATACAAATCTTACAATAAGGAATAATTCTCTAAAAACAAGTTTTCATTAAACATTTTTAAACCTGTTATTAAAAAAGACATTCTTCCAAGTTTCTAACATTTCTACTAGTATATCAGTTGCCAGTCTGAACAATTACACACAAGTCCTGATCTTGATCTTCATTTCCTGATCTTTTTCCAAAAGAAGGGTCAAACTTAATGCCCAGTATCTGTTTCAGAGATCTTAAAGTAAGTTTGGTTTTAATTTTGGACATGAATCATCTGACACTCAGTTATTCAAAAGCTTTAGGTGGAACAAAAATGAAACTGATAGGTTCTTGGCTCTACTTATGTCTTAACTAGTGACTTTCTAGATCTTGAAAGGTTGCAGAATATGCACTCAAAAATATTAACACGTGGCTTATTTTGAGCTTACAACTTAAAAAACAGTAGATGTGGCCCTCCCTGGTGCAGCAGGTTAAAGCACAGCACTAAGAAGCTAAAACCACTTCAACATGAGTTCGATCCCTGCCCGGGAGGTGATCCACATAGCACAGCAGACCTCTCTTGACCTGCCCGCTGCTCCCCTCAACAGTGTACTTCATTGATCTGCCTATTCTGCTCCCCACTCTGCCTCTGATGCAGCCTCTTACCACCCCTGTACCTCTGGCCTGTACCCCAGTTCTGTATGTACAAATAAATCTTAAAAAAAAAAAAAAGATGCAAGAAGGGCATTCTAATCTGCTCTTTTCTCCCTGGAAACAAAAATCATGTGAACAATGCCCTCCCTCAGCAGGAACAAAGAAATTTTTCTTCCAGCAGTAATCATAACAATCCTATACAAAAGACTATGTTCTAATAATTCTTATCTTCCTTTAGCCTCAATACCTTTACTTTTCCACAATTACCACTCCTCTCTCAAGCTAATGTAAAAATGTAGGTTTTGCTATTTCTTTGGGTTTTCAATTCATTATAACTACACCCATGTTACACAAAATTTATATAAACTATATGATTTTGTTAATCCACTTATGTCAGTTTCATACTCAGGCCCACCCAACCAAAAAACCCTAAAAAGAAAAGTAAATTTTTCCTCCCTTAGAGTTTCTACTATGAGCTGTAACTTCAATGGCAATGACACCAAGAAATCCTAGAACATCAACAAAATGCCAACAGAAGGTAAGTACTTTTATTTCCAGATCAGTCTAAGCAATAGTAAGTCTCTTTCTAATGAAAACTGTCAGGGAAAAAAAGTGTAAAATTAGTTCCTTGGATTATGAATCTTGTAAATTTGGTCCCAGGTACCCATTGGACATGATCCATGTCTTACTCTTTCATTTCCTTATCTCTGTCTTTATGTTGTTTGTCACAGAAGAAAAATTGTGAGATGAGATACTACTTTTATCTTGTTTTGTATCTTGAGAACTTAGCTTTGTCGCTATTGAGTATGTTTTCGTTAGTCTGCCAGTTGAGGCGTAAGCATTGGCTTGAGTCAGATCACCAGCAGAACACAGACACAAAATAACAGCCAGTATTCTCTGTCCAACCTTGCCAGCTCTGGGAGAAATTTGTCTTAATAAAAGGAATGACCCAGTTCATAAGCAGCTTTTGTTGTCTCAACTTTCTCTGTTTGTATGGTGTTGGGAAACCTTTATCCTAATATTGACTAACAGTACCATAGCTTAGCTTGGTGCATTCCCATAGCAAAAAAGAAAGATACCATCTTCACAAACACTATTCTTAGCATTATGTGAATAAAGGTATTTGCAGGTTTTTTTTTTTTT
>NW_004567116.1:30151587-30152181 GCF_000260355.1 Condylura cristata
CTGTTGGCCATCTGCATTTTAGAGGAAAAATTTTAAAAAATGCTGATGACCAGTCAAAAAATGGACAGAAGACTTACATAAACATTCTCCAAAAAAGACACAAACATCGAAAAGTAACATGAAAAAGTGTTCATCATCACTTATCAAGGAAATGCAAATCAAAACTACAATGAGATACCACTTCACACCTGTGAAAATGGCCATATAAAAAAATTCAGAAATTGCAAGTGTTGGGGAGGATGTGGAAATAAAGGGGCCATTAGGCACTATTATTGGAAAGATAGGCTGATCCAGCTCCTGTGGAAAATAGTATGAAGTTTTCCAATCCAAAAATATTAAAATTAGATCTACCATCTCATCTATCTAGGTATCTGTATGGAGAATAAATAAATAATAATTAGGAGGATCCATGCATACCTATGTTCATTGTAACACTATTACAGTAGCTACATTATGGAAGTAACTTAAGTGCCCAAAGACAGACAAGTGGGTGAAGAAGATATGATATACATGGATATTTTCTCCCACCCCCAGCCCTCCCCTCATACACACACATAGGTATGCTACTTAGCTATATATAAAAAAAAGTTGAAT
>NW_004567116.1:30152426-30186864 GCF_000260355.1 Condylura cristata
TGTCTCTGGTGAAGCCTCTCACCGCCCCTGAGCCTCTGGCCTGTACCCCAGTTCTGTATGTACAAATAAATAAATCTTTAAAAAAAAAAAAAAGATGAACTCTTAACCATTTGCAACAGCATGGAGGTGATTATGCTAAATGAAATAATGAAAAAGACAAATACCAAATTTTTTTCTCATATTCTCATATATGGAATGTGGAAGGCCAAAATAGAGCCAGAAAAAAACATGCCAAAAACAAGCCCTAGAAATCTGACTAAAACTGAGCCTATCAGAGGGAATAATGGAAAGTAAAGGACAAAGTGGGGAAGGGATATAACATATTATGGCGCCATGTTTGTGGATGTGGTGTGATAGCACGTATCTGAATCACCTAAGTGTAATTCAGTTTTATTTAAGTACACTGGTACTTAAATAAAAAAAAAATGAACAAAATAAGATGAGGTTTGCCAAAGAAAAGTATCAATGAAAAATTATGATACGGTCATTGAGTTCTAGCCCTATTTATGTCTTTGAGGTTTTACTATCTACCGATAAACAGGATCCTTCAAGTTTTTCATAATCTTTTCTACTCTTTGACTCATAGTCACTAAGAACTAAAACTTCCCTTTTCCCCTACATCCTACACCAATGTAGGATATAAAGTTGATATAAACTTAAAATCTCTATAATAGATTATATATACAGTAGTCTTCACTTAATGATAGGTTCTTGGAAGTTGTACTTTAAGTCAACACATGATGAAACCAATTTTACCATACATTAATTGATATCAACATGTATTAAGTTCTCCCCGCATATTTATAGTCACAAAACATGTCCAAACTCTTAAATAATGACCCTGAATACTTCTAATAAAAGGCAGTGATGTATATTTATTCGTTCATTTTCCAACCTAATTATTCCAGTTCAGGATGTCAGGTAGTGTAGCTTATCAACAGCTCAGCTCAGATCACAAAATGGCAACCAAGTTTGGACAGCACACCATTTCATCACAGGGCGGGTGTGTGCAGCCCTCCCCCCAACATAAACACATCCAACTTTCACTCATAGTGGGAGAATGCAGACTTCACAGCCTAATGTGAACATCTTTGGAATGTGAAAAGAAACAGATGCAAACTGCGCAGTCACCACAGCCAGGAATTGACTTTTCCTCAATCAACATTATAACAAATTGACATTGAACAAAACATTATTCAAGGACCTGCTATAAACAAACCTTTTACCTGCTGCTATGTGAGCCACTCAGAAAATACACTGAAATGCCCAATGCTGTAGCCAGGACATTCATCAAATTAGGACAAATTACAATTGATCAAATGTACCATTTTTATATTTTAGTGAAAATACATAAATTGTCTTGACTGTCTTTTCCATAAAAAAAAAGATTTCCAACTATTAATGTTTGGGGGTTTTTCTGTTTGGTTGGTTTCATAAAAACATCACTTGTTAAATGTCTGTTCATCTAACTTAGATGAACTGCACCCTCCTGCATAACCACCACCTTAACAAGACAATTGTTTAACTGAACTGACCTATTCAATTTCCAAATCCGAAGACTTAAAAAACTAATTCAATGATGTATAGAGTAAACTACCAATTCAGATTCTGGGCTATTAAACTTTTTTTTTTTAAGATTTATTTATTTATTCATACAGAACTGGGGTACAGAGATGCGGAGGGTGATAAGATTCACCAGAGACAGAGCAGGGAATAGAATAGGCAGATCGACGAAGTACCCTGCTGAGGGGAGCAGCGGGTAGGTCAGGAGAAGTCTGCCTCGCCATGTGGTCACCTCCGGGGCAGGCGGGGATTGAACTCATGCTGAAGTGGCTTTAGCTTCTTAGTGCTGTGCTTTAACCCGCTGCGCCACCAAGATGGGCCCATGGACTATTAAACTTTTGAGGGAAGTTTCAAAGGAAGGGAATAGCAGACTATGCTGTAATATACCACTTTGGCATAGGATTATTTTGAGTTTGAGGCCATTTAAAACAGCAGATATACATAGGACATTCTCATCTGCCCTTTCTCTTTGAAAAATATGAAAAGTCTCATATGTAAAATGCCCTCCATCTTCAAAGAGAAAAGAAACTTTCTTTTTGGGGAATCAAAACAGAAAATTTTGTCCAAAAAGAGCTTGTTATAAATAATTCTTATCTTCCATTAGCACCTCCTCCATATAGTTTAATTTTTTCTGCAATTGCTTTTCTTTAAGTTAATACAATTCTGTAGTTTTCACCATTTCTTTGACTTTCATTTTCTTATGAGTGTTCCCATGTCTTATAAAACAAACAAATTTGCATACTTTTCTCCTACTAATCTCTCTTCATTTTAGTTCTCAAGTCCAGCCAAAATCCCTAATGAGAAAGGGGTAAAATTTTACTACCCTACATTCTCAAATGAGGTTGTAGTTCACTGATACAGGTGTGGTGGTATTAGCTCATAGGTGTTGGGGGAAAAAAGAATGGTATTTAATATTTCTTTGCAAGTCACCTATGCTCTATTTCCAAACTTGTAGTAAAAAGAAGAAACCATCTTATTGGCCAATATCTTTCCACATCTGCTTAGGTGAACATTTTGCCCTTTTTTCGTGTGTGACATTATCATTGTTTGGATCTCATATAGGGGGCAGTCATAACTCAATGGAACCCTGAGACCTGAAGATTATTTTTTTTTTAAGATTGATTTATTTATTTATACGGAACTGGGGTATAGGCCAGAGATGCAGAGGGTGAGAGGATTCACCAGAGACAGAGTGGGGAGCAGAACAGGCAGATCGACAAAGTACACTGCTGAGGGGAGCAGCAGGTGGGTCAGGAGAGGTCTGCCGCGCCATGTGGGTCACCTCCGGGGCAGGCAGGAATCGAACTCATGCGGATGTGGCTTTAGCTTCTCAATGCAGTGCTTTAACCCGCTGCACCACCAGGGAGAGCCCGATTATTCTTTTTTCCCCTGTCTCCTTTACTTCTCTTCCTTTCTTAGGGTTTACTCCCTTTAGTCTTGAGTCAGAACAGAGCCATTGCAGATACTCAGAAATAGGAACTACTAATCCATGTAATCTAACAGAAGTCCAAGGTATAAGCCACAGACTTTGACTCTCCTATTTCCAGCACTTTGGTTGGTGCTTTCTGAGAACAGTGCCAAAAATCTCTAACAAGAGACCGCCTCCCTGAAATACTTACAAACAAAGGCCCAGGACCTAAGGCAGCAAACCACACCTATGTGTAAAAAATTTGTTAGTAGATATAAAGGTATGACTCTTAAGAAAATAAAACTTTTTTTTACTCAGTTCTTAATCAGAGCAGAGAACAATGCACAGATTATAGTGTCTCCATAAACAAAGCCAACCATTCAGTCACTCTGTTACATTTATTAAGCAGCCAAATGTGGTTTTTTCTCACGAATTAAGCAGTGGTTGGCTTGAACAGAATTAAAAGTCATGATTATGACCCTAGAACTCCAGAACACCTAGGTATAGAATTCCAACACCACAACATACTATGCATACAACTTTGGACAAGTTATTTAACCCACATGCCTCAGTTTCCCAGGAGTAAAATAGAAATTTTACTCCTCATAAGTATGTCACAGTGCTGAATAAATTAATATTTCGAAGCACTGAGAATAATTTCTGGTGCATGATAAGCTTTATATAAGGCATTTGTTAAATCTTAAGAAAAAATAGAATGAAAAATTTCACGTACTCAATAATAATGCCTATCTTGTATCTGTTTTTTAAGATATGCTACTGTGCTCAACACTCCATAGATGTTACTTCCAAACTTCACAACAAGGTAACTATTGCTGTAATTATTTTATAGATGAGGAAGTGGAAGATTAGGGGATATAATGAAACTGCATAAGAACACAAACTCAGAAATAGAGTTGGGAATTCTAACTTAGGGTGTCTAGTATCAAATCATGTACCCTTATACTGTACAACATTGCCTCCTAAAACTTAGTTGCCCATTCAGTTTTCATATCTTCACTGTAAATACTCTACAGTGATTTATACTCACACTATCTTAGAACTGGTTCTAAGAATCACCATCCCCTCTCTTTTACAAATAGATAAATTAAGATCAAAAGAAGTTAAGTGGCATTCCCAAGACTACCTAATTACTTAGTGACTAGGAAGTAGTCACTGAGAGCCAACCACCCTGGTAAAGAACTGAATGAATAGTTATGTATTTTGCTTATCACAGTGCCTTTAATATAGAACGCAGTCAACACTAGCTACTTTTATCATTATTTGTTTACTCATTCATTTAACAAGCATTTATTAGGCATTTCTTACAAGTCAAGAACCTAGGTGTACAAGATATGTTTCATTTTGATGCTCACAGTAGCGGTCCAATATGGGAGGCTCCAGCCTCAGTGGGGCTCAGTGTGGCTGTTGAACACTTAAAATATGACCAATCTATTGAATACATTGAAATGTGCTAAAGGATTAAGAATACTCAGGATTTTCAAGAATAAGCACAAAAATATAAGTTAAAATATCTCAGTAAATTTCACATTACTTACGTATTGAGTTTACAATATATAATTACATTTACAATATATAAACTTAATATGTGTTAAATAAATATCAAATTTCTTTAATTGTTTTCTTTTTATTTTTCAATGTGGTTCCTAGAAAAGTTAACTTTACATGTGTTTTGTATTATATTGGATAGCATGGGTCAAGGTGGCAAAAAAGATAAATATTAAAAAATATAACTGCCATGAGAAGAGTCAATAGAACATTTTGTGGGAGGATAGAGAAATAACTACAGAGGAGAGTCAAGAAAGGTTTCACAGTAGGAGGAGAGAATTGGTAAAGGGAGTTGACTGGTTGGGAATGGATGGTGACCGGACATTTGGTGATAAGCTTGGTGTGATATATACATATGCTGAGATATGAAACTGTGCAGTTGAAATCTATACAGTTTTGTAAACCAAAGTTATCTCACTTTAAAAAAAAAAAGAAAACTAATAACTCAATCAAAAAATGAGCACTTTGTCAAAGAAGATACACAAACTTGGGAATGAGATAGGAGATTTAGGTGGCCATATTTTGAACAATGGTAGTGGAAATTCAGAGGAAGACAGAGTCACAAAAGAAACTCAGAAAGAACAGATGAGATTTGAGAACTCATGTTGGAAAAGCAAAGAGAGGGATTAAGAGAGATACCAAGTTGTATTTCTACCAGCTCATATTACATGTAGAGAAAATTTCCTTCTGTCATGCCACAAATATTTATTAAAGTCCTACTCACAGATAATAGTGCTTAATGTGTACCCCTAGTGACAATATCTTATACTATATGGTTATGTTTAAAATATTTCCTAGGAGTCAGAATAGATTAAGCAATTATGTAGATATTTAAATATGGAATGATAACCATAAAGGGTGAAAGATTTATGAAAAAGTGAAATTGGGGTTCCTCATCTACTGAGGTATAGAGATACTGGTGGGAGATCTGATCCCTGGTGGGAGAGATCAACCCATAGAATACAATTTGATAATATGAAGTTGAGGAAATGGGAAGGAACAAGATCTCCTTCATAAATTTTGAAAAGCAATTTGGTAGTCTTTAGCAAAATTGAAAATGTACATTTCATAGAACCCAGCCATTGGATTACTGTTTCCTTTAACACTGCTCTACAGAATATTTAACAAAATATACTTATATAGAGCTGTTAGAAACTGAACTTTACCAAAATTGAGTGTAGGGATTGAAGCAGGCACCTTCATTCACTATTTTTTTTTTAAGATTTATTTATTTGTTCATACAGAACTGGGGTACAGGCCAGAGATATGGAGGGTGAGAGGATTCACCAGAGACAGAGCCGGGAGCAGAACAGGCAGATCGATGAAGTACACTGCTGAGGGGAGCAGCGGGCGGGTCAGGAGAGGTCTGCCGCGCCATGTGGATCTCCTCCGGGGCAGGCAGGGTTCGAACTCCATGCGGAAATGGCATAGGCTTCTTAGTGCAGTGCTTTAACCCGCTGCTCCACCAGGGAGGGCCCATTCAGTATTTTTAATGGATCACATAGGGGTGCCCATAACTCCCACATTTAAACACCCTGATTTATTGTCTACTTGGTATCTTCAGTTGGAAATATATGACTACTTTGAAAAAGACAAGAAAAAGAAAAAGACTAAGATGTGAATACATACCTTATGAGCAAAACAGATGAAACAAAAGGTAGGAAATGGATGCATACTCCTTAAGTTTGTCAAGAAAATGACAATTCATCTTGAGATGCTAGAAACAAACCTTCCCTCATCACCATTCCCCTGAGGTACCATTGTCTTCCCCCTAACTATGAGGTTGTTACTGGCATTGGTGCAAGCAATGGTGGGGGAGTTAGGGGTAAGAGGATTGGGCCAGAGGGAAGGGACTTTTCAGTTAAGGAACTGGCCAGAAGGTGAACCATAAAGCAAGAAATCAGTGTAACTAAAAAAAAAAAAAAAGAAAGAAAGAAATTTCTATGAAAAAAAAAGAAAGGCAATATGTCAACAAGTGAGGGAATTAGGGTAATATGTACTCAAAAAAAAGTCTGAATTTTGGGAATTCCCAGTCAAGTCACCATCTATTGATAATAGGAATAACATAAAAGTGATAAGGGATTGAAGGAGATGATGGCAGATGTGAATCACAGAAGTCAGGTTTGGGCTTGCTTGCTTATCTTGTTTTCTCCTCACCTCCCCTACTGTGGGCACAGGACAGAAATGGGGACCAGAATAGAAAGGGAAAATGAGTCAAGGCCCTGAGACACTGGAAAGGATCAGCTCCTAGAGGAGAAATGTCAAGTGATAAACTGCTCAGTCACAGTGTAAAGGAAAGGAAATTTTTGGACTACTCAACCCTGGGAAAGGAATACACATAAATCAGAATTTCTAGTTCCAGACTTCTCTGCAATAAGACAAAAATTGTCAGTCAAAATTTATTCTACCACTTTTTTAAAAAAATCAATTGTTTATAATAATCACCAACGAAGTTTAAACGATGGAAAGGAGACAAATATCCAGCAACCTTAGTTTTTAACATAGTTTATATATGAAGATAATTCTGTATGCCTTATGTTCAACTAAAACCTTGTAGTTTTAATACAGGATTTGATGAACATTGAGTGGTAAAGAAAAGCTCTCAGTGACAATAGTTACTAAAAATTATTGGTAGACTAGATCTTTATTGACCAAGAAACTGAAATTCATGGCAAAGTTTTAGAAATTATAAAAATTGTGAAAGGGAAAGTGCTAATACTTGAAATACAAATGACATGAGTATTTCTTCATCTTCAAAAAAAAAAAGTAGCAATTCAGGTTACACAGGCCTTCAAACTTAGAATGATAAGGAAAGTACACAAAAATTAAAAGGGAAAATAGTTATACAGGAGGGGAGGGGCCAAGTTCTTTTCCTTTAACACAGTAAAAACATGGCTGTATTTTAGAATCATTGCTTATTGGTTTGTACCCTAGTACTTTCAAGAATACAATCACACCTCTTATTTAATAAAAATATCAGTGGAATTGAGGAAATCTCACTTTTGAAACTGGTATTTGTATTATTTAAGAAAGTAAAAGGGATTCCAAATTACCAGAAAAAGGTTCTAGTGTATTTAGCAAGTAAGGTGTTACCACCAGTATTGCTAGGCAACTTGGCTGCCAGAAGGCTGATGGGCTGAAACAATAATGGCTAAATAGGGTTGGGGATAGGCAGGAGCTGGGGAGGGCCTATGCTGGATTGAAGATTTGAATTTGCTAGTCCAGAAAGTCTAGTTAATCTGGTTTGCTAGTCCAGAAAGCAGACTTTGGACCCTAGAATGAACAGGTTCTTCGTGAGAAATTCATAACTAAATTATCTGAGGCTGGTGCAATTGGCTTGGGTGCCAGTTGATTGATTCATAATTACAGCATATATCATTCTAGTGACAGTATGTTCATGTGCTCTCAGCAATACATTCCTTTTCCTAGGACCAAAGCTCCTTCAATGTTGAATCAACAATTGGAAAGCAGCAGGATTTCTAGCTAAAGGACACAGAGCTGAAACATATTTCAGCTAGCTCAGTCATGAGAAAATATTTCTTACTCACAGAGGACATTTTTCTTACCCTAGATATTAGGCCAGTTTACTTTTTTGAAACTGCTTATGCTTTTGGAATAACTTTGGACTTATTTAAAAGTTGCAAAAGTATCATCTAGTATTCTCACCTCACCCAGCTACTGCTAATATTAACATCTTCTATAAAAATCATGGCATCGTTGTTAAAACAAGAAAATGACATTGTTATAATACTATCAACCATAAACTTTATTCATATTTTACCAGCTTTTCTGCTAATCCAACATCAAGATCCAAACCAGAATCACACATTGAATTTAATCATCATGTTTCATTAATCCTGTCCTATTTTTGATAGTTTGTTTCTATTTTCTTTTTCCATGACTTTGACAGTTTTGAAAATACTGGTCAGATATTTTGTAAGACATTCTTCCTTTGGGTTTTTCTCATGATTACACTTTCCTTAATTAATTTTAATTTCTTTCTTTGAAAGTGAGAAGTAGCATGACTCCCAATATCTATTATTTACTATAGTCTAAAATACTTGTGAAGCAGTTTTAGAAATGCTAACCCAAATCAACTACAGTGTAGTGTTTACCTGTGACTCTTTTTGTCTTTATCCTTAAAGTTTCCAGTCAAAACAAGGCTTTCCAAAGTTAGTTTCTTTAATGAAATTATATCATACATTTGTAATACCATTAAATTAATTTAGCATCATCTGCATTCCATCATTGAATCCCTGCACATCCTAGTAGATTTTTTTTTTTAATTTGCAAGCAGGAAAATTCACTCCTTGTAACATATAACTATAGTTTTTGACTAATGTGAGTCAACTGTTTACCGCTATGTATCCTAATTCCATCATCCTAGAATAATTCCTCTTAACAATCCCTTTATAATCCAAAATGCTTTAAAATACTAGTTTCCCTCATTAACTTAAATTACACACTTCTTCTCAGGACCTCAGAGATAATTCTGTGGCTCCTTGTGTATGCTAATTTGATCAATTTTGGGTTCAGAGGTCAATTTCTTTCTCCTTTCTAAAATTTTAGAAGATCCCTCCCTGTTCTTCATGCCACTGCTTGGTAGTAACTAAATAAGTCCCCCATCAAGATATGATAGTCAAAAACTTGTAATGAAAGATTCAGTCTGTATCAAACTGTGATACTGCTCAAGCTCCCTTATAATGTCATATGAGAGTAAGGTTTGATAAATCTTGTTGGAAAATAATTTTTAACCTTATTTTAGTCTATTGGCAGTTATTGAGGACTTTATATAGTGAATAATTCCCAAATAGTCTAGAAGGATGCTGGCCTTCAAATGTCAAATCTGGCTCACTCAGTTTACATGTTTGTCTATAGTGGCTCCTTGACCTTGCTTAGTCTCAGATCTTTCTAGACTCCTGAGAATATGGTGAAAGCTATGGATCTCTTCCCCTCAAAAAATTCACAAATATATATCCACTCAAATGCTGTATGTAATTTAAATTATTCATGAAGCCTCTCCCTATACCTGAAGATGGGGGATGCTGTAGGGGTACATGAATTCCAGGTTAACAATCTTGAATGGAACACTAGTAAGGAATAGCTCCTCACATATATATGATCTCATATTGATTTCTCTGTTTCTCTAGAGAATCCTGATGAATACATACATTAAACTATTAAAAATACACAGTGAACTCCCATAGAAATTCCAATTCTCCTCCATTCTAAAACTGAAAAAAGGGTGAGAATATTTACTTAGTATATTGTGAGGTATTGCCTTGTTTTGATCTGATTCTGTTTTCTCTTGTTTTTGAATTGTCCAACTCCTATAGATTGTGAGTGTGGCTCATGCTGTTCTTATTCTATGTCAGAAGGTACTTGAATGGTCTATTGCTTCTGTAACAAATTACTATATACCTAGTGACTTGCTGCAACACAAATTTATTGTTTTGTAGTTCTGGAGGTCAAATCTAAAATGAGTGTAAGCAGGGTTACTGCATTCTTCCTGGAGGTTCCAAGAGGAAATGTTTCCTTGCCTTTCTAGTTTTGGAAGTTACATGCCTTGGCACATGGCCCTTCTTCATACCAATTTAACTTCTGCATCTGTTTTCATATTTCTTACTCTCCTGCCTCTTTCTTATAAGAATCTTTGTGAATACCTTGGACCTACCATGATCATCCAAAATAACACAACAATTTAAATTAATTGTATTTTACAAATCTCCTTTGAATGTAAGGTCATATTCACAGATTACAAGGATTGTGATATGGTTTCTTTGAGGATTCATTACTTTATTACAGGTATCTTTGTTGTTTTGTTTCATTAATTATTTTTTGTTTTCTTATATTTATTTTTATGTTTATATAAATTTATATTTATAAGGTTATTGGTAAGGTCTACTTTAAGAACTCTTCTCATTAATTTATTTTTCATAGGGTTGTTCTGTTTTTCACTTGTTAAACCCCAGCTGGCTTTCTCCGTTTCTCATTACATGATTCTCAAGCATTGTGTCCATATGTCTGAGACCTCTACATTCTCTCTGAGTTTTATTTTGTCCTTTGTATGGCAAAAGAAGAGTTTAATCAACAAATAAATTGTTGATTAGTATTCAAGAAAAAATGGGTTTTCTCCCAATAGTTAGTACATACACTGAACTATATCCTTCCCTTCATCTTTGCCAATAGAACTCTGATTTTGGCTTGGCTGGCAATGTGCCAACTTCTGTGATCCTAAAAATTATACAGCAGGAAAATATATATACATACATACATACATATATACATATATATATATATATATATATATCCACAGCAGGAAAAAAATATTAAACAAACTGCAAATTATAGGGTCCACCTTATTCCAAAAGAAAAGTGATATGAACCAGTTGACCTGAGATGAAATATGTCAAGTTGAATGATAAGGAATAAAGAATGTTCTTCTGACATCCACACAGAAAAAGGTCACCTATTAAAAGGGGAAATCAGATTATTCTCTGACTCATTCACAGTAATACTCAGTGCCATAAGATAACAGCAGTACCTAAAAAGGTCAAATGTGAGACAAGAATAGTACATTCATTGCCACATTGTTTGCATATAAGGAAGCATATTGACGTTCCTAAGCATAAAGGAACTTAGAAACTGTAGTACTCAGGAGTCCTAGACCTAAACTACTTTCAATAAAATCCATAGAGCTGTGAAATTTAAGTAAAGTGAAAGGGTTAGTGGTAAACAATAAAAAATATTTAAATATAAGATTTAATAGCTTTGACATAGAGCATGGTCAGAAATTGTATTCACCAACTATTTCTGATGATTTTTTTTTTGGATGATAGAATTTTGATTAGTTCCTTTTTAAACGTTCTTATTGTATGCTGCTTGAATGATTTTCAAAGAGTATGCAGTAATTCCATTTTTACAAATGTAATAATCACTACTTTAAAAGTAAACTTTATCTGGTAAAAAACTTATCAGTTTGACTTTTGTCTTTTAACCAATGAGTGTATTGTCCATAAGGTTCTGTCCTTATAAGCTGTAATAAGTAATAAGTTGTAGTCTTATATGCAATAAGAATAGAATTATTCAATACAGATAATCTTTCCTTTTCTGGGCCTTAATTGTGTTACTAAAAGTCTTAAACATTTTGAAAAAACCTTAAGAGGTGACATTTCCTACCTTGTTCCAGGAGCCCAGTATTACCCTAATATCAAAACAAAAAATGTCAAGAGGGGAAAAAAACAAACCTGCGGGCCAATAGCCTTTGTGAACATACAGAAATTCTCAGTGAAATACTAACTGCGTATTTGCAAACCAAATCCAGCATCATATGAAAAGACTTATACACTATAACTTATCCCAGAGTGCAAAGTTAGTTTAACACACAAAAACCAATCAATGTAATAATGTACCATATTTGTAAAAAAAATTTAAAATACATGTGATCATTTTAACATTTTTGATAAAACATCCAGCAGATTAAGAATAGAAGGAAACTTCTACAAACTGATAAAAAGCATCTGTGAAAAATAGTTAACATCATGCTCAATGGTGAAAGATTTAAAGCTTTCCCTTAAGATGAGGAACAAGATAAGAACAATCCAAATAAAATTAAAAAAACAATTCCATTTACAATTGCACCAAAAAATATTCAACATTTAGAAATGAATAGGTCCCAGTCTCTGGAGATAAAGACATTCTTCTTTTCCTGGTACAAGGGAACTTTATGATCTGCCTTTAGGTAGAAAAAAGAAGTCAAAGGCTGACAAGTTGGCTGTTTCTCAGGTGCTTTAAGCTCAAAAAAATCAATATGCCAAAGCAGCATATTTGGGGATGACAGATTCTGAACCTCTTAAAATTCAAACTGCTGAGCTCTTACCTTTAACTTACTGAATTTTTCAGTGTTCTGCAATCCTGTATGTTTGGGTATTTCCATTGAATTCCCAGAAATAAGTTGATAGATACTTGACTTATAACCTTATAACTAAAAAGTTATGCAAAACTAATACGTCTCAGAAAACAAGAGGGTCCACTCCCAAAGAAAGTTGGTTTTTCATCCTGAATGACAGAAAGTACTTGAAACATATAAACTAAGTTTCCCTGCATCTACTTATTTTGTAAGATTCAATGTCTAGTCAGCAAACTCCTCCCTCAGACTTTCATATCGTCTCATTGTCCAGGATATGGGCAGTCAAAATTAGCCTATGTTGGACCTTCTCTGGTGGCATAGCATGTTAAAGTGCAGCACTTAAAGCCCCAGCTGCTTAGGTGTGAGGGAGTTCAATCCCTGTCCAAAGGTGACCCACATGGCACAGTAGACCTCTCCTGACTTGCCCACTGATCCCTTCAGCAGTGTACTTTGTCCATCTGCCTGTTCTGCTGCCCACTCCGCCTCTGGTGAATCCTCTCGCCACCCCTGCACCTCTGGCCTACACCCCAGTTCTTGTATGCATAAATAAATAAATCTTTAAAAATTATTTATTTATACATACAAGAACTGGGGTGTAGGCCAGAGATGGGGAGGCAGATGAGAGGATCCAGAGACAAGTAGGGAGCAGAACAAGCAGATGTCTACTGAAATACACTGCTGAGGGGAGCAATGGGAGAGACAGGAGAGGTCTGCTGCTCCATGTGGGTCAGCTTCCTGGCTGGAATTTGGGGATCCAACTCAGAACACAGTGTCTGGAGAAAGCTTGATAGTGCTGAGATTCTAACCCTTGTGCGGGTAGGGAGGCCCCACCTTTTATTTTTTTTAACTGCATTTTCAGAAAGATTTTTCATTTTGTGGGAGGCTTTGTTTTAACTTTGTTTGTAGTCATTGTCTAATTACTATCATATACCTGAAAATCTTTCTCTGAAATAGTGCCTTTCTCACCTGGCTCCAAGTCTACTTTTGAAAAAAATTCTCATTTTGTAAAACACTTTAGAAATTGCCTAATTTCACCTTGGGAGGAGGGAGTTTGTACTTTACATTGCTAGAGACCAGGCTCACTGAGACTGTTTTTATTAAATCTGAGAGTCTCTTCTCCAAGTCACTAAGTTGCTTGTATCTTAACACAGAATTGTTAAGCTTGGCACTCCTCCTGAGAATTTAAGTTTAAAACCAGGTCCCAAGTCAAAATTTTTAAAGTTGCTCATATTTAATTAAACCTTGGATTCCCAAAGGAGCATGGAATAGGAAAAGCTACCATTACAGTGTCTTCTGCTATTATAATGTCTTCTGTGTCCTACGCTTTATATAGCAATACAGCCTGTTTTATTCAAACCACACAATAGCTCATTGTAGTAGTGCCATTATCTCTACTTTACAGATGAGAAATTCAGAAAAGTTGAGTAACCTGATAGTGGATGGGCAGAAGAAATAAAGGTCAAAACTTTCTCTTGCATCACTTTAGGTAACAATTACACATTGTTTATGATTTTTTTAATAATAGTTTATTTTTACATATTTTTGTGCATTTTCCCATCACAGTTGCAATCCCCTTGGTGCTTATGATTTTTAAAAAAGATATATTTTGATTTATGCATGCATGCAAGAGCTGGGCTGTAGGCCAGAGGTGCAGGTGATAAGAGAATTCCCTAGAGACAGAGCAGACTAGGCAGATGTATTGAAATCCACTGCTGAGGGGAGAAGTGGGGTGAGACAGGATGGTTCTGCTGTGCCAGGTGGGTCAGCTCCGTGGCCAGGGTTCAAACTATTGCCTCAGAGGCTGGTGACAGCTTTATAACACTGAGACTTTAACCCTTGCGCCACCAGGGAGATCCTATGATTTTCTTTTCATCCTTAATATTTACCACTTGTTTTGCAGAGCACTCGAAGAAATCCAACTCTTAAGTTCTTTTTTAATTTTGCCATTTTACAAATATATGAGTCTTTACTCAAAAATAACTATTTATTGAATTTTGAAACACCCCACTATGACAGTTTTTACATATTTATAGTTCAAGTGACAGATTTAACTCAATTTTCCAGCACAACTTTGATTGACCACCTAATCTCAAAGTTTTCTATCTGTCTTCCAAAGTAACTAAAATAGATTTAGGGTTGCTATCTGACTCCCTGAAATGTGAGGCTATGAGGGTAAGAGTGGAGAATCTTTTAGATGCTGTCAAACACAATAGGGTCAACTGGTGATTAATAGAGTCATAGCTGAAGTTGAAATAAGATAATATGTATAAAATGGATCTCACATAGTCAGAAATGCCAGA
The DNA here is from genome assembly GCF_000260355.1 of Condylura cristata. NCBI lineage: Eukaryota > Metazoa > Chordata > Mammalia > Eulipotyphla > Talpidae > Condylura > Condylura cristata. Next base: position 30,167,173 of record NW_004567116.1, read on the forward strand.
GGCTGGTATTAGGAGCTTATGTTCAGAGTTAAAAATGTAAGCACCAAAAAAAAAAAAAAAAGTAGCAATAGTTCTCAAATTTATATGTCCTTAAAGGGATATTGATATGTAGGTCAAGATATTTGCATCATTAATAAGGGTCAGAAGTAATTTTAATTTGAGAATTCCTGTAAAAAAAAAAATCAGTAAAATCAGAAAGTATTTAGTTGTAAACTCTGCATAAAGGAGAAAGCACAGAAAGTGTCCTAACAATGGTTGGGATTTGACCTATTCTACTCAGCTTGAATGTACATCACCCCAACTTGATGTACATGATCTGATCCATATAAATGGACAAAGGTTCAGAGGACAGGTTGAAAGTAGAACATTTTGCTTATGACAAAGACGGAGTAGATTAAGAAGGCCAAGATATGATCTTGAGTAAGCGCATTAGAAGATGCTCAGAGCCATATAATTTAGTATGTCTTATCTTTCAAAAAATGTTTTTTGACCATGCTTTTCCCTTCCAAATACTGCTTTATTTCTCAGTTCTATTTTACTGCAAGACTTCTCAAAAGAATTGTCTATTGTCTCTATTTTGTTTCTACCCTCCTAGTCCCTCTTAAATCCACTCCATTCAGGCTTTATCCCAACTACTCTGGCATTTATCAACCACCACATATCCAAATACAATGACTGTTTTTCATTTTCATCTCATTCAGCTCTCAGCAATGTTTGACACAGTTGGCCATTTCCTCTTTCTTGAAATATTTCTTCACAGACTTCCAGGGTGTCATATCCACTTCATTTTTCTTCTATTTCATAGAACACTCCTTCAGAGGCTCCATTCCTTTTTTTCAATATTTGTTTGAGTCCACCAAGAATTAATGGCCAGCCTTTTTTATTCTATTTTTATTTATATATTTTTACATTGTTCATTTTTGTAGTGTTTGATTTCCTCTCTCAGGTGTTGTCCCCATAAAATTATTACCATGAAGACCTCCATGAACCATCACCATAAACTCTTCCTTCCTGTTTTGATCCCTCACCTTACCCCCCCCCACGCTGAATGTCTCCAATTTATAGTTTGCCTACTAGTTTTGTCTTTTTTTCCCCCTGATTCCTTGGTTTACCATTGTTCCTCCTATAAGTGAAACCATATGATATTTTTCTTTCTTCCTGCTGACTTACTTCACTGAGCATAATCCTTTCCTCCTCCGTCCATGTTGCTGTCCATGCCATAAGTTTATCTTTTGTGATTGTTGACTAGTATTCCATTGTGTGTACATACAACACATCTTCTTGATCCAGTCATCTGTTTTTGGACATTTAGGTTGTTTCCATATTTTAGCTACTGTAAACACTGCTGCAATGAACATAGGAGTGTAGATTTTCTTTTGAATTAATGCTGCTTTTATGCCTCTGGGTAGATTCCTAGGGGTGAAATTGCTGGTCATATGGAGATCCATTTTTTTTTATTTAATTATTACAAAAGTTTATTTTTACATCATTTTGCACATTTTTTTTTCCATCTCGATTGTAATCCCCGCGGGTTTCCCATCACCAAGTCACCCATGTGCCATCACCATAATCCCGTACACTTCCCTCCCCCCCCCCGTTTTTGATCCCATTTCCCCACTCCACCCCCACAAAATGTCTCTGGTACATGGTTGTTCATTATTTTTGTTATTTTCTCACCTGGCCCATTATTCTCCTGCTCTGAGTGAAACCATCCAGTATTTTTCTTTCTCTTTCTGGCTTATGGAGATCCATTTTTAGTAATTTGAGGACCCCATACACAGCTTTCCACAGTGGTTGGACTAATTTGCATTCCTTCCAGCAATATAAAAGCGTTCCTTTTTCACCACATCCTCACCAGCATTCGTTGTTATTAGTTTTTTAACTGTGAGCCATTCTTACCAGTGCAATTTTGATTTGTGGTTTTGATTTGCATTTCCCTGATTATAGTGATTTTGAGCATTTTATCATGTGCATCTTGGCCATATGCATTTCCTCTTTGGAGAAGTGTCTTTTTAGCTTTTCCGCCCACTTTTTGACTGGATTCTTTATTTTGTTTTTGTTGAGTTGTGTAAACTTTTTATAGATCTTTGATATCAGTCCCTTATCAGTTTTGTGGAGTGTAAATTTTTTTTTTTTGCCAATCTGTGCAGTGTCTACTCATCTTAGTTATAATCTTTTTTGCTGTACAGAAGCTTTTTAGCTTGATGTAGTCTCAACTGTTTTTCTTCTTCATTTTCTTTGCTTCAGAGAATGAGTCTTTAAAGGTGTTTTTGAGACGTATACCATGGAGTGTTTTGCCCATGTTTTCTTCACATTGTGTACTTCAGGTCTTTTATCCAGAGTCGATCATTGTGTATGACATGCAGTGGTAGTAGTCTACTTTCATTCAGTTTTTTAAAGATTTATTTATTTATGCATACAAGAACTGGGGTACAGACCAGAGGTGTGGGGGTAAAAGGATTCACCAGAAACAGGGTCGGGAGAAGAACAGGCAGATCTGCTGAGGGGAGCAGTAGGCAAGTCAGGCAAGGTTTGCTGCACCATGTGGGTCACCTCCCTGGCCAGGGATCGAACTTGTGCTGCAGTGGCTGTGTATTAGCTTAATAGAGCTGCACTTTAATACATTGCACCACTAGGGACTGTAGTTTCATTCTTGTGTAACATTGGTCCTTTCTCTATCTTCCCTTACTGGATTATCTCACTCAGTCTCAAAAATTTAAATAACATCTATATGCTCATGACTCCCACAATTCTATCCCACTCTCAGGTCAATTACTTTTCCCACCCATTCTTGGAAACTCTGCTTGAAGTATGTTAGGCTTACATGTCCAATACAGCCTATCTTCCCCCAAACCTGTTCCCAATATAGTTTTATTATATGATTCCATTTGTGTGAAATGTCCTGCCTAAGGAAATTCATAGTGACATAAAGTTGATTAGTATTATCATGGGTTTGCTATATGTATGTGTGTGTGTGGGGAGGGGAGACATAGGTGGATACAAAGTGAATGTCTAATGGTACAGCGTTTCTTTTTCAGGTGATAATGTTCTGGAATGAGATATGGTGTGGTTGTACAACAGTGTGAGTATACTGAGATCACTACAAGTAGTATACTGGTTAGAGTGATGAACTTTTTGTTTTGTAAATTTCATCTCAATTTAAAAAATATAAAATCAGGCCCTCCCTGGTGGCACAACAGGTTAGGATACAGCACTGCAAGCTAGCCGCAGCTGCTTCAGTGTGAGTTCATTCTCAGCCGCAGAAGTGAGCCATGTGGCATGGCAGACCTCTCCTGACCTGCCTGCTGCTCCCCTCAGCAGTGTACTTTGTTGATCTGCCTGTTCTGCTTCCCACTCTGTCTCTGGTGAATCCTTTCATCACCTCTGTACCTCTGGCCTGTACCTCAGTTCTGTATGTCTAAATAAACAAATAAATCTTTTAAAATATATATAGAATCTTAAGTTGAAGTTATCAGCATGTGGTCTCTTTTCACCAAAAATATTAGTTATGAAAAAGTGACCATCTGTATAGATAAAGCATAAGTGAGATAAACAGATAAAGAAGTGGTCATAAAAGATACAACACACTGTTTTCACTAGAAAACAGAAAAAATGCAAATTATAACAAGATAAAATCTTCATTCTGTAGAAATATAAAATTGAAATTATCAAAAGTGGCTAAGTGTTGGAAAAAGATCATTTCACACTCTGCTGATGTTTAAATTGCAGTCATTTGGAGGGCAATTTACCAATAAAGTATTAAAATTTTAAAGCATATTAGTGGTGTATAGTGGAAGATTGTCATGCTTTGATGGTAACACACTTGTGGCAGTGTGGAGCATTACCTCTAAAATATATGTAGTGTTGTAAGCCAACACTACCTCTGTGAATATGTTTTAAAGTAAAAAAGAAGAAAAAGAAAACTTACACATTCTATGACCCAGCAATTTTACTTCCCCATATTAAAAAAAAAAAAGCAGTGTGGGTACTCAAGTAAGCATGGACACGGATATTCATTGCAGTATTACTTGTAAACACAAAAACAGGAAACTTGCCAACGACCGTGGAGAAATTTTGGCATAGTTATAACACAAAATACATAAAGCAGCGAAAAAAGATTTGAAAGTTGAATTTGAAAATCATATCAGTGATTATGGTGGAAAGTGACAGATCAAACTGTTGAAGGTAATGAAAGGGGATGTTAGCCTTGTCTTAACTTTTTTTTAAAGATTTATTTATTTGTGCATACAGAACTAGGGTACAGGCCAGAGATGCAGAGGCAGTGAGAGGATTCACCAGAGACAGAGTGGGGAGCAGAACAGGCCGACTGACGAAGTATACTGCTGAGAGGAGCAATGGCAGGTCAGGAGAGGTCTGTGGCGCCATGTGGGTCACCAACTGTTGGGCATTCAACTCGCACCTAAGCAGCCAGGACTTTAAGTGCTGCACTTTAATCCGTGTCCATGCTTACTTGAGTACCCACACTGCTTTTTTTTTTTTATGGGGAAGTAAAATTGCTGGGTCATAGAATGTGTAAGTTTTCTTTTTCTTCTTTTTTACTTTAAAAAAAAAGTGCAGCACTTTAAACAGGGAAGGCCCAACCTAGGCCACATCTAGCATGACCTTAGACAAACCACTCAACTGATACGTAAAATAAGAGTACTTACCTTGCTTATCTTACTGGGTTGTTGAGAAATGCATTGTAAGAGGAAAATTACAAACAAACAAAAAAAGAGATAGAAGTGAAGGGATCAAGTCAATAAAGACAAATATGCAGGGGGGGGTGAGGACTGCCTAATGATTTGGGACTAACTTTCCAGAGAGAGTCATTTTAGGTCAGATTCACTCTTTTTTTTTTTTTTTTTAGAAGATTTTTAAAAATTTATTCATGCATATAAAACTGGGGTACAGGCCAGAAGCGCAGGAGTGGTGAGAGGATTCACTAGAGACAGAGGTGGGGAGTAGAACAGGCAGATGGACGAAGTTCACTGCTGAGGGGAGCAGTGGGCTAGACAGGAGAGGTCTGTGTGCCATGTGGGTCACCTTCCCTGGCTGGGAACTCACGCTGAAGCGTCTACAGCTAGCTTCTCAGTGCTGTGCCTTTACCAACGAGGGCCCTCAGATACATACTATTCTTTATTCTCTGTATGGTACACACCTGCCTCAGAATATACCTCTATTTCCCCCTCATTATTTCAGGAAAACTGTTTTTGAATCATTAGGTAAATAATTCTAACAATTCTATCTCACAGGTTTGTTGCCAGAACCAAAAATATAGGAATATCCATTTCTTCCACCCCTTCAAACCACATATTTTTGAGAATTACATATTCGAGTGAGACTATCAGGAAGTAATTTAGATGGGGCTTTTGGGTCAGATTGCTTTGGCTTAAAATTGAGCTCCAGACCTTAACAAATATGTAGGTGTGGCAAAATTAATTAGCTTCAGTATGTCAGGTTAAGAAAAGGACCCAGTATATAGAATTGTTATGCAGTGAAAATGGAAAATGTTAAGTTTTTTTACAGTGTCTTACACATATAAACACTTGATAAATGTTGACATTTAATTAATCTATTAGTCTCTTTATCTTCTTGGGTCATATGGAAACTATGTGAGTTCTTTCTGGGTGTGGATTGAGGAAATTCCTCACCCTAAATGGAGGGCAACACCATCTGGGCTTTCATTTTGCTTAAGTAAAAAAATAAAATCCAGAAAAATAAAGTTAAAGCCAAAGAAGAAGACCCATTTCATAAGCAAAACCGCAAGCCAGGTGTTAATGAAAACATATCCTAGCTGTAACTCCTTAAGTCCATAAAAATGACAGCAACGACATTAACTAATATTTGTCAAGTATAATTATGTACATCATATGCTTTGTACGAGTTACAGTTCTCCATCCTTCTCCATCCTGCTTCATTCCCTTCTCCCTCCTTTTTCTCTGCTCAGCTCCACCCTCCTTCTGGGTGGGGCAGGGAACCTGGAACTTCCCTTTTTCCTAGGGACCACCCTGTTACAGCTTCAGTGTGAGCTCCATGCTTTCGAGTTTGATCACCAGCCCAAGGTGACCCACATGGCGTGGCAGACCTCTCCTGACCCGCTCACTGCTCCCCTCAGCAGTGTACTTCATCAATCAGCCTGTTCTCCTCACTCTTTCGCTAGTGAATCCTCTCACTACCCCTATACCTCTGGCTTGTACCTCAGTTCTGTATACATAGGTAAATCTTAAAAAAAAAAAAAAAAAAAAAAAAAAAGCAACATTGATCTAATGTTTAACAATTGTTCAGTATTTCCTTCTGATGAAATTTTTTTTTTAAAAATTATGAAGGACCCCAAAGGCTATTTATTGATTATGATGCTTATGTCTATCAATAGTTCTTGTATTTGACATAACAGACTCTTTAAGGGCATTTGCTTTTAGTTCACTTAATAATAATCACAATATATGTTAGTAGAGATAACATTTTTATGAAGAATAGCTATATTTCCAATACAAAGTAGTCAGATGAAAGGCTGTATTTTACATTTTTGCAAATTTCTTTAATGTTTGAATGGAAGATAACTAGTCTTACCTGTTTCTGTATTCAACTGATTGCAATATACTGCTTTGGTTCAGGTATATAAGGAATAGTTAGCCTTACACAATCATGTAGTTGGAAAAGTGAGATTTTGTAGATCTCCTGAAAGGGTTTTAGTGACACTTCCCAAGTCTTTGCATCTTAAATTAAGAACTGCTGCCCTGGAGAAATTTGTATATATAAGCATCAGGATACTCTGATAATACTGTTCATATCAACATAGTATATACTAGGCATATTCAGAACAAACTCAAATCCAAGTGTTAAATAACTGGTATATCATCTCAACTTTACAGTTTTGAAGTCTAAGGGGAGCTCTTATCCTCTTTGACATGGATATTGAGAGATTTGTCACTTCCTGGAAAATGAGAAAAGAGTCAAATGACCTTTTGATATGATCAGGTAACAAAGCACACAAAACAAATATTTTGAAGTCAGGCAATCACAACAATGTCCATAAAGAAGTTTATTTGAAAAAGTTTTATTTCTCTTTCTGTTTTGTTTTAAAGATTTATTTTTATTTATTATGCATACAAGAGCTGGGATGCAGCCAGAGGTGCGGAGTAGGGAGCAGAACAGGCAGATTGACTGAAACACACTGCTGAGGGGAGCAGCGGGCAAGACAGGAAAGGTCTGCTGTGCCATGTGGGTCAGCTCCCTGGCATCCAGCTCATGCCACAGTGGCTGGCAATAGCTTGCTAGCACTGAGACTTTAACCCCTGCTCCACTAGAGAGGCTCACTTCTTCTGTTTTCAAGGTCTCTTTCTTCTTCAAGGTTGAAATATAGTTACTTTTAAAATTAATATCATTAAAGAGGTGACTTAGTTTTACAACCATCCCAGATTGGGTAGGTTCACCTGGGAAGAATTTTGGAGCCCTTGACATCAATTTCACAAGTTTTAATGGTAAGCTGGGGAAACAAGCCAGCAGGGAGACAGCAATTTGGCCCCACTCTGAATCGCTATATGCTCTTTCCTCTGGGCTTTCTCTGTTGTTTTCTTGTGGTTGTGGTCCCTAGACTTCAGTTACTATACCCGTAGAACAAAGATAATAAATATAAACATGTCTGTTTTACAAACTTATTGCAGTCACAGGATAAGCCCTCAATATTGGTTATTATTAATACTAGTAGTAGTAGGATTGCAGAATGGCTCCTTCTACAGGACTAACAGTGGGATAGTTTGTCTAAGAACTAAAGGACGGGAAATACTCTATTTCAATTATATCAGGATAATTGGAAATTGCTTGGAATTGGGGATTGATAGTTACATTACTAACTATAGTAAACATAACTAGTTTTCTAGCTTATGCTCTTACTTCTTCTGAAACAGCAGGCTATCATAGCTGAGTCCTGCACCCTTAAGCCCCCTGAGCAGTCTCACCAAGCTTTGTACACCTCACTATACCTAGCTCTGGGCAATGGGATACAGGGGGCTGTGCACCTCAGCCTGGCAACCAGACAGCATGAGCAGGTTCCCGATCGTGCATGTGGGATAAGTAATGCAGTGCCTGTGGTCTAAACTCCATCCCCTGGCATCCCTGGGGAGGCTGCTGGGAAGGGAGCACAGAGGATTTGGGGTTTTATTTAAAGTTCTCTCTGCTTTTTTGATTAAGCATGGGTTCCATCATTAGTTTAGGCAGTTCTGCTTCTCCTTCTCCAGTCTTAAGTTTTAGTGTAGGGGGTCTGATAAAAACTGATACATGGAAGCTGATTTCTGCCATATGGGAGACCCTTGGGCATATCACTGGGCTTGTTTTCAAATTCTTAACTTAGGATTTTTGTTTCTGGATGGCTTCTCGTGTGTGTGTGTGTGTGTGTGTGTGTGTGTGTGCGCGCGCGTGCGCACTTTTCTATAGCTTTGTTTTTTGTTTGAGAAGTGTCCCTTATTTCAGTTGAAAGTCTATTTGTACATATTTTGGTTGCTCTACTTTAATTAGATTTAGAAAAGTTAGAGGCCCATTTGATGCTATAAAGAGAAAGGAAGTAGCCTTCCTTTCACCTAGTAGTTGTAAAGGGGAGATTCAGGAAGAAAAGGACCACTATTTACTGGAGGCTGTGCACCAGTGCTGAGTCCCTTTCAAGAGACCAGCAGCCATGCTGGGGCAGCTGCAGAACTCTGCAGATCTTGCTGCCACCCTAGATAGGTCTGGAGTGGTTTCTCCTTATATCAGTGGGGACATTCAATTTAGCTTAATGGAGCTAATCTGAAAACCTTAATCCTAAATCAGAAATGAGGGAACCGAACCAGAAAAATTTCAGAAATATTTGCCAAATTTCTCCTTTTAAAAAACTGTCTTTTACTTTTCCATAGGAACATTTGTAATTATGTAACTAAAAATAATTCTTAAAAAATCAAAATTCGGGCCCTCCCTGGTGGCGCAGCGGGTTAAGGCACTGCACTAAGAAGCTAAAGCCACTTCCGCATGAGTTCGATTCCGCCTGCCCCAGAGGAGACCACATGGCATGGCAGACCTCTCCTGATCCGCCCGCTGCTCCCCTCAGCAGTGTACTTCGTAGATCTGCCTGTTTTGCTCCCCACTCTGTCTCTGGTGAATCCTCTCTGGCCTGTACCCCAGTTCTGTATGCACAAATAAATCTTTTAAAAAATAAAATTCTAGCACACAAATCAGAACAGTAATTTTGCTCTGTGATAAACTAGTTAAAAGAAAATGTGCATTTTTTACACATATAAATTTATAGTAACATAATAAGTCTATAATTCTCTATAAAACTTTTATACTTAGCAACTGGGAATCTAAATTTTTATAATCTTCAGCATTATCCACAGTTATACCCTCTATGAAATCCACTCCACCATGCTGAGGAGAACCTTAACTCAAAGCAACAAGTTTCTAAGCATAGCACAAATGTCTTTGTTTTTTCATTTTTCAATAAATACAAACTGTTTAGGAAGCAAATCCAAATGCATCTTAATTTTCAATTGATATGTGCAAGGTGGGAAGCTAACATTATTTTAAATTTAAAAGTGATTCTACCTCTTTATGTTTCTTTCAATAAAAATTTAAACTTTTGTAAACTAAGGTACAAAGTTTATTCCCAATAAATTTTATAGCAGTGTATTTTCATTTTTGAAGCAGAATTCAATGTGCCTTCTTAGGATCTTGCTAATGGCAACTCTGTATACCCAGAGATGATTAGAAACACTAAATGGACAACAAAACTGGTTGAGGCGCTATGTAAATGCCTCAATAAGAGTATAATACACAGACACCGATTTCATTGTAATTTTCAGTAGAACTGAAGACTTCCTTAAATTTATGCTGATAGATAACATTTTGAGTTATTTGTTTTAAGGCAAAAATGCATGGATCTTATGCACAAAAGCTTCATCTTAGTCAGTAATCAGCATCTTGAGAACTTTCTTTAGATTTTACACAACAGTGCTTACTTCTCTATATTGTAAAGCGCTGCCTACATACTTGCCGTATTCCTGAACTCTGGCAAAGTCCTCTGGTGAAATGCCAGATCAATGGCTAGAGTAGTCTGTGGAGTAGGTAGGATTGTACTGCTTGTTACACCTGTGCTGTTGTCACTGAACTTACAAAATTAGGTTTGTGTGTCCAATGCAGAGTTGAAACACAAATATTGAAACATTGGTATTCAGATCAGAGGAAATTTGTTCAAGACAGAACTTCCTGAGAAGGCTGGAGAAAAATTCTCATCTTGTTGCAATCAGCAAAATTACACATGATATAGTAGAACAGCAGGTAGGAGAGTGCAAAAGCAGGGTACAAGGGGAACTTGTTTTTCCAAGTTTTGAAATAATCATATAAATACACTTCAGAGGTGCCAGGGTGTTTTCTGAGTTACTTATTTCTAGAAATGATTTGAAAATCATATAATCCACAAAGACAAAAATATCTGGTAAGTTAGGATTAGGGAAGAGTGAGCACGCACCTACAGGTGAATGTGGACAGGCCCGTCGTGAAGAAACAATGTGTGCATCAATCATTGGTTTGCAGGAGACTCACTTACCTCCTTTTTAATACAAATTGGAGTGGGACTTGCTTTTCTAGGGAGTTGCTTCTGCTGGTATATTAGCTAGAATATGTGTGCTAAGGAAAACCTTTACTCCCAGTAAAAATGCTTGGTGTCTGTCACCTGGCTATAGGCTGAAGGAAATGGCTGAGGTGACTGCCAGCATCTTTATTCTCTTCAACGTCATTGTCTTTTTTAACCCCAGAGACCCTATTTGAACAGTCTCTCCAGTCTTTAAACAATTATGGCTATATGTTGCCTTCTCCCTTGCATGCCTTTTGTGTTTTTCATTTCATCAGTGAACTTCCCAAACACTTAAAAAAAGACGTGCAATACAGGACAACTTGACCATGTTTTTAATGAAATCATCTAGAACAATCTTCATTATTAGTGTACAAAATATTTTCAAAGCATCATTCTCTCCAAGGGTACAACCAATTATTGCTTGTGTAATTAATTCATTGTCAGCCAATTATTTCTTAAGATCTCCTTCCTAGCTGGCCCATTAACTTCCATAAAAAAATTTACAACATGCAGGAGTTTTACTACCAGTCTTCTTTCCTATTTGCATTGCACTCAAACAATGGTAAAAGGCCATAATAAGGTCTTGTTTGTCATGCTCTTAAGTCTCCCTCAAATGATGCTCATACATGTTTTGTTTTTGTTAAAGATCTATTTATTTATGCATATGGAACTGGGGTACAGGCCAGAGGTGCAAGGGCAGTGAAAGGATTCACCAGTGATAGAGTGAGGGACAGAACAGGCAAATCTACTGAAATACACTGATAGGGGGAGCAACAGGCAGATCAGGAGAGGTCTGCCACGCCATGTGGGTCAGCTCCCTGGACAGGGACCAAACTCATGCTGCAGTGGCTTTGGAGAACTTCATAGTGCTGTGTTTTCACCCACTGTACCACCAAGGAGGGCCCAATGCCCTTGTTTTTAAGCTATGGGAGGAGAAGAGGCAGCAGAACAAGTGCCACGTCTCCACACTAGGAATTCTGAGTTATCTTTTTGAAATGGTAATTCAATCAAATACTTCTATGACTTACTACCTCATACAGAAAAAAAAAAAAAATCATGTGATAGACTCTAAAATCTGGATTACACTTACAATTTAAATTATTTCAGATTTGGATTTTATGTCAACTAAGTTGAATTCATTGTTATTCCCAACCACAGTCCTTGCTGTTGTTTTACTTCAGACATTTAATCATAATGTGTCCTCCTGGAATCCCTGATGAAACATATTTCCACTGTTATAGCAAAATATAACTGCTAGCTATATGCTCATTCTTCTGAGACAGTTACAAGGATTTGTTCAAACAACAAAAGAAATTGTTTTAAGTTGAGATAAAGATTGAGGTTTAGAAAGTATAAAACATCCCCTTGATTTAAAAAAACAAAACAAGAGCATGCTTGGTAAGCTAAAGGTTTAGCTGCCATGATTCAAAATTAAGGTGACTTCAGTAAATTAGAAAACATTTTTCACTCTTATAGTTAAATCTGAATTAATAATTTGGGGTTGGTATAATGACTCTCATAAGTGACCCAGACTTTTTTCTATAATTTTGCTTACATTCTTATCTGTGGCTTCCATCTTGTAAATAAAATGGACATCACATCTACATTCCAGCCAGCAGGCTAGAAGAAATAGCCCAGAGGAAGACCATTCCTTTCTTCTAAAAGTAAAACTCAGAAATAGCACACTTCATTTCAAGACAATTCCTATTATCTGGAGCATGGTTCTCCAACAGGATCAGTTTTACACCCACCCAGGAGATATCTGACAACCTCTGGAGACATGGAGTTATAACCACTGAGAAAGGTGTGCTCCTGGCATCTAATAGGGAGAGATCAGGAATTCTGCTAAACATCTTACAATGCACAAGATAGCCCTCCACAATAAAAAATATTTGGATGACTGAATATCCATATGCAAAAGAATAGATGTGGACCTTTATTTCATATTACTTACAAAGTTAACTCAAAATGAATGAAAGACCTAACTCTAAGCACTTAAAGTAGAAAATTCTTAGAAGAAAGCCTAAGTATAAATCTTCATGACCTTAGATTATGAAGTAGTTTCTTAGTCATGACACCTGTTAAAAGCACATAAACCGAAGAAAAGATAGTAAAATTGCACTTTAAAATTTAAAACTTTTGTGCTTCAAAGGTTCTTCCATTCTGTAGCAAGGTGAAAAGAGGGTGAAAGTGAAAAGAGGGTGGTGCCATGGGTTAAAGCACAGCACAATGAAGCTATCCACAGCCATTTCACATGAATTCGATTCCCTGCCAAGGAGGTGACCCACATGGTGCGGCAGACCTCTCCTGACCCACCTGCTGCTCTCCTCCACAGTATATTTCAGTCAGTCTTCCTGTTCTGCTCTCCACTCTGTCTCTGATGAATCCTCTCACCCCCTGCTCCTCTTGCCTGTACCCTAGTTCCTGTATGCATAAATAAATAAATCTGTAAAATAAGAAAAGAAAGTGAAAATACAACCCAGAGAATGGGAGAAAACATTTACGAATCATACCTGATAAAGGTATAACTCTAGAGTATATAAAAAACATTTACAAGTCAGCAAAAAAAAAGAGATTTCAGTGTTTAAAAATGACAAATAATTTGAATAAACATGTTTCTAAAGAAAATATGTCAATAGGCACATGAAAATGCTCATTATTAATCACTAAGGAAATGCAAACATAATCAAAATGAGAGAACACTATATACCCGTGAGGATGGCTGTATTAAAATGTAGACGATGAAGGTGAGGATATGTAGAAATTAGGATATTTATGCATTGTTGCTAATATTAAAATGATGCATCCACTTTGTTTTGGGTTGTTTTTTTTTTTGTAAAAATTTTTATTTATTTTGCATAGAAGAACTGGGTGTCGGCCAAAGATGTGGGGAGGGGGGTGAGAGTATTTACCAGAGACAGAGCGGGGAGTAGGACAGGCAGATCTACTGAAATACACTGCTGCAGGGAGCAGGTGAGACAAGAGAGGGCTGCTGTGTGTTACTAATGTTGGTGAACCCAGGTGTGGTTGTGGTAGCACTGAGATTTAACCCGTCAGCCACCAGAGAGGACCGTTACTCCAGTTGAGACACCAGTTTGACAATTCCTCAAAGGTTCAATGTAGAGTTACCATATGCCCCAACTAATACACTATTTTCATAAAAGAATTTTTAATCATAGCATTAAAAAAGAAGTAAGAACTCAAGTAACCATTGACTAATGTGTCATTTTTTAAAATGTGGAATATTGTTATTTGGCAACAAAAAAAGGGATGGAGTGCTGACAATTGCTACAGGGTGGAGGAAACTTAAAAATGTTATGTGAAGCCAGGAACAAGACACTTTATTTTGGAATTCCATTTATATGAAATATATGGAGTAGGGAAGTAGAGACAAAGTAGATAAGAAGTTGAGAAGTTTTGGAAATAATAGACACAAAGTCTCTTTTTAGAGTGATCTGAAATGTTCTGGAATTGATAGTGGTGTTTCTCTTGAACACACCTTCAAGAGTTCACTCTTGAAAGCTGGAATGTAGATGTGAATATACTGAAAGCACTAAATTGCATGCTTTAAAAGAGCACATTTCATGGTATGAACTTTATCTCAACGAAAACAAAATAAGAATTATCTGATCCAAAATGCCACTTGTATTGAGATTTTTAAAAATGACCCCAATCTAGATAGATGTTAAATTCAGTCACATAGCAACAGATAGCTACTAGGCAGAATAGGAAACTGTTATTAGTCAGTCATGTACTTAGAGAAAAGTTTTAGTATTATTGATTAGGAGGTGATAGCGATAGCGGGGGGGGGCCACATTTGCCTGGTTTTGTACATAAAGTTTTATTGAAACATAATGATGTCCACTTGCTTATGTATTACATAGTCCTCAAAGTAAAAAATATTTACTAATGAGAGAAAGAAGACTGGAGGAAAAACAGAATGGGGTGGGGACAATCAAGAATCCTACACTCAATATGCTACATTTAAGAGCTCTGATCCAGCCAAGAAAAAATGAGACACATTGCTATAAGTTTGAAGCTTAGGGAGAGCCATGGGACAATGGGAGAGGAAGAACAAATGGGGGTTTTGAAAAACATGCCAGTTTGATTCATTATAACCTGAGGGTCAGCAACTTAACAGGTGCAGATGCAGGAGGGTTGGTGGACCTGTGGTGTGGAATTACCTGACCGTCTCTAAAAGAAACAAGATTATCAGTTGAGAATAAAAAAAAAAAAAAAGGTATTGGAGATTTGAAGATTGAGGAGGGTATAAAGATTTCTGAAGAACACAGGATGACTTAGCATAATTCTATGTGATATATGTAAATGCTGGCAAGTCTGTATAAATGTATAATGCTTAAGGTTTTAGAACTTAATGAAAGTAATCTAGAGATTTAGAAAACTAAACATAATGAAAACAACAATAACTGTGTTTGACGCAAGCTTATTTCTGGGAATTGGCCCAAGGTAGTCACCGAAAATAGTAAATTTTATTAGTATCATTAAGAAAAATTTTACTCTGCCTGTTTTATGACCCAAATGACCATTTATATAGTAGCAAGTGGTGGATCAGTCAAAGTGTCAAGCATAAGGACAGGAGAAAAACTGATTTTCTTTGACCTACATTCTTCTTTGCAAGTCATACAGGTCATCCTTGGCCTGGTGTCTATGAAAGTAGTTGTGGAATCATACACTGCCTGGGTTTCACTTCCCAGTTAGACTACTCACTGATAGAACTCATTGAGGACTTACCCTCTCTGTACCTCAATATCCTCCTTGTTAGAATGGGGATCATGGTAATCAATATTTCATATAGTTGTTATGAAAATTAAATGATTATTGATAGAATAATCAATATTGATAGAACTCATCATGGTTTCAGTTGTACTTGTGGGATTTTAACTTGTGGAAGTGACAGAGTAATGACATGGAGAGATTATTGCCATCAATTACTTTTTAT
This sequence comes from Condylura cristata, assembly GCF_000260355.1. Taxonomy (NCBI): domain Eukaryota; kingdom Metazoa; phylum Chordata; class Mammalia; order Eulipotyphla; family Talpidae; genus Condylura; species Condylura cristata. The sequence goes on from NW_004567116.1 coordinate 30,182,733, forward strand.
TATTTACATTTTTATTACTTATATTTTCCAAGAGGAGAAGGTTGTCCACATGATGCCTGCCCAGATGGGGGAGCAATGGTGTTGAATAGAAGGTAGAAATGAGTAAGGGGGAAAGCCTGGCCAGGGTCTTTATTGTTTTCCATGGGAAATGAAGGCAGGACAGGGGAAACTGTTTAGCATTGACTAGTTTGAATAATTCTGGTGGGCTCTGGGCCAAGGGCATAGACTCTGATACCTGGACCTGAGTGATTTGGGGCAGGAGAAGTAATGTCTTGATGTAGAAGACTCTTTCAGTGTGTGGGGGTACAGAATTGGTGGGTTTGTATACACAAAGCATGTTATCAGGCAAGTTGTTCATTTTCTTTGGAAATTAGCTAGCCCTAGGAGAGGCAGGTTTTCTTTAGTCAGTTAAGCCAGATTATCATAAAATGTCTCAGATCTTCACAAAATGTTAAAAAAAAAAAAAAAGCTAAGTGATCACGACACTAGCCCATAGAAAGTGCTATGTGTTAGCTACTCTTCTGTAGGAGAGATTAAGATTTGTTAGAAGTCAAAGACAAGGAGAGTTTAGATGGAGCTCAGAGTAAAGGATAGAGTTGCTTTGTTTAACAGGTGGCAGAGAACTTCAAAATATTTGTTGGTTTGTGTTGCCCCTTCCAAAATGCTTATTGGATTCTCTTTGGTGAACTCTAGCTCCATTCCAGTTCTTGATACTATCCTGTGGATTCAGTGAATAATGTCTTGAATAAATGTCTCCTTGTATCTGTTGACCTTGTAGTTTTCATGGATATCTACCTAGTAATGTGCTTGATTGTGTTCTTACTTTGACCATGGTACTATATCACATCGTCTTTGTGATATAATTGGTAATCTTTAAATGATATAATGCAAAGCTAGTACCACCAACCTAGACTAGCCAAATAAATAAAGCTATCGAGGTGCATATAGATATAACATGAAATAGTGTATAATATCCAGGAGACGTGGTGGGAGGGTGTAGAAGTATAATCCCAAGGTAAGAGTTGTTTTAGCTATCTCTGATACCGTCTGAAAATGACCCTCAACCTGAAAATGGGCCCTCATTTTATCTGTCTTAGCCTATGAGCCTAACCTATCTTTTTGGTTGGTGCTTTCACCATGATTAATTCTCTTCATAGATTGCACTTGACCTCAAGTAAAAGTTTCATTAGCGATTGAACAAGTGATAAGAGTAGAATGAAGATGAAGAAATTGGCTTTTAAATTCTTTCTCCAAAAATGCCTGTGGAGCTGAGATACAGAGTGACCGGAAATTGAAATCTAATTATTTCATTTTGGAAATGGTTGTTCATAGTGAGAAATGAAGTTGAATATATTCGTGCTAGATTTTTGGTGATGTGATATCTAAGTAAGCAAAAAGGGGGCACGATCTTGGAGGAGAAGATATTAGGACATTAGTGATTGTGAAACCAGTGAGCAAGGAAACCAAAACAAACCTAGAGCATGTCCCCTGGGCCTGATACGAAGAGATATCAGAGAAAATAAAATCAGAAGTAGGAGATCTAGGTCACTATATCTTCTGGACAGATTTCACAGGACAGCGAACACAAAGAAAGCAGACAATTGTATACAGTGCAACGCAGAAGTTACATGAGGCAAAAGATGTGGCAAGGACAATATGAGTCCTTGGCAAGAACTATATGAGTAGGTAGGTAAGGAAGCCACATTTCTACAACTAAAGAAACACTTTATGTAGGCCAGAAGTGACTAATATAGATCACTTAAGGAGTTCCTTTTCTTCTTTTTTTAAAAAGATTTATTTATGTATGCATCCAGTACTGGGTACAGGTCAGAGGTGCAGGGACAGTGAGAGGATTCACCAGAGACAGAGTGGGGTGCAGAACAGACAGACTGAAACACACTCTAAGGAGCCCAGTAGGGGAGACAGGAGAGGTCTGCCATACCATGTGAGTCACCTCTCTGGCTGGGGATTGAACTCTTGCTGCAGTGACTGCATATAGCTTCATACTGCTGTGCTTTAAACCCTTGAATCACCAAAGAGGGCCTCTTTTCTTCTTTAATAGTTTTTGATCTGGGACCCTCCCAGGTGGTGCGGCCGGTTAAAGCCCAGCACTAAGAAGCTAAAGCCACTTCAGCATGAGTTCAATACCCATCCCCCCCAGAGGTGACCCATATGGCTGGCAGACCTCTCTTGATCCACCTGCGGCTCCCCTCAGCATTGTACTTTGTCCATCTATCTGTTCTGCTCCCCACTCTGTCTCTGGTGAATCCTCTCACCACCCCTGCACCTCTGGCCTGTACCCCAGTTCTGTATGCATAAATAAATAAATCTTAAAAAAAAATTTTTAAAGTGTTTGATCTGGTTTGATGCACAGTTATTAATTTTTTGTTGGAAAGGAAATTCCATTCTAATGAAAAATTTATGTGAGTTTTTCAACTGAACTTCAAAATTAATGACAAAGTGGTTGAGGGATATAACAAAAATTATTTGAAACATAATGAAATTAATTTAGAGACTATTTTTGTTGAACAGTATTATTCAGCACTCTTATTAATAAAAAAACTTTTTTTTTTTTAAAAGATTAAAAGTACATTGCTAAGGGGAGTGGCGGGCTGTCAGGAGAGGTCTGCTGTGCCACACCTCCGGGGCAGGCAGGGATAGAACTCATGGGGCTTTAGCGTCTTAGTGCTGTGCTTTAACCTGCTGTGCCTCCAGGGAGGGCCGAGTCCACCCTTTTGCTTACATTTGTCCTCTACAACAAATATAATCACATAATTTTTCTGAGAAGGATAGAAAAATGTTACGTTGTGTCAGTCTTGTATGTATATTATGCTTCATGAGGATAAAACTAAAACACAAACTTTCAAAAAGCTAGAAATTTCAATGATTCCATTTTCACCCTCTGAATAGTAATTTCATAGCATTTCATAGTACAAACAAAAAAAAGAATAGCTGTATATTTCTTAATATTAATGTTGAAATATTATATTATGGTCGTTTGTGACATATGTTACAAGTACTCTACTGTTAAGATAAGTTCAAGTGCCAACTTTTCATCATAGCTGACATCATTGCAGAAATATCCAGTCATGTGGAAATTTAAGGGGCTCAGAACAGGGAAACAATCCAAAACAATCTTGAAAAAGAACAACAAATTTGGTTTGCTTTCCAATTTCAAAACTTACTGTTCTTTTCCTTGAGGCACTAATCAGGACAGTAGTGTGGTGACATGAGAGAGATGTACAGCTCAATGCAATAAAATTTAAGTCCAGAAATAAACTTGCATTTTAACATCAGTATATCATTTTCAGTAAAGATATAAAGGCAATGCAACTGTCAAAAGATTGTTTTTCCACAAAAGGACAACCTGCTATCTATATGCAAAAAAATGGATTTGGACCTCTGCTTTTCACCATTTATAAACTAATAAATCCTATATAAACTAAAAATTATCCAAAGACCTTCTAGAACCTAAACAAACTGTAAAATCCTTTAAAGAAGACAAAAGTGTAAACCATAACTTTGAATCAGGCAATTGTTTCTTGTCTTAAATGAAATCAGAAGCAGAAGCAGCCAAAGGAAAAGATAGATAATTAATTTTCACTTCATCAAAATTAAAAATATTTCACTCCAATGGACCATCCCTGGTGGCGCAGTGGGTTAAGGCAGAGCACTACAAAGGAGCCACAGTCACAGGAGCCACTTCAGCATGAGTTCCATCCTTGGCCAGGGAGGTGACCCACATGGCGCAGGAGACCTCTCCTGTCTTACCTACTGCTCCCCTCAGCAGTGTATTTCTGTTGATCCGCCTTTTCTGCTCCCCACTCTGTCTCTGGTGAATCCTCTTACCCCCTTCACCTCTCTCTGGCCTATACCCCAGTTCTGTATGCATAGATAAATAAATCTTTTTTTTTTAATTCCATAATTTATTGAGTTGGGGTGGCCATTATTACCTATATATTATCAAAATTTTTTTTAATATAATAGTTTATTTTTACATCATTTTGTACATTGATTTTTTTCATCTCAATTGTAATCCCGTGGGCTTCCCATCACCAAGTCACCCATGTGCCATCACCATAGTCCAGTGCACTTTTCTCCCCCCCCACCCCGTTTTTGATCCCATTCCCCA